>NC_133329.1:285164869-285786744 GCF_042186555.1 Aquarana catesbeiana
GCTCCCATTTTATAAGCACCTCATTATTAGTGGTCTGACTACAATCAGGATAGGTAAGGCCTATTAAGTGATGATCACTTATTAAGTGATGATCACCAACTGGATATTTGTCTATCTGCCTATATATATATATATATATATATATATATATATATATATATATATATATATATATATAACTGATAATTAGTAAGTGAGAAGAACAACTAATATTTTCATATTCAGGCCAGACCTTAAACATGGATTTTATTCTGCGGTGATAAGCATCCTACTACAGTGGGTGCATGAGCCTGTAATTATAAGTTATTTCAGTTTTAGTCCAACCATAAATTATTCCATATAGTGGGAATTTGAGGAATATGCAATTTAATGACACGCATGACATTTTTGTCCATTTATATATTTTTAAATATTTTTATAAATATTTTTATAAATATCTTTTTTTTTTTTTTTTTTAGTAGCGTATTTTCACCTTGGAACGGGTGCATTAGTTCCGAATTGCACCATCAAGCTTGAGTGGATTTTTTAGACTGATTGGCTAATGTCTATTAGACATGATGACACTACTACTTTAGTCAATGTAAGACAAGTCCGTGCAAATGTCAATCAGTATAGAATTTTTAATTAACAGTTTTTCGTTATCATTCATATTTTTCATTGACCAATTGGCCAATTATTACGCCTGGTAATTCTAGTTACAATCAGGCAATTGAATACCAGCCTTTTTAGGATTTCAGGATACATGCCCTTTTCTAAAATGGCGGATTGAGGGACACCAGGAGTTCAGAACTGGGCGTTCCACTCGTTGTGTAGTGTACATATGGCGGTGAGTCAGCACGCCGCCCGTACCCCTGGAAGACATCATCTGTGACGAAACGGCGTAGGGAGGAGCGGCATGCTGACGTCACCACATACTGCGCTGGACCCGGAAGTTAAGGGCAGCATACGAGAGGCGGCCGGCTCGTGTTATTGTTATCCACCGCTGAATGATTATCTGCATAATTGTAAGCGCAATATTCTTTTATCTAATAAAATTTTTAAAACGTATCACACTATGGAAGCTTTGTATCTTTTCCCACCCCATGAACGAACATTTACCATATGAGATGACATCTCCTATTGAAACTGAGGGGAATCTTTCTAGCACTGACAGCCACCGTAATACCCAAGGCTGGGTAAAAGCCTAAGGCAGGTTGGATCTCTGTAAAAGGAGATCTAGGGAGCTGGTAAGCGGCAGTATTTCCTGTGGTGGAGGCACTCTTTGCATTATACCCCTACACTCATCACGTCTAGTGTTGGAACTGCATGTCACCATTTATGAAAGATCTTTAAGCCACCCCCTGGAAGAGTGTCTATATTAGTGGACCTTTCGTTTTTGATTACTTTTTGGTCTATTGTAGCGGACTTTTTTATTCAAATAATTTTTATTTCATTTAAGAAATGTTTTGACATATATCGTTTCACTATTCTGCTCTCTGTGCACTTATCACTGGTGATAGCAAACACTTTTATATATAAGTGTATATTGGCATGATTCGTAAAGATTCATGTAGAGAATCTTAATATACAGCGCAGCTTATTATTTTGTATGGTCTGCGAGTGCCTGTGTATTGTCTTGTTGAGTACCTGTGTATTGTCTTGAGTATTATTGTCAGGAAACTAGTTGTTAGGTAATTTGGACAAGATATAATCCCCAATCCTCATTAAATTTAATAAGTACGATGCCAGGCGGGTGTGGAGAGGCAACTCTTTGTACATCTTGTGGCATTTATCATGGAAGCCCATCTGGAAGCCCAGGTTATGAATCTGGGGAAGCAACTGTCAGCACTGAGAAGTCCCTCCATACTAAAGGAGAGCCAGGAACGTACACAGCAGGTGCGGGCAGGGGCCAGCACAGAGGCAGGTGGAGACAAAGAGGTTCAGGCACTAGCCAAGAGTAGATGGGTGACAGTCAGGAAGGGTAGAGGGGAAGTGCCAGGTAGGCCGATCCAGGGCTGGGGCATTCCAATAAGTACACTCCATTGAGTGACATTGGTGAAACCAGTCAGGGACCAGCACTGCTAGAGCTGAGGGACTCTCCTAGCTGCCAGGGGAAGAACTCCTCCAGTGAGAGTGGGGGGAAGTGAAGGGAAAGGAAAGACAGATTCTGGTGGTAGGGGACTCAATTCTTAGAAGGACAGAAACAGCAATCTGTAACAAAGACCTGAAACGCTGAACAGTGTGTTGTCTACCGGGCGCTCGGGTTTGGCACATCACGGATCTGGTGGACAGATTACTGGGAGGGGCTGGGGAAGACCCAGTTGTCATGGTGCACGTTGGCACCAATTACAAAGTCAGAGGCAGATGAAGTGTCCTAAAGAACGATTTTAGGGACTTCGGAGCTAAATTGAGGAAAAGGACCTCCAAGGTAGTGTTCTCAGGAATACTACCAGTACATCGAGCCACACCAGAAAGGCAGAGGGAGATTAGGGAAGTAAACAAGTGGCTGAAGAGCTGGTGTAGTAAGGAGGGGTTTGAGTTCCTGGAGGACTGGGCCGACTTCTCAGTCGATAACTGGTACTATACAAGGGACAGACTGCACCTAAATTAGGAGGGTGTAGATCAGATGGGAATGAAGATGGCCAAAAAGTTAGAGGGTTTTTTTTTTTTTTTTTATCAGAAAATTTTTTTTATTTTAATATAAGGCATACATTTTTCAAAACAGTCGTACATAATATATGATGATACAATTTCTATAAAATTATACAAAATCACCATTATGTTTTCATTATTATGTCTTATCCCATCCTTTTACCTACCCCGTTCCTTCCCCCCTCCCACCCCCACCTCCACCATGACAAACATCACTTATAAATTGCAGCATTTTATTCGCCACTCCCTCAATTACCTCTGATTTCCCCCACAACCTATTATTTTCTTGACTAATTATGCAATCATCACCTCTTCAGGCCCACTTACTGCCCTGTTCCTTCTTCTCCCCTTTCATTCCTTATACTCTCTCTTCCTCCCTTTCCATCTCCATTTTGTCTGCTCTTTCCTCTCTCCCAATCCCCCTATATCTCTACATCTGGAGCTTTTCCACTACCAGTTGATGAGGGGCCACATCCGCATCCCCCAACCAAGGTTGCCATATTTTATCAAATTTGCCCTTGTCGCTTCTACGGATATAGGCCAGTCATTCTCTAGGAAGGAGAGAGTTTACATATGAGATCCATTGCTTCCCTGTGGGTACCGTAGGGGCCATCCAGTGCTTTGCAATAAGTTTTCTAGCTAAATACAACAATCTGGTTAGCATAAGAAACTTTCCTCCCGGAAACATTTCTGCGTCAATAGCGCCGAGCAAGTAAACTGTCGGGTTCAGGGGAATATGGACTTGCGCCAACCTAGAGATGCATCGGGATACCTCATCCCAATACCTGTACAACTTCGGGCACCTCCACATTAAATGGATAAAGTCCCCCCTGTGCACTCCACACATAGGGCACAACGGGGAATCCCCACCCCCCCATTTGTGGAGTTGCACTGGTGTCCTGTAAGCCCTGTGCAGAATAAATAGTTGTGACAGCCTTTGTGATGCGGATAACGAGACCACTGCGATAGCTTTGAGTGCCATTTCCCACTGATTATCATCTATCTCGCCTACATCCTCTACCCATTTTTTCTGACACTTTAATGATGTGTAATCCTGGGACGCAATCAGTAATTCCCTATATATTTTTGTTATTAATCCTTTCCTTGTGTCTGCTTTTAAAACTTCACTCAATAGTGGGACTGTTGTTACCCCTAAAGAATGAGTATTTGTTGTGCCTGCAGCGCATGGCGAAGTTGAAGGTATTGGTAGAATCCCCTAGGGTGCAAATAGAATTCCCTACATAGTTGTTCATATGTTTTCAACACTTCCCCCTCGTAGAGCTGTGAGAAAAACCAGATCCCCTTTTCCTTCCAGTGTGAAAAACCTTGCAATTCCTGGACCTCTGTATATCTTTTATAGTGCCATATTGGTGTAAATGGGAGCACGCCCGTTATTTTCAGTATTTTCCAAATCTCCCCCCATACCCTTTTAAAAAGAGAACTTGTGGGTTCTAGACCCTTCATGCTTGGTAAATCCATTTCTAGATGGGAGGCCGCCGCTAATGTGGGTTCCGATATGGTCACCAATTTACATATAGGGTTCTCATTTCCCTTTCGGCCCCATCCTGCCATTTGTTGTAACTGTGATGCCAAGAAATATAACTTGGGATGAGGTATTGACAACCCTCCTTTATCTTTTTCATATTGCAGTGTTTCCAAGCTAATTCTAGGCACCTTTTTTTTCCATATCAGTTCTCTCATTAATGTATCTATTAGCCTGAAGGACTTTTTTGAAATTCATATTGGTGAGTTATGGAGAACGTACAGTTGCTGTGGAGCCCATACCATTTTTACTAGATTTGCTCGTCCTACAACTGATAATGGAAGCCTGCACCAACTACTACATTTTTCTTTCTGTCTGGTAAGTAATGGCCCCAGATTCAGTCGAAGATACTCAGCCGGCTCTGGGGATACCATCACTCCCAAATATTTAAAGCTATTAACAGTAGCTATTAGTTCCACCCCCTCTGGGAGTCCATCCCTCGGCTGATCTAATGGCATTATGGTTGATTTCGACCAATTGATAGCAAAGCCTGAGAAGCTGCCAAAGTCTCCCACTATCTCCATAACTGCCCGCAAAGAGGAGGCCATGTCCCCTAGATATATGAGTACATCGTCTGCGTATAAAGATATTTTTTCCTCTCTCTGATGTCTACGGAACCCCACTACCTCTGGTGAGTTACGGATCAATATAGCCAGGGGTTCAATCGCCAAGGCGAACAGTAATGGAGACAGCGGGCAACCCTGTCTAGTCCCCCTGTGTAATCCAAATGGAGAGGAGAGGACACCATTGATGCGCAATCTGGCTCTAGGTTTAAAATAAAGTAACCTTACCCAGGATATAAAATTGCCTCCCATTCCAAATCTTTCCAATATTTCCATGAGGTAGGGCCACTCCACACTATCGAACGCCTTTGTAGCGTCCAGTGACAGAATGGCCCTACCCCCCGGATTGTCTACTGGCATCTGTAAATTCATATATAGCCTCCTTATATTATCAGACGTGGAGCACGTTGGCATAAAGCCAGATTGGTCACAATGAACCAGCTTTCCGATTACCCTGGAAAGCCTCTTAGCCAATACACTGGCAAGCAACTTAACATCCGCAATTAATAGCGAAATTGGGCGATATGAATCCATTAGAAGTCTATCTTTTCCTGGCTACAAAAGTACTGTAATTATTGCTTCTTGCATACTGTCTGGTAACCTACCCACTTCCCCAGCCTCCTTTATTGTCTGCAACAATGACGGTAGGAGGACCTCCCTATAATGGGAGTAAACCTCTACCGGTAGTCCGTCTGGGCCTGGGGATTTATGATGCGTTGCCCCCTTCAATGCTTCTGTTAGTTCAGCCAGTGAAATTTGGCAGTTCAAGATTTCCCTCTCCTCCTCCGTTAACCGTGGAAAAGGACAGGTTTGTAGAAACTGTTCCAGGTCAGATGGTTTATACTGTAAAACTGCTGAAAGCTATTTAAAATGTCTGAGCTGAGAGTCAACTTCTCTCCGGATTCAGTCCTCACGGCTAGGATGTTGGCAGATTCCCGTTGCTCACTGGCTATTAAAGCTAAGAGGCGACCAGTATTTTCCCCCTCTTCAAAATAACTCTGTTGCTGAAAATATCTTCTCTTCTCTGCTGCAGATAACCACACCGAGTTGTATACCGCCTGTGCCTCCCTCCATGACTTTTGATTGGATTGTGATGGGTCCATTATTAAAGCCTGTTCCCTTTCTTTCAGTTCTTCCCGTACCCTAGTTTCCCACTCTCTGGAACGAGATGTGACTCCCGCTATTTCTTTAATGAGGCAACCCCTCAAGAATGCCTTGAGTGTATCCCAAATTACCGCTGCACTGGCTGACCCCCCATTTAATTGCAAAAATTCCCGTAAAACCCCTCCCGTTCTATCTACCTGTGGAAACAGGGTTAACCAATATGGGTTCATTTTCCATAGGGGCATCCGAAGTACCAATAGTGCCTAGCCGTACCCAAAATGGGGAGTGGTCAGACAGAATGCGCTGCTCATATGCTGAGTCCTCTACCCACTGCAAAAGTGACTCATTCCCCAGGCCCAGATCAATACGTGAAAAACCGTCATGTGTTGCAGAATAACAAGAGTAACATCTATCCTTTTCATGTCTCTCCCTCCATACATCCCGAAGCCCCAGTTCCTCGAGTAGTGCAGCAAAAGCCATCCTACCAGATGTATGTCTCGTATTTTTAGATGTCAAAGACATTCTATCTAGGAAATTGTCCATGATATTATTATAATCTACTAATGCTAATACCGGGATACCCGGATGTAGAGCCATAAATTGCGAAAGGCACCCAAGGGGAACTGCTGAAAATGGCAGGGGGATATATATAGAGGCTATTATACAAATTAGTCCATTAATTTTACACAGTAGAAAAACAAACTTTCCCTCCTTATCCACCCTCTGTTGCAAGCACTCAAAGGAGACATCCGAGGAGATCATTACACTAGCCCACCTTGAATATGAGGTATGCATAGAATGAAACTGTATCGGGTATCTCCTTGAGCGCAATAAATGCACAGAATCGGGCCGCATATGTGTTTCTTGCAGACAAATTATCTGGGGTTTCATTTTATCAAAATATTTAAACATTGCACTTCTCTTATCACTATCCCCCAGCCCCCTTACATTCCATGTCATTAATAAGATACCATTTTTTTCCCCCCCATTTCTCATGCATGGGAGCACACCATTTTCTGTACTCATAGAACCGAAAGCAGCGACATAAATAATAAGTCACACTACCATTATCCATCTGGATTTTAACCATCCCTAGGACCCTGCCAGCATACAATACATTTCTACATGCCATTCCTTTTTCCCTCCGTTTATCGATTGTGAAATATAATAAATATTCGTGGCAAAACTTATACTTGTGATATCTTCCCTTTCTCGTTTGCATAAATCCAGCCCCTCTCGTGCCTACCCCCCCTCCCCCCTGTCCACCCTATTCCCTCCCGTTCCTGCCCCCCCTTCCTCTCCCGCCCTCCCCTCCCCCCCCGCCCAGCTGGGCCTACCCTAGGGGCTTTATTCCTGACCTCCCACCTATACTCACTCCCCAACATACTCCATCCAACCTTGTCTATACCATACATCTCTATACCCCCTTACTCCTCGGGGCCTTACCTCACCCCCTCCCCCCCCTCTCCAACCATTTTTTAGTGCTATTCATGTGCAATAACTTTTGTGTTTTTAAGGATAAATACTTTCATCATATCAGCCTCATTTTAATCTAATTGATATATCTCTAATCTACTATTTTATTTTATTCTAATCCCCCTCCACCCTCTAGTCCGTGCTTTACTTACCAATGTTAAACATTTATTTATTTCTTTTTAATTATTAACTATTATCACTATCTTCCCCTTTCCTTCCCACTACCCCTATGTTTTCAAAAAAACAATTTTTATTTCTATGTTATGTCCGCTGCAGGGTCCAAGGGAATAGAGAAAAAAAAAAAAAGGGAAGAAGAAAAAAAAAAAAGTCTAATTAGTCTCTGATCTCTCATCTTCTATATTCCGTGCTGTTTTCCCGTTGTCCTTCAACCACTCTTCTATACTCCGTGGGGAATCAAAAAAGTGTATACCATTTGTAGTAGTTACTCTCATATGGGCGGGGTATAGCAGTGCATAGTCCATCTTGATTTGCTGTAACGTGCGTTTGATTGGTATATATGCCTCTCGGCATTTTTGCAGATCTGGAGAAAAGTCCTGAAATAATGAAATTTTTACCCCTTTATAAAGGATCTCTCTCATTTCTCTTGCCTTCCGGAGCAAAGATATTTTATCTCTGAAGTTGAACAATTTTATAATTATAGGCCTTGGGTACTCTTTTCCCTGATGAGGCCTAAAGGGGACTGGATGTGCCCGCTCAATACCAAAGAATGGAGAGAAAGTTGCGGCCCCAAATATCTCTTTAACCCATCCCTCCAAAAATTCTATGGGGTTAGGACCCTCACTCCGCTCAGGCATGCCAATTACTCTTACATTGTTTCTTCGATTTCTATTTTCTAATTCGTCTATTTTGGCTGCCTGGTCTTTTATATATTTCTTCATCTCAGTGATGTCCTGTCTGAGTGAAAATAACGTATCTTCTACTGCACTTAATCTTTCCTCTAGGATCATTGTTCTTTCCACCGTCTCTTTCAGCCTGCCGCCTATCAAGACGAGTTCCTCCTTCATACCTTTCAATTGGGTATCCAGACCTGTTATTGATTCCTTGCTTGCAGTTATCGCATATAAGAGGTCCCTCATTGTAGGCTCTTCTGCTCTTCCCCTTTGCTCTCCCTCCATATCTGCCTCTGTTATATTAGAGAGCTTTCTAGTTGCTATGTCACCACTTAAGGTGTCAACTTTCCCTTCTTCTTGTTCCCTTATAGGCGGTGCTGTCATCGGGCTTGACACCACCGGCATTGGCCTGCTACTTGGATTTTTCCTGACCCCTGAGGGTCCTGTATGAGTTAATTGTGAGGATTTTGCTGGTGAGAGAGAGGTTCTAGCGAATCGCTCTAACTTCGTTGCTGCTGCTGCTGCAGTTGCCGCTGCGACTTTTGCTTGATTTGTCTGATTTTTTGCAGAGCGTGTGACCTGGGATCCTTCTTGTTGTGCCTGGTGTTGTGGCTGGTGCTGGTTTGCTTTTTCATCAGCCGCTCGCTTCCCAACCATGGTGTTTTCCTCTTTTCTCCTTTTCCTTTAGGGATTAACCAATTTTCATATTGTTTCAAATTGTTGCACAGTATTACAGCATCATTTTACATTGATTTAAGCCTTCAAGTCACAACCTTCCTTCAATTAAATTGAACTATAGTTCATGTTGTTTCCCACTATTGGTTCCAGTTAGACTCAAAAAGAAAAAAAAAAGGAAAAAGGAAACACTGTCCCACTGCATACATCTAGTACTACAGTATCAACTAAACAGTTAAGCTTGCGATTAAGTAGTAGGCGATGAAATTATATACTTCAAATTGCAACTTTAGTCATAGTAACCAACTTTTAAGCGCCATTCCTCTGCTTATATTAATTTATATCAATTCTGTTGTTGTTCAGATTGCATCCCAAGCCAGCTCCCTGTCTGTCTCCCACCCCGGACTGGGGCTGCAATTTTCTAGTTTTCAGGTATAGAGTCTTTAACAACAACAGCTATTAAAGCAACAGATTCAGCTCGGCCAAAGTTTCAACTTAAAAGTTCAGTTAATTCATATTCTTTCAGCTATAAACTGAGGATAAAAGATCATATATGGCAGATATGGGATTTGAGAACAATAGGAAGAGCTTTCATCTGCATCAGACGTCTTCACACATGTCTGTCAATCTCCAGCGTTACCTTGTATTCTTATCAGCCGCTCACCGCTCCACTCCCCGCCACCACTGTTACTGAGACCGGTTCATTCATCGGCTGCTGGCGTACCAGATGGGAGCCTCTCACACTACCCCTCTGGTTCCGCCCTCCAAGCCCTCTCTCTGTCCCTCACGCCGGCGCTGATATTGAAGCCGGTTTTCCTCGCCGGCCGCCGACAAGCCAGGGAGACCTCTCACGCCCCCCCCCTCGTCTCGTCCTCCGCGTCCGACCTCCGAGTCCACGCTCTCGCCGGGTCCAGATATAGGCAGGTATGGACAGAGATGCCGGTCACTGGGGCTGATGTCAGCTGCGTTCTCCTGCCGCTGGACTGGCTAACATTTTCTCGGCTGTGTGCTAGCTGGTTAGAGCAGGGGGAGAGGAGATCTCACACACACCCTCTCACTCCCACATCCAGTCACGCCCCCCCTCTGAGCTAGAGGGGTTTTTAAACTAGGTGATGGGGGGGAGGGTCCAGAGTTAGAGATAGTCAGCGCGGAACGTATTCCAGAGGGCAGTATTGGGGGCATTAGTGGCAGGTTGACCAAAGCACAAAAACCCAAGGTAAGTATAGTAGCAAGTCCTAGTTGCAATCTCGGAACACCCAATAGGAGGATAATATGCGACCGGTCTAAACTACGTGGCATGTTCACCAATGCCAGGAGTCTGGTGGACAAGATGGGTGAACTAGAGATACTGTTGTATGAGGAGGTTCAACAGCTCTCATGATTGGCTGGCAAACATTCAAGGGTATACCCTTTATCGCAAGGATAGATAGGGTAAAAAAGGGGGAGGGGTATGCCTATATATCAAGAATAATGTACAAGTGAATGTGAGAGATGACATCACTAAGGGAGCTAGGGAGGAGGTGGAATCCTTATGGGTAGAGCTCCAAAGGGATGAAGCTAAGGGGAAAATGATACTGGGAGTATGCTATAGGCCCCCTAACCTGAGGGAGGAAGTGGAGACAGATCTCCTATTACAATTTGGATTAGTAGCAAGGATGGGAAGTGTTATCATAATGGGGGATTTTAATTATCCAGACGCATTCATCTAAGACTCGCAAGTTCCTTAATGTCTTGCAGGACAATTTTATGGGTCAGATGGTAGATGCACCAACTAGAACCAACTTCCCTAAACTACGAACCTTGCTAGAAGGCAAAAATTAGGGATAAAATCTTAGGAACAAAGAACACGGAGGAGAGATGGGTTTGCTTTAAGAGCATATTAAATAAGGGCATTAGCCAATGCATCCCATTGGGTAATACATTTAAAAGAGCGAACAAAAGTCCTGGATGGCTTAGCTCCAATGTAAAAATGCATATAAAAGCAAAGGAGAAGGCCTTCAAAAAATACTAGGTTGAGGAATCATCATCAGCATTCAGACTTTATAAAGAATGCAACAAGAAATGTAAGGGTGCAATAAGGACGGCTAAGATAGAACATGAAAGACACATAGCGGAGGAGAGCAAAAAAAATCCCAGGAAATTCTTTAAGTATGTAAACAGTAAAAAGGGAGGACAGACCATATTGGCCCCATAAAGAATGAGGAAGGACATCTGGTTACAAAGGATGGGGAGATGGCAAAGGTATTGAATTTATTCTTCTCCTCAGTCTTCACGAGGGAATTGGGGGCTTCAGTAACCAAAACTGCAGTGTTTATCCCCAGGACACATCACATCACAGGAAGCACCTCCATGGTTAACAGAGGACAGAATTAAAATTAGACTTGAGAAACTTAACATTAATAAATCACCGGGACCAGATGGCTTGCACCCAAGGGTACTTAGGGAACTCAGTCAAGTGATTGCCAGACAGTTGTTCCTAATTTTTACAGACAGTCTACTGACTGGAATGGTGCCAGCTGATTGGAGAAAAGTCAATGTAGCACCAATATTTAAAAAGGGCCCAAAATACATCCCTGGGAATTACAGACCAGTTAGCCTAACATCAATAGTATATAAACTCTTGTAGCGGATGATAAGGGACTATATATATGATTTTAGTAATGAGAACGCTATCATTAGCAGTAATCAGCATGGATTTATGAAGAATCGTTCTTGCCAAACCAATCTACTAACCTTCTATGAGGAGGTGAGTTGTCAGCTAGATAAAGGGAGGCCCGTAGATGTGGTGTATCTGGATTTTGCAAAAGCATTTGACACAGTTCCCCATAAACATTTACTGTAAAAAGTAAGGTCCGTTGGCATGGACCATAGGGTGAGTACATAGATTGAAAACTGGCTACAAGGGCGAGTCCAGAGGGTGTTGATAAATGGGGAGTACTCAGAATGGTCAGGGGTGGGTAGTGGGGTCCCCCAGGATTCTGTGCTGGGACCAATCCTGTTTAATTTGTTCATAAATAACCTGGAGGATGGGGTAAACAGTTCAAACCCTGTATTTGCAGACAATACTAAGCTAAGCAGGGCAATAACTTCTCCGCAGGATGTGGAAACCTTGCAAAAAGATCTGAACAAATTAATGGGCTGGGCAACTACATAGCAAATGAGGTTCAATGTAGAAAAATGCAAAATAATGCATTTGGGTGGCAAAAATATGAATGCAATCTCTACACTGGGGGGAGAACCTCTGGGGGAATCTAGGATGGAAAAGGACCTGGGGGTCCTAGTAGATGATGGGCTCAGCAATGGCATGCAATGCCAAGCTGCTGCTATCAAACAGAATATTGGCATGCATTAAAAAGGGGATCAACTCCAGAAATAAAACGATAATTCTCCCGCTCTACAAGACTCTGGTCCGGCCGCACCCGGAGTATGCTGTCCAGTTCTGGGCACCAGTCCTCAGGAAGGATGTACTGGAATTGGAGCGAGTACAAAGAAGGGCAACAAAGCTAATAAAGGGTCTGCAGGATATTAGTTATAAGCAAAAGTTGCGAGCACTGAACTTATTCTCTCTGGAGAAGAGACACTTGAGAGGGGATATGATTTCAATATACAAATACCGTACTGGTGACCCCACAATAGGAATAAAACTTTTTTGCAGAAGAGAGTTTAACAAGACTCGTGGCCACTCATTAAAATTAGAAGAAAAGAGGTTTAACCTTAAACTAAAGAGGGTTTTTTACTGTAAGAGCGGCAAGGATGTGGAATTCCCTTCCACAGGCTGTGGTCTCAGTGGGGGACATCAATAGTTTCAAGAAACTATTAGATAAGCACCTGAATGACCACAACATACAGGGATATACAATGTAATACTGACATAATCACACACATAGGTTGGACTTGATGGACTTGTGTCTTTTTTCAACCTCACCTACTATGACTATGACTATCAATTTTATCGGTGGCGGGAGAGGGCCCCCCTCCCGCTGCGATCCCTCAGATATTAGTTATGAGGAATGGTTGCGAGCACTGAACTTATTCTCTCTGGAGAAGAGACGCTTGAGAGGGGATATGATTTCAATATACAAATACCGTACTGGTGACCCCACAATAGGAATAAAACTTTTTTGCAGAAGAGAGTTTAACAAGACTCGTGGCCACTCATTAAAATTAGAAGAAAAGAGGTTTAACCTTAAACTAAAGAGGGTTTTTTACTGTAAGAGCGGCAAGGATGTGGAATTCCCTTCCACAGGCTGTGGTCTCAGTGGGGGACATCAATAGTTTCAAGAAACTATTAGATAAGCACCTGAATGACCACAACATACAGGGATATACAATGTAATACTGACATAATCACACACATAGGTTGGACTTGATGGACTTGTGTCTTTTTTCAACCTCACCTACTATGACTATGACTATCAATTTTATCGGTGGCGGGAGAGGGCCCCCCTCCCGCTGCGATCCCTCAGATATTAGTTATGAGGAATGGTTGCGAGCACTGAACTTATTCTCTCTGGAGAAGAGACGCTTGAGAGGGGATATGATTTCAATATACAAATACCGTACTGGTGACCCCACAATAGGAATAAAACTTTTTTGCAGAAGAGAGTTTAACAAGATTCATGGCCACTCATTAAAATTAGAAGAAAAGAGGTTTAACCTTAAACTACGTAGAGGGTTCTTTACTGTAATAGGGCGTACACACGGTCGGACTTTGTTCGGACATTCCGACAACAAAATCCTAGTATTTTTTGCCGACGGATGTTGGCTCAAACTTATTTTGTGTACACACGGTCGCACAAAGTTGTCGGAATTTCCGATCGCCAACCACGCGGTCACGTATACCACGTACGACGAGACTAGAAAAGGCCGGTTCAGAACCAAGCGCGGCACCCTTTGGGCTCCTTTTGCTAATCTCGTGTTAGTAAAAGTTTGGTGAGAGACGATTCGCGCTTTTTCAGACTCGTGGCTTTCAGATCGTTCAGTTTGTGCTTGTGGGTTTGTATCTGCTCTTCAGTACGTGCAAGCAAGTTCCGCGTGACTTAGTCATTGTATTCTTGTTCGTTTGTTACTGTTTTTCAGGTCGCTCTTCACAGGCCTTGCTGTTCTTCAGTGCGTTCTGTTACTTCGTTCTGAGCAGCCGACCGTTTTCTAGCCATGTTTCGTATGCGTACTCCTCGTAGAGTTCGTGCTGTGCGGGGGCTTGGTGTTGGGGTCCTGACCTTGACACAAGTCCAGTCCATGAACAGGGTGGGGAGGAGTTCATGGACCAAGAATTGGTTGCTTCAGCATGACCAGTTCTCTCATATGCCTTTGCTCCGTGAGAATAATCCTGATGATTTCAGGAACTTTCTCCGGATGACGGACCCCGCGTTTCACTGTTTGTTGGCTTCGCTGACCCCCTATATCAGCAGGCAGGCAAGCCATCACTCCGGAGCAGAGGTTGGTCGCTACCCTGCAGTATTTGGCCACAGGGAGAAGCCTGCAGGACTTGAAGTTCTCGACAGGCATCTCCCCCCAGGCTCTGGGGATCATTATCCCAGAGACCTGTTCTGCCATCATCCAGGTCCTGCAGAAGGAGTATATGAAGGTAAGATTTTTATCCTTTTATATCACATTTTATTGTATTGAATGTTTGCTAATATCTTGTATTTCTTTCCTCATTCCCTAATTACCATGATTGGAATATGCTGTGAATGTCCCCTTTGTCCTCATGCATGCTGGATTTTTATGTAATTATTATTTTATGTCCTTCATACATATTTGCCCTTCACTAACCTCCCCAGCATGGTGTCTCCTGCCCTATATTCACCTCATGTAGTCACTTAACAATGTATTTTATCAGCTCCATAGTAGTGCTTTACCCCAAACACCCCCTAAAATGTTTTGAAATGTTATTTTTGATTTAAATTCAGGCAGAGTGCCAGAGGCTTTTTTTTTTGTGGTGTCCCCAAATAATTTTTTGTAACCCTCCCTCCCCCAATTGCTAAGTCAGCTGATACCAATTCTCTATCCTCAATCATCTATCTGCTGACTTTGCCAAACCCATACACACTATACCCATCTCTTTAGTGGTCAGATGTATGGATGAATTCCACAAAGCATGTAGTGCAAGGGCCTGCCTGTATACTTTCCAATGGTACTGTTTAAAGTTTTTGTATCCTATTATCTTGATAGGTAATAGCAGAATGTCCAAATGTCCTCAAATGTGTACAATGTGTATTTATATCTTTGTATTATGACACTTCTTACCTGTCCAGTGGTCTGCCAATAGTGTAACTAAGGAGGGTCTGTTTAAAGTAATACCCATTATTTAGGCATTCATCTCTCAATGAAGTGAAGAGGGTTACCTGTCCAAGATTTCCACACCCCCCTATAATGTTAGAAATGGCCCATGAGAGGGGGGGGGAGGGGGAATATGATAGGTGTACCTTATACTTTGGCCTTGTTAAATTCCCCTTAGTAAATGCTATCTGGAGGTTGCCCCATAATGTTTGTGTATAATCTGCTTGCCATGTTTCAGAGTAAAAATAGTAATGTTTATTGTTTTTTCCTCAACAGTTTCCTTCCACACCACAGGAATGGCAGACTGTGGCCTCCCACTTTGCTGAGCGGTGGGACTTTCCTAACTGCGGAGGGGAAATTGATGGGAAACACGTCCACATCATCCCACCACCCAACTCGGGGTCGTACTATTATAATTACAAGGGGTTTAATAGTATAGTGATGTTGGCGGTGGTGTCGGCTAATTACGACTTCTTGTATGTGGACGTGGGAAGGAATGGCCGGATGTCCGATGGTGGAGTCATCGCCCAGACAGAGTTCTACAGGCGTCTCCAGAATGGCAGCTTGGACTTGCCAGCTCCAGAGGACAATGTGGAAGGACTCCCATTTGTGTTCGTTGCTGATGAAGCGTTTGCGCTGGGGGACCACCTGATGCGGCCATTCCCAATGAGGACCCTCACCCCGGAACAGAGGGTTTTTAATTACCGGCTGGCCAGAGCCCGAAGAGTGGTGGAGAACACATTTGGAATCCTGGCCAGCCGCTTCCGACTATTTGTGACACCCATCCATATGGCGGAGTATAAACTGAACCATATTATACTGGCGTGCTGTGTTCTCCATAACTTTTTAAGGAAACATTCGGCCAACTATGCTGGCTCAGTTGGGCCTGAGGCCGGAATCCTACATCAAACCACACTGACGGCGCTTGAAAGTGGCCGTCCTGGCTTGCCCTCCCTGAGTGCCCGTGATGTCCGGTTACGCTACCTGGAGTTCTTTGCGGGTAGGGGGCTATCAATATGCCAGACAATCTGTAAAGCCTTTTTATAATTAAAAAAAAAAAGAAATTCTTGGTGGACATTTACTGCTTGTGTTTGTTTTAGCTGACCCTGACAGAAATGTGTTGAGTCCAGAAAATGTCGTGATTGTGTAACCTTATACAAAGCACTGTTGGCTCTTATTTCCTAAATGCAAAAACACATTTCACTACAAGTGCACTTGCAACTGCACTGAAACTGCACTTGTAGTGCAAAGAGGATTTGCCCTTAGGAAATAACCCCCATTTTTGCTGAAAAGAGCAATTACATCACCCCAAAAGTAATGTATTGTAGTGTTGAGACAATAATCCACACATTCTTGAGTAAGCAACTTTTTTATACCTGCACAATCACATGTACATTTACCAAAGGTTTTTAAAACAAACCATCATGTTTGTTGTATAACAATTTTTGCAGTAGCATTATCAAAAATCGAAATGTCCATTTCAGATAAAACAGGCCTGTGTAAAACCAACAAGAAAGCCAAAAAACTTGAACTTACAAAGTTCACATTAGGTAAAACCTGAAGGCTATATCAGACATCAGTATTTAGGAACTGGGTTTGATATAGCGTTCAGATGGGGGGAAATCACCCCTGGAAAAGCCAAATTTGGAAAATGCACACCAATTTACGAATGTCAACATGTGCTATCTGCCATCAGGGGGGATCAAGGGACGTGTTTTGGGGGAGCAAGCCCTTCCTCAACTCTACTTTATAATTGAGGAAGGGGTTGCACCCCCAAAACGCGTCCATTGATCTCCCGTGATGGCAGATAGCACATGTTGACACACTGTGTGCATCCTCCAAATTTGGCTTTTCAAAACATTGCAAAAAGTTTTAAAAGATTGGACCACAATCCAAAAAGTGATTTTGTGGGGTTTTAAATTCGCCCCAAAACATCAATGATGTTATTTTTTTTTTTAATCACATCATTGATTTTTTGCTGTATGTTTTGCAGTTCTACATTACACCCCATGATCTCCCCGATCAGGATCTGGGCACTTTCTGATGTGAAACTTTCTGGATCCCTCACATCACGATCACCTAAAAAGAGAGAAAGAAAACAAAAACAGGTATCAAAAATCTGCCACCATCCATCTCTTTTACCTGAGCCTGTGGTCGCAGACACTCACCTGTTGTGGTGCCAATCTCCACCACAGCTTCTTCTTCCTCCTGCTGTTCTTGGGTTGGTGTTAGTTCCCCTTCTTCCAGAGGTGGGGGGTCTGTGGTCTCCTCAGATGAGGGGTGTCCTCCGAGTCTTTTCTCCCCTATGTAAAACAAAAATGGTATAATTAGCACACATATATTTGATGGCAGAACTAGAAATAGGAAACATTGCTTGGAAGTGGGATACAATTGTCTATTTTAGCCGAGTTCCAAGATGTCTTTTTTTTAATGCCCTTTGTCAAGCTGCAATACTTTACCTGTTTGGTACAAGCTTCACAGATGTAGCCCCCCCTATAGTATACACTGGAGCACCTGTGTGCTCCCCCTAATAAAAATGGTGTTCTGGGGTCCCACACTAGTGCTCCAGTGTCTAGATGTGAAAACAGCTGCTCAGTGTCCTCTCCTTACACAGAATCTAGTTTGCATTTCATTCTAGTAACAAACCCATCTACACAAACAAATATTTGGCATCCAAGTAGGCCCAAAAAAATGTGGGAAAATGCATATGGCCTAAGCAATGGTGTTTTAGAGGCCGAAAGAAAAATGTTTGATACGAACGAATAATGGGCCCATGAACATTAAAGTTGCCCTTTTAAACGTTACAATTAATAAAAGCATATGGAGCAGCACGAACGGAATAAAGACAGAAAGAATAGGAACACAGCACAACTACTTGCAGCACTCTCCGGATCTTTCGGTACTGCTCTGGCTCTCTTAATTTCAGGTCCGACCACCGCTTCCTGAGCTTATCTTTCGATCGTCGTACCCCGAAATTCTTCTGCAGACTTTTGATCACTTTCGCCATGATCTTGGCCTTTCGGATATTGGGGTTGGGGTAAGGCCCATACTTTCCGTCATAGTCGGACTTTTTCATGATGTCGACCATCTCCAACATCTCCCCAAAGGACATATTTGTGGCCTTAAAACGTCTCCTTCTGGATCGGGACGTGTCCGGATCCGGGCTTTCCTCCTCCTCCTCCTCGTTCCTGCAATTAGCACGCACCTGCTGTGACTCCGCCATGTGCTCTTCCCCCACTGCGCCGAACGAAAAGGGGTGGGGAATAGACTAGAAAGAACGTCAGGGGCGGGCGAAGTTACACGCATGCGCAGTGTGTATAAAGCGTGACACGCGTGCGTATTACGTACGATCTGTGAGCGGAGGAAGGAGTATTGGACGCGCCGATTGTAAGAACGAAGGTAAGAGACAAACTTGTGCCTATACTGCTTCTACATTGAGGCCTATATTGTAACAAGATTAGGAGAGTTTTGTCTGACATTAGGCTTTGTCTTGTGTTGTGTCTTGCAGTGAACATGGATATGCTCATGAAAGATAATGACTTCATGTCAGTATTCCTAGATATGTTAAGGGAGCTGCCCTGTCTGTGGGAGATTAAACACCCCCATTTCAAGAACCAAGCAAAGAGGAAGGCAGCACTGGTGCAATTGTGTGAAATTGTGAAGCAGGTGATCCCCACGGCAGACATCACCTATTTAAAGATATTAATTGGTGGCCTGAGGAGTACATATCTAAGGGAGCGCAAGAAAGTCCTGGATTCACAGAGATCCGGAGCAGCAGATGACATCTATGTCCCCAGGATGTTGTACTACGACAGGCTGCATTTTCTGACAGGCCAGACTGAACCCAGGCCATCCCTCTCCAGTCTTCCTTCCACGCTTCCTTCCCCCCCGGCTGAGGCTTCTGACGCCCAACCTGGGCCTTACAGGCCACATGTGGAGGAACCCAGATTGAGCCAGGTATAGCATTCCTCTAAATATTTCTGCTTGTCCAATCAATGATGTTAACTAGATGTTAGTTGGGAGTACTAATTTAGGATTGTGATTGATGAAGCAAAAACTAAAACCATGTCCCTTTTTCATACACAGGGAAGTCTCAGCCAGGAGGTGGCCGGGCCAAGCCGGCTGGCTGATCTGCAGGTCCCTCCACCCCCCCTGGAAAGAGAAAGTGGCAGTAGGAGGAGTACCCTAGAGGAGGCTACCAGAGGACTCTTTTGGAGGGCTACAGAGCACCACAGACCGTGGAGGAGGACATTGCTGCCATCATTGCCTATAAAATGCAGAGGATGGAGGAGGGCCAACAAGCCATGTGTGAGGCGCTCATATTGGAGGCTCTTAACAAAGGTATGAGGGGCCAAATGACAGCTCAGACACACCTTTGCGATGGTCCTCCTCCTCCTCCTGCAGGTCCTCCTCCTCGTTCTCCCTCTCCTCCAGGTCCTCCCAGTCCTCCTCCAGGTCCTACTCCTCCTCCTGCCACATCTCCAACAGCACAGCCACAGCTGGGAAGGAAGCCTGAAAGGAAGACCAGAAAGTGAGGACCCTGGATCCAGTCTGGTCGGCCAAAAAATGCAGCCTCTTGTGGTACCACAGCCTGGGGACACAGATGTCATCTGCTGCTATCCTGATCTCTGCGAATTCTGGACCAGACTGCCCTCCCTTACATATGGACTCCTCAGGCCACCAATTTTGATGTTCAAGAATTGATGTCTGAAGTGGGGGTCCCAGGCTTCGCTAATTTCTCATGTTGATCCAGTGTTGCCTTCCTCTTTGTTTGGTTCTGATCCCTTAATAAAGGATTTTTGTTTTGAATTATACTCTCCTATGTGTTTTACTTCAAAAATGACAGTTTGTTTGTGAGGATTCAGGTACATTTCAAATATACAATGTGGAATGAACAAGGGACACCAACAACAAACAATCTCCTTGAGATTAAATAATAAAAGATATCAATGGTGTTGGGGTAACTTAACACACAAAACACACACAAAAATATTCTGGAGTAAAACTAAAAATAACATTGAACAAAGATCAGCCTTTGAAAAAATCCAAACATTAAATAAAAAAAAAGGCTTAAAATCCAAAAAAAAATTAAATAAAAAAAAAAAAATTCTGTCAGATGTGACAACTAATAACAATATATTCAGGGAATCCCAATAAAAAAATAAAAATAAAACTTTGTGAGAAGTCTGTGTGAATATGAGCAGCAAAACTACTTAATTCTTGTCACATTATAAAGAAGAAGAGAGTGCGGTGTATTAAACCATTTTTAACATTGCAGCGTGACGAAAGTGCTGTATCCATTGCGAACGCTAAGTTTACCAGAACGAGCTGTTCCGTCTTGGAATTTCTTCTGAGCATGCGTGGCACTTTGTGCGTCGGAACAGGCCACACACGGTCGGAATTGACGCGATCGGATTTTGTTGTCGGAAAATTTTATCTCCTGCTCTCCAACTTTGTGTGTCGGAAAATCCGATGGAAAATGTCCGATGGAGCCCACACACGGTCGGAATTTCCGACAACATGCTCCGATCGGACATTTTCCATGGGAAAATCCGACCGTGTGTACGGGGCATAAGAGCGGCAAGGATGTTGAATTCCCTTCCACAGGCTGTGGTCTCAGTGGGGGACATTAATAGTTTCAAGAAACTATTAGATAAGCACCTGAATGACCAAAACATACAGGGATATACAATGTAATACTGACAAATAATCACACACATAGGTTGGACTTGACTATGACTATCACTTTTATCGGTGGCGGGAGAGGAACCCCCCTCCCGCCGCAGTCTGGTGCCCTCCGCCGCTTACTGGAGCTGTCGACAGCGGTGGAGGTGATCGCGTCCTCTCACCTGCTGTGTATGGAGATGAGTGAGGGTAAGATGGCCCGCACTCATCTCCATACAATTGCTGGGCGGAAGCGACGTCAAAACATCACTTCTGCCCATACATCTTAAAGGCATATTTTTTTGTTGTCATTTTTTCAAAATGACAATTTTTTTTTTTTCTTTTTTATTGCATTTAAGTCCAAATATGAGATCTAAGGTCTTTTAGACCCCAGATCTCATATTTAAGAGGTCCTGTCATGCTTTTTTCTATTACTAGGGATGTTTACATTCCTTGTATTAGGAATAAAAGTGACAATTTAAAAAAACAAAAAAACAAAAAAAAACAGTGTAAAAATAAAAAAAGGTAAAATAAATAATAAAAAAAAAAGTTTTTAAACGTGCCCCGTCCCGACGAGCTCACTTGCAGAAGCGAACGCATACGTGAGTAGTGCCTGCATATGAAAACAGTGTTCAAACCACACATGTGAGGTATCGCCACGATCAGTTTGTCGCCATTCCATGAGTGGGCGCAATTTTGAAGTGTGACATGTTGGGTATCAATTTACTCGACGTAACATTATCTTTCACAGTATAAAAAAAGTTGGGCTAACTTTACTGTTGTTTTATTTTTTAATTCAAAAAAGTGTATTTTTTCCAAAAAAAGTGCGCTCGTAAGACTGCTGCGCAAATACGGTGTGACAAAGTATTGCAACGATCGCCATTTTATTTTCTAGGGTGTTAGAAAAAAAAAGTATAATGTTTGGGGGTTCTAAGTAATTTTCTAGCAAAAAAAAAGTTTTTAACTTGTAAACACCAAATCTAAAAAAAGAGGCCGGGTCTTAAAGTGGTTAAACTAACTAGCAGATTAACCCAAGTTAATCTTATATGAACTTATATAAAGATGGAGTCACTTCTGTTCAGTCATATTACTACATTGGCCACCGTGCTGCAGCTCAATTTCAAGGTCTTAGCAATCTTCTTATAGCCTAGGCCATCTTTATGTAAAGCAGCAATTCTTTTTTTTCAGATCCTCAGAGAGTTCTTTGCCATGAGGTGCCACGTTGAAATTCCAGTGACCAGTATAAGAGAGTGAGAGCGATAACACCAAATTTACCACACCTGCTCCCCATTTACACCTGAGACCTTGTAACTCTAACGAGTCACATGACATCGGGGAGGGAAAATTACTAATTGGGCCCAATTTGGACATTTTCACTTAGGGGTGTACTCACTTTTATTGCCAGTGGTTTAGACATTAATGGCTGTGTGTTTAGTTATTTTGAGGGGGCAGCTAATTTACACTGTTATACAAGCTGTACGCTCACTACTTTACATTGTAGCAAAGTGTAATTTCTTCAGTGTTGTCACATGAAAAGATATAATAAAATACTTACAAAAATGTGAGGGGTGTACTCACTTTTGTAAGATACTGTAGGCTTGGCTAGACTGGAATGCAGTGGATATATATATGTTGGAGCAGGGGCGTAACTAGAAATCACAGGGCCCCATAGCAAAATGTTGTAGGGTCCCCCCCCCCCACAAAAAAATGTCGGGGCTTAAATTAAATAGTGGGCGTAGCTCAAAGGGTGTGTGGTTCGAGTCTGATATGAATGAGGGATGGAGGAAGGAAGGAAATAAGGAAGGATAGAAGGAAGGAAAGAAGGAAAGAAATAAGGAAAGAAGGAAGGAAAGACGGAAAGAAAGAAAGGACAACAGCCCCAGATCCTACACCACAATAGCAATATATGTATTCCAGAAAGTTTAACAATCAACAGATAAAGATACTCCAAACACCTGGTGTTGGCGCTTCAATCACCCTCACCTGTGCCCAATGCAGCATGGCCAGTGCCCAATGTGGCCTGTGTGTTCCCAATGCAGCGTGGCCTGCCCGTGCCCAATACAGCCTCACCTGTGCCCAATACTGCTTCACCTGTGCCCACTTGTGCCCAATGCAGCATGTCCAGTGCCCAATGCAGCCTCATCTGTGCCCAATGCAGCCTGTCCAGTGCCCAATGCAGCGTGGCCTGCCCGTGCCCAATACAGCCTCACCTGTGCCCACCTGTGCCCAATGCAGCCTCACCTGTGCCCAATGCAGTCTCACCTGTGCCCAATGCAGCATGTCCAGTGCTCAATGCAGCATGGCCTGCCCGTGCCCAATACAGCCTCAACTGTGCCCAATACTGCCTCACTTTGCCCACCTGTGCCCAATGCAGCATGACCTGTGCCCAATGCAGCGTGTCCAGTGCCCAATGCAGCCTCACCTGTGCCCAATGCAGCCTGTCCAGTGCCCAATGCAGCATGTCCAGTGCCCAATGTGGCCTGTGTGTTCCCAATGCAGCGTGGCCTGCCCGTGCCCAATACAGCCTCACCTGTGCCCACCTGTGCCCAATGCAGCCTCACCTGTGCCCAATGCAGTCTCACCTGTGCCCGATGCAGCATGTCCAGTGCTCAATGCAGCATGGCCTGCCCATGCCCAATACAGCCTCAACTGTGCCCAATACTGCCTCACCTTGCCCACCTGTGCACAATGCAGCATGACCTGTGCCCAATGCAGCGTGTCCAGTGCCCAATGCAGCCTCACCTGTGCCCAATGCAGCATGGCCAGTGCCCAATGCAGCATGTCCAGTGCCCAATGCAGTGTGACCAGTGCCCAATGTGGCCTGTGTGTTCCCAATACAGCCTCACCTGTGCCCACTTGTGCCCAATGCAGCGTGTCCAGTGCCCAATGCAGCATGTCCAGTGCCCAATGCAGCATGTCCAGTGCCCAATGCAGCGTGGCCTGCCCGTGCCCAATACAGCCTCACCTGTGCCCAATACTGCCTCACCTTGCCCACCTGTGCCCAATGCAGCTTGACCTGTGCCCAATGCAGCATGACCTGCCTGAGCCCAATGCAGCGTGACCAGCCTGTGCCCTTGCAGCCTGTCCAGTGCCAAATGCAGCCTCACCTGTGCCCAATGCAGCCTCACCTGTGCCCAATGTGGCCTGCCTGTTCCCAATGCAGCGTGGCCTGCAGGTGCCCAATGCAGCCTCACCTGTGCCCAATGGAGCCTCACCTGTGCCCAATGCAGCCTCACGTGTGCCCAATACTGCCTCACTTGTGAGCAATACTGCCTCACCTGTGAACAATACTGCCTCACCTGCGCCCAATGAAGTGTGACTCTTGCACAATGCAGCCTCACCTGTGCAGAGGAAGAGGCGAGCCAGTGGCGGAACTACCGGGGAGGATGAGGAATGCATACTGCAGCCCTCAAATGGCTGTTGGTGAGCGTGGGGCTGCCTCAGAGTGGGGGGGCGAGCACTACCCACACAGGCCCCCAGCCAGGGGAAGTGAGGAGAGGAAGAGGCGAGCTGCCCGTACGAGCAGAGAGCTCAGCTGTAAGAGCTTTCATTTGAACTTCCTGTGTTCCCGGGGCTCACGTCACATAGCCCCACCTCTTGGCCCGGCACCTTTGATGACGTCACATGTCCCGCATTGCGTTCTGTCTATCAAAGACGCCGAGCCAAGAGGTGGGGCTATGTGACGGTGAGCCCCGGGAACACAGGAAATTCTAATGAAAGCTCTTACAGCTGAGCTCTCTGCTCGTACAGACAGCTTGCCTCTTCCTCTCCTCACTTCCTCTGGCTGAGGGACCGTGCGGGTGGTGCTCGCCTCCGCAGTATGCATTCCTCATCCTCCCCACGGGACCCTCTCGGCTGCGGGCCCCGTAGCGAGCGTGTGTTGGAGATTGTATATATATATTTAATGCACTGCAGATCACTGAATCACTTGCCTGCCTGCCTGCCTGCCTGAAAGTGTATTTGAAAAATGTACCCCAGCAATGGCCTGCAGTCAGATATAGGCTTGGCTAGACTGGAATGCAGTGGATATATATATGTAGAAGACTGTAAAAAAATTTATGCACTGCAGATCACTGAATCACTTGCCTGCCTGCCGGAAAGTGTATTTAAAAACGTACACCAGCAATGGCCTGCAGTCAGATATAGGGATGAGCTGTACTCCCCCCGGTTCGGTTCGCAACAGAACATTGGAATTGACCAAAAGTTTGCACAAACTTTCGAACCCCGTTAAAATCTATGGGACACGAATGTGAGAAATCAAAAGTGCAAATTTTAAAGGCTAATAAGTTATTGTCCTTAATAGGGTTTGGGGACCCGGGTCCTGCCCCAGGGTACATGTATCAATGCAAAAAAAAGTTTTAAAAACGGACGTTTTTTTGGGAGTAGTGATTTTAATGATGCTTAACCACTCCAATACTGGGCACTTATACACCTTCCTGCCCAGACCAATTTTCAGCTTTCAGTGCTGTCGCAGTTTTAAATGACAAGTGCATGGTCATCCATCACTGTACCCAAACTAATTTTGTTCCCACAAATAGAGCTTTCTTTTGGTGGTATTTGATCACCTCTGCGGTTTTTATTTTTTGCGAAAATTAAAAAAAAAAAAAAAGTTTTGCTTTTGTTTCTGTTAAAAAATGTTGTAAATACGTAAGTTTTCTCTTTCACTGATGGGCACTGATAAGGCGGCACTGACAGGCACTGATAAGGCAGCACAGATGAGGTGGCACCAATGAGCGGGCACTGATGGGCACTGACAATGGGCACTGGTAGGAGGCACTGATGGGTGGCATTGATATGCAGCACTGATGGGCATTGATTGGTGGCACTGATGGGCACTCATGTGTGGCACTGGTGGGCACTGATGGGCACTGATAGGTGACACTGATGGGCACTGAAAGACTGCAAAGATGGGTTCTTATGGGTGGCACTGATGGGCACTGATAGGTGGCACTGCTGGGCACTGATGGGCACTGATAAGCGGCACTGCTGGGAACTGATAGGCATTGATACGTGCCACTGATGGGCACTGATACACGGCACTGATACGCGGCACTGATAGGCATCCCTGGTGGCACTGGCAGTGGTAGGCATTGTGAGTGGGCACTGATTGGCAGCTGCCTGGGCATCTATTGGCAGCAGCCTGGGCACAGATTAGTATTTCCCTGGGAGTCTAGGAGCCATACCTGGTGGTCCTGGGTGGGATCCGAGTGGGGGCTGTGCTGATAAACAATCAGCACAGACCCCCCCTGTCAGGAGAGCAGCCGATCGGCTCTCCTCTACTCGCGTCTGTCAGACGCGAGTGAGGAAAAGCCAATCACTGGCTCTTCCTATTTACATCGTGATCAGCCATGATTGCACACGGCTGATCACATGGTAAAGAGTCTCTGTCAGAGACTCTTTACCTAGATCGGTGTTGCGGGGTGTCAGACTGACACCCTGCAACAACGATCGCCGCGGCTAAATATCCTGAGGATGTCATATGACGCCCAGTCAGGATATTAAAACCACTTTGCCACTGTCATTCTGCTATATGGCGGGCGGCAAGTGGTTAAAGTGAAAAAATAAAAGTGAAATATTCCTTTAAATATCGTGCCTGGGGGGTGTCTATAGTATGCCTGTAAAGTGGCACGTGTTTCCCGTGTTTAGAATAGTCCCTGCTCTAAAGGAAAAAACGTCATTTAAAACTGCTTGCAGCTTTAATGTCATGTCTGGTCCCGGCAACATGTATGAAAATCATTGAGAACCCCCCCAGCCCATTACCAGCCCCTCTGGGTCTTGTATGGATATTAAGGGGAACCCCACACCCAAATAAAAAAAAGAAAGGTGTGGGGCCCCCAGGCCCTATATACTCTGAACAGCAGTATACAGGCGGTGCAAACAAGACAGGGACTGTAGGTTTGTTCTTAAGTAGAATCTGTTTGTAATTTTTTTTTTTTTTAGTTGTTTTTATTGTAATTTCAAGGTAAATACGAAACAAAACAGAGCCCTTTTGGGCATACCCAGGCTTGGTCAACAACTACACACTAATAAAAAAGAAAAACAAAAAAAAAAGAAAAAAACATACATATAGAGATATATATATATATATTCCTAACTAAACGCTAAACGCCTAACTAAACACTGTACGCTCAACCACCTGTGCAGAATATTCAAAGCAATCCTCTAATTCCATGTGTACCCTGCAATACCCACTTTAGTCATTCACGGAATGAGATGTGCAGTACAATAACATATTCATACCCCCCCCTTCCCATAAACTATCGACTGAACAGCCCAGGGACTTTTATGAGATCATAGATGCCATTTGAGCCATTCCAGTTACTTAATAAAGTGAACTAATCATCAATCGAATCTGCATTAGTGGACAGGGATTCCGTCCAAATATCCCATATTTTGTGGAATTTTTTGCCACAGCCACGTGACAGGTAAGTAGCTTTGTACAATGGTAGAGCCGCATTCACTAACTTCTTCCAGAAATTTATTGAAGGTGCAGATGAGGCCTTCCATCTGAGTACTATAGATTTACGGGTATAGTAAAGTAATAATCCTAGCAGGGTTCTGATTGCCCGACGTGGGGCCAGTGATTCAACGAGTCCCAGCAGACATACCTCTACAGACAATGGCACAGGAATGGTGGTGACAGTCAAAATAAATTTGGTTACCTCAACCCAAAAAATTGCAATCTGAGAACAGTTCCAAAAAATATGAGTGAAATCCACTGAGGCTGAGTTACACCTCCAGCAAGAGGCAGAAATAGATGGATAGATTCTATGTAAACGCTCAGGCGTGTAATATACCTTATGTACTATTTTAAATTGCACCAATTTATCTCTGGCTGATACTAGCTGTGAAAAGGGGTATTCCCACATTTCTTCCCAATCTCCTGTGTCTAATGTAGGGAAATCTACCTCCCACTTTGTCTTAAGGTTTTCTAGTCCCGTGTGGACGTTAGGGAGTAGTGCCTTATATATGGAAGATAAGGGTTTAGATAGAGCTTCATCTCTGAGCAGAGTCTCCAGATTCGAGATGTAAAAGGCCACGGGAGCATTTGCAAACTGAGTGTTGAAAGCGTGCCTAACCTGCAGGAATCTAAACAGGTGTGAGTTAGGTAAATTATATTGTTGTTTCAACCTGTCAAAAGACAAATTTGATTTATATATTTGATGCCCTTGCATGCCCATAACCCAGGGTCGGGAATGGACCTGAATTCTGGCAATTGCGGGTTAAACCAAAGAGGGCTATAGGAGGAAATGTGTCCATAAGGGATGGGGCGTAGTGAATTTGCCACTGACTACACCCGTATTACCGCTCTCATTGCTGATGTAAGAGGGAAGGGAGCTCTAGGGGCCTGGTAAAGTAGGTTCCGTAGCGCCTCATAAAACCCCAAACATGCTGCTTCCAGGACCACTACTGCGTTGGACTCATCAGAGACCAGCCAGTTGTGGGCGTGTGATAACATAGCCGCCACAAAATAAGAGTGAAGGTCAGGGCAAGCCAAGCCTCCCTCTCCCCAAAGTCTCTGCAGCACCGTCAGCTTAAATCTCGGCTGACCGGATCCCCAGGGAAAAGATAATAAAATTGTGTTTATCAGGCTAAATACCTTTTTGGGGATCCAGACAGGTGCATGTCTGAGAACATAGAGAAAGGCAGGTAGAAACTTCATCTTAAATAAATTGATCTTCCCGATTAAAGAGAGGGGGAGATGTGCTCATGCCCTCAGTCTCTTTCTCATCCTTTGTATCAGTGGTTCTAAGTTAAGGGTATAATAGTCAGAGGTAGATGTGGAGATGTGAATACCTAGATATTTAATTTTGTCTGTCCATAGTAAGGGTAGGTTGGGATCCACTACATCCTTTGCGGCCCTATCTATCAGCAAGATTTGGGATTAATCCCAGTTTACTTTGAGTGCCGTACAGCTAGTGAAATTGGAAAGAATGGTCAACGTCTCCCGAAGGGATTTAGCAGGGTCACTCAAGAAAAGGATTAGATCATCAGCATATAAAGCAACTTTCTCATGTATGGATCCCACCTGTATGCCCCTAACCCTGTCTGCCTGTCTGAGGGCGGAGGCACGTGGCTCCATCACCAAGGCAAAAAGGGCCGGTGACAGTGGACAACCTTGCCTCGTACCTCTTCCAACAGAAAAGGGCGCCGACAGAGCACCACCAAGCTTAATCTGCGCTGTCGGGTCTTTATAAAAAATATCAATCCATCTGCGGAATACTTCTCCAAAACCCATAACTTCTAGGACCGTGGACATAAAAGGCCATGCCACCGAATCGAACGCCTTTTCAATGTCCAGTGTCACCATTACCCTCGTAGAGGACACAGTGGGAGGTAGCTGGAGATGGGTAAACACTCTACGTAAATTTATATCTGTTGCTTTCCCTGGCATGAAACCAGTCTGGTCTATATTAATCAGGAATGGTAGAATCGTCCACAATCTGGTCGCTATATTTTTGTCAAGATCTTGAGGTCACAGTTTAGCAGGGAGATCGGCCTATAAGAAGTACAGAGGGATATGTCTTTGCCGGGCTTAGGGATGAGGACTATGTGTGCCTGATACATTGAAGGGGGTAAGGACATCTGTTTTTTACTTTCAGAGAAGACTTTTAACAATTTTGGTGCAATTAATGAGGCATACATTCTGTACCATTCACCAGGTAGGCCATCAGGTCCTGGTGTTTTACCACTAGGAAATGAGCAAATCACCTCTTCTATCTCCTCAGTGGTAAAATCTTTGTCTAAACATTCAAGATCCTCCTGCGAAAGAGTGGGTAGATGCAGGGACTGCAAAAATTCCCTACGCCGATCTTCAGGCCAGCCAGGGACCGCCTTATATAAGTTTTCGTAGAAGGATCTGAATTCATCTATAATTAGTTCGGGGTAGAGATCACCTGACCATCTGAACCACAGATTTCTGACACCACTGTCTGCATTTTAGAGTCCGCAACTAAATTCGCTAGGAGTTTGCTATTTTTGTCTCCGGATTCAAAGATCTTCCCCGCCAAGGAATTTAAATCTAGATGTGTGGCCGAGGCAAGATGTAGAGACAATGCTCCTTTTGCCTCGGCTAGCTGGCTAAAGTGTTCCAGAGTCGGGGAGCCAGAAAAAGCCTCCGCTGCTCTAGCCTCTCCCTCCTCAAGTGCCTGGACCTGACAGGACATCTCAGAACGGACCGTTTTAATAGCTGAAATGTATTCTCCTCTAGTGTTGGCCTTAAAGGCGTCCCAGACTATCTGTGCTGAGGCTGAATCCTCATTGATCTCCCAGTATTGTTGTAGTTTGGGAGAGACCTCCTCCCCCACCCTCGAGTCCTGCAACCATTTGGGTGCTAAACGCCAACAGTCTCGACTCCTGGTGTCCAACAACTCCAAGGTGACCTCCAGGGGTGCATGATCAGAGAGGCCCGCAGGTAAGTACGAGACCCCCCTCACCGCCGCCAGGGCACAGGTGTTGCCAAAGACCAGATCGATCCTGGAACCCGATTTATGAGTAGTAGAGTGAAAGGAGTAAGCCCTAGTGGTTTGATACTTCCATCTCCAAATCTCAGTATACCGTATTTATTGGCGTATAACATGCACTTTTTTCCCCTTAAAATCAGAGGAAAATCGCGGGTGCGTGTTATACGCCGATCCCCTGCGATCCCCCGCTGACTGAGCGGAGCGATCGCCGACCGCGATTTGAAAATGGTGCCGCCGGTGCCAAAATACACAGAGCCGGTCCTCGGCTCTTCTCGGCCACTTTCGGCTTCACTCGAGTGCCTCCCGAACTGAGCTGAGTGTACTCGGCTAGGTACGGCTAGCTCCACTCACAGTCACGCCCATCCCGGGTGGGAATACGAGTGGAGCCGAAAGTGGCCGAAAGTGAACGAGAGCCACCGAGAAGAGCCGAGGACCGGCTCTGTGTATTTCGGCGCCGGCGGCGCCATTTTCAAACTGCAGTGACACTGACATGTCACTGCAGTTTAACTGCAGCCTGGGCAAGTCTGCAAAAGGACACAGAAAAGCTTCAGATCGGCACTGGCAAAGGTGCAAGGCTGCAAATGGACACTGATAAGGCTGCAAATGACACCAAGGCTGCTGACTGCAAGGCTGCAAATGACTGCAAGGCTGCAAATGACACCAAGGCTGCTGACTGCAAGGCTGCAAATGGCTGCAAGGCTGCAAATGACACTGGACAAGCATGCAGATGGACGCTGTGCAAGGCTGCATTGATGGGCATTTAAATGTAAGTTTTTTTCCTTAAAACATTTTATTCCTTATAATTCCCTCCTAAACTTGGGGTGCGTGTTATACGCTGGCGCGTGTTATACGCCGATAAATACGGTTATTAAATGCTTGTGCCCACTGAAGCAGGTCTGGCGAATACACCCTATTTGGATTGGACGAGTCCAGGGATGGATCCAAAGTAGAATTAAAATCTCCAGCTATGTATAGTCTGGAGAATTGTAATGTAGCTAAAAGCTCAAATACCTTGTAGAGGACCCGTTGATTAAAGGGAGGAGGCACATATATATTCACTAAAGCATAGACCACCACTCTGATCTCCAGTAATAGGATTATGAATCGGCCCTCCTGATCAGTTTGTAGATGCACGACCTTATATGCAAGGGATTTGTTCAATAGAATGGCCACTCCCCTTGCATAACTGGAGTATGTTGCATGAAATGATTGCCGTACCCAGGGTCTGCGTAGTGCCAGGATCTTGTTCCCCAAAAGGTGAGTCTCCTGCAGGAACAAGATATGGGTTATGTGATGATTCAGATATTTAAACATTAGTGCCCTTTTTACATTGAGACCCCTTACATTCCATGACACCAGTTTTAACTCCATGAATGCAGTGACAGATTATGATTCAACATAATGATACCTACATGTAGGGGGTCAGCCCCCATGGGACCAAGGGAGAATGCCAAAAGTATAGCAAATTTTGCACTGGGCATAGTGAGCATTAATAGGACACATGAAATATAAGCATCAGTCAGTGGATATAGAGCATACAAAAAAAAAGAAAGAAACGGCAACTTGTGAACTCCCTACTGACCATGAAATACCCCTAAAAGAGAAAACAGAACAAAAAACACTAATAGCTATGGTCAGTTTAATACCCGAAACCTGAACTCAAACTCTTAGATCTTCAGACTTCTGAAAAAAAAAAGTTCCAAAGTGCAGCGACTTAGTGCCACCAACGCCTCTTCAATTGGCGGGGAAAGAAATTGAAAAAAAAAGAACTGGGGGGGTTGATACTTCAGTGAGTTACTTCTAACAAGGTAGCTCCATGGTAGAAGAATGTATAATAAAAGCACATCTAGTCTCGAACTAGAAGGATCTTTAATGATCAATGTTCCCAAAATAACATGTAAAATTCTGCGTGAGGGGCACAGTAGCCAACCAGCAACAACATCTGATGATGAGATTTAAGAAGCTATACAACAGGAACTGATGGCTGGATAAACTACCCCCTCGAACATGGATCCGGAAGGAAGATGGAATCTTTATGCTAATTTCAGATGTAATAAAAATCAAAAAGTCGCGCTAAAAACTGAGAGTGGCAACAAACAAGTGCCTAGAAAGCCTCATAAAAATATGAGGATGGGTAGTGGTCACTGAGTGAATTAATTTTTAAAAAGTACTAGTCAGTATATAAATGCACCATGAAAATAAACAAAAGAAAAAATTCCAATTGGTTGATGGGACACAGATATTGCTTACTATGTCCGTGAGGAATAATCAATATTACGTGACTATATATATGACCAGTGAATATCTCAAATACCAAAGAGAATATATAATAATGTGACAGATCTGTGGCTATGGAAACTATACCATAGCACATATGAATAAACAGTGTAAAAATAAAGGAAACTAAACCCAAAAATGTCCATGACTAAACAAAAACGATATTGGTTAAAGTCCATCCATGCTAAGTAACATGCATGCAAAATGCAATAAAAAATGTCTCCAAGTGCTCAGTGAATGCTGAAACAAAACTTGCTGTGGTGAAATAGGGTGCGTAGACAGACCTCCACCTCTCGAAAAAATGCTGCCTCTTACCAGATAGAATTGGTCTCTTAATTATAGGAGACCTGAAGGGCGGATGGCTACAACCCCACCCAGGGATTTGTATAGCAAGCACTTAGCGTCCGAATCCAGGAACTCTCTCCAATATTCACATCAGCATAGATAGGATGTATCCCCATGTAAAAAATAAAGTGCTCCACATAGCATAAAATCCAGGGTTTTATTGAGTATAAAAGTAAAGATTGCACTTACAGAATCGTTGTCATAAAAAGCATATAGGAAAAGCCGGCCGGCTCCAAGGTAACCCGTGTCTTCCGGGTAATTCGAATCGCGGTGTCGTCGGGACGTAGCTCCTCCTCCCTACGTCGTTTCGTCACAACAGGACGTGGTCACGGGATGCGAGCAACGTCCCGACGCACCGCTTAAATAGACACATTAACAGCATCTCATTGCTGAAAACTAAATGAAAGCGCCATCTTGTTTAAGGGAAACGGTATGGGCAAATACAAAGCATTACCTTTATAATAGATGTTCAGGGCAAAATGAAGGTATATAAATAGTCCCTATCAAGACTGTCAAAACCAAACATATATAGCCAAAAATTACAAGACTGCTAATGTAACAGGTTCGTTGATAAAAGAAAAAAAGAAAAAAGAGGGAAAATCCATGCAGTCCCCATATATTTAAGGGTTGTATGTATAAATAGATATGTATCTATTGCATACACATGATTCTGTAACAGAATCAAGTGTGCAAAAAGAAAAAATTCATGATTTTGACATCATATATGGAAAAATAATAATAAAAGATTAAATAAATAAGTCAAAATGAACAATAAAAAATAAATACATAAATAGGATGTTTAAGAAAAATTTGAGAAAAATTATATAATTAAAGTACCGTTTCCCTGAAATGAGAGGGCACTCAAAATACAGTAATAGATTAGTATATACCATAAAAACGTATTCGTTACATAAATACCAAATATGTCTAAAAAAAAAAAAAACAAAAAGAGTTGTTTTTTTTTTTGTTTTTGTTTTTTTTTTGTTTTTTTTTTTTTTGTTTTTTTTTTTTTTTTAGACATATTTGGTATTTATGTAACGAATACGTTTTTATGGTATATACTAATCTTTTATGAATTACTGTATTTTGAGTGCCCTCTCATTTCAGGGAAACGGTGCTTTAATTATATAATTTTTCTCAAATTTTTCTTAACCACTTCAGCCCCGGAAGGATTTACCCTCTTCCTGACCAGAGCACTTTTTACAATTCGGCACTGCGTCGCTTTAACTGCTAATTGCGCGGTCATGCAATGCTCTACCCAAACGAAATTTGCGTCCTTTTCTTCCCACAAATAGAGCTTTCTTTTGATGGTATTTGATCACCTCTGCCGTTTTTATTTTTTGCGCTATAAACGGAAAAAGACTGAAAATTTTGAAAAAAAAATGATATTTTCTACTTTTTGTTATAAAAAAAATCCAATAAACTAAATTTTAGTCATACATTTGGGTCAAAATGTATTCGGCCACATGTCTTTGGTAAAAAAAAATGTCAATAAATGTATATTTATTGGTTTGCGCAAAAGTTATAGCGTCTACAAACTAGGGTACATTTTCTGGAATTTACACAGCTTTTAGTTTATGATTGCCTATGTCATTTCTTGAGGTGCTAAAATGGCAGGGCAGTACAAACCCCCCCCCCAAATGACCCCATTTTGGAAAGTAGACACCCCAAGGAAATTGCTGAGAGGCATGTTGAGCCCATTGAATATTTATTTTTTTTGTCCCAAGTGATTGAATAATGACAAAAAAAACAAAAAAATAAAAAATTTACAAAAAGTTGTCACTAAATGATATATTGCTCACATAGGCCATGGGCTATGTGGAATTGTACCCCAAAATACATTCAGCTGCTTCTCCTGAGTACGGGGATACCACATGTGTGGCACCTTTTGGGAGCCTAGCCGCGTACGGGGCCCCGAAAACCCAGCACCACCTTCAGGATTTCTAAGGGCACACATTTTTGATTTCACTCCTCACTACCTATCACAGTTTTGAAGGCCATAAAATGCCAAGATGGCACAACCCCCCCCAAATGACCCCATTTTGGAAAGTAGACACCCTAAGCTATTTGCTGAGAGGCATGGTGAGTATTTTGCAGCTCTCATTTGTTTTTGAAAATGAAGAAAGACCAGAAAAAAAATTTTTTTTTTTTCTTTTTTCAATTTTCAAAACCTTGTGACAAAAAGTGAGGTCTGCAAAATACTCACTATACCTCTCAGCAAATAGCTTGGGGTGTCTACTTTCCAAAATTGGGTCATTTGGGGGGGGGGTTTGTGCCACCTGGGCATTCCATGGCCTCTGAAACTGTGATAGGCAGTGAAGAGTGAAATCAAAAATTTACGGCCTTAGAAAGCCTGAAGGCGGTGCTTGGTTTCCGGGGTCCCGTGCGCGGCTAGGCTCCCAAAAAGTCCCACACATGTGGTATCCCGTACTCAGGAGAAGCAACAGAATTTATTTTGGGGTGTAATTTCACAAATCCCCATGGCATGTTTGAGCAATATAACATTTAGTGACAACTTTGTGCAAAAAAAAAAAAAAAAATTTGTCTCTTTCCCGCAACTTGTGTCACAATATAAAATATTCCATGGACTCGACATGACTCTCAGCAAATAGCTTGGGGTGTCTACTTTCCAAAATGGGGTCATTTGGGGGGGGTTTGAACTGTCCTGGCATTTTATGCACAACATTTAGAAGCTTATGTCACACATCACCCACTCTTCTAACCACTTGAAGACAAAGCCCTTTCTGACACTTTTTGATTACATGAAAAAATTATTTTTTTTTGCAAGAAAATTACTTTGAACCCCCAAACATTATATATTATTTTAAAGCAAATGCCCTACAGATTAAAATGGTGGGTGTTTCATTTTTTTTTTCACACAGTAATTGCGCAGCGATTTTTCAAACGCATTTTTTGTGGAAAAAACACGCTTTTTTAAATTTTAATGCACTAAAACACACTATATTGCCCAAATGTTTGATGAAATAAAAAAGATGATCTTAGGCCGAGTACATGGATACCAAACATGACATGCTTTAAAATTGCGCACAAACGTGCAGTGGCAACAAAATTAATACATTTTTAAAAGCCTTTAAAAGCCTTTACAGGTTACCACTTTAGATTTACAGAGGAGGTCTACTGCTAAAATTACTGCCCTCGATCTGACCTTCGCGGTGATACCTCACATGCATAGTGCAATTGCTGTTTACATTTGACGCCAGACCGACACTTGCGTTCGCCTTAGCGCGAGAGCAGGGGGGACAGGGGTGCTTTTTTTTTTTTTTTTTATTTATTTTTTTTTTGCTTTTTTATCTTATTTTTAAACTGTTCCTTTCATTTTTTTTTTTTAAATCATTTTTATTGTTATCTCAGGGAATGTAAATATCCCCTATGATAGCAATAGGTAGTGACAGGTACTCTTTTTTGAAAAAATTGGGGTCTATTAGACCCTAGATCTCTCCTCTGCCCTCAAAGCATCTGACCACACCAAGATCGGTGTGATAAAATGCTCCCCCAATTTCCCAATGGCGCTGTTTACATCCGGCGAAATCTAAGTCATAAAATGCTTGTAGCTTCCGGTTTCTTAGGCCATAGAGATGTTTGGAGCCACTCTGGTCTCTGATCAGCTCTATGGTCAGCTGGCTGAATCACCGGCTGCATTCTCAGGTTCCCTGTTGAGACAGGAGAGCCAGAGAAAAACACGGAAGACGGTGGGGGGGGGCATTCCCTCCCACTGCTTGTAAAAGCAGTCTAGAGGCTAATTAGCCGCTAGGATTGCTTTTACATGAAAGCCGACCGCTGGCTAAAAAGAATGATACCAAGATGATACCTAAACCTGCAGGCATCATTCTGGTATAACCACTCAAAGTCGTGAATGGCGTACCTGAAGACAAAAAAATGGTTAACAATAAAGCACAGTAAACGGTAAAGTATAAAAAATTGCATACCTGAAAAGCAAACATGATACAACATAATAACAATAAAACATTGCAGAATAGAATACAGTAAAAAAGAGCAGAACAATAGAGAGAGAGAGAGAACAATAAAAACGACAACAATTTTTTTTTATTTTTGTTTGTGTTTTTTTTTTTTTTTTTACACTTTTTTTTTGTAACTGTAACTTTTATAACTGTAACCGGTTCCAGGTTCGGGTCTCTCAAAATGCGATGGCATCTTGGGAGACCCTGTGAAAGTGTGCCTAGTCTGTGCAATGCTGTACCCTACGCTAATACTCAACTAGTGAATGGTAGCGTTCAAAACATTCACCAATGCAAAGACCAGGATTATCAGGACAGGAGGGACAATAATAGCGTGTGTCACGTCTATATCCGCGCTTGCTGCAGACACATCTTTTTTGGGGGGGTTCGTTGGGTAGGGGTACTCGGGAGGACATATAAATGCCTCTCATGCAGCCGACTGCATTTGGTTGGGGATGTGAATGGGGGAAGTACGGGCGCTGCAGAAGCGGTGGGTTCACAAATTAGGATTGGCGAATGCAGCAGGAAGGGCACTATGGGCACGACAGGCCTATGTTTGTCTTTTTGGTGGCAGCGGGACACTACTTGTGCTTGCCACCTCACCAGCTTGAACTGCACTTATGGAACTCGCCACGTCACCAAGTGTTACTGCAGTGCTGGTTTGACTACGACCGGGGTGTACTAGGCCGCTGGCGCTTGCCAGTTCACCAAAACGCTACAAAAAAAAGTGACAGTGATCGATCGATACTGCACTTGGGTGGGCTGGGCTGGGCCGGGCGGAGGGGCAAAACGCAGGTGCTAGCAGGTATCTGGGCTGATCCCACTAACACTGCGTTTTTGGGAACCCTAAACTGCTGGGGACGCTAGTATAGATCTGATCGGATAAGATATTGATCCGATCAGATACTATACCACTAAGGGAGGCGTATGCTGCGTGTGTGGGTGTTAGCGGTACTGGCGCTAATCTGACGCTGCCTGGGGCTGGTGCTTGCCAGTTCACCAAAATGCTACCAAAAAAACTGTTAGCGATCGCAGGGATCAGGCCTGACTCTGTGAACGCTGCAGTTATGCGTTTAGTGTTTTGTAAGTATCAGTGATCGATCGATACTGCACTTGGGTGGGCTGGGCTGGGCCGGGCGGAGGGGCAAAACGCAGGTGCTAGCAGGTATCTGGGCTGATCCCGCTAACACTGCGTTTTTGGGAACCCTAAACTGCTGGGGACGCTAGTATAGATCTGATCGGATCAGATATTGATGCGTTCAGATACTATACCACTAAGGGAGGTGTACGGTGCGTGTACGGTGCGTGCGTGGGTGTTCGCGGTCCTGGCGCTAATCTGACGCTGCCTGGGGCGACGCATATCACCGCCGGGCGATCAGGGGGCTAAACCTTTATTCGGTAATAAACGGCGGGTGCCCTGACACTATATAAAATAAACAAACTAACCAGCGTCACCCGTAACAGTTATACGGTGATCAGTGGTGAAAGGGTTAACTAGGGGGCAATCAAGGGGTTAAAACATTTATTAGATAGTATATGGGGGTCCCTGTTGCTATAAAACGCTGACAGCGAACCTAAATATTTACGTTCCTAACTAGCGTCACCAGCGACACTAATACAGCGATCAGAAAAAATGATCGCTTAGCGACACTGGCGACAGGGGGTGATCAAGGGGTTAAAACTTTATTAGGGGGGTTAGGGGGGTACCCTAGACCTACAGGGGGCTAATACTAACTGTCCTAACACTGTAACTGTCACAAACTGACACTATGCAGTAATCAGGAAAAAAAAAAAAAAAAACCTGCTTGGTGTCAGTTTGTGACAGGGGGGGGTGATTGGGGGGGATCGGGGGGCGATCGGGGGGGGATCGGGGGTGTTTAGTGTGCCTGGCATGTTCTACTGTGTTGTGTGTGAGTGTTGGTGCACCTACATGTCTTCTCTCCTCGGCGCTGGAACGGAAACTGGCCAGCCGAGGAGAGATGACATCACATCCTCTGCCTCTGTGTACTATACAGAGGCAGGGGATGTTTCTCATAGGCTGGGAGCGATCGCGAGGGGGGGGCCACGATCGGATGGTCTCCCCCTCATCTCTCATCGCTTCCAACCAAACGCCGACCGCCGATGGCACCGGGGGGGGGTCCGATTGGACCCCCCGCCCGCGGGAAGGCAATCACGTACCAGGTACGTGATTTTGCCTGCCCGTGCCGCTCTGCTCACGTATATATGCGTGAGGCGGTCGGCAAGTGGTTAAACATCCTATTTATGTATTTATTTTTTATTGTTCATTTTGACTTATTTATTTAATCTTTTATTATTATTTTTCCATATATGATGTCAAAATCATGAATTTTTTCTTTTTGCACACTTGATTCTGTTACAGAATCATGTGTATGCAATAGATACATATCTATTTATACATACAACCCTTTAAATATATGGGGACTGCATGGATTTTCCCTCTTTTTTTCTTTTATCAACGAACCTGTTACATTAGCAGTCTTGTAATTTTTGGCTATATATGTTTGGTTTTGACAGTCTTGATAGGGACTATTTATATACCTTCATTTTGCCCTGAACATCTATTATAAAGGTAATGCTTTGTATTTGCCCATACCGTTTCCCTTAAACAAGATGGCGCTTTCATTTAGTTTTCAGCAATGAGATGCTGTTAATGTGTCTATTTAAGCGGTGCATCGGGACGTTGCTCGCATCCCGTGACTATGTCCTGTTGTGACGAAACGACGTAGGGAGGAGGAGCTACGTCCCGACGACACCGCGATTCGAATTACCCGGAAGACACGGGTTATCTTGGAGCCGGCCGGCTTTTCCTATATGCTTTTTATGACAACGATTCTGTAAGTGCAATCTTTACTTTTATACTCAATAAAACCCTGGATTTTATGCTATGTGGAGCACTTTATTTTTTACATGGGGATACATCCTATCTATGCTGATGTGAATATTGGAGAGAGTTCCTGGATTCGGACGCTAAGTGCTTGCTATACAGATCCCTGGGTGGGGTTGTAGCCATCCGCCCTTCAGGTCTCCTATAATTAAGAGACCAATTCTATCTGGTAAGAGGCAGCATTTTTTCGAGAGGTGGAGGTCTGTCTACGCACCCAATTTCACCACAGCAAGTTTTGTTTCAGCATTCACTGAGCACTTGGAGACATTTTTTATTGCATTTTGCATGCATGTTACTTAGCATGGATGGACTTTAACCAATATCGTTTTTGTTTAGTCATGGACATTTTTTGGGTTTAATTTCCTTTATTTTTACACTGTTTATTCATATATTCTATGGTATAGTTTCCATAACCACAGATCTGTCACATTATTATATATTCTCTTTGGTATTTGAGATATTCACTGGTCATATATATAGTCACGTAATATTGATTATTCCTCACGGACATAGTAAGCAATATCTGTGTCCCATCAACCAATTGGAATTTTTTGTTTTGTTTATTTTCATGGTGCATTTATATACTGACTAGTACTTTTTAAAAATTAATTCACTCAGTGACCACTACCCATCCTCATATTTTTATGAGGCTTTCTAGGCACTTGTTTGTTGCCACTCTCAGTTTTTAGCGCGACTTTTTGATTTTTATTAGATTTACGGTTTACTACTTTTTAGTCGCAGCTTATGTTAATCAGTGTAAGCGCAGTATCTGTTTTTTACCTTTCTAATTTCAGATAGTGACTTGTAATGGGGAATTGCATCTTGTGTTCACCGTAGGTTGTTCAGCCAGTCATCTGCGTCAGCCGGAGAGTCGAAGAATCTGACCGAGCCATTATGAGGGACCCGAAGACGGCTGGGATACAACATGCTGTATTTTATGTCCTTTTCACATAGGCGCTTACGAACATCATTAAAGGACTTCCTCTTGCGCTGCAGGTCAGCCGAGAAGTCTGGAAACAGAAGGACTGAGCCATTGCCGTATTGAAGCGAGGAATGTTTGCGAGCTGTGGAAAGGATCCTGTCACGGTCCCTGAAGTTGAAGAAGCGGACCAAGAAGGGTCGGGATTTGCACCAGGAATACTGCATCCCGTGAGTACACGGTGGGCACGCTCGACGACATAGGTCGGGGAGGTATCCACGAGGCCCAATACTTTTTTCAAGAATTCTTCCATAAACTCCGCAGGTCGGTCACCCTCCTCCCCCTCCAGGAGACCCAAGACGCGGACGTTGTTGCGTCTCGCTCTGTTTTCTGCGTCAACAGATTTAGCGACAAGCAGTTGTACCGTGCGTTGTAAGTCCGCTATGGCGTTGGTGTGGTTAGCTGTAAGATCTTCAGTGGCAGAAATTCTAGATTCTGATTCAGTCAGCCTACCCCTAATCTTATCCAGGTAAATTCTAATGAGATTGCATTCCTCTGCGAGGCGGTCTTTTCTCACCAGCATGGAGGTTTTACTTTGTTCAATGGCGGCCAGGATCACTGCAGTGCTATCCTGGGAGGGTGGGGCTGAGAGAGCCACACTCGGAGATGCTTCAGGCTCCATGGCTAATTCTGTCAGCAGGGTCTGCAGTCTCCCTATGAGAGATGGATCTGGTTGTGCAGCCATTGTGGGGGCCAGGCGGCATGGCGTAGATGAGCTCTTGGGCCGATGCTTAGGGCCCATGGAGGAGAGGTGGGCAGTAATCGCCAGCAGTCTTTCGCTGACTTGCAGGTAATGGCCTTCTAATGAGGAGGGCCGGCCAGGGGTACTCTATAGGAAAGGCCCTTGGATGGATGTAGAAGGGGAGAAGGATGCTGGACCCCAGAGCTCCTCAGCCTGCCCACAGAGTCAGTTCTTCCCAGATGGCTCAGCAGGAAGGTGGAGGGCTGTCAGGGCGGCCGTGAGTGGCAGTGTCCGTGCTCCTGAGTCGAAATCAGGCCGGCCGCGGTGCACCTCAGCTGGCCGGTGGCCCAGGAAAGTGCGGTGGGCGGCAGGCTGCACTAGGCCGCACTAGGCCGTAATAGGCCGCGCCGGGCGGTTTCAGCGGCCCCACGGACACCACCAGACACACAGAAGGGCAAGTTGAGACTGAGAGGAGCCCCTTACCTCACAGATTAGTCCAGGAATGGCTCTTTTTAGCAGGGCACAGGCCGGGAAGATGGCAGCGGCCGCGGGCGTGAAGGATTGATTGTTTCCTGGCTAATCACAGGCCGATCCTCCACAATATCTTCACAGGCTGTAGCAGGGAGTATATATGAGTTGGCAGGCAGGTTTTTTGGCTTTTTTGGCTGGTGAAATGTGCAGATGGCGAAGGATTAATTTCGGATGCTCGGAGCTCCTCACTAGCACCTGCATCTGCCTGCGCTCACATCCGGACATGCCCCCCTATCTGTTTGTAATTTTGAACTGGTACATTTTTTACATGTAGCTCCAGCCAAAAAATCTATTTTTAAGCTTTTTGGAAAACATAGGGAAAGATTATCACCCCTGTAACATTTGTTTTGCTGTCTGTGCACCTGTTCAGAAGATTTCACCTCACTTTCTGTCCCAATGACAATTGGATTTTGAAAATCTTACAGGAGAGAATTTCCCTTGCTAGGAGTAGATTTCCTCTCACTTTCTGTTGTCTCCTTCCGTTTGCAAGTAGGAGTCGTTTGTAAGTTGGATGTTTGACAGTAGGGGCCTGCCCTATATACTCTGCAGAAATTTGGGCCTTAGGTGTTGGTGTTGCCACAACGCTGTAAGCCCTCACAGTTACTCTTGGTGGGCGCAGGAATGGGCCCCACTGTGAAATATTAGTTTAAGAATAGTAATTACATGCCCCTGTTGAACAGGTTAGAAAAATTGGGCCTTTGGTGGTGGACAGTGTGGTGGTGGTGTTGCCACAACACTGAAAGGCCTCACAGTTACTCTTGGTGGGCACAGGAATGGGCGCTGCTGTGAAAAATTAGATCAAGAATTGTAATTGCATGCCCCTGTTAAACAGGGGCTGAAAAATTGGGCCTTAGGCACTGGTGCTGGTGCCACAACACTGCAACCCCTCACAAATACTCTAGTTGGAGCGCAGGAATCAGCCCTGCTGCAAAGTATTGCATCAAAAATTGTAATTACACACCCCTGTTTAACAGGGGCAGAAAAATCGGGCCTTAGCCACTGGTGGCGGTGCCCAGAACCAAAAATGTTCTTATAAGCTATCAGCATGAACATTGAGGAGGAAGAGGATAGTCAGTCAGCATAACAGAATAGCCACTCAGCATCAGCATAGGCAGTCTTGAAGGGATCTCACATTAAAAAAAAAAAAAATATTCGGTTACATCAGCATCAGGTGCTTGGTAGCTGGTGATCCAAGACTGATTCATTTTTATGAAGGCCAGCCGATCGACTGATTCGGTGGACAGGCACACCCTGTGATCGGTTACAAAGCCTCCAGCTGCACTGAATGTGCATTCCGAAAAAAGAACGCTGTATGCAGGACAGGCCACTAGCTCAATTGCATACTGTGCAAGCTCTGGCCAGTGATCCATCCTCAGTAACACAGAGGATTTTCTGTGGGAAAGGTGTCCAAGTCTGATCTTGCCCCTAGGTATTCCTGCACCATGTGAATCAGACACTGGCGATGGTTGCTTGAACCAATCAGACCTTAGGGCTGCGGACTAAAAAAATTGTCTGAACGCATCGGTCAGACGGCCACCTTCTCCACCTCTCCTTCTGTGACTGACCGAAGTCTCAGCAACACATTGTCCAGGAGGATCAGGAAATTGTAACCTCCCAGGCTCTGGAAATGTGTTGCACAAACCTTTCTGCAAGGCCTCCCGAAGATGTTTCATCCTCTGCTCCCTCTGTGACGGCAAGATAAGGTCCGCAACCTTACCCTTGTAACGTGGATCAAGGAGGGTTGCCAGCCAGTAATGATCCCTCTCCTTGATACCATGAATACGAGGATCCTTCCGCAGGCTTTGCAGGATCAGGGAGCCATGCAGCGTAGGTTTGCTGAGGCATTCGGTCCGGAGTCCTCTGGGTCATTAAGGACGACATGATCCGCAGCCACCTCATCCCAGCCACGTACAAGTCAATGGGTTTCTTGGGACTGTAAATGATCCCTTGAAGACTGCGGCTGATGCTGAGTGCTAGGCTCCACCTCCATGCTGACACAATCCTCCTCCTCGTCCTTTTCCAGTGTGATCGGTGGGCACGCAGGAACACTCTCTGGATAAAGGGGGCCTTGAGAGGTAAGGAAGTCCTCCTCTTCCTGCCTCTGTTCTGCCTCAAGTGCCCTGTCCATTATTCCACGCAGCGTGTGCTCCAACAGGTGGACAAGAGGGACAGTGTCACTGATGCATGCACTGTCACTGCTCACCATCCTCATGGTCTCCTCAAATGGTGAAAGGACAGTGCATGCATCCCTGATCATGGCCCACTGGCATGGGGAAAAGAACAAGCTCCCCTGACCCTTTCCTGGTGCCATAGTCACACAGGTACTGATTGTTGGCCCTCTGCTGCGTGTGCAGCCTCTGCAGCTTGGCCAACGTTGAGTTCCACCTGGTGGGCATGTCACAGATTAGGCGGTTCTTGGGCAGGTTAAATTCCTTTTGGAGGTCAGTCAGCCGAGCATTGGCATTATATGACTGGCAGAAAGGCACACAGACTTTCCTGGCCTGCCTCAGGACATCCTGTAAGCCTGGGTACCTGCCCAAGAAACGCTGCACCGCCAAGTTAAGGACGTGACCCAAACAGGGCACATGGGTTAGTTGTCCCTGTCGGAGGGCGGAGAGGAGGTTGGTGCCATTGTCGCAAACCACCATTCCTGGCTTAAGCTGGCATGGTCTCAACCACCTCTGAGCCTGCCCCTGCAGAGCTGACAGAATCTCTGCCCCAATGTGGCTCCTGTCCCTCAAGCACACCAGCTCAAGCACCGCTTGGAGGAGTGGTGGCGGAACAACACTACGGCACACTGTCCTACATCCTTCCCTGCTGCCAGCAGAGTCACCCAGTGTGCGGTGAAAGTTAGGTAACATCCCTGTCCATGCCTGCTGGACCATGAGTCAGTAGTAATATGCACCTTACCGCTGACCGCCCTGTCCAGCGAGGCATGGACATTGCCTTCCACATGCTGGTAGAGAGCCAGAATCGCCTTCCGTGAAAAAAAGTGGCGTTTGGGAACCTACCACTGAGGTACCGCACATTTCACAAAATCACGGAAGGGGGCAGAGTCTACCAACTGAAAAAGGCAGCAGTTGAAGTGCTAGCAATTTAGCCAAGCTAGTATTCAACCGCTGGGCATGTGGATGTCTGGGAGCGAACGTCTTTCGCTGGTGGAGCAACTGGGGTAGGGAAATCTGCCTGCTAGAATCTGACGTTGGTGTACCGATAGCAGATTGCCCGCAAGTACTTGGCAGTGGCACACCTAACTGAAGGTATAGTGGGGTTGGAGATCCCAGCTGATGAGGAGGAGCAAGGAGAGGTCTGGTTATGTCTGATTAAGCATGTGGTGCCCAAGCGCTTGCTGTCTAGTCCATACTTGATACGCTTCAGACATATGTTGCAAATAGCAACGGTGCAATCTGCTGCACACGTCTCAAAAAAGCCTACACCAAAGAACTTTTGGAATAACGCGTGGAGTCACCAGCGCCCTGCACTTGCGGAGCTCTGTGGTGTGATGCAGTCCGTTTGGCTGTCCTTTAAGCTGGCCCCTGGAGGGCATCCTGCCTCGTTGGAGATGTGCCTCCTCGTCCTCCGCCTCCTCCTCCTCCTCTCTCCTATCAGGCACCCACATAGAGTCAGTGAGCTTTTCATGCCCTCCCTCCTTGTCACTGGAGCAAACCTGGCAGTATGCTGCAACTGGGGGAACATGACTGCCAGACTGCCAGTTTGTTGTCCTTCTTGGGCAACCCCTCTCTGGGCTCAAGTTACTGCCTTCCTCAAGCTGGGTACCATCATTCTCCTGCAGCATGTACCCGACACTGTGGTCGAACAGTTCGGGGGACTCCTCCGGTGGGACTAGGGAAAGAGTGACTGATGATGACCTCGAGTCCAAGGAATAGGCTGCTTTGGCACCTGCATTGGCAGCCAAGGTAGTCTGGGTGACAGAGAATGAGGAGGATGAGGACGGCTTGGTCATCCACTCTACCAACTCTTCGGCATGTTGTGGCTCAACACGGCCAGCTGCCAAGAAAAAGGACAAGCATGCCCCAAGGCCACGTGCTGATGAGGATGCACAGTGTCCACCACCAGCACTGTTGCCTCTAGACACAGATCCTGCCTGCCCTCTTTTATTGGCCTGTGTCAAAAAAATTGCCTATTGTCTGCCTCTCCTTGTTGGCCTTCCAGACATACTGTCTTTGATGTATTGGAATAGGTACACAAGGAATGGCCTGCAATGAGATGTAGCTGCACAAAGCTGGGATGTGTTTGTATATATATGTACTGATTATACTGCAGCTAGCTGAATCGCCTGCCTGTAGTATTATTAGGAAGAAAACAACAGGAATTGTCTGCAGTGAGCTTTAGCTGCACACTGTGCCCAGTATACAGTACACTAATATACTGCAGCTAGTTGAATCAACTGCCTGCCTGTGGTATTATTAGGAAGAGAACACCAGCAATTGTCTGCAGTTAGCTTTAGTTGCACACTGTGCACAGGATACAGTACACTGACTGAAAATACTGCAGCTGTCTGCCTGGGGTATTATTAGGAAGCAGAACACCAGCAAATGTCTGCAGTTAGCTTTAGTTGCACACTGTGCACAGGATACAGTACACTGACTGAAAATACTGCAAATGCAAAAGGGTGCTTCTACTAAATACTGAGCAAAGGGTCTGAATACTTAGGATCATGTGATATTTCAGTTTTTCTCTTTTTAAAAATCTGCAAAAATATCAACAATTCTGTGTTTTTCTGTCAATATGGGGTGCTGTATGTACATTAATGAGGGAAAAAAATGAACTTAAATGATTTTAGCAAATGGCTGCAATATAACAGAGTGAAAAATTTAAGGGGGTCTGAATACTTTCCGTCCCCACTGTATATCAAATACACTGCCACTAGCTTAATAACCTGCCTAATCTAAATCAAGCTAGCTCTCCTCCCACACCAACAACACTACACAGGGCCGCCGTGTAGTCAGTCTTATATTGTGTGGGGCATGGACTTAGTCCCCCTGAGCCATGATTGGCCAAAGGCACCCTGCCTTTGGCCAATTATGGCTCTTAGCAGAGGGCGCTGGGATTGGCCAAAGCATGCAGGTCAGGTGCATGCTTTGGCCAATCCTCATACAGCAATGCACTCGCAGTGCATTATGGGGCATTCCACGGTGCTCAAATTTCCCGCGACCCGCGAACGCCCCATAATATTCGTTCTTCGGCAAACAGGCGAACACCCGATGTTCGAGCCGAACTTATGTTCGACCTGAACATCAAGCTCATCCTTAGTCAGCAATGTTCAGCGTCAAGGCAGGATGTCAATCCAGGGTGAGGCCTCCTCGGGGGATGTAAAAAAACAGACAGACTTACCGTCTTCCACCTGCAGCCTAGCTGGAAGCAACATGCTGTATTTTATACTCTTGGAGCGGAGTCTGACTCTCACCGAATCAAAAGATTTTCTTTGCCTCTGTATTTCCAGCGAATAATCTGGAAAAATTAGGAGTTTGGCATTTTCAAAGTGCAGCTCACCTTGGGATCTGGCCTCCCTCATCATAAATTCCACATTAGGTTATATGTGATTCACCTTATCGGTCAGGGTAGTGATCGCCTGCATGACCAGTTTAAAGTCTGCCGCCGTGGCAGGCAGCCGTTTTGGCTCTTCAGACTGGGTCGCCATGCGGGCAGGGGCTTTAGGCGAGGCCGCGGCTCTGGCCTTACCTGCGGTGCTGGGTGCAACGGGTTTTTGCCTGCGATCTTCGCCTACGCATACCCCAGAGGTAACACTGAGGTGGGGGGGACAGGCCTGTCATTATAGGTAGGTCTGCACCCGTTAAAAGCTGAGATGAAAGCCAGTCCCCGGGAGCTCAGACACTACACGTCTGCTTTTTAAACTCTTTTTAAACTCTTCTGACACTGAATTCTGTGTCTCTCACTTCCAAAAGTAATGACCAGTATATTCGACTATTCAGTTTATGTCCCCATGGATGGTGACCTTTTCATGACATCATCCTTCTGCTGTAGTATTCCTGGTCCTGGGAACTCCTTACTGTAAGACCCCAGAGGGAAAAAGGACCCTCCTCCTGTACAGGGAGGAACATGTAATGTCACCTCAATATACAGTTTATTTATTTAAAAGAGAATCATACTTACCTAGGTGGATGCAGCATTGGTCCGATGCTACAGCTGTCCCCCGCCGGCTCTAAGACTTGGAACCAAGTGATCAAACACCACTGATCTTTCAGTTCTCAGGCCTGAGCAAAGAGCTGGTGACTGTCAGTCACCGCTGTCTGCTTTGTTCCCCCCCCCGCTCACTGTGTGGAGGGGGAGGAAGTGGCCCGCTCAGGCTCTCAGCGGGTCACTGATAGGCTGAGCTGAGTGCCAGTCCAGGCATGTGGGCGGACCCCAACTTCATTGTCGCGATCTTGCCCCAGCCTTTACTGGCTCTGTGATGTCAGCCGACAGTGGGCGTCAGCCAACAGCGGGGTTCAGCCCGCTGTCTGCTGAAAATGGGTCACAGTAGTGCAGAACGAGAGAGATTTTAGACCCTAGATCTCTCCATAAAGAGGACCTGTCATGCTGTATTGTTATTGCAAGGATGTTTACATTCCTTGTGATAGAAATAAAAGTGATCAAAATATTTATTTTTTTAAGGTGACCGTGTAAAAATTTTAAAATCGTAACCCCCTCTCCCCTTGTGCTCACACACAGTAGTGAACTCACACGTAGGTCATGCCAACATATGTAAATGATGTTTGCACCACATATGTGAGGTATCACCACGAACATCTGAGCAAGAGCAATAATTCTAGCACTAGACCTCCACTGTAACTCTGACCTGGTAATCTGTAGAAATTTTGAAAGCGTCGCCCATGGAGATTTTTAAGTACCGCAGTCTGGCTCCATTCCACATTCCAAGCATGCGCAATTTTAAAGCATGACATGTTAGGTATCTATTTCCTTGGCGTAACATCATCTCTCACATTATACAAAAACATTGGGGTATATTGTGGTGTTTTATTTTTTAATACCTTAAAGTGTTTTTTTTTAAATTGCGTTTTAAAAACCATTCCGCAAAAACCGTGTGACTAAAAACATTTCAACAACCGCCATTTTATTCTCTAGGGTCTCTGCTAAAAAAATATATAATGTTTTGGGGTTCTAAGTAATTATCAAAAAAATACTGATTTTAACTTGTAAGCAACACATGTCAGAAAAAGGCCTGGTCAGCAAGTGGATATTTTAGTCCTAAAGCAGTATTAAACCCAAAAAGCAAATGTTTATTATATTGCAGCTTACCAATTCTTAGATATGATGGCTGTATTAGTTTACTTTTTTGGACTTCCTTTCTTCTATTTGCATCTAGCAACTCTTTTGCTTTTTACAGCACAATCTCTCCAGTAAAATGTATCAGTTTATATGGATGAGACAAACCACTTAACACAGGCAGGGGTGATTAAAATGATCATCTTTTATTTATTCATACAAAACCCTTATCCCAAATGAAAAAAAAAACTGTTTGCTTTAACTGTTTATAAAGTGCAAGCTGGAGTTTGGCTTCAATTTATTAGAACTTTTAAATCGGTGAATACATTTAACACTACTGCCCCCCTCCCCACCCAGACTGACAATGTTGCTATCTGCTGTGTCTCCTGTGCTCATTCATCCAGAGTTGTGTCTCACTAATACAGGATTTGTGTTACTGGCCAGATCACCAGGTGAAAACAGAGGAAAAACAAGTCAAATAAAAGAAAACTGATACAGCCACCACATCTAATGATTGGTAAGCTCCAATATATTACATTATTGGTTTATGGAATACTGCTTTAAATCTTTCTTTCTTTATCGTACATCACAGGACACAGAGCACCATAATAATGACTATCTGGGTTATATGCTACCTTTAGGTGATTGGACACTGGAAAACCAATAGTAAGAAGGTTCCTGCCATATAACCCCTCTCATACAGGAAGTACCTTTAGTTTTCTGCCAGTGTCTTGAAGGTGATGGTCACAGCTGTGGAAGCTCTTCAAACTTTCTTCAATAAATGTCCCAGTGAGGATGTTATATCGGATCCATTCGGATGGCATAAAAAAGCTAAAGTGGATGGTTACCGAGCCTTGGTTCAAGAACGAGGTTTTGCTTGTAATGTGTCCTTTAAGGTGCTGGACCCTTGTTATATGGTATCCCTGGTCTTCACTTGCCCAAGGGAACCAGAAGGGTGCTTTACAGGTCCAGGGGTGTGGACCCCATACAAAGGGGGACCCGGTCCTTGAAGTTCCTCAGTGGTGCTACCCGCCGTGATGGGGGAATATTGGGCCTGTATCAGGCCCTGCAGCGAGGAGCGGTGATTACTCTCTCTGGGAGACCTAACAATATTACTGTTGTTGCTAAACATGAAATGTCTTAGTGTATGCCTTGTGTCTCACTGCAAGCTGTTGTAGCAGAGGTTACAGAGAAGCTGACAGATGCAGCTTATGTGGGTGTCTCCCGCACATGGCGGCGTGTGCCGCGCACAGGGGAGTGCATGCACAGTGCTCGTCCGCGTGTGCAGGTGACGGTCGCCGCGTGTGTTTTGGCATGCCTGTGTGTGCGCCGCCGAGCACAGGCGCGCGTGCGTCACTGGGCGGCGCATGAGTTTAGAGGGAGGTCTGCACCTGCATGTTCAGTGCCGCTTGTCAGTTAGGCTCAACAGAAGCCTAGTGTGCGTTTGGACACAGAGGTCTGGGCGTAAGTTTGGACATTTGCAACAGGTTGAAGGCTGGTAAGGCTGTGATAGCGGCTGTACGCTGGACCCAGCTATATAACTCAGAGGGAGTACCTTTTTTTTCCTCAAAAACATGTAAGCAATGTCTTCCAGGAAACGAGGTACGGGGAGCAGGGCAAGTCCAGGAGTTAAAGGGACTCCTTCAAAAACAGGAGATCAACCTCAGGTTACTGCAGCATCAGTCTCCCCTGAAAGCCTGTGGCATTTGGCCTGGCTGAGCCATTGCAGTTGTCAGGCATGGTGGCCACTACCAATATCCCTGCATCAGCCTATGTTACTAAGGATGATTTAGCATCAGCCCTAGCTGGCCTTGAAGGCAAGATAGCAGGTGTGATTGCTACAGTAACACAGGGAGGGAAGAAACGTCATAGATCTCCCTCCCCTGAGCCTGGTCCCAGTGGTGAATCACTTGAGCACTAGGGATGACCCGAACACCCCCCTGTTCGGTTTGCACCAGAACACGTGAACAGGCAAAAAATTTGTTCAAACACACAAACACCGTTAAAGTCTATGAGACACGAACATGAAAAATCAAAAGTGCTAATTTTAAAGGCTTATATGCAAGGTATTGTCATAAAAAGTGTTTGGGGACCTGGGTCCTGCCCCAGGGGACATGGATCAATGCAAAAAAAAGTTTTAAAAACGACCATTTTTTCAGGAGCAGTGATTTTAATAATACTTAAAGTGAAAAAATAAAAGTGTAATATTCCTTTAAATTTCGTACCGTGGGGGTGTCTATAGTATGCCTGTAAAGGGGCGCATGTTTCCCGTGTTTAGAACAGTCTGACAGCAAAATGACATTTCAAAGGAAAAAAAGTCATTTAAAACTACTTGCGGCTATTAATGAATTGCCCGACAATACACATAAAAGTTCATTGATAAAAATGCCATGGGAATTCCCCACAGGGGAACCCCGAACCAAATTTTTTTTTAAAATGACGTGGGGGTCCCCCTAAATTCCATACTAGGCCCTTCAGGTCTAGTATGGATATTAAGGGGAACCCCGGCCAAAATTTTAAAAAAAAATGGCGTGGTCCCCCTCAAAATCTATACCAGACCCTTCAGGTCTGGTATGGATTTTAAGGGGAACCCCCGTGCCAAAATTAAAAAAAAAATGGCGTGGGGTCTCCCCAAAAATCCCCAAAAATCCATACCAGACCCTTATCTGAGCATGCAACCTGGCAGGCCGCAGGAAAAGAGGGGAGATGAGAGAGCACCCCCCTGAACCATACCAGGCCACATGCCCTCAACTGTCAGAGAGCTTACCTGATTGGGTGTCGTCGTGCGCGGGGGCGCGTTGGTGCACGCTTTGCTGCGGGTGCTCGGGCGCCTGCTTCTATTGGCACTGGTGTTGGCATGCCGGCTGGCCGTGGTGGCGCGTATGCCTATGGGCGCTGCTATGCGTTCGCCTGGTGGCGCTGGTGTGCATGTCGATGTCCGGGGGTGCGCTCGGGCGCGTGCGGGTGCGCGGGCACCTGTGCGTAACGGTGCATGCACGAACGCGGCATTTGGCGCCAATCAGCCTATTTAGGCTTGCTTCTCCCTCTGATCAGTGCTGCCTGATCAACAGCTCCATGCCTAGTTCCTGTTTCCTGTTTCCTTTTTCCTGTTCCTAGTTCCTGTGATTCCTGTGTTCCTGATCTGTTGATGACCCGGCTTGCCTTTTGGACTCTCCTGACCTCAGCCTGCATTTGACCCCGGCCTGTTTTGACTTCGCTTCTGCCTGCTCCTTCTGTACCTCTGCTGCCCGCCTGTTGCCAAACCCAGCTTGTGCACTAACCTGTCTCCAGCTCCTGCTCAGCATCTGCTGTCTGTGCCGCTGACTATCATCTGTTGTTTGAAGACTGCTAACCTCCGGAACATGGACTCCTGCACAGGCTCTCATACCACTCCGCACTCGTGGGCCTCCTGTCTGCTCTACCAGGGGCCGCGAGTCGGATACGTAAGGGAGCCTACCCTCTGCCCAAGTGGACTCTCCGGTCTGGTAAGTGAAAGACTTGACAGTATCAGGCAGCCATGACCAAGTCCGGGCAGGGGGCCTCCCCCATGGATGAACTTTGTAGGCACCTTGCGGGCCTTACCCAAGCAGTCAAGAGCCTACAAGAAGGCTACACCAGATTAGAGGGTCAGGTCCAAGCCCTCTCAGCTGCTCCTCCCCCCCAAGGGGCACCATCTGCCGGACTCTCCTCAGCACCCTCCGTAGTAATGCTCCCTCCGGAACCCAGGGTACCCACACCTGAGAAATTTACTGGAGATCGTCGCAAATACTGGGCCTTCCGTAACGCCTGCGAGCTTTACTTTGCGCTACAGCCTCGCACATTGTCTCTGGATGCCACTAAGGTGGGATTTGTCATTGCACTGCTGTCCGGCGAGCCCCAGACTTGGGCTCATCATTTACTGGAGCAGAAGTCCAGATCCTTAGATACCCTTAGATACGCTTTCTTCCTGGCAATGTCCCAATTGTACGAGGACCCTCAACTTACTACTACTGCTGAGGCAGCCCTGCATTCCCTGCAGCAAGGCCGCAGAGCGGCCGAAGACTACGCAGTTGAGTTTCGTCATTGGAGCTCTGATACAGAGTGGAACGACGCTGCCTTGCGTCATCAATTTCGGATGGGGTTATCTGATCCCCTTAAGGATGAACTGGCACGTGTTGGGATACTCCAGACTCTGGATGAACTTATTAACCTATCTATTCAAATTGACCGAGGTCTGTGAGAAAGACGCTCTGAGAGGTCCTCTGGTCAACCTCGTCCTACTTGGATGCTCCCTAGAGTTCCCAGTTCCCCAACCAATTGCCTCTCTCCTCTACTTCATCCACGGAAGCACCCAAACCCATGCAGCTTGGTCTGCTCCGGCCATCCCTTAACCCGGAAGAGAAGATGCGCAGACGTACGCACAACCTATGCCTGTATTGCGGGGAACAAGGACATTTTGTGAGGACCTGCCCTAACAAGATACGTTAGTGTCTGACGTCTTCTTCCGCTTGTGCATCTATTTTGCCCAAACCTGGTAACCATTTGACTATCTCTGTTGTATTACAGCTTCCCGGAAAGAACATCCCGGTGCCGGTCATTATTGACTCTGGAGCATGCAGTGGCTTAATCGATCAAACCTTTGTCAATAATCATGGCATTCCTCTTCAACTTAAGACCCAGGGTCTTGCAGTATTCCTAGCTGATGGCTCTACCCTTAGTTCAGGTCCAGTCACCTGTGAGACTGTTCCGCTACTGGCCACCATAGGCCCGGAAGATCAGGAACTCTTACGTTTGGATGTCATCTCCTCCCCTCTCTTCCCAATCATTCTCGGAATGCCCTGGCTACAGGCACATAACCCCAGCATTGACTGGTCCACAGGAAGAATCCAATTCTCATCTGACTACTGCAGGCAACATTGCTTACGTGGGACCCCCGTCTCACCGACTCAATGTCTTTGTTTGGATTCGGATACCAAACTTTGCCCATCTCTTCCCAAGGCCTATCGGAACTTCCAGGATGTCTTCAGTAAGAAGGGGGCAGAGACTCGTCCAGTTCACAGGCCTTATGACTGCCCAATTGAACTTTTACCGAAGGGAACCGAAGTTCCCTTTGGAAGGATTTTTCCACTAACTGAGCAGGAGCTGGGCACCTTAAAAAACTACATTGACGAGAACTTAAAGAAAGGGTTTATCCGCCCTTCCACGTCTCCAGCCGGTACAGGCATTTTCTTCGTGGAGAAGAAGGACCACACCCTACGTCCCTGTATCGACTACCGGGAATTAAACAAAATTACTGTAAAGAACAGATACCCATTACCCTTAGTACCCGAGTTATTCCAGAGACTGGGAACCGCAAGAGTTTTCACCAAGCTGGATCTCCGTGGGGCATACAACTTAATTCGCATAAGAGAAGGGGATGAGTGGAAAAAAGCTTTTCGTACTCGATTCGGGCACTATGAGTACCTTGTCATGCCCTTTGGCCTGTGCAACGCACCAGTCACTTTCCAGCACTTTGTCAACGACGTATTCCGTGACTTCCTAGACCTCTATGTCATAGTCTATCTGGACGATATTTTGATTTTCTCCTCCTCTCTGACCGACCACCGCAGGCATGTGCGAAATGTTCTCACCCGACTTAGGCAACATGGGCTCTATGCAAAACTTGAGAAATGTGAGTTTGAGCTTCAATGCATTCAGTTTCTGGGCCTGATCATCTCCCCTGAGGGCATCAAGATGGATCCCCAAAAGGTATCTGCTATCCTGGACTGGCCTGCACCTATTGATAAGAAAGGGGTACAACGTTTTATTGGCTTTGCCAACTTCTATAGAAAATTCATAAAAGGGTTCTCTTTGATAATCGCTCCTATTACTGAACTTACCAAACAAGGAAGTCGGTTTTGCTGGACTCCTAAGGCGCAGTCGGCCTTCGAGGAACTCAAGGCTCTATTTACCTCAGCCACTATTTTAAAACACCCCAACCCAGCTCTACTATTTGTGTTGGAAGTTAAAGCTTCCGAAATTGCAGTAGGGGCCGTACTCTCACAACGACAAGGCACCAAAGCTCTTCTGTACCCTGTGGGGTTTTTCTCACGAAAACTCTCACCTTCCGAGAGAAACTACGATGTGGGTGACCGTGAACTCCTAGCTATTAAGGCGGCCTTGGAGGAATGGCGTTACCTTCTGGAGGGTGCTGCTTATCCCATACTGGTCTACACGGACCATAAAAACCTGGAATACCTGAGAACGGCTAAGAGGTTAAGACCCCGGCAGGCCAGATGGGCACTTTTTTTTTCTCGATTCCAGTTCCATGTCACCTTCAGGCCCCGATCCAAAAATATTAAATCTGACGCACTCTCATGAATGTTCCATGATTCGGAAGAAACCACACCTCCAGATACCATCCTTCCCCCTGGGAATTTCTTGGTTCTTCAGGAAGATCTAATCTCTCGAATCAGACGGGCTTCTATGGGGGCGACGCCGCCCGCTGGGGCCTGTACCAAGGATGGCCTATTTTGGCATGAAAACAAGATTGTGGTCCCCGAAGAACTAAGGGTACAGGTATTGGAACTGTGTCACGATCACAAATTAGCTGGACATTTCGGCTCACGAAAAATGAGTGATCTGGTACTACGTACCTTCTGGTGGCCTCATCTCATCAGGGATTGTAGAAGGTTAATTGATTCCTGCAATACTTGCGCTAGAAGCAAAACCAGCCGGGCCAGAGCTTGGGGACTGTTAAAACCTCTTCCAGTCCCAGAGAGACCATGGAGCATGATCTCATTAGATTTTGTCGTTCAACTCCCCCCATCAGAAGGCTTCTCCTCCATCTTTGTCGTCGTAGACAGATTGTCTAAAATGGCTCATTTTCTCCCAATGTAGGGTACCCCATCGGCCACGGAGACGGCTGATATGTTTATTAAAGAAATTGTCAGGCTGCATGGAGTTCCGAAGAATATAGTTTCTAACCGTGGTGTCCAATTCACCTCCAGATTCTGGAAGGCCCTCTGTGGCTCCTTGGAAATTGAGTTGGCATTCTCCTCGGCCTACCATCCCCAGTCCAATGGGCAAACTAAGATGACGAATCAGACGCTGGAGCAGTATCTCCGCTGCTTCTCCGCATTCTCCCAGGACGATTGGGCCCCCCTACTCCCTATTGCGGAGTTCTCTTATAATAATTCCTTGCATTCAGCCACCAACCAGACTCCATTCTATGCCAACTATGGCTTTCATCTGACCTTTTTACCTGGATCAATACCTGAATGTTCTGTTCCTGCAGTATCTGAGACCCTGAATTTCTTCTCGGTGAACAATAAGCTGTTACAAGATACCATGGCCAAGGCCCAAGAAGGTTATAAGAAGGTGTTTGACAAAAAGAGGCGTGGAGAACTCGTGTTGGAACCTGGTAATCCAGTATGGTTATCTACCGCCAATCTGAAACTGGCATGTCCATCCAAAAAACTAGGCCCTAAGTTCCTGGGTCCCTTCCTGGTAAGGAGGAAAATTAATGATGTTGCCTACGAGCTTGATCTGCCGAATTCCCTGAAGGTGCACCTGGTCTTCCATGTATCTCTCTTAAAGCCGGTTATCCCCAATTCTTTTGTTGGCCATACTGTCGGTCCACCCAAACCCATCCTTGTAGACAACGAGGAGGAATTTGAAGTAGAGGCAATATTAGACTGCAGAAAAAGACGAAATCAAACCCAATACCTCATAAAGTGGAAGGGATATGGCCCTGAAGACAATTCATGGGAACCAGAAGATAATTTGCTTGCCGGGGAACTCCTGCAAGCTTTCAAGGACTCACATGCCTCCAAGTTGGCCCAATTGGGCATCCGGTGTCTGCCCTTGAGGAGGGGGCACTGTCAGAGAGCTTACCTGATTGGGCGTCGTCGCGCGCCGGGGCGCGTTGGTGCACGCTTTCCTGCGGGTGCTCGGGTGCCTGCTTCTATGGGCACTGGTGTTGGCATACCGGCTGGCTGTGGTGGACGCGGTGGTGCACGGGCACGTATGCCTATGGGCACTGCTATGCGTTCGCCTGGTGGCGCTGGTGTGCATGCCGCTGTCCGGGGGCACGCTCGGGCGCTTGCGGGTGCGCGGGCGCCTGTGCGTAACGGTGCATGCACGAACGCGGCGTTTGCCGCCAATCAGCCTATTTAGGCTTGCTTCTTCCTCTGATCAGTGCTGCCTGATCAACAGCTCCGTGCCTAGTTCCTGTTTCCTGTTTCCTGTTCCTAGTTCCTGTGATTCCTGTGTTCCTGATCTGTTGACGACCCGGCTTGCCTTTTGGACTCTCCTAACCTCAGCCTGCATTTGACCCCGGCCTGTTTTGACTTCGCTTCTGCCTGCTCCTTCTGTACCTCTGCTGCCCGCCTGTTGCCAAACCCAGCTTGTGCACTAACCTGTCTCCAGCTCCTGCTCAGCATCTGTTGTCTGTGCCGCTGACTATCATCTGCTGTTTGAAGACTGCTAACCTCCGAAACACAGACTCCTGCACAGGCTCTCATACCACTCCGCACTCGTGGGCCTCCTGTCTGCTCTACCAGGGGCCGCGAGTCGGATACGTAAGGGAGCCTACCCTCTGCCCAAGTGGACTCTCCGGTCTGGTAAGTGAGAGACTTGACATCAACATTGGGAGGGTACTTTGGGGTAGCCCAAAACACCTTGTCCCCATGTTGATGGGGACAAGGGCCTTATCCCCACAACCCTTGCCCTGTGGTTGTGGGGGCTGTGGGTGGGGGGCTTATCGGAATCTAGAAGCCCCCTTTAACAAGGGGACCCCCAGATCGCGGCCCTCCCCCCGTGTGAAATGGTAAGGGGGTACAAAAGTACCCCTACTATTTCACAAAAAAAGTGTCAAAAATGTTAAACATGACAAGACAGTTTTTGATAATTTCTTCTATCTTATTTCTTCTATCTTCTATCTTCTTTCGGTTTCTTCCTCCATCTTCTTCTTCTTCTGGATCTTCCTCCGGTGTTCTCGTCCGGCATCTTCCTCCACGGTTCTGGCATCTTCTTCCCTTCATCTTCTGGGCCGCTCAGCATCCAGCATGATGGGATGGGAGGCCCCCGCTGTGTGACGCTTCTCCTCTTCTGACGGTTCTTAAATAACGGAGGGCGGGGCAAACCGGTGACCACGCCCCCTCTGACGCATGGTGACTTCCCTGTCTGCCCCCTCTGACGTCACGGAGAATGCCACAGGGAAGTCCCCGTGCATCCGAGGGGGGCGGGGTCACCGGGTGGCCCCACCCTCCATTATTTAAGAACCGTCAGAAGAGGAGAAGCGTCATACAGCGGGAGCCTCCCATCCCATCATGCTGGATGCGGAGCAGCCCAGAAGACAAAGGGAAGAAGACGTAAGCGCCACGGAGGAAGATGCCAGACAAGAACACTGTAGGAAGAACCAGAAGAAGAAGATGGAGGAAGAAACCGAAGGAAGAAAGAAGATAGAAGAAAGAAGATAGAAGAAAGAAGATAGAAGAAAGAAGAAGCATTTAAATAAAGGAATTGTCAAAAACTGTCTCTTGTCATTTTTAACATGTTTGACACTTTTTTGTGAAATAGTAGGGGTACTTTTGTACCCCCTTACCATTTCACACAGGGGGGAGGGCCGGGATCTGGGGGTCCCCTTGTTAAAGGGGGCTTCCAAATTCCGATAAGCCTCTCGCCCGTAGACACCCACAACCACCGGGCAAGGCTTGTGGGGATGAGGCCCTTGTCCCCATCAACATGGGGACAAGGTGTTTTGGGGGGCTACCCCAAAGCACCCTCTCAATGTTGCGGGCATGTGGCCTGGTACGGTTCAGGAGGGGGGGTGCTCTCTTGTCCCCCCTCTTTTCCTGTGGCCTGCCAGGTTGCAAGCTCGGATAAGGGTCTGGTATGGATTTTTGGGGAGACCCCACGCCATTTTTTTTTCAATTTTGGCACGGGGGTTCCCCTTAAAATCCATACCAGACCTGAAGGGCCTGGTATGGAATTTAGGGGGACCCCCACGTCATTTTTTTTTTAAATTTTGGTTCGGGTTTCTCCTGTGGGGAATTCCCATGCCGTTTTTATCAATTAACTTTTATGTGTATTGTCGGACCGGCAATTTATTAATAGCCGCGACAAGGGATGAGCTTCGCATTCGAGTCGAACCCATGTTTGACTCGAACATCGTCTGTTCGATCGTTCGCCGAATTGCGAACAATATCGGCCGTTCACGCCAAATTCGTATGGCACGTCACGGCCCATAATTCACTGCGGCATCGCAGTGCATTGCTGGCTGATGATTGGCCAAGCATGCACTATGAACCGCATGCTTGGCCAATCACAGCGCCATCAGTAGAGAGAGTTGTAATTGGCCAAAGCCAGGGTGGCTTTGGCCAATTATGGCTCAGGGGGTTTAGAACACGCCCCACACTATATAAGGCCACCTGCACGGTGGTCCTGTGTAGTGTGTTCCGGCGTGCTTAGAGTAGACAGTGTCATTTCATTTGAGTTAGCTAGATTAGGCAGGACAGTCAGTGAGTTAGCTGCACTTACAGTGTATCGTGTATATATATGCATCCCAGGTGTTGTGTGTGTATATATATATATATATATATATATATATATATATATATATATATATATATATACACTGTATTCAGTTTAGCTAGATCCGTTCTTGTTATCTTCCTACTGACAGGCAGGCTTGTCTTGTTACAGTATTTACAGCTACCTGAAGAAAATTGCTGGTGTTCTTTTGATCCTATTAGTACCACAGTCAGGCAGCTAGACTATTTACAGTTAGTGTAGTGCATCCTCCTCACAGTGTTTAGTTAAAGCTACAAGTTAGTTTAGTGTGACCTCTGCACAGTGTTCAGCTAAAGCTACAAGTTAGGGTAGTGTGTCCTCCTCACAGTGTTCAGCTAAAGCTACGAGTTAGTTTAGTGTGACCTCTGAACAGTGTTTAGCTAAAGCTACAAGTTAGTGTAGTGCGCCTCTGAACAGTGTTCAGCTAAAACTACAAGTTAGTGTAGTGCGACCTCTGCACAGTGTTCAGCTAAAGCTACAAGTTAATGTAGTGCGTCCTCTAAACAGTGTTCAGCTAAAACTACAAGTTAGTGTAGTGCGACCTCTGCACAGTGTTCAGCTAAAGCTACAAGTTAATGTAGTGCGTCCTCTGAACAGTGTTCAGCAAAAACTACAAGTTAGTGTAGTGCGACCTATGCACAGTGTTCAGCTAAAGCTACAAGTTAGTGTAGTGCATCCTGCTCACAGTGTTAAGCTAAAACTACAAGTTAGTGTAGTGCGACCTCTACACAGTGTTCAGCTAAAGCTACAAGTTAGTGTAGTGCGTCCTCTGAACAGTGTTCAGCTAAAACTACAAGTTAGTGTAGTGCGACCTCTGCACAGTGTTCAGCTAAAGCTACAAGTTAGTTTAGTGTGACCTCTGCACAGTGTTCAGCTAAAGCTACAAGTTAGGGTAGTGCGTCCTCCTCACAGTGTTCAGCTAAAGCTACCAGTTAGTGTAGTGTGTCCTCCTCACAGTGTTCAGCTAAAACTACAAGTTAGTGTAGTGCGACCTCTGCACAGTGTTCAGCTAAAGCTACAAGTTAGTGTAGTGCGTCTTCCTCACAGTGTTCATCTAAAGCTACAAGTTAGTTTAGTGTGACCTCTGCACAGTGTTCAGCTAAAGCTACAAGTTAGTGTAGTGCGTCCTCCTCACAGTGTTCAGCTAAAACTACAAGTTAGTTTTTTGCGAGCTCTGCACAGTGTTCAGCTAAAGCTACCTGTAGAAGGCTGGTGGTGTTTTCCTGATCCTATCACTACCGCAGGCAGCTAAATAAGCTACAAGTTATTTTTTGCGAGCTCTGCACAGTATTCACCTAAAGCTACCTGTAGAAGGTTGGTGGTGTTTTCCTGATCCTATCACTACCGCAGGTAGCTAAATAAGCTACAAGTTCGTTTTTTGCGAGCTCTGCACAGTGTTCAGCTAAAACTACAAGTTAGTGTAGTGCGAGCTCTGCACAGTGTTCACCTAAAGCTACCTGTAGAAGGTTGGTGGTGTTTTCCTGATCCTATCACTACCGCAGGCAGCTAAATAAGCTACAAGTTAGTTTTTTGCAAGCTCTGCACAGTGTTCAGCTAAAACTACAAGTTAGTGTAGTGCGAGCTCTGCACAGTGTTCAGCTAAAGCTACCTGTAGAAGGTTGGTGGTGTTCTCATACTACAGGCAGACAGTTGATTTTGCTAGCTGCAGTATCAGTATGTATATATATATATATATATATATATATATCCCAGCTTAGTGCAGCTACAGGCCATTAGTATGTCTTGAAGGCCAACAAGGAGAGGCAGACAGTCACAAGCCAATAAAAGAGGGCAAGCAGGCTCTGTGTCTAGAGGCAACAGTGCTGGTCATGGAGACGGTGCATCCTCATCAGCACATGGCCGTGGGACACGCTTGGCCTTTTTCTCAGCAGCTGGCCATGTTGAGCTGCAACATGCGGAAGACTTGGTCGAGTGGATGACCAAGCCGTCCTCATCCTCCTCATCCTCTCTCACCCATGCTCAGGGTACTTTGTCTGGCAAAGCAGCTGCCAACGTGGCCTTTTCCCTCGGCTCAATGGCGTCAGTGACTCCTTCCCTAGCCCCACCATGTCCTCCTGAGGAGTCCCTCGAACTGTTTGACCACAGTATTTTGTACATGCTCCAGGAGGATGCCCAGTGTTTAGAAGGCTCTGATGATGATACTGAGCTAGATGAAGGCAGTAACATGAGCACAGACAGAGGGGGTGCCCAAGAAGGACAGCAATCTGGCAGTCATGCTCCCCCTGCTGCAGCATACTGCCAGGTTTGCTCCAGTGATGAGGAGGGAGGGGATGATGAGATCGCTGACTCAACGTGGGTGCCTGATAGGAGAGAGGAGGAGGGGGAGGAAGAGGAGGAGGCACATCACCAACGAGGCAGGATGCCCTCCAGGGGCCAGCCTAAGGGCAGCACACTGACTGCATCACACCCCAAAGCTCCGCATGTGCAGGGCGCTGCTGTCTCTGCGCATTATTCCAAAAGTTCTTTGGTGTGGGCCTTTTTTGAGACGAGTGCATCAGATCGCACCGCTGCTATTTGCAACATATGTGTCAGGGAAACAACCAAAATTGAGCCTGTCAGTATCGCCGTCTCCCTGCGCGCATGCGTGGCGGAACGGCGCTTCGGCGCATGACGTTCGTGGGCCGGATGAACGGCGTGCGCACATGCGCAATAGCGAACGTATAATGTGAATCCTCTGCCTGTCTATAAAAGCCTCATTTGCTGTGTAACAAATTGCTGGTTTATCTCTCAGCTTCCCTGTGATCTTGTTCCTGCTACCTGCTTATCGTTTACCTGTTGTGACCCGGCTTGCCTTGACCTACGCTGACTCTCTCCTGGATTTTACCCTCTAGCTTGTTTCATGGACTTTGCTTACCTCTGGTGTTTGACCCTCGGCCTGTACTCGGATTGCCTTCTCCTGCCTAGACCCTCAGCCTGTGACCCGGATTTGTCTTCAGTCTCCAGTACCTTGAACCTCTGCCTGTTTGGAACTTTGCTGCTGCTTCCTGTGTTTGACCCTCAGCCTGCTCTTGGATTTGCTTATATCGTGTATCCTGGTTCCCAGTCTATCCCGGACTTGTCTGATCCGCTGGGTCCTTCACCTGCCAGCTTCTGCACAACTACTCAGCTCCTTGCTGACCTTCACGCAAGATCTACCCAGCCTGCTGGTAGCTTGTGCTTCTTTGTGCAATTCACCCTCTGTACCATCTCCAGGGGGAGGAGTGCGCTTAGTCGCAAGAGTGAACCGCTCTCTGCATCGTGGCCTCGGTGAGTACATTAACCTGACAATATGTCTCAAGCGTATCTCACGTGGCCAAAACATCTCCCGCTTGGGCACCACATGCTTGACCAGACAAATGTGTTGACCTGCCATGCAGTTCGTTGGCAAGCGTATCTAAAAGACCCACACCAAAGAACAAAGATGACCTCTCCTTGCTCCTCATCAGCTGAGATCTCCAACTCCACTATACCTTCAGTCCTCTCTGAGACCTGCACTGAGAGGAATGAAGGTGTAGAATTAGGTGTGTCACAGCCAAGTACTTGTGGGCAATCTGCTTTCGGTACAACGACGTCAGATTGTACCAGGCAAATTTCCCTGCCCCAGCTGCTGCACCGCCGAAAGAAGTTCGCTCCCAGCCATCCACATGCCCAGCGGTTGAATGCTAGCTTGGCAAAATTGCTAGCACTTCAACTGCTGCCTTTTCAGTTGGTAGACTCTGCCCCCTTCCGTGTGTTTGTGGAATGTGCGGTTCCTCAGTGGCAGGTACCCAAACGCCACTTTCTCTCATGGAAGGCGATTCCGGCTTTCTACCGGCATGCGGAAGGCAATGTCCATGCCTCGCTGGACAGGGCGGTCAGTGGTAAGGTGCATATTACCGCTGACTCATGGTCCAGCAGGCATGAACAGGGACGTTACCTAAGTTTCACCGCGCATTGGGTGACTGCTGGCAGCTGGGAAGGATGCAGGACAAGTAGTAGTGTTGGAGGTTGTTCCGCCACCACGCCTCCAAAATGCTACTACTAATGATTGTGACACACCTCTCTCCTCCACCCCCTCCTCTTCTTCTTGCTCCATGGCCTCTTCATGTGCTTTGTCCTCTGAACCAGCGGTGCTCCGTAGTCATTTAAGGGGCTACGCAAGTATGCAGGCCAAAAGATGCCATGTGGCGCTTGAGCTGGTGTGCTTGGGGGACAGGAGCCACACTGGGGCAGAGGTTCTGTCAGCTCTGCAGGGGCAGGTTCAGAGATGGCTGACACCACGCCAACTTAAGGCAGGAATGGTGGTTTGCAACAATGGCACCAACCTCCTCTCTGCCCTCCGACAGGTACAAATGACCCATGTGCCCTGTTTGGCTCACGTCCTTAACTTGGTGGTGCAGTGGTTCTTGGGCAGGTACCCGGGCTTACAGGATGTCCTGAGGCAGGCCAGGAAAGTCTGTGTGCATTTCCGCTGGTCATATAATGCCAGTGCTCGGCTGGCAGACCTCCAAAAGAGTTTAACCTGCCCAAGAATCGCCTAATCTGTGACATGCCCACCAGGTGGAACTCAACGTAGGCCATGCTGCAGCGGCTGCACACGCAGCAGAGGGCCATCAATGAGTTCCTGTGTGACTATGGCACCAGGACAGGGTCAGGGGAGCTTGTTTTTTTCCCTACACCAGTGGGCCATGAACAGTGCATGCATCAGTGACACTGTCCCCCTTGTCCACCTGTTGGAGCACATGCTTCATGGAATAATGGACAGGGCACTTGAGGCAGAACAGAGGCAGGAAGAGGAGGACTTCCTTAGCTCTCAAGGCCCCCTTTATCCAGACAGTGTTCCTGGTTGCCCTCCGATCACACAGGAAGAGGAGGAGGAGGAGGAAGATTGTGTCAGTATGGAGGTGGAGCCTGGCACTCAGCATCAGCAGCAGTCTTTAAGGGATCAGTCCCAAGAAACACATGGACTTGTACGTGGCTGGGAGGAGGTGGCTGCGGACCATGTCGTCCTTAGTGACCCAGAGGACTCTGGACTGAATGCCTCAGCAAACCTATGCTGCATGGCCTCCCTGATCCTGCAAAGCCTGCGTAAGGATCCTCATATTCATGGTATCAAGGAGAAGGACCAATACTGGCTGGCAACCCTCCTTGATCCACGTTACAAGGGTAAGGTTGTGGACCTTATCTTGCAGTCGCAGAGGGAGCATAGGATATAACATCTTCGGAGGCCTTGCAGAAAGGTCTGTGCAATGCGTTCCCAGAGACTGGGAGGTTACAAACTCCTGTTTCTGGACAACGTGTTGCTGAGGCTTCGGTCAGTCAAAAAAGGAGCGGTGGAGAAGGTGGCTGTCTGACCGATGCGTTCAGACAATTTTTTAGTCCGCAGCCCCAAGGTATGATCGGTTCCACCAACCATCGCCAGTGTCTGTTTTACACGGTGCAGGAATACCTAGGGGCAAGATCTGACTTGGACACCTTTCCCACGGAAAATCCTCTGAGTTAGTGGGTCTTGAGGATGGATCACTGGCCAGAGCTTGCACAGTATGCAATTGAGCTACTGGCCTGTCCTGCATCCAGCGTTCTTTTGGAACGCACATTCCGTGCTGCTGGAGGCTATGTAACCGATCACAGGGTGCATCTGTCCACCGACTCGGTCGATTGACTGACCTTCATAAAAATGAATCAGTCTTGGATCACCACCAGCTACCAAGCACCTGATGCTGATGTAACCGAATAATATTTTTTTGAAGTCTCAGATCCCTTCAAAGACTGCCTATGCTGATGCTGAGTGACTATCCTGAGTAATTATCCTCTTCCTCCTCAATGATCATGCTGATAGCTTGTAAGAACATTTTTGGTTCTGGGCGCCGCCACCAGTGCCTAAGGCCCAATTTTTCAGCCCCTTTTTAACAGGGGCGTGTAATTACAATTTTTGATGCAATACTTTGCAGCAGGGCTCGTTCCTGCATTCCAACTAAAGTATCTATGAAGGGTTGCAGCGTTGTGGCACCAGCACCAGTGCCTAAGGCCCAATTTTTCAGCCCCTGTTCAACAGGGGCATGTAATTACAATTCTTGATCTAATATTTCACAGCAGGGTCCTGTGAGGGCTTACAGTGTTGTGGCCACAACAACACCTAAGGCCCAAATTTCTGCTGAGTATATAGGGCAGGTCCCTACTTTCAAACATCCAACTTACAAACGACTCCTACTTGCAAACGGAAGGAGACAACAGGAAGTGAGATGAAATCTACCCCTAGGAAGGGAAATTCTCTCCTGTAAGAGTTAATATGGGAAAAACATTTCTCCTTTACACTGATGCTTTATCACCAATCCTTGTTTCACAAAAAAAAACAAATTTTCAAAAAACATTTGTCATTGGGACAAAAAGTGAGGTAAAATCTTCTGAAGAGGAGCACAGGCAGCAAAACTGCCTGTGATAACCCTTCCCTATGTTTTCCAAAAAGCTTAAAATAGATTTTTTGGCTGGAGCTAAACACGTTAAAAATGTACCAGTTCAAAATTACAAACAGATTCTTCTTAACAACAAACCTACAGTCCGTCTTGTTTTTACCGCCTGTATACTGCTGTTCAGAGTACAGAGCCTGTATACTGCTGTTTCCTTTTTTAATTTGGGTGCGGGGTTCCCCTTAATATCCATACAAGACCCAAAGGGCCTGGGAATGGACTGGGGGGTACCCATGCCGTTTGTCTCACTGATTTTCATCCATATTGCCGGACCCAACATTACATTAAAGTCGCAAGCAGTTTTAAATGACTTTTTTTCTTTTAAAAATGACATTTTGTGCAGGGACTGTTCTAAGCAATGGAAACACGCGCCACTTTACAGGCATACTATAGACACCCCCAGGTACGATATTTAAAGGAATATTTCACTTTTTTTTTTACTTTAACCACTTCAGCCCCGGAAGGATTTACCCCCTTCCTGACCAGAGCACTTTTTACAATTTGGCACTGTGTCGCTTTAACTGCTAATTGCGCAGTCATGCAATGCTGTACCCAAACGAAATTTGCGTCCTTTTCTTCCCACAAATAGAGCTTTCTTTTGATGGTATTTGATCACCTCTGCCATTTTTATTTTTTGCGCTATAAACAGAAAAACAACAACAATTTTGAAAAAAAATGATATTTTCTACTTTTTGTTATAAAAAAAATCCAATAAACTCAATTTTAGTCATACATTTAGGCCAACATGTATTCGGCCACATGTCTTTGGTAAAAAAAATGTCAATAAGCGTATATTTATTGGTTTGGGCAAAAGTTATAGTGTCTACAAGCTAGGGTACATTTTCTGGAATTTACACAGCTTTTAGTTTATGACTGCCTATGTCATTTCTTGAGGTGCTAAAATGGCAGGGCAGTACAACCCCCCCCCCCCAAATGACCCCATTTTGGAAAGTAGACACCCCAAGGAAATTGCTGAGAGGCATGTTGAGCCCATTGAATATTATTTTTTTTTGTCTCAAGTGATTGAATAATGACAAAAAAAAAATTACAAAAAGTTGTCACTAAATGATATATTGCTCACACAGGCCATGGGCATATGTGGAATTGCACCCCACAATACATTTAGCTGCTTCTCCTGAGTATGGGGATACCACATGTGTGGGACTTTTTGGGAGCCTAGCCGCATACGGGGCCCTGAAAACCAATCACCGCCTTCAGGATTTCTAAGGGTGTAAATTTTTGATTTCACTCTTCACTGCCTATCACAGTTTCGGAGGCCATGGAATGCCCAGGTGGCACAACCCCCCCAAATGACCCCATTTTGGAAAGTAGACACCCCAAGCTATTTGCTGAGAGGCATGGTGAGTATTTTGCAGCTCTCATTTGTTTTTGAAAATGAAGAAAGACAACAAAAAAGTTTTTTTTTTTTTTTTTCAATTTTCAAAACTTTGTGACAAAAAGTGAGGTCTGCAAAATACTCACTATACCTCTCAGCAAATAGCTTTGGGTGTCTACTTTCCAAAATAGGGTCATTTGGGGGGGGGGGTTTGTGCCACCTGGGCATTCCATGGACTCCGAAACTGTGATAGGCAGTGAAGAGTGAAATCAAAAATTTACGCCCTTAGAAAGCCTGAAGGCGGTGCTTGGTTTTTGGGGTCCTGTACGAGGCTAGGCTCCCAAAAAGTCTCACACATGTGGTATCCCCGTACTCAGGAGAAGCAACAGAATGTATTTTGGGGTGTAATTTCACATATACCCATGGCATGTTTGAGCAATATATCATTTAGTGACAACTTTGGGCAAAAAAAAAAAAAAAAATTTGTCTCTTTCCCGCAACTTGTGTCACAATATAAAATATTCCATGGACTCGACATGCCTCTCAGCAAATAGCTTGGGGTGTCTACTTTCCAAAATGGGGTCATTTGGGGGGGTTTTGAACTGTCCTGGCATTTTATGCACAACATTTAGAAGCTTATGTCACACATCACCCACTCTTCTAACCACTTGAAGACAAAGCCCTTTCTGACACTTTTTGTTTACATGAAAAAAAATTTTTTTTTGCAAGAAAATTACTTTTGAACCCTCAAACATTATAAATTTTTTAAAGCAAATGCCCTACAGATTAAAATGGTGGGTGTTTCATTTTTTTTTCACACAGTATTTGCGCAGCGATTTTTCAAACGCATTTTTTGGGGAAAAAGCACACTTTTTTAAAATTTTAATGCACTAAAACACACTATATTGCCTAAATGTTTGATGAAATAAAAAAGATGATCTTAGGCCGAGTACATGGATACCAAACATGACATGCTTTAAAATTGCGCACAAACGTGCAGTGGCAACAAAATAAATACATTTTTAAAAGCCTTTAAAAGCCTTTATAGGTTACCACTTTAGATTTACAGAGGAGGTCTACTGCCCTCGATCTGACCTTCGCGGTGATACCTCACATGCATGGTGCAATTGCTGTTTACATTTGACGCCAGACCGACGATTGCGTTCGCCTTAGCGCGAGTGCAGGGGGGGACAGGGGTGCTTTTTTTTTTTTTTTTCTTTATTATTTTTTTGCTTTTTTATCTTATTTTTAAACTGTTCCTTTTTTTTTTTTTTTTTTTAATCATTTTTATTATTATCTCAGGGAATGTAAATATCCCCTATGATAACAATAGGTAGTGACAGGTACTCTTTTTTGAAAAAATTGGGGTCTATTAGACCCTAGATCTCTCCTCTGCCCTCAAAACATCTGACCACACCAAGATCGGTGTGATAAAATGCTTTCCCAATTTCCCAATGGCGCTGTTTACATCCGGCGAAATCTAAGTCACGAAATGCTCGTAGCTTCCTGTTTCTTAGGCCATAGAGATGTTTGGAGCCACTCTGGTCTCTGATCAGCTCTATGGCCAGCTGGCTGAATCACCGGCTGCATTCTCAGGTTCCCTGTTGAGACAGGAGAGCCAGAGAAAAACATGGAAGACGGTGGGGGGGGGCATTCCCTCCCACTGCTTGTAAAAGCAGTCTAGAGGCTAATTAGCTGCTAGGATTGCTTTTACATGAAAGCCGACCGCTTGCTGAAAAGAATGATACCAAGATGATACCTAAACCTGCAGGCATCATTCTGGTATAACCACTCAAAGTCGTGAATGGTGTACCTGAAGACAAAAAAATGGTTAGCAATAAAACACAGTAAACGGTAAAGTATAAAAAATTGCATACCTGAAAAGCAAACATGATAAAACATAATAACAATAAAACATTGCAGAATAGAATACAGTAAAAAAGAGCAGAACAATAGAGAGAGAATAGAGAGAGAGAGAGAACAATAAAACGACAACTTTTCTTTTTTATTTTATATATTTTTTGTTTTTTGTTTTTTTTTCACACTTTTTTTTGTAACTAACTTTTATAACTGTAACCGGTTCCAGGTTCGGGTCTCTCAAAATGCGATGGCATCTTGGGAGACCCTGTGAAAGTGTGCCTAGTCTGTGCAATGCTGTACCCTACGCTAATACTCAACTAGTGTATGGTAGTGTTCAAAACATTCACCAATGCAAAGACCAGGATTGTCAGGACAGGAGGGACAATAATAGCAGGTGTCACGCCTATATCTGCGCTTGCTGCAGACACGACATCTTTTTTGGTGGGGGTTCGTTGGGTAGGGGTACTCGGGAGGACATAAAGAAAATGCCTCTCATGCAGCCAACTGCATTTGGTTGGGGATGTGAATGGGGGAAGTACGGGTGCTGCAGAAGTGGTGGGTTCCCAATTAGGATTGGCGAATGCAGCAGGAAGGGCACTATGGGCATGACGGGCCTGTGTTTGTCTTCTTCTTGGTGGCAGCAGGACACTACTTGTGCTTGCCACCTCACCAGCTTGAACTGCACTTATGGGACTCGCCATGTCACCAAGTGTTACTGCAGTACTGGTTTGACTACGACCGGGGTGTACTAGGCCGCTGGTGCTTGTCAGTTCACCAAAATGCTACCAAAAAAACTGTTAGCGATTGCAGGGATCAGGCCTGACTCTGCGAACGCTGCAGTTATGCGTTTAGTGTTTTGTAAGTGACAGTGATCAATCGATACTGCACTTGGGTGGGCTGGGCTTGGCCGGGCGGAGGGGTAAAATGCAGGTGCTAGCAGGTATCTGGGCTGATCCCGCTAACACTGCGTTTTTGGGAACCCTAAACTGCTGGGGACGCTAGTATAGATCTGATCGGATCAGATATTGATCTGTTCAGATACTATACCACTAAGGGAGGCGTATGCTGCGTGCGTGGGTGTTAGCAGAACTGGCGCTAATCTGGCACTGCCTGGGGCGACGCATATCACCGCCGGGCGATCAGGGGGCTAAACCTTTATTAGGTAATAAACAGCGGGTGCCCTGACACTATAAAAAATAAACGAACTAACCAGCGTCACCCGTAACAGTTATACGGTGATCAATGATGAAAGGGTTAACTAGGGGGCAATCAAGGGGTTAAAACCCTTATTAGGTAGTATATGGGGGTCCCTGACACTATAAAACACTGACGGCGAACCTAAATATTTACCTCCCTAACTAGCGTCACCAGAAAAATGATCGCTTAGTGACACTGGCGACGGGGGATGATCAAGGGGTTAAAAATTTATTAGGGGGGGTTAGGGGGGTACCCTAGACCTAAAGGGGGCTAACACTAACTGCCCTACCACACTAACTGTCACAAACTGACACCAATGCTTTGATCAGAAAAAAAAAAACTGCTTGGTGTCAGTGTGACAGGGGGGAGGGGTGATTGGGGGGTGATCGGGGGGGGATCGGGGGGTAAAGGGGGGTGTATTGTGTGCCTGGCATGTTCTAGTATGATGTGTTGTGTTGGTGCACTCACATTGCAGTCTTCTCTCCTCGGTGCCGGAACGGAAAATACCGAGCCGAGGAGAGATGACATCATTTCCTCTGCCTCTGTGTACTATACAGAGGCAGGGGAATGATCTGATTGGCTGGGAGCGATCACGAGGGGGGCCACGAATGGATGGCCTCCCCCTCATCTCTGAACGCTCCCAGTCAGAAGCCAACCGCCTCGGGCACCGGGGAGGCAGATCCCGTACAGGTACGTGATTCCGCCTGCCCGTGCCATTCTGCCGACGTACATCGTCGTGAGGCGGTCGGCAAGTGGTTAAGCATCATTAAAATCACTGCTCCCGAAAAAACGGCCGTTTTTAGAAGTTTTATTTGCATTGATACATGTCCCCTGGGGCAGGACCCAGGTCCCCAAACCCTTTTTAGGACAATATCATGCAAATTAGCCTTTAAAATGAGCACTTTTGATTTCGAACATTCGAGTCCCTTAGACATCAATGGGGTTCTAACGTTCGTGCAAATTTTCGGTCCGTTTGCAGGTTCTGGTGCGAACCGAACCGGGGGGGTGTTCGGCTCATCCCTAGCCGCGAGTAGTTTTAAATTACTTTTTTCCTTTGAAGTGTCATTTTGCTGTCAGACTGTTCTAAACACGGGAAACAGGCGCCCCTTTACAGGCATACTATAGACACCCCCCAAGTACGAAATTTAAAGGGATATTACACTTTTATTGTTTCACTTTAAGCATTATTAAAATCACTGCTCCTGAAAAAATGGCCGTTTTTAAAACTTTCTTTTGCATTGATCCATGTCCCCTGGGGCAGGAACCAGGTCCCCAAACACTTTTTATGACAATAACTTGCATATAAGCCTTTAAAATTAGCACTTTTGATTTCTCCCATAGACTTTTAAAGGGTGTTCCGCGGCTTTCGAATTTGCCGCGAACACCCCAAATTGTTTGCTGTTCAGCGAACTGGCGAACAGCGAAGCTCATCCCTAGTCTTCAGTTCATACGTTCACCAGGTTTTACCAGCTGGACGTTAGATCTCAAAAGGAGACTATTTTTGGCCACAGCATGTTGCGAGCGGCTTTATAAGTCCTGGAGGGGATTTAAGAATACTTTGCCCTCCCCTCAAATGCATTGCTTTAGGACATCCCAGATAGTCATTATTATGGTGCTCTGTGTCCCATGATGTACAATAAAGAAAAATGGATTTTTAAAACAGCTTACCTGTAAAATTCTTTTCTTGCAGTACATCACGGGACACAGAGGTCCCTCCCTTCTTTTCTGGGATCTTCATTGCTACATATATATATATATATATATATATATATATATATATATATATATATATATATAGATACACCGCCTGAAGTGTATTATATACTGTACACTGCCGGATGCACTCTATATATATATATATATATATATATATATATATATATATATATATGCTACACTGAATGCAGAGTGTGTGTGTATATATATATATATATATATTTATATATTTATTTATTTAGTTATTATCTTGTGGCATAGGAAATTGTTCAGCTCAGTGGTATAGATGCGTTTTCATGTAGTGAGTCCACATCAGAAACAAAAGTCCACTCAGGAATCCCAAATACAAGCCCACCTGGCTACTCTTCAACAGCACTACTTCTACAGGTACTGGTCCCTCAAACCACCAGCTCTTCCAGGCCCACAGTCTTGGATGCACACAGCTTCGGACTTTCCTAAACGCACACAGGCTTCAAGACCCTCAATGCACACAGCTTCAGTCTTCACACAGAGACACTAACTAGGAGTCACTGCTCCAACTCCACCTTTCACCTTCTGCTCTCACCAGCCCCTCGCTATATGGGCTGTGTGCAGCTGGGCACACACCCTGCTTGCTATCCTCAAGACCCAGACACAGGGTTGGAGATCCCGTCCCACCCATGACTCTCAGGGATCTCCACACAGAATCCCATCGGGAACTAGCAAAACCTGGAGAAAACTGACAGAGCAGTTTTCTCCATTTAAACTCTACACTCTGTAGTCTTGCAGTCCGCAGATATGCAAACTCTGTGTCTCTTTTACCTCCAGTTTCATAGGGACAGAGCCAAGCTCTGCCAATATATATATATATATATATATATATATATATATATATATATATATATATATATATATATATATATACACATATACACCGCCTGAAGTGTATTATATACTGTACACCGCCGAATGCACTGTATATATATGCTACACTGAATGCAGAGTATATATGACATATATGTGTGTGTGTGTATATATATATATATATATATATATATATATATATATATATATATATATATATATATATATATATGTATATTCGGCGCAATTTTTTTAACACACGTGATAGATTTCTCAATGGCTTCAAGCCATTGAGAAATCTATTGTGTGTTAAAAAAATCGCGCCAAATGTATAGGAGATACCGCCATGCAAATTCTTTGGATGTAACACTGTGCTAAATGCCATTGTAAGTGTATTTCCTACAGGGGGGATTTGTATTTAAATAAAAGTCTTTGAAACAGGATCATGCTATCGAGCATTTTGTTTTTCTCCTCCATGTGAATGAGCCCATCTAGTCGAAGACCAGACCCGCCTGTCAGCAGCTGTCCCTGTGTCTATTATCCCGAGGAGATATCTGAAATCACAAATGAACCACCTTTACATGCCTGTTACCCAGCATTGTCTGGTAAGAATTGATTTTATAGGGGGATTTATCTCCGATTTTCAGGATTGTACGGGTGAAAGGAACAGAAAATATTTCAATGTGACTTTTTTGCTCCCCGGGATATAACCACGGCTCAATTTGCATTGTGGACTGAATTCAATACAATACAATACAATACATTGCACATAGAAAGTGAACCTTGAAACATTTTTTCGATGAACAAGTCATTTCATTGTTGCAATTAATTACAGTATATTTCAATATGATTTATGTCAGCACATCGTTTGATAGTGTTGATATATGTAGCGCTGCCTACACGGATTATTGTTTTGTGTTTTTTATGATTTTTAGTTTGCTTACCTTGAGTAAGTTATATAGCAGCAGCTCTCTGCGTCTTAAATTGACTATTTTAATGCGTATTTTATTTTGCATTATCACATTGATTTCACTAACTCCATAAGCGCTTAAAATTTGTAGAAGGAGGTTCCAGGGTATCTACAATTTTGTTTATTATACATCATACAGCAATGCACTGCAATCTCACAATGCATTATGGGGCGATCCATGATGCTCAAATCTCCCGCGAACGCCCCATAATGTTCGCTGTTCAGTGAACGGGCGAACAACCGATGTTCGAGCTCATCCCTATTAGTATGTTGATGGAGGGGGATAAAGGAACCAGAGAAGGCAAAATTTAAGCAGGTTATACTTTAGTTTTAAGATCAAAATGTTTTGCATTGGTATTCTTCCAAATACCGCTTCTTGTTTCAGCAATTTTTTTCTTTTAAATTGCTTTTTAATTAAAGTCACTTTTTAAGCATTTTGAGAAGCACACTAAACTTTATCTGTAAATGTAATTTTTAATGACATACAAAGGTATAATATGGTATGCATTAGAAATCTGAATTAATGTCTTTGTGAAATGAATTTGTGATGCCCCCACTAATACTTCCTAATCCAATCCTTGGTGACTGCAAGACGGCTGATATGCCAAATTGAATAGGTAACGTCTGTGCAACAACAAAAAAATATATATATATTCATTACAAGCTTGTTTGTTTTCTAAAGACATATGAGTAGTTTCTCAATGAATCCTAATGAAAAACTAAAAAAGAGTGTAAATTGAAAATGACACATTATTATCTGTATGTGTTCACCTGTGGAAAAGAAAATATGTGAACATTAGGAAATAATTTCTAAAAGCACTAATGAGATTCTACGATTATTGAGCAAAACAGCTGCACAAAAGACACATTTTCACAGATGCCCATCTGTTGAACAATTTTCCACTTAAGCTGGTCATACACGGTTAGATTTTTTTCATTTAGCCTACAGGCTGAACAAAACAAAAATCCAATGGATTCCTCCACCCACATTATATTGCATTGATGGCCAACTCTCACGCTGTGTTAATGTATTCCGACAGTCAGCATCAGCAGTTGTTAGAATACTTGATCAAAGGCTGCATCTTATTGGATGCATTCATCACTTGGCTAAAAAATTTCCATCTGGCTCCTTCAATTTTTAAATCAAAGGAGGTCAGGGAGGAGGGTGGCAACAGGGTCACCCAAGTTAGCATATTGCATGGCCATCTTTAGTTACCATTGCTAATTTTAGATTTCTAAAAGCTCTAATATACATACACGAAAAATTACATTTTGAGGCTAAACATTTGGCCATGGGTACTAAATAGACCCACTAACAAACCCAACACATTAGTGACATATATGATAAGCTCAAAGTTTGGTCCCAAAGCAGGTTAAAACTGAATTTTGGCTGTTTGAGCATTCATCTTCATGCTGGACTGCTTGTTCATTTGTCAGGAGCTGAACATCATCTATAGTAGAGGTATTTCTACCACTACTATATATGGCAGCTTCCTGTCAATAGTTGTTAAGGAAACAGTGGGTACCGGCACTACCCTTATCAACCAGTGATATCACCGACCCTATTCATTCATTGGCTGAAAATCCCCAGCCATGTAAAAAGGAGGAATAACTCTGACATAGACCATGTCCATATTTGGTCAATGACATCACCTGGGTGACCCCACCCCTTTTTATTTTATAAGCAGGGATCAGAAGATATTATTCTGTGGTGAGTGAGTAACTGGAGCCGATCATGGTTTTCTTTCCTGGTGATTGATGTTGAGCTGATTAACATTTTTGGTGTGACTGAGTAGGGATACTATGTAGTCCTCACTCATTCACATTGGAGGGGGCAGTATCAGGGAGCCCCCCCAATTATTATAAGGATTGCTCAAAGTCCCCCACAACCACTGGTCCAGGGATGTAGGGAAGAGATCAGTGCCCTCATCAGCATAGGGAAATATGCTTTGTCAAGTGGGTTTCTCTGGCAGGTACTCCCATGTTGAGGCTGTATGACCTTGTAAGGTTTTGGGGCTAAGACAGTCCCCTGCCCCTCACTTTCCTAGCCTTCCATGCTGTATGATTGGATAAGGGTCTTGGCATAAATGTTAGAGGTCCTCACTTTTTTTTTGATGTTTTTTTTTTTTTTTTTTTTTGCTTTTGGTTCGCCCCTAAACTTCATAACAGAACTGTAGTGTGATATATTATAGTGGGTAGATAATTAATTAACCACTTGACCACTGGGCACTTAAACCCCCTTCCTAACCAGACCAATTTTCAGCTTTCGGTGCTCTCGCATTTTGAATGACAATTACTCAGTCATACAACACTGTACCCATATGAAATTTTTGTCCTTTTTTTCACACAAATAGAGCTTTCTTTTGTTGGTATTTAATCACCGTTGGGTTTTTTATTTTTTGCGCTATAAAAGAAAAAAGACTGAAAATTTGGTAAAAAAATGAATTTTTATTTGTTTCTGTTATAAAATTTAGCAAATTAGTAATTTTTCTTTGTAAATTTTGGCCAACATTTATACTGCTACATATCTTTGGTAAAAATAAGTACAACTTGGTGTATATTATTTGGTCTTTGCGAATGTTAGAGAGTCCAAAAGCTATGGTGCCAATATCTGAAAATTGATCACACCTGAAGTACTGACGGCCTATCTAATTTCTTGAGACCCTAACATGCCAGAAAAGTACAATTAACCCCCAAATGACCCCTTTTTGGAAAGAAGACATTCCAAGGTATTTGAAAAGATGCATGGTGAGTTTTTTTGAAATTGTCATTTTTTCCCACAATTCTTTGCAAAATCAAGATTTTTTTTTTACTTTTTTTTTCACAAAATTGTCATATTAGAAGGTTATTTCTCACACACAGCATATGCATACCACAAATTACACCCCAGAACACATTCTGCTATTCCTCCTGAGTACGGCAATACCACATGTGTGAGACTTTTACACAGCGTGGCCACATTTTGAGGCCCAACATGCAGGGAGCACCTCCAGGCGTTCTGGAGCACCCAGGCCAATTATTATATTTCTCTCCTACATGTAAAAATAATAATTTATTTGCTAGAAAATTACATAGAACCCCAAAATATTATATATATATATTTTTTTAGCAAAGACCCTAGAGAATACAATGGCGGTTGTAGCAACTTTTTATCTCGCACGGTATTTGCGCAGCAATTTTTTGAACGCGTTGTTTTTGGAAAAAAACAGTTTTGTGCTTTAAAAAAAAACAAAATAGTAAAGTTAGCCCAATGTTTTTGCATAATGTGAAAGATAAAGTTATGCTGAGTAAATAGATACATAACATGTCACCCTTCAAAATTGCACACGCTCGTGGAATAGTGCCAAACTTCGCTACTTAAAAATCTCCATAGTTGACGCTTTAAAATTTTTTACTGGTTACATGTTTTGAGTTACAGAGGAGGTCCAGGGCCAAAATTATTACTCTCACTCCAACGTTCGCAGTGATACCTCACATGTGTGGTTTGAACCCCGTTTTCATATGTGGGCGGGACTTACATATGCATTCACTTCTGCATGCGAGCACACGGACAGGGGTGCTTTAAATTTTTTTTTTTTTTTTTTTTATTGTTCATTTTACTTTATTTATTTTAGTTTGACACTTTTTTCCCCAAAAAAATATTTTTTTGATCACTTTTATTCCTATTACAAGGAATGTAAACATCCCTTGTAATAGTAATATGGCATGACAGGTCCTCTTTACAGTGAGATATGGGTCAATAAGACCCCACATCTCACCTCTAGGCTGGGAAGCCTGAAATAAAAAAAAAAAAAACGATCCTGGCTTCGATCGTAGCGGAGTCGGTAGAAGCACTGGAGGGCGGCGGGAGGGGGGGACATCCCCTCTCGCCTCTTATAAGAACGATCAAGCAGTGGAACAGCCGTTATGATCATTTTTATGGTGTAGGGAATCGCCGGCTGAAAAAGCTGATATCTGAATGATGCCTATAGCTGCAGGCATCATTCAGATATCCCCACACAAAGTCAAGGACGTCATATGATGGCGGGCAGGAACTGGTTAAAAATTGCGGGGTATTGCGGGGTATTGCAGAGTATTGCGGGGTATTGCAGAGTATTGCGGGGTATTGCGGGGTAGTGCAGGGTATTGCAGGGTATTGCGGAGTATTGCGGGGTATTGCGGGGTATTGTGGGGTATTGCAGAGTAGTGCAGGGTATTGCAGAGTAGTGCAGGGTATTGCGGGGTATTGCAGAGTAGTGCAGGGTATTGCGGGGTATTGCGGAGTATTGCGGGGTATTGTGGAGTATTGCGGGGTATTGCAGAGTAGTGCAGGGTATTGCAGAGTAGTGCAGGGTATTGCAGAGTAGTGCAGGGTATTGCGGGGTATTGCAGAGTAGTGCAGGGTATTGCAGAGTATTGCTGGGTATATTGCAGGGTATATTGCAGAGTATATTGCAGAGTATATTGCAGGGTATATTGCAGGGTATATTGCAGGGTATATTGCAGAGTATATTGCAGAGTATATTGCAGAGTATATTGCAGAGTATATTGCAGGGTATATTGCAGAGTATATTGCCAAGTATAATTGCAGGGTATAATTGCAGGGTATAATTGCAGAGTATAATTGCAGAGTATAATTGCAGGGTATAATTGCAGAGTATAATTGCAGGGTATAATTGCAGAGTATAATTGCAGGGTATAATTGCAGAGTATAATTGCAGAGTATAATTGCAGAGTATAATTGCAGGGTATAATTGCAGAGTATAATTGCAGAGTATAATTGCAGAGTATAATTGCAGAGTATAATTGCAGGGTATAATTGCAGAGTATAATTGCAGAGTATAATTGCAGAGTATAATTGCAGGGATGGCTGAGCATGGAGGGATGGATGGATGTGACTGTATTTGTCACTGAGCACCGCTGTGAGCACTGCACATGCAGCCCACAGCGGTGCTGCCATCCGATCCCTCCCCCTCTCCCCTCGCACTGTACTGATCGATACACAGAGGGGAGGGAGGAACCGACATGACGCCAGTTTGTTTACATGTGATCGCTCCGTCATCTGACGGAGCGATCACATGGTAAACGGCCACGATCAGCGGCCGTTTACCGTGATCCGTGATGCTCCGGGTCCTCTGGACCCGGCGGTCACGGAAGTTCTCGGGTGCGCGCCCCAGGGAGCGCGCGAGAGCAGGATTCTGGGAGGACGTCCCACGGACGTCCACCCAGGATAACCCGACCATGCTGTAGCCGTCTTTCGGCTATGGCCCGGTCGGCAAGTGGTTAAGTAATCTTCCGCAGAAACTCAATTCTTCCAGAGAGATGCACTTTATTGACTTCCAACACAGAACAAAGTCTTGCAACAGATGATAAAATCCAACAGAGTAAATATGACAAAGCTAGTAAATATACTGGCCTTCAGAGTTACATTTCCTAGACCTGCGCCTTCATAATCACACACTCTACCAACATATTACAACATGACCCTCATCAAGGGATGTCCTTCTGATCTATATTTAAAATAGATCAGTTTTGTGTTAACATTATTTTTTTTGTTTAAAAAACATGTATCATGTACCAACCATGGTTGGTATATGTATGTGTAAATGGGGGCAACCATATTTTCTCAATATATACAGAAACTGTTTGCTGCCTTGCATTGCTTCATAGTTTTTAGCTTTTCAGTTCCTTATCAAAATTTGAGAAACTTCCACTCTGTGTTCTGTTATGTGTAGCCATTCACATAACATACTGTACCTAAAAATTACTCAAAGATACAGCATATTAAGTGTATTGTTTACCTTTCAGTTGTTATTTTAGTTATCAGTATATTTATCTATGCAGGCAGATCTCTTACCCCTTCACTCTCCCGCTCTATTTAAAAACTGCATCACTCCATATTTTTGGACCAAAAATGGACCAACAAGGGAACAGTTTTGAGGCAGAGAGTACAGAAATATTCAATGCATCCAATATCATAGATGTTGATTGTTGAGTGCTGATGAGTAGGATGAAGAAAAGAATAGATGAAAGAAGAGAAATGAAGATGGGATTTTTAATGTAAGTGGGTTAGTAATAAGTAAGAGAATATACTGATTTTAGGGTTGAAATATGCCTCTCAGAGCACAATTTATAAATGTAATCTTTTATTGACATTCTGTACAAAAATACATAACCAAGTTTACTTTAGGAAAATATTTTATGGCATCACAGTGACTTAGTGGTAAGCATGTCTGCCTTGTAGCGCTGGGGTCCTCAGTTTAACTCCTAATCAAGACTCTATCTGTGTGGAGTTTACATTGTTTCACTAGGCCTGCATGGGTTTCCTCCAGGTAGGTTAATTGGCTCCTGTCCAAATTGGCCCTAGTTTGTGTGCATATAAGACCTTAGATTGTAAGCTGATTGAGGACAGGGAGAGCAGTAACGTGGCGCGCATAGAGCGTCATAGTGAAAGGTGCATGTGGCCGAATTGTGAGTGTAATGCATGGAATGCGGAGGTCAGAAATAATTGATGCACAAAATGCAGGGGTCAGTTATGTGCTGGGGGGAGAGCTAGTGCTAACAGGGGGGTGGGGGAGTTAGATATGTGCTGGGGGGGCACTTTGGGAGGGGAGAAAGCTAGAGCTAACAAGGGAGGGTCAGATATGTGCTGGGGGGTGCTTTGGGAGGGGAGAAAGCTAGAGCTAACAAGGGAGGGTCAGATATGTGCTGGGGGGCACTTTGGGAGGGAAGAGGGCTAGTGCAAGATGGGGTGGAGGGTCAGATATGTGCTGGGGGGCACTTTAAGAGGGAGAGGGCTAGTGCAAGGGGGTGGGATATGTGCTGGGGGGCGCTTGGGGGTCTGATATGTGCTGGGGGGTGCTTTGGGGGGTAGAGGGCTAGTGCAAGTTGGGGTGGGGGTTGGATATGTGCTGGGGGGCTGGTTAAGAGGTGAGAGGGCTAGTGCAAGGGGGGTCAGATATGTGCTGGGGGGTGCTTTGTGAGGGGAAAGGGGTAGTGTAGGGGGGGTCGGATATGTGCTGGGGGGGTGCTCCTCCCTGTCCATCTACAGAGCATAGAAAACTTTGTACAGACCTCAATCAGCATGTCCCTGCTCCCCCTCCTCGTGTGTGTGTGTGTGTAAACGGAGGAGGAGGGAGGAGCTTTGATCCAATGACACTCTGCCATTCTGAAACAGGCTGCTGTCGGGAGGGGAGACGCACATCAGATGGCGATCAGACTCGTCACTCCCCGTGCATGGAATGGAAATCCGATGGAAATCCGAACACATCATTCAAAAAGCGGACTTTCCAGGAGAAAAACGGACAGGTGGCGACCCTAACAGGAACTGATGTATATGTACAGTATGGAAAATGCTGTGGAAATTGTTGACACTATGAAAATACCTGTAATAAATAAATATGTTGTAAAAAAATAAGTAAGCAATCCAATACAGGTAAATAGTGTCAATGTTAAATTGCACAAAAGTATTGTGGAAGGGTGAATTAAGCAATTTTTAATCTGCAAATCCAATCACTACATAGAGGTATTAAAATGGTTATAGACAATATGAATAACTTAACCACTTGCTTACTGGGCACTTAAACCCCCTTCCTGCCCAGGCCAATTTTTTCAGCTATCAGCGCTGTCGCAATTTGAATGACAATTGCACGGTCATGCTACACTGTACCCATATGAAATTTTTATCATTTTCTTCACACAAATAGAGCTTTCTTTTGGTGGTATTTAATCACCACTGGGGTTTTTATATTTTGCTAAACAAACTAGCCTACTCCAAGCATTGGAAGGGACTCCTGCTGCCATGGAGCCTATCAGGAAAGGAAAATTACGGTAAGTATTTGATAGGAAATTTTCCGTTTTCCTGACAGGCTCCATGGCGGCATACATGTGGGAAAAAACTCGCCATACACACCTGGGTGGGCAAATGCTTGAGCAAAGAAAACTCTTTGAATTGTCTGTAAGATCCAAGTCGCAATAGAGCTAACCGAAGCCCGCATTCCTTTATTTTTTCCATGCAGAAGGATGAAAAGAGAATCCATTTGTCTAAAAGATGCCGTGATTTCCAGATATTTTCTCAGAGTGTGCCCCACATCAAGAGGATGGACATCTTGACTTTCTGTTGACCTAAAGGTAGGAAGCACACCACCAGGAAGGCGGTTTTGGGTGTAAGATCCCTCACTGATAAAGGTTTATAGGGATCTGATCCCAGTGAAGGCAGGAAATCCAGGACAAGAGGAAGGTCCCACTTGGGAAACCTTGGCTTCCTTTGAGGTCGAAGCCTGATAGCACACTTGAAGAACTGGCGAACAAGAGAATGATTAGCCCATGAAACTCCTGTGAATGCCAAGATGGCCGATACTTGAACCCGAAGTGAGCTTACTGCTAGGGACAGGTCTAGACCTGACTGTAGAAAGCTAAGGATATCCTGAACTGCCAGAGTGCTGCAAGGATTGGGCCTAGACGACATGTGACCTGTGAACCTGGTCCAGATATGTTCATAGACTCTATTGGTGCTTTTCCTTCTGGCATTAAGGAGAGTCGGAATGGCCTCTTCTGGACAACCTAAGGCCTTGAGCCTTCCCCTCTCAAGAACCAAACCCTGAGGTGCAAGTGAGAAGGACAGGGGTGCAGAGTTGTGCCTTAGGACAGTAGATCCGGTCTGAGAGGCAGGGACACTGAGTCTCGATAACTGTGGAGTGTTAGGAGAGGAAACCATGGCCTGTTGGGCCAGAATGGAATTACTGCTATGACTTTCACTTTCTCTGTTCTGAGTCTGCGAACAAACTGTAGTATCACCGGTACCGGAGGAAAAACATAAGCCAGGCTGAATCTCCACTGGTCCATGAGAGCATCGATCCCATGTGCCTGAGGATCCTGGAACCTCAAATAATATTTGGTCAACTTGCAATTGCATGGGGATGCAAAGAGATCCACTGCCGGAGACACTCCCAGGGTCAGAGGCCACTTGAACACCTCTTTGTGAAGAGACCACTCGTTGCTCATTTGAACACGAGAGAGGAAGTCTGCCTGTACATTCTGGATCCCAGGGATGTAGACAGCTAAGATGTTGGACAAAGTTCCTCTGAGCCCAGTTCATGATTAGCTCCACCTCCCTTAGCAGGGACCAGCTGCAGGTTCCACCTTGTTTCCTTATGTAGGCCACTGCGGTCGTATTGTCCAACCTGAGCATCACTGAAGAGTTGTTCATTAGATGATGGAATGCTAGAAGTGCCTGAAAGGCAGCCCATAGTTCCAGGATGTTGGACACAATCCCTAGAGAAGGAGAAATCCATCTGCCTTGTGCTACTTCCGACAGGCAATGAGCTCCCCAGTAGACATGTGCATTCGTTTTCTTCCGAATGTATTTTCGTCCGAATTTCAGGTATTTTTGTTATCGTTTTAACAAATGATAACGAAAGTGCATAATCCGAAAAATGAAAGATCCGACATAAACAAATGCTTTATTTTCGTTTTCGTTGCTACAACAGTTTGATACAGATAGGAGATTTGACATGATGATGACAATAACAATCTGTGTCCATCAAACCTGTGGTCGAATGTGCCTAACCTTAACTCTATTAGTCCAAGATTATTCAACCTAGAGAGAAAAGATTCGACATAGAGAGAAAAGATTCGACGTAGGGGAGAAAAGATTTGACGTAGGGGAGAAAAGATTCGACATAGGGGAGAAAAGATAAATACAAATAATGATGATGATGAATGTTATTGGCTGATTGTAACCAAAGAGGAGGAGCAGTAAAATAGCTAGAACCAAGTACAAACGTACTTTGGCTTATGGTGTCTGTTGAAAGTTCTAAGAAGATTCGACGGAGCAGGTAAACTATATGGCCTTGTACAGTTTAGCTTCTCCGTCGAATCTTCTTTGAACATTCGACAGACACCATAAGCCTTCAATGACAGATTCAACCTTAATTTGGATTTTCGGACGAATGCAATTTTTAACGAAAAATGAAATACATAAAAACGAATTTTGGGAGTAACTAAATACATTTATTTTTCGGACGAAAACGAAATTCCGAAACAAAATATTTCAGTGTGCACAAGTCTACTCCCCAGAACCGGTTGCTGGCATCTGATGTTATCGTGACCCACGTGATGGGAAATATTGATTGACAATTTCCCCTGGAGCCACCAAGGTAGAGACCCTTGCATAACTGGAGTAAGGTGGATGCGCTGACTCTTGCTGTTGGAACTCCATTGTTGAAGGAAACCTTTGTGGAAGGGCCATGTGTGCCACTGAGCCCACTTCACCATGGAAAATGTTGCTGCCATGGTACCAATCACCTTCAGACACTGGAGAGCAGAGAGATGAAGCGAGGGCTGAGCGGATTCTGTCCTGGATTACTACAATCTTTTCCTTGGGCAGAGAGATAGTGCCCTCCACCATGTTGAAGAGAGCACCTAGAAACACAGGGGACTGTGTGGGTTCCAGGTGACTCTCCTCCAGATTCAGGAGCTACCCAAACTCTTGAAGAGTGGAGATGACCAGGCTCCTGTGCTCTAAAAGTTGACTCTTGTCTTGAGCTAGGAGAAGGAGATCGTCTAGGTATTGATGAAGACGAACCCCTTTGACTCAGAGCAGAGCCACAACGGCCAACAGAACCTTGGAGAAAACACGAGGAGATGTTGTTAGACCGAAGGAAAGATAGGTAAATTGTAAGTGCTGATTGTCTACTGCAAAGCGGAGAAACTGTTGGAAGTCCGCTGCCACCGGAATGTGGACGTAGGCGTCTTTCAGTTTGATTGACACTAACCAGTCTCCTGGATGAACCGACTGCTGGATTGTTGGTAAAGACTCCATCTTGAATTTTTCTTTTCAAATGAAGCGGTTGAGATGTGTTAGGTCTATGACTGTTCTCCATGTGCCAGTCTTTTTTTGTACCATGAACAGAGAAGAATACATGCCCTTGCCTCATTCACCATCTGGAACAGGGATGACTGCGCCTTGTTCCAATAAAGAGCTTACGTAAGCTAACAGGATCTGCTTTTTTTCTTCTGAGCCTGGAAGAGTTGTAGGCATAAATCTGAGCCTGGGGGTGCTGTTGAAGACCCAGGTGTGACCTGCGGAGACCGTTTTGATGGTCCAAAAGTCCTGGATTGAGGCTGCCCAGACATGCCGAAAGCAGAGCAGACAAGCCCCCACCTGGCATGCCCGAGTGGGCCCAATCTCAAATCGACTTAGTGGCATCCCGGTTGCCAGAGGACCCACCCTTTGGGGTTTTTTTAAGAGGATTGCCAGTTTTTCCAAGACCTTGAAAACTCCCGGCTGGGCCTGTAACTGCGCACCTCCCTTGCGCAATCTGTGTTCTGTGTTCTTGGAGAGGGACGCCTCTGATTCTGTAAGCGTGGGGGAAAAGAAGCCGATTATCGGCTCTGTTTACATCATGTGATCAGCTGCCATTGGCCCCTTACTCCGATCTGTGATCAGCCGAGTCTCATTGACTCTCTGATCACAGTGCGAGCCATAAACACCCTGCAGGGGAAGTGCAGGCAGCACATGCACAAGAGGACATACATGGACACCCTCCCCGCAAATTAGTCCCGCAATGTAGCCATCTTTCTGCTATAGCGTGGGCAGGAAGAGGTTAAAGGCTAAATTCACCTTTTCAGGCAGAATTTCACTTTTAATAATAAATTGAAGTCTTTTCTAATGCCCTTTCTGTCCAAGCCATCCTAATGTGCTTATCTCTCTTATATCGTCCATGGCAGCTTTAAATCTTCGCCTCTCAGTTAAAAATTTAAAAAAATGCTTTCTAAGACCTGACTTTCTGTATCCTTTTGTGACCTCCCAGGAAACTTCATATCCCATCATGCACTTCATATCCTATCAGGGACAAGCCAGGGTCCATGCAGGTGGAGTTCAGGAGTAGTCAAGGCATGCCGGGTCAATAACTGGAGACAGATATAGGGTAACAGGTTGCAGGTTAGCACAGGAATGCTGTGGACAAGAGAGCACTGATCCTGAGTACTGGCCCAGTTTAAATAATCCATTTGGTGCCAACATCTGTCATGGAGTGTGCGTGTGCACGCCAATGGTCGCTCGCTCATATCTGTCAGCATTCATAAGAGCCATGAACAGGAATCTGCCCAAGGGAGCCATCTTGTTTGCTGGCATGCCCTTCCTGACACCCAGCCATGGGCTATTAAAATTGGACCTTTCTGGCCAACATAGGAGCTTTAGTACTTCTTGGTTCCCATGCTCACTTGGGCAGATAGTCTCCCCATGTGGATGTAGGGGTCTAGAAGGGGATTAGGGTCTAGAAGGGGATTAATATATTTATACCTTCAAATCATTTCATTTTTACTATTAGATTTCCTTCATTATTTATAATATCTTCAGGCGCAGATGCTCTGAGAGCCTAGGGGGTAAGATGTGTACTTACATGCAATTTGGCGGTTGCCAATTTTGACCCCTAAAAAAATGCGTAAGTTAACAGGTCATTTATTATCATTTAATTATAGTATTTATATACATACTGTATACAGAATATACAATTCTGCAGTCAAGATGTCTTCCTAATTTGGTCCCTGGCGTTCAGGCTTTCTCCTCCTCACGGGCCGGTAGGGGCTTTGATGGTGTTGGGCCCTTTCTGGGATCACACTCTGGGGATTTTTTCAGAAGGCAAAGGTGAATAGATTTGAATTATTTTGGATGTAATTTTTTTTTTTTTTTCATTCTTGTCTTTCTTCAGGGAGGATAGTGTTTTGTAATGTTGTTACTTTGTTTTTCCTTTTATTTTTTAGATAGATTACATTTATATGTGTTCAAATCATGGCTTTGTATATTTTCTGCTTTATTTTACTTATGATATCTTCCAGGATCAACTGGTCATGAGGAATCCGGCAAACCTGCAAAATGTGTCAACCCATTGTATTGACTCGCTGCTATGCAATACAGTTTTGTCTGATGTATTAACCCTTGGACTTAGAAGTTATTTGAACCTAAGATTTTTATGCATATACTATGTTAGGTACATTTTTAAAGATTGTAAAAAAATCTTTTTTTAAGTTTTTAACTGTATGATTTACCATCTTGAGGCACAACTTAAAGTCCCATTTCTATGTGGTTTGTCTTGCAATATATAATGAAAGGATGGTGCCCCAGATTTAAAAGTATTATTAACCACTTAATTACCGCCCGCCCACAATGTACTGTGGATGAGCGGCCCGTGTGGGCACAGCAACATACCCGTACATAACTACTTTCTTCTGGGTTTGAACACACATGCACGTGGGACCCCGGTGACCCCTGCTGTTATTTGCTGCAGCATCAGTTTGTGTTAGTAAACACAGGCATTGGATCTAGCTGGTTCTTCTCTTCCTGGTCCCTTTTAAGTTCAGAAAGAGAAGAGACACACATACTGAGAGTAAAAGCAGCACACTTTGCAACCACACACCTTATTTAGGCAGATTTAACTCTTTGATCACCCTTGTTAACCTTTTGATCAACCCTGTCACCCAGCCAGTGCCATTAGTACAGTGTCATTGTACAGTATTTTTCACTGAACACTATATTAGCACCACTTGCGACATCAGTTAGCATCAGGGTCAGTTAGCGTGAGACTTTTTATGTTATTTATTAAAACCTTGTGACAAAAAATAAAATCGTCCATGGGCTGCGTAAATTCCAGCATATATACCAGGGATATGCAATTAGTGGTCCTCCAGCTGTTGCAGAACTACAAGTCCCATGAGACATAGCAAGACTCTGACAGCCACAAGCATGATACCCAGAGGCAGAGCATGATGGTACTTGTAGTTTTGCAACAGCTGGAGGTCCGCTAATTGCATATCCCTGATATATACCATAGTTTGCAGGCACTATAACTTTCATACAAACCAATTGATAAACACTTATTAGGATTTTTTTTTTTACCAAAAACATGTAGCAGAATAAATTTTGGCCTAAATTGATGAGGAAATGTGAGCTTATTGGTTATTTTTTATGACAGAAACTAGAAAATATAATTTTTTTCAGTATTTTTTTTGTTTATATGATAAAAAATGAAAAGCACAGTGGTGATAAAATACCAACAAAAGAGAGCTTTATTTATGTGAAAAAATTATATAAATTTAATTTGGGTACAGCGTTGCACAACCGAGCAAGTACCAGCTAAAGTAGTGCAGTGCTGAATAGCAACCAATGCGCTGGTTCTGAAGGGATTAAAACCTTCCGAAGCTTAAGTGGGTAATCTCATTCCACCTGAACTGCATAATTATTAGGTCCAGGGAGACCACCAAATTTTCAATGTTGAATGGCTGTACATACTCTGATGGATCAAAATGTCAATATGGCTCTGTAAATAAAGGTATAATGGAATGGCACCACATCCCTTTATGGATACATAGTTTTGAGGAAAAGAAGTGTGATTTTACAGGTGCCAGATGAGTCCACCGCATAGGTATGTTTAACACATATCATGTTTATTATAATTCATATAAAAAGAGTTAAAATCCATAGACAAGATTGCAATTACATATACATGGTTAAACAATGGGTGCCGGGCACCCACACACCCCATTTTCATTGTAGAATCAGGTTGCCTTGAGTCATGTGGGTGCCCTGCATAGGTGTCATGTGGGTGCTCTGCATCAACCAGTGGGTGCCTTTCGCATCTTTTATCCCCTTTGGGGCTGTGCCTTTCCGCTGCTGAAACCTCTGGTCCCGGTTGGGTTGGAATTTTAGGAGCATTGGTATGCCATTGGAGTTTGGTATGATTTATGTATAATTGTATATATTTTTGCTATGTAGTTTTACTGTTGCACTGTAATGCCCCGTACACACGATCGGACATTGATCGGACATTCTGACAACAAAATCCATGGATTTTTTCCGACGGATGTTGGCTCAAACTTGTTTTGCGTACACACAGTCGCACAAAGTTGTCAGAATTTCCAAACGCCAAGAACGCGGTGACGTACACCACGTACGACGAGACTAGAAAAGGCCATTTCAGAACCAAGCGCGGCACCCTTTGGGCTCCTTTTGCTAATCTCATGTTAGTAAAAGTTTGGTGAGAGACGATTTGCGCTTTTTCAGACTCGTGGTTTTCAGATCGTTTTCTGCTGTTCAGTTTGTGCTTGTGGGTTTGTATCTGCTCTTCAGTGTGTGCAGCGAGTACCATTGACTTGTCATTGTGTTCTTGTTCGTTCGTTACTGTTTTTCAGGTCGCTCTTCACAAGCCTTGCTGTTCTTCAGTGCGTTCTGTTACTTCATTCTGAGCAGCCGACCGTTTTCTAGCCATGTTACGTATACGTACTCCTCGTAGAGTTCGTGCTGTGTGGGGGCTTGGTGTTGGGGTCCTGATCTTGACACAAGTCCAGTCCATGAACAGGGTGGGGAGGAGTTCATGGACCAAGAATTGTTGGCTTTGCTGACCCCCTATATCAGCAGGCAGGATACCTGCATGAGGCAAGCCATCACTCCGGAGCAGAGGCTCATCGCCACCCTGCGGTACTTGGCGATGGGGAGACTTGCAGGACTTGAAGTTCTCGACAGGCATCTCCCCCCAGGCTCTGGGGATCATTATCCCAGAGACCTGTTCTGCCATCATCCAGGCCCTGCAGAAGGAGTATATTAAGGTAAGATTTTTATCCTTTAACATCACATTTTATTGTATTTAATGTTTGATAATATATTGTATTTCTTTCCTCATTCCCTAATTACCATGATTGGAATATGCTGTGAATGTCCCCTTTGTCCTCATGCATGCTGGATTTTTATGTAATTATTTTTTAGTCCTTCATACATATTTGCCTTCACTTACCTCCCCAGCATGGTCTACAGGCCCTATATTCACCTCATGTAGTCACTTAACAATGTATTTTATCAGCTCCAAAGTAGTGCTTTACCCCAAACACCCCTAAAATGTTTTGAAATGTGATTGGTGCTTAAAATTCAGGCAGAGTGCCAGAGGCTTTTTTTGGGGGTCCCCCAAATCATTTGGAACCCTCCCTCCCCCCAACTGCTAAGTCAGCTGATACCAATCCTCTATCTATCCTCAATCATCTATCTACTGACTAGGGATGAGCTTCGAGTTCGAGTCGAACTCATGTTCGACTCGAACATTGGCTGTTCGCAAGTTCGCCGAACAGCGAACAATTTGGGGTGTTCGCGGCAAATTCGAATGCCGCGGAACACCCTTTAAAAGTCTATGGGAGAAATCAAAAGTGCTAATTTTAAAGGCTAATATGCAAGTTATTGTCATAAAAAGTGTTTGGGGACCTGGGTCCTGCCCCAGGGGACATGGATCAATGCAAAAAAAAGTTTTAAAAACGGCCGTTTTTTCAGGAGCAGTGATTTTAATAATGCTTAAAGTCAATCAATAAAAGTGTAATATCCCTTTAAATTTCGTACCTGGGGGGTGTCTATAGTATGCCTGTAAAGGGGCGCATGTTTCCTGTGTTTAGAACAGTCTGACAGCAAAATGACATTTTGAAGGAAAAAACTCATTTAAAACTACCCGCGGCTATTGCATTGCCGACAATACACATAGAAGTTCATTGATAAAAACGGCATGGGAATTCCCCAAAGGGGAACCCCGAACCAAAATAAAAAAAAAAAAAATGACGTGGGAGTCCCCCTAAATTCCATACCAGGCCCTTCAGGTCTGATATGGATATTAAGTGGAACCCCGGCCAAAATTTAAAAAAAAATGACGTGGGGTTCCCCCTAAATTCCATACCAGACCCTTCAGGTCTGGTATGGATTTTAAGGGGAACCCCGCACCAAAAAAAAAAAAAAACGGCGTGGGGTCCCCCCAAAAATCCATACCAGACCCTTATCCGAGCACGCAACCTGGCAGGCCGCAGGAAAAGAGGGGGGGACGAGAGTGCGGCCCCCCTCCCTCCTGAACCGTACCAGGCCACATGCCCTCAACATTGGGAGGGTGCTTTGGGGTAGCCCCCCAAAACACCTTGTCCCCATGTTGATGAGGACAAGGGCCTCATCCTCACAACCCTTGCCCGGTGGTTGTGGGGGTCTGAGGGCAGGGGGCTTATCGGAATCTGGAAGCCCCCTTTAACAAGGGGACCCCCAGATCCCGGCCCCCCCCCTGTGTGAAATGGTAAGGGGGTACTTATACCCCTACCATTTCACGAAAAAAGTGTCAAAAATGTTAAAAATGACAAGAGACAGTTTTTGACAATTCCTTTATTTAAATGCTTCTTCTTTCTTCTATCTTCCTTCATCTTCTGGTTCTTCTGGTTCTTCTGGCTCTTCTGGTTCTTCCTCCGGCGTTCTCGTCCAGCATCTCCTCTGCGGCGTCTTCTATCTTCTTCTCCTCGGGCCGCTCCGCACCCATGGCATGGGGGGGAGGCTCCCGCTCTTCTCTTCTTCTTTTCTTCTCTTCTTCTCTTCTTCATTTTCTTCTCCGGGCCGCTCCGCAATCCATGCTGGCATGGAGGGAGGCTCCCGCTGTGTGACGGCGCTCCTCGTCTGACAGTTCTTAAATAACGGGGGGCAGGGCCACCCGGTGACCCCGCCCCCCTCTGACGCACGGGACATGACGGGACTTCCCTGTGGCATTCCCTGTGACGTCACAGGGAAGTCCCGTCAAGTCACCGTGCGTCAGAGTGGGGCGGGGTCACCGGGTGGCCCCGCCCCCCCCGTTATTTATGAACTGTCAGACGAGGAGTGCCGTCACACAGCGGGAGCCTCCCTCCATGCCAGCATGGATTGCGGAGCAGCCCGGAGAAGAAAATGAAGAAGAGAAGAAAAGAAGAAGAGAAGAGCGGGAGCCTCCCCCCCATGCCATGGGTGCGGAGTGGCCCGAGGAGAAGAAGATAGAAGACGCCGCGGAGGAGATGCTGGACGAGAACGCCGGAGGAAGAACCAGAAGAGCCAGAAGAACCAGAAGATGAAGGAAGATAGAAGAAAGAAGAAGCATTTAAATAAAGGAATTGTCAAAAACTGTCTCTTGTCATTTTTAACATTTTTGACACTTTTTTCGTGAAATGGTAGGGGTACTTGTGTACCCCCTTACCATTTCACACAGGGGGGAGGCCGGGATCTGGGGGTCACCTTGTTAAAGGGGGCTTCCAGATTCCGATAAGCCCCCCGCCCGCAGACCCCCACAACCACCGGCCAGGGTTGTGGGGATGAGGCCCTTGTCCTCATCAACATGGGGACAAGGTGTTTTGGGGGGCTACCCCAAAGCACCCTCCCAATGTTGAGGGCATGTGGCCTGGTACGGTTCAGGAGGGAGGGGGGGCCGCACTCTCGTCCCCCCCTCTTTTCCTGCGGCCTGCCAGGTTGCGTGCTCGGATAAGGGTCTGGTATGGATTTTTGGGGGGACCCCACGCCGTTTTTTTTTTTTTTGGCGCGGGGTTCCCCTTAAAATCCATGGAATTTAGGGGGAACCCCACGTCATTTTTTTTTTTTTTAATTTTGGCCGGGGTTCCACTTAATATCCATACCAGACCTGAAGGGCCTGGTATGGAATTTAGGAGGACTCCCACATCATTTTTTTTTTTTAATTTTGGTTCGGGGTTCCCCTTTGGGGAATTCCCATGCCGTTTTTATCAATGAACTTCTATGTGTATTGTCGGCAATGCAATAGCCGCGGGTAGTTTTAAATGAGTTTTTTCCTTCAAAATGTCATTTTGCTGTCAGACTGTTCTAAACACAGGAAACATGCGCCCCTTTACAGGCATACTATAGACACCCCCCAGGTACGAAATTTAAAGGGATATTACACTTTTATTGTTTGACTTTAAGCATTATTAAAATCACTGCTCCTGAAAAAATGGCCGTTTTTAAAACTTTTTTTTGCATTGATCCATGTCCCCTGGGGCAGGACCCAGGTCCCCAAACACTTTTTATGACAATAACTTGCATATAAGCCTTTAAAATTAGCACTTTTGTTTATTCATGTTCGTGTCCCATAGACTTTAACGGTGTTCGCGTGTTCGAACGAACTTTTTTCCTGTTCGCATGTTCTGGTGCGAACCGAACAGGGGGGTGTTCGGCTCATCCCTACTACTGACTTTGCCAAACCCATACACACTATACCCACCTCTTTTGTGGTTATATTTATGGATGAATTCCCCAAAGCATGTAGTGCAAGGGCCTGCCTGAATACTTTCAAATGGTACTGTTTCAAGTTTTTGTATACTATTATTATCTTGATAGGTAATAGCAGAATGTCCAAATGTGCTCAAATGTGTACAGTGTGTATTTATATCTTTGTATTATGACACTTCTTACCTGTCCAGTGGGCTTCCAATAGTGTAACAAGGAGGGGCTGTTCAAAGTAATACCCATTATTTAGGCATTCATCTCTCAATGAGGTGGAGAGGGTTACCTGTCCCAGAGTCCCCCCCTTATAATGTTAGAAATTGCCCAGGAGAGGGGGGGAGGGGGAATCTGATAGTTGGACCTTATACTTTGGTTTTTAAAAATTTCCTCTAATAAATGTTATCTTGATGTTGGCCAACAATGTTTGTGTCTAATCTGATTTCCCTGTTTATGTGCACAAAGACTAATTTTTTTGGTTTTGACTCCACAGTTTCCTTCCACGCCACAGGAATGGCAGACTGTGGCCTCCCACTTTGCCCAGCGGTGGGACTTTCCTAACTGCGGAGGGGCAATTGATGGGAAACACGTCCACATTGTCCCACCACCCAACTCGGAGTCGTACTATTATAATTATAAGGGGTTCAATAGTATTGTGATGTTGGCGGTGGTGTCGGCTACTTATGAATTTCTGTATGTGGACGTGGGGAAGAATGGCCGGATGTCCGATGGTGGAGTCATCGCCCAGACCGAGTTCTACAGGCATCTCCAGAATGGCAGCTTGGACTTGCCACCTCCAGAAGACAATAAGGAAGGACTCCCATTCGTCTTCGTTGCAGATGAAGTTTTTGCACTGGGGGACCATCTTATGTGGCCATTCCCGATGAGGACCCTCACCCCGGACCAGAGGGTTTTTAATTACCAGCTGGCCAGAGCCAGAAGAGTGGTGGAGAACACGTTTGGAAACATGGCCAGCCAGTTCCGCCTATTTCTTACACCCATACATATGGCGGAGTACAAACTGAATCACATCATCCTGGCATGCTGTGTTCTACACAACTTTTTATGGCAACATTCTGCCAACTATGCTGGCTCAGTTGGGCCTGAGGCCGGAATTCAACATGAATCAATCCTGACGGCGCTTGAAAGTGGCCATCCTGGCTTGCCCCCCTGAGTGCCCGTGATGTCCGGCTAAGATACCTTGAATTCTTTGCGGGTAGGGGGGCTATCAATATACCAGACAATGTGGAAAACCTTTTTAAAATAAAAAAAACTCAAATCTTTGGTGACATTTACTGCTTGTGTTTTTTTTAGCTGACCCTGACATAAATGTGGTGAGTCCTGAAAATGGCGTGATTGTGTAACATTACAAAGCACTGTTGGGAGTTATTTACTAAAGGCAAAGGCACTTTGCACTACAAGTGCACTTGAAACTGCACTGAAACTGCACTTGTAGTGCAAAGTGTATTTTCCCTTAGGAAATAACCCCCATTGTCACAGAATACACCAATTAGAGCACCACAAAAGTGTTGTAGCGTGGAGACAATAATCCACACAATCTTGATTAACAATCTTTTTAATAACAGCACAATCACATGTGCATTTCCAAAAGGTTTTTTAAAACAAACCAAAATGTTTGATGTTTAACAATTTTTAGGGTCACATTAGAAAAAGTAGAAATGTCCATTTAAGATAAAACAGGCATGTGTAAAACCCACAAGAAATACACAAATTTAGAACTTACAAATTTCACATTTGTTAGAACTTGAAGGCAATATCAGACATGAGTATTTACAAACTGTGTTTGATATTGCGTTCAGATGGGGTGAAGTCACCCCAGGAAAAGCCAAATTTGGAAGATGCACACAAATTTCCAAATGTCAACATGTGCTATCTGCCATCACGGGGGATCAAGGGATGTGTTTTGGAGGTGCAACCCCTTCCTCACAGCTACTTTATTATTGAGGAAGGGGTTGCACCCTCAAAACGCGTCCATTGATCTCCCGTGATGGTAGATAGCACATGTTGACACACTGCGTGCCTCTTCCAAATTTTGGCACAACAAAAACCCAAGGGATTTTGCGGGTTTTAAACTCTCCCTAAAACATCAATGATGTTCTTCATTTTTTGCTGAACATCATTGATGGCTTTCACGATGTTTTCCAAGTCCCTATTACACCCCATGATCTCCCCGATCAGGTTCTGGGCACTTTCCGAGGTGAAAGGATCTGGATCCACAACATCACAATCACCTAAAAAGACTGAAACAAAAAAAACACCATGTATTATAAATATGGCGGTATCCATCTCTTACCTGAGCCTGTGGTCGCAGACACTCACCTGTTGTGGTGCCAATTTCCACCACGTCTTCCTCCTCCTGCTCTGCTGGTCTTAGGTGGATTTCCCCTTCTTCCAGAGGTGGGGGGTCTGTGGTCTCCTCGGATGAGGGGTGTCCTCCGAGTCTTTTATCCCCTATGTACAATAAAAATAGGTATACTTAGCACACAGATATTTGATGGCAGAAATAGGAATATGAAACATTGTTTGGAAGTTGGGTACAATTGTCTTTTTTGGCAGAGTTCCAAGATGTGGCATTTGTCTTGGCCTTTGTCAAGCTTGAATACTTACCTGTCTTGTACAAGCTTCACAGATGGAGACACCCCTATAGTATACACTGGAGCACCTGTGTGGGACCCCCTAATAAAAAGGGTGTTCTTGTGTCCCACACTAGTGCTCCAGAGTACAGATGTGAAAACTGCTGCTGAGTGTCCTCTCCTTACACAGAATCTAGTTTACATTTCATTCTAGTAACAAACCCATCTACACAACCAAATTAGTTTCAGACAAGTAGGCCCTAAAAAATGTGGTCAAATGCATATGGCCAAAACAATGGTGTTTTATAGGCCGAAAGAAAAATGTTTGATACGAACGAATAATGTGCCCATGAACATGAAAGTTGACATTTTAAACTGGATAACAGTTAAGAAAAGCACATGGAGCAGCACAAACGTAATAAACATAAAGAATCGGAACACAGCACAACTACTTACTTTTTTGCAGCACTCTCCGGATCTTTCTGTACTGCTCATGCTCTCTTAATTTGTTGTCCGACCACCACTTCCTGAGCTGATCTTTTGATCCTCGTACCCCGAAATTCCGGTGCAGTCTCTTGACCACTTTCGCCATGATTTCGCCATGATCTTGGCCTTTCTGACATTGGGGTTGGGGTAAGGTCCATACTTCCCGTCATAGTCGGCCTTCTTCAGGATGTCGACCATCTCCACCATCTCAACAAAGGACATATTTGATGCCTTAAATCGTCTCCTTCTGGATCGAGACGTTTCTGCCTCCGGGCTTTCCTCCTCCTCGTTGGTGTAAATATCTGACACCTGCTCTGACTCCGCCATGTGCTCTTCCCCACTGCGACGAAGGAGAAGGGGTGGGGAATAGACTAGAAAGAACGTCAGGGGCGGGCGGAGTTTCACGCATGCGCAGTGTCTATAAAGCGTAACACGCGTGCGTAGTACGTACGATCTGTGAGCGGAGGAAGGAGTAACGGAGGCGCTGATTGTGATAGCGAAGGTAAGATTTAACATTGGGCCTATACTGCTTATACATTGAGGCCTGTATTTGCACAAGTTTATTAGACTTTAGACTGACATTAGGATTTGTCTTGTGTTGTGTCTTGCAGTGAAAATGGATCTATTTAAAGATGAGGAATTTATGCCCATATTCATTGATATGTTCAGGGAGCTGCCTTGTCTATGGCAGATAAAACACCCTGAATATAAGAACCAAACGAAGAGGAAGGCAGCGCTGGATAATTTGTTGGAATTTGTGAAGACGGTGATCCCCACGGCAGACATCACCTATTTGAAGGTTCTAATTGGTGGCCTGAGGAGCACTTATCTAAGGGAGCACAAGAAGGTCTAGGATTCCCAGAGATCAGGAGCTGCAGATGACATTTATGTCCTCAGGCTGTGGTACTATGACAGGCTGCATTTTCTGGCAGGTCAGATTGAACCCAGGCCAGCACTCTCCACCCTTCCTTCCACGCTTCCTTCCCCCCCAGCTGAGGCTTCTGACACCCAACCTGGGCCTTCCAGGCAGCAACATGTGGAGGAGCCCAGCTTGAGCCAGGTATAGCATTCCTCTAAATATTTCTGGTTGTCCAATCAATGATGTTAACTAGATGGTAGTTTGGAGTACTAATTTATGATTGTGATTGATGATGCAAAAATTAAAACCATGTCCCTTTTTAATACACAGGGAAGTCTCAGCCTGGAGGTGGCCGGGCCAAGCAGGCTGCCTGATATCCAGGTCCCTCCCCTACACCTTCAAAGACAAAGTACCAGGAAGAGGAGTAACCTGGAGGAGGCTGCCATAGGCCTCTTTTGGAAGGCTACAGAGGCCCTGAGAACCCCCCACACTGTGGAGGAGGACTTTGCTGGCATAACTGCCTGCAAAATGATGCAGATGGAGGAGGGCCAACGACTCCTGTGTGAGTTCCTAATTTTGGAAGCTCTCAATAAGGGGTTGAGAGGCCAAATAACATGTGCTACCCACATTTGTGACCTCACACATAGTCCTCCTCCTCCTCCTCCTCCAGGTCCTACTCCTCCTCCTGCCACATCTTCAACACCAGAGCCACAGCGTGGAAGGAAGCGTGGAAGGAAGATTAGAGAGTGATGACCCTGGGTTCAGTCTGGTCTGGCAAAATATGCAGCCTCTTGTAGTACCACAGCCTGGAGACACAGATGTTATCTGCTGCTTTCTGGATCTCTGGGACTTCTGGACCAGACTGCACTCCCTTAGATAAGGACTCCTCAGGCCACCAATTTTGATGTTAAATAATTGATGTGTGCCCTGGGGGTCCAAGGCTTCGCCAATTTCTGCTGTTTCTCCAGCATTGCCTCCCTCTTTGTTTGGTTCTGAGCTCTTAATAAAGGATTTTTGTTTTCAATTACAATACAATGTGAAATTAACAAGAGACACCAACACCAAACAATCTCCCTGAGATTCAATAATACAAGATATCAATGGTGTTGTGGTAACTTGACACACAAAACACACACTAAAATATTATGGAGTAAAACACACACAAAAAAATATACAAACACAAAAAAAAAATGCCTTGACCAAAAAAAAAAAAAAAAATTAAAAAACCAACAAAAAAAAATATAATCAGATGTGACAAATCTACATATATTGAGGGAATCACAATAAATAATAAAGAAAGAAGTTTGTGAGAAGTCTGTGTGAAAATGAGCAGCAAAACTACTTCATTCTTCTCACATTATAAAGAAGAAGAGAGTGCGCTGTATTAAACTATTTCAAACATTGCAGTCTGACGAAAGTGCTGTATCCATTCTGAATATTAATTTTACCAGACCGAGCTGTTCCATCTCGGAATTTCTTCCGAGCATGCGTGGCACTTTTTGCGTCGGAACTGGCCACACACAGTCGGAATTGACGCGATCGGATTTTGTTGTTGGAAAATTTTATAGCCTGCTCTCAAACTTTGTGTGTCGGAAAATCCGATGGAAAAAGTCCGATGGAGCCCACACACGGTCGGAATGTCCGACAACACTCTCCGATCGGACATTTTCCATCGGAAAATCTGACCGTGTGTATGGGGCATAATACTTCCTGTTCCTGAAGAAGCCAAGTTTGGTGAAGAAGCAAGTGCATTTGGAATCTAGTACAATGCAGTAACACCCATTGTTTAACCATGTATATGCAATAGCAATTTTCTTGTCTATGGATTTTAACTATTTTAATATGAATTATAAAAAAAAATATGTTTTAAACATACCTATTTGGTGGACTCGTCTGACACCTGTAAAATCCCACTCCTTGTCCTCAAAACTATATTCTGGTGGAAGTTACACCTGAAAAAGAATTGGTTCTAGAGAGATCATAAACATGATCGATAATAAAGAGCCAATTATAAAATGAGGTTTTGTCCATAAAGAGTGGATAGTGAAGGGCAATTACTGCACGTAAGGGTGCTGGAACACATTTTGAATATTTAATAAAAGTCAACAGAAGAAGATATTTGATGTGGGATGTATATTGATAACATATTATTTGAACAATAAAAATAAATATTGTGCTGTGTGGGGCAACACCAGATGTTGCAATTGCTAGCTCAAATTCTACTTAACTCTTGACTGGGACTTGCCTACTCAAGCAGTTTGTGAGACCACACCTATTGTAGGCAGAGACTTTACCCTTCCACACCTCTATACCCTGTTCCCTAGCTAACCTTCTACTCTACGTCCCCCTGCTTCTGTTCTCATCTTTCCCTTTTTTCCCCATCTTCCCACTACCACTTGGGCTACTTTCCTACTTTTCTCTGCCTGCTCTTCTCTGCCCTTCCACTTCTGTTCAAGCCAACTTTACACCCCATCTCTCCTTGTCCACACTCTTACCCATACATGGTTCACAATGTCTAATGTTAAAATTGTCTCTTTCAAGGGCCTTAACATGTGGGAAAAATCGTTAATGCTTCTATGTGATCTCCATGAGATGAAGACTCATGTAGTATTCCTCCAAGAGACCCTTTTCAGAAAGGGGAAGGTTCCCAAGTTGGTGAATAAACTTTTTCCAATAAAATATAGTCGGCTTCCTCCTATGCCAAATCAAGCGGCATGATAATTCTCATATTTAGAAACAGTGTGTGCCACTTTACATAGGCTTGAGGTGGAGAGAATGGCAGGCTTTTATTTGTTAAATGTGTTTTTTCCAAATTATTACATTGGTCATATCTTACTTCATAAACACCAACCAGATGACCTTTAAAAAAATCCTTAAACTCCAGGAGCTCACAAGAGTATTGATTCTAGGAGGTGATTCCAATTACATGCCAGAACCCTTGTAGACACCTTTTGTCAGGTTTCCCATTTTTCATACCCTGCCTGGCACATCCAACATGTGTCCACTAAAGACTACACCTTTTATTCCTCTGTACACAAAGTACACATGCAAATTGACTGCTTCCTAGTGAAACATAAAAACTAGAGATGAGCCGAACACACGTTGAACAGAACAAGCTTGGATGTCAAATCCAAAGTCCATGGAAGTCAATAGGAAATGAGTCTGTCAAATCAATTTTCTCAATATTTTAAGCAGTATTAAGCAAAGCCAGACATTGTTATATTGCAGCTTACTAATTCTAAGATGTGTTGGCTGCATTGCTTTGTTTTCACCAGGTGATCCAGTCAGTAACTCTGTTGTTTTTGCTGGGAACAGTAAATGTGATAATGCTAAAAGTTTAATATTTAAAGTGCACTATACCTTCAACCCTTTTGCTGCCATCGACATATATCAGACGTCAGCAGCAGTAGGGGTTTTTACACACACTCCCAGCTGTAAAGCTAAGAGGCTGACTGTCAGTTGTCAGGTGTAAGTGATCTGGCATTTGTACAGTCATCCGATTGCTTCCAAAGATCCTTGGTAGGCCCACCTCACCATGTTACCACAGCTCCTCTGTTCCACCTGTGGGTCAGGGACCCCCATGGCAGGAGTCAGAGGGGAGTGAGACCAGTGAATATCTGTGTGCTGATCTTCCATAGCTACAAATGAACACAGAAGCAAGAGGACTTTCAATCCCTTAAGTGACAAAAATAAAGTTGAGTGAAGTAAAGTGCAAAAAATGAAAATTACACCCAAGCAGCTAACCCCACCCCCCAAAAAATTTTTTTTTGAGCATACCTTGTCCCTACATACATGCACATTTTTGAACGTAAACCCACACACAGAGGGGTATATGCATACTAAAATGTCAGTTGTGCTATTCATGTTACATACTGCCATGCAAGCTAGAGTAAGCAATAATTCTAGGGTGACTATTTATGGTTAGCTCTAAACTGATGACCTGCAGAGGTTTTTAAAGCATTACCTATGGAAGATTGTGTCTACTGAATTTCACTGCTGTTTCGCAGGGTGTGAAATGTTAAAGCTTGACATGTTTGCTTTTTATTTACTTGGCTCGTTGCTATTTTTTTATATTTTACCAATTTGGTAATATATTCAATGTGCTCCAAAATGACCTTTTATAACTAGAGACCTAACTAATGTCTACACTTTAAAATGTCCTCCAATTTTGAGGTAAATCTGAATGGATGTGGAATGATGGACCTCTGCAATATTTCCTGATGTGGGAGATGTAACATAATCAAAACAAATTCCCTGTCCTGACTAATTTGCATCTTACAGGTGGAGAGATTGGGATTGCTGATGCCTTGATGCACTATGTAGCTGTTTTCTTAGCTAGGGTGATAGATTGGTATAGGCATAATACAGTACATTTGATGAAATGGGTAGAAATAAATTAAATCTATACTACTACTCTGCTTTAATACCTCCTGTGGTGCAGGCAAGACTCTCCTATTACCCTAAAGACCCACTCTACTATGGGTCCCACTATTTCAATATTCTCACTCTCAACATTATCCCTTTACCCAATATTGTGTCATCTCCACTTGCAGCCAGGCTTCCAAGCCCTGACACAACTTTACAAGGTCATCACTTCTTAACTTTATTGTCTTCCTTCTTCCGGGGCTTTTTAACTTTCTTTGTGAAGCCATGTGTGGAGAACAAGGCCCAATCAGACACAGTCTTTTAACATTATATGCAACGCTCACTATGTGAGACTTAACACAAGATACTTAAAGCTATTTTTTTCATCAGAATAAACAGATCGAATACTATATCATAAATCATTGATCAGTAACAACTACCAGGAACTGGGATATAAGCTTCTGAAACTCTGGTACAGAGTTCTTGGTATTCTGTATTCCTTTTTTCCATCCCATCCTTCTGTCATCATGTTAGTGATGTGGTGAAAATAAAAGTAGTTCCACAATTTTTGGGCAAGCTCTTTGATTTTTGGAAAAGGGTGGAACAAATTGAAAAAACATTTACAGATTTTGGAATACCTCTTGACCCAGGTTTTTTTTTTTTACTCCATCACAATGTATTTTCACAGAAAACATACAAATGGTCACTCCTAATTCACCTTGTTAATGTGCATAGTGCTCGTACCCCAGCACTTTTTGGAAGACGTAACCCCCAACTTTGCCATAATGGTTTGTAATTGGGTAAACCAAGGAACATCGTGCAGTGAAACAGTACAGGCGGTCCCCTAGTTGCAAACATCCGACTTACAAACAACTCCTACTTACAAAACGGAGGGAGACAACAGGAAGTGAGAGGAAATCTACCCCTAAGAAGAGAAATTCACTCCTGTGAGAGCTATTGTTGGCAAAACATACCTCCACTAATGATTTATCACCAAGGCTTTTTTCGACAGCACTTTCTGGGACAGAAAGTGAGGTGAAATCTTCTGAACAGAGGCACAGACAGCAAAACAAACCTTGCAGGGGTATTAACCCTTCCCTATGCTATCCAAAAAGCTTAAAAATAGTTTTTTTGGCTGGTGCTACGCTTAAAAAATGTACCTGTTCTGATTTACAAACAGATTCAACTTAAGAACAAACCTACAGACCCTATCTTGTTTGTAACCCGGGGACCACCTGTATTGATTTCGCAATGTATTATGACATTATGGTATTTCAGTCTTGTCTTATAACATATACTCAATACACTGGTACAGTGTAAAGTATTTCCTTGCTACATTCTTTAATTAAATAAAAATTATAAACAAAATAAAGGGCATATAAGTGTCATACTGTGATCTATGATTTGCTTATTGATTTATTTTTTTATTTTGTTAGTAAATTGAAACAAAGGGATTTTGTGTTTTTTTGGCATTAAATTGGATGTACTGTATGATTAATAGTACAGCCTGTGACATTATTTCCATGTGTATATATCAAAGTTTAATTTTGATTTTATTGAAAAGTTGCAGCTGAGTGGGAATTTTATAGTTGGAGAGAACATAAACTATTATTCCTTATTCTGTACAGAATATGAACTCACTGAAAATAAACACTACTTTCAGTTTAATCAAAAAACTTGAGAGAAGATCAAAAGCAGAGTATTATGTATTTTATGGAGAGGGTCATGTTACAGGGTCTGTGGATGAGGCAAACTTTACAAAGAATATAAATTATTAGCAGCGATGCTCCTGAAATGTGGCTGTTTTTTTCTGCACAATTTCCCATGTTTCTCTGTCTCTTTTTTCTCTGTACTACAACCCATTAAAGTGATTGTAAAGGATCATTTTTTATTTTTTAAAAATAACAAACATATCATACTTACCTCCACTGTGCAGCTTGTTTTGCACAGAGTGGCCCCGAACATCCTCTTCTGGCGTCCCCCAGCAGCTCCTCCCCGCATCAGATAACCCCCCAGGAGAAGCGCTCTCCCAAGGTGGTTACCTTGCAGGCGCGCTCCTGAGTCCAGCATTTGAGTCCACAGACACAAATGCCGGACTTGGCCCCGCCCCCCCAGTGCCCGCATCATTGGATTTGATTGACAGCTGCGAGAGCCAATGGCTGCACTGCTATAAATCTATCTAAGCAAGAGCCGGGACCCCATGGAGAGAGGGACAGCGCATCCCCGCCAAGGAGATGACGGGGCTCAGATAAGAAAAATGGGGGGCTGGGGGGCCGGTGACTGCCAGGTGTTTTTTCACCTTAATGCATAGGATGCATTAAGGTGAAAAAACATGAGGGTTTACAACCCCTTTAAGTTCAGCTTTGTAGTTATCCATTTTGCAAATGTGTAACTATATTTAAAGCTGTATGCAACTATTGGAATGACTTGTTTATAAAGGGGAATAAATCAATAAAGGTTACTTTCACCAAACATTCACTTGTGGTAATTCAATCACTGTGATTTAAAACGCATACAACTGTAAGATTTACAGCAGTGAATGTTTGGTAAATGTCAGATTAACTGTTTGTTTCATAAACAGACTGCTTACACTTCCAATTTTGTGTGTTATGACTGTTAAACACATTCCATATTGCATGCAGTACAGATAATAATAATAATAATCTAAAAACACCTGCGCACCACTCTTCAATGCAAACAAAAAAATATATACAGTAGGTCAGCAGCTAGCAAAAAAACAGTGATCTCACTCAACCTTCCGCAAAATAAATAACCCAAATTAGTAAAGCACTACCAAAAATATTAAACAACATCAATGATTAAACATCAATGTTAAAATATATACAAGAACACAATACATGTCAAAACAAAGGAAATTTGTGTAAATAAAGTATGTACACCGATTACATGAGTGCGTCCAATAATAAACTTCTGTTAAAGTGCACCCAGTACTAAAGTCCAATGGTGTTTATAAAGTTGGTGATCAATGTCAGTATTGTGCATTTAAGGAAAAAAAAGTCACAATCAATAATCCTTCTGATATAATGATAGCAAACCTCCTCATGCATACACCCTTGTGCATTCACTCCGGTGATAAAACCAACCGCTCACCTTCTGCCCAGACCTCAAACTATTAGAGCGGTCCAATGGGCTTGAGTCCCTTTAACAGATAGCAAGAAAACCAATGCAGCCTCCTCAACGATCTCCCGGAATCATCCAAACACTCATAGATGGATATTGCTTTATTTAGATAAAGGGGTAAAAACATGCACATAAAAGTGATCAAATCCATCACAAAGGAAAAAAACAGCATTGGTAGATTGGCACATTAAATAACGAGCTAATGTACAAAAAACAATAAAAAATGAAAAGGCATAAATAAATAACCCAAAATACCCCATAAACCTTCTAAATAAAGAAGAATTGGCTGCCACTAGTCACTGGCCTGGAACACTTAAGAGCTAAGGAATTCTAACTTGTAATTCCCACGCACTTGTTCTGAATGTAGAAGAACAAGTCAACTAGAATTTTCAGGAGGACATCAATGGCAGCCTAGATTTTTCTCATGGCAGGAAGATGTATTCAAAGTTAAAGGAAACTTGTACTAAGAGAAATAAATATATAGGCTGCTATTGTTAACTTCTCCTTCTGAAAAATGCCAGTTGCCTAGATGTCCTACTGATTCAGTAGGTTTTATACATTTCTAGTCAATGACCTCATAACATTATGCAGATCTGTAACCTTACTTTATTTTTTACAAGATTATTCTGGGTCTGTAATTCATATACAGCATTGCTGTAATTGGAGACAGCTGGGTGATTAATATTTTCGGAACGGGGTCAGTAATAACAGCCAACATATTTACTACTGTATATCTCAGTACGGGCTTCCTTTAACCTTAAGGCAGCGTGTTACAGGCCAACACAGGCTTTACAAACCTTAATAGAAAGCAAATAAACACAAATGTTTTATTTGCTTCAGCAGTTTTAGTTTAGATTTTAATATGCATACAAATATACAATTTGTGTTCAGGAAGGTTGTATTGCATACCATGTCTCTTCTGCAATAATGTATATATTGTAACATATCGCTCTTTAGATTTGGTAGCTGCATTTGTTTCTTTTTCAGGTAAGCTCATTTTATGCTAGTACAATACAGAAAAAAATCCAGCTGATCCTGGCAGAAACCCATCCTGTGGACTAAACTGGCATCTCAAACTATGTTATAAGCCTACAGAACACTGCCCCCTTATATAACAGAGATGAGATAAGGAGGAAGGGGGTTTGCATCACAAATCAGGATAGCCTCCTAGGATGTCAACTACGTTGCTCCACAGGTACAGTTCTGTGAGTGAGCTTTGTCACCCAAACATAGGAAGTGTGTTACTGGCAGGATCACCAAGTAAAAAATTTGGAAAAAAGCATGAAAAAAATGAATGCAAATCATTTAAAGCATGGACCACCTCTAAATTAACCCAACTACATGATCTTAGAGCCTTATAATTCCTTTAAAACATTCCCTGATTTATGTAAAAGTCAAGGACTTCCAAACTCAGAAGTTTTCCGATATCTCCAGATAAAAAAAATTGTTTGCCCAATATCCACGGAGGACTTGCACTTGATAAATTATCATATTTTGAGAAAATATGTAAACATGACCCCCATGCAAAAGTACTTATTTCAAATCTTTACACCCGATTCATTTCTAAACCCGATTCCTGTCCACCCTCATATGTAGCTAAGTGGGAGTCTGATCTTGGATTTTCGTTAGAAACAACGGTGTGGAACAAGATTTCGATTACTTCAAAATCTTCCTCTCAAAATATAACTTCTTTAGAAACTAATTACAAAGTACTTACACGTTGGTACTTAGTCACTACCAGAATTGCGAAGTTTGCCCCCAATTACTCCTCATCTTGCTTTCGAGGCTTTACTGAACCTGGATCACATCTTCATATCTGGTGGACTTGCCCAATTGTGGAAAGATTTTGGAAGTTTATATTCTACATGATTTCGACATTATTTGCAGTGTCCATCTTTCCTGATCCTTTGATAGGACTTTTAAATTTAAAACCAACAACTCTCTCCAGTAATCAGTTCAAATTCTTATTACAGATCACTACAGCCGCGAAACAGACAATCGCTAAAGCCTGGAAATCCCCTACCGACCCTGGTATTAACTAAAACTAAACATAGAATTAATTAAGCTAGGATTCACGCCAAAATAGCTAATTTTAAGAAAATATGACTCCCTTGGATAGCACACTATTTGCCTTCTAATTTTTATGAATCCTTGTTGATGCCTTGGTAAATTTTTCCTACATTTAAATTGTTTTACCCATGCTTATTATATGATTGAAGCCACACATTACCCCAGAGATTCCTTCTCTTTCATTTACTTTCTCCTCTTCTCCTTTTTTTCCCTTTCCAATTTCTTCTCCACTTTACCTTTATTTTACCTTTTTCTTGTACCTCTTCTCTCTCTTCATCAGGTTCATGTATCGTTACTTTTAATTGCATTTCTTGTTTCTTATGATATTACAAAATTACTGATATTTGCTCCTGTTTGAATTATAACAGTGATAATCCCTTAACGCTTCCTTTTTTAAAATACTCTAGATCAGAGGTGTCAAGCTCAGCAGTGTGGTTGCCCTCAAAGGGCCGATTGTATCTGGGTCGCACTACGTACAGAGTGCAGAGTTCAGGATTACGTCAGGATTATGCTACGTACAGAGTGCTGGGTTCAGCAGTGCGCTACATACAGAGGGCAGAGATTCAGGAGTGCGCTATGTACAGAGTGCAGGAATTCAGGGGTGTGTTATGTACAGAGTGCAGGAATTCAGGGGTATGCTACATACAGAGTACAGGGATTCAGGGGTGCGCTACCTACAGAGTTCAGGGATTCAAGGGTGCGCTACCTATGGAGTGCAGGGGTTTTAAGGGGTGCACTACGTGCAGAGTGCAGGGACTTAGGGGTATGTTACATACAGAGTGCAGGGAGTCAGGGGTATGCTACATACAGAGTACAGGGATTCAGAGGTGCACTACATACAGAGTGCAGGGAGCCAGGGGTGCGCTACGTACAGAGTGCAAGGAGTCAGGGGTGCACTACATAGAGTGCAGGGATTCAGGGGTGCACTGCGTACAGAGTGCAGGGAGTGAGTGGTGTGCTATGTACAGAGGGCAGGAATTCAGGGGTGTGCTATGAACAGAAGGCAGGGATTTAGGGGTGCACTACATACAGAGGGCAGGGTTCAGAGACACATGACGTACAGAGGGCAGGGTTCAGGGGTGCGTGACGTACAGAGGGCAGGGTTCAGGAGTGCGCTGTGCAACATCTCACTTCCACCCCTCCTCCTGGGTTCTGACCCCTGCACCTTGCATTCTGCCCCTATCCCCCACCTCTAAACACATCTTCCTACACACCTCCACAGCCCCCCCACCTCCAAAGCAAACCTCACATCTATACTCTCTCCTACCTGGTGTAAGATGGCTTTACAAGAATGCTTTCATGGCCAGTACTGCTACAAGTTCTCAAAACCCCTCCCTCAAGATGCAGCCGCTGGATGTAGATTGGAACTCACAGCTGCCGGAGCTGTCAGGTACCTCCGCCAATGACAGGCTATGCCGGATCGACAGCGCATGCGCTCAGCCTCACACACAGCCGGCACCGCTGGAGAGACTGAGGTGGAGAGAGGAGGAAGTGTTTACAGAGGCTTGCGGCCACTGCGCGGGCCACATGACAAGGCCTGGTGGGCCAGATTCGGCCCACGGGCCTTGTGTTTGCCACCTGTGCTTTATATAATATTAATTTATTACTAGAGACTTTGTTATATTGCCATTGTTATTATTTAGAATTTTTCTCTCTTGAATAGAGTAGGACATTGTCTCTGCATTATTAATCTTTTAAATAAAGTGTGAGACAAATTTTATCTTAGTTATATTAAGGAATTATAATCTAACATGCTAACATATTATATTCCTGTATCGCTTTTGAACTTGTTTCCTGATTTATTAAATTTCAATATACAAATTTGACAAGAAAAAAACTAATGCAATCACAACATCTAACTGGTAAGTTGCAATATTTTTATTTTTTCTTCAATATTTTTCAATTTTGGGTTCTGTTTTATTCATGGAAATTGTAGTTTTGTAAAAAGAAATAAAAACATCATATTAAATGTACTATTACATTTTACTGTCTGTTGAAAAAAAACCTCTTAGTGCACTTGTTACTATCTAGTCACTCATGTAAACATCCTGCGCAGTGCATACACTCCTGAAAAAGTTGTTTTAATCAAATACTGCTGCACTAGATGGAGGCCTAGGTCCTTTATAGAAATGGACAGTTTGCAACTCTAATGCCCTGTACATACGGTCGGACATTGATTGGACATTCCGACAACAAAATCCATGGGTTTTTTCCAACGGATGTTGGCTCAAACTTGTTTTGCATACACACGGTCCCACAAAGTTGTCTGAACTTCCAAACGCCAAGAACGCGGTGATGTACACCACGTATGACAAGACTATCAAAGGGCAGTTCAGTACCAAGCGCAGCACCCTTTGGACTCCTTTTGCTAATCTCGTGTTAGTAAAAGTTTGGTGAGAGACGATTCGTGCTTTTTCAGACTCGTGGTTTTCAGATCGTATTTCTGTTGTTCAGTTTGTGCTTGTGGGTTTGTATCTGGTCTTCAGTGCATGCAGCGAGTTCCCATTGACTTGTCATTGTGTTCTTGTCCGTTCGTTACTGATTTTCAGGTCACTCTTCACAGGCCTTGCTGTTCTTCAGTGCGTTCTGTTACTTTGTTCTGACCAGCTGACCGTTTTCTAGCCATGTTGCATGTATGTACTCATTGTAGAGTTCATGCTGTGTGGGGGCTTGGTGTTGGGGTCCTCACTTTGACAGAAGCCCAGTCCATGAACAGGGCGAGGAGAAGTTCATGGACCAAGAATTGGTTGCTCCAGTGTGACCAATTCTGTCACATGCCTTTGCTCCATGAGATCCATGAGAATAATCCTGACGATTTCAGGAACTTTCTCAGGTTGACGGACCCTGTATTTCACCATTTGTTGGCTTTGCTGACCCCTTATATCAGCAGGCAGGATACCTGCATGAGGCAAGCCACCACTCCGGAGCAGAGGCTAGTCGCCACCCTGCGGTACTTGGCAACGGGGAGAAGCCTGCAGGACCTCAAGTTCTCAACAGGCATCTCCCCCCAGGCTCTGGGGATCATTATCCCAGAGACCTGTTCTGCCATCATCCAGGTCCTGCAGAAGGAGTATATTAAGGTAAGATTTATCCTTTAACATCACATTTTATTCTATTTAATGTTTGCTAATGTATTGTATTTCTTTCCTCATTCCCTAATTACCATGATTGTAATATGCTGTGAAGAATAGTTAATGGGGGTATGGCGCTCCCTTGTGGGCTGTACAAAATTCAATGACATAGACAGTGACTATGTTGAAATAAATAAATAGTGATCCTAACCCAAACGGTGAGAGCTGTGAAATTCTAAATGGGTGAAACTCATATTAAATCATAAAACTTTGTGGAAGTATACGTATACGTGTTGGCAAACCTTAGCTTAAAAAAAGGAAACTACTAAAGTGCTGCTGCTAAGCAGCTAATTAAAATACCAACTTCTATATATACAAAATTCGTGACTCTAAATTGGAATGCACTATTTGAGACAGACTCTTTCTCTCTCTTTTTTGCCTAATTTGAAATTTTGATGTCATCTAGAGTCTTGCTGGACTTGATTGCACATATTGCACTTTATTGAACATTTATAAGTTGGATTGTTGGTTACATATACACGTATATGTGGGATTGCATTGTCATATTACACACATATACTGCATTGTTATACACTTGTTTTTGCACTGGTCATTTAGAGTCTTGTTGGACTTGATTGCACTATACTACACTGTATTGCAGATTTATAATTAGGAGTGTACGGTCAAATATATATGTAGGTGCAGTATTGCACTGTCATATTACATACATTGCACTGTCATATGCTCGTTTTTGCACTGGTATACATACACATGTCACGAATTTTGTATATATAGAAGTTGGTATTTTAATTAGCTGCTTAGCAGCAGCACTTTAGTAGTTTCCTTTTTTTAAGCTAAGGTTTGCCAACACGTATACGTATACTTCCACAAAGTTTTATGATTTAATATGAGTTTCACCCATTTAGAATTTCACAGCTCTCACCGTTTGGGTTAGGATCACTATTTATTTATTTCAACATAGTCACTGTCTATGTCATTGAATTTTGTACAGCCCACAAGGGAGCGCCATACCCCCATTAACTATTCATTACATGTTAGTTCTCTTTGAGGGCTTAACTTGGGGAGGCAGCATACCTTCTATTCTTTTTCCTTTCTCCCATCTCTCCCCCCTCCCTCTATCTTATCTTCTTCCCCCCCCCCCCTTTCCCCTATTTCTGCTTTATGTCCTAAGCGCATAGTTTTTGTGGTTTGAATATGCTGTGAATGTCCCCGTTGTCCTCATGCATGCTGGATTTAAAAAAAATAAATAAATTTGTCCTTCATACATATTTGCCTTTACTTACCTCCCCAGCATGCTCTCCTGGGCCTATATCCACCTCGTCTAGTCAATTAACAATGTATTTTGTCAGCTCCATAGTAGTGCTTTACCCTAAATACCCCCTAAAATGTGTAAAATTGTGATGTGTGCTTTAAATTCTGGCAGAGTGCCAGAGGCTTTTTTTTTGGGTCCCAAAATCATTTGGAACCCTCCCTCCCCCCAACTGCTAACTCAGCTGATACCAATCCTCTATCTGCTGACTTTGCCAAACCCATACACACTATACCTACCTCTTTTGTGGTCAGATTTCTAGATGAATTCCCCAAAGCATGTAGTGCAAGGGCCTGCCTGAATACTTTCAAATGGTACTGTTTAAAGTTTTTGTATCCTATTATTATCTTGATAGGTAATATCAGAATGTAAAAATGTGCTTCAATTTGTACAGTGTGTATTTTATATCTTTGTATTATGACACTTCTTACCTGTCCAGTGGGCTGCCAATAGTGTAAAGTAAGGAGGGGCTGGCCAAAGTAATACACATTATTTAGGCATTCATCTCTCAATGAAGTGGAGAGGGTTACCTGGCCCAAACATCTCCCCCCCTCTTAAAATTTTTAAAATGGCCCATGAGAGGGGGGGAATCTGATAGGTGGACCTTATACCTTTATCTTTAAATACTCCCTTAAATAAATGTTATACTGATGTTGGCCAAGAATGTTTGTGTTTAATCTGCTTTCCATGTTTATGTGCAAAATGATTAATTTATTTTTCTTGTTTGACTCCACAGTTTCCTTCCAACCCACAGGAATGGCAGACTGTGGCCTCCCACTTTGCCCAGTGGTGGGACTTTCCTAACTGCGGAGGGGCAATTGATGGGAAACATGTCCACATCGTCCCACCACCTCCCACTTTGCTCAGCGGTGGGACTTTCCTAACTGCGTCGGGGCAATTGATGGGAAACACGTCCACATCATCCCACCACCCCATACTATTACAACTACAAGGGGTTCAATAGTATTGTGATGTTGGCGGTGGTGTCGGCTACTTACGAGTTCCTGTATGTGGACGTGGGGAAGAATGGCCGGATGTCAGATGGTGGAGTCATCGCCCACACAGAGTTCTACAGGCTTCTCCAGAATGGCAGCTTGGGCTTGCCACCTCCAGGAGACAATGCGAAGGACTCCCATTCGTCCTTCATTGTGGATCAAGCGTTTGCGCTTTGGGACCAGCTTATGCGGCCATTCCCTATGAGGACCCTCACCCCGGACCAGAGGGTTTTTAATTACCGGCTGACCAGAGCCAGAAGAGTGGTGGAGAACACGTTTGGAATAATGGCCAGCCGGTTCCGCCTATTTCTTACACCCATACACATGGCAGAATATAAACTCAATCACATCATCCTGGCTTGCTGTGTTCTCCACAACTTTTTAAGGAGAAATGCTTGGAATTATGCTGGCTCAGTTGGGCCTGAAGCCGGAATTATTATGAATGAACCAAACCTGATGCTTGAAGCTGGCCATCCTAGTTTGCCCCCCCAGAGTGCCCGCGAGGTCCGTCTAAGGTACATGGAATACTTTGCGGGTAGAGGGGCCATCGATATGCCAGACAATGTCTGAGACACTTTTTTAAATAAAAATATATATTTTTTTGTACAATGGGTTTTTATTGAATATAAAAATCAACAAGAAAATACAAAAATAGTGGTGGATACACCATGTTGACGTAATTTGCAAAAACTCCAAAGAATATGATAGCACTTTACACGACAATTTACACACCTTCCTGAAGGTTCAGGGGCGGTCAGATGCGGCTTACAGATTTTGATAATATAATAGCACAATTGAGTACACTTACGTGTGCTTAAGCTTACGGAGAGAATGGTAGTGCATTGGTCAGAAAATAAACGTAAAATACAGCATATCAAATCAAACTATATGGGGTTAGGTGACATATTCTCTTATGTAATAGAAGCATTTGCTCAACATGTGTCCAGTCTCCACAGGGACTGGGCTGTGGGTCAAAAAATCAGAAAAGAAGAATATAAGAGGGGGGTGTATGAAGAGGGAAGGCTAAGAGAAGAGCAGAAGGAATGGTACAGGTGAAGAAAGAGGAGTAAAGAAGGGGGGGTCCCTGGGGTGGGGGGAGTGGAGGCACCTCAGAGCGAAAGTAGTGCTGGGTCGAATCGAGAGGGGCGGACATGGGTCACCCAGGGTTGCCATGTCCGAAGGAATTTATGATGTGTATCCGATAGCACAGCTGTCAATTTTTCATGAACCATGATATCGTTCACACAATTTTTGACTGCTTCAAAGCTGAGAGCCGGAGTTTTCCATGCTTTTGCTATGGTCAATTTAGTTGCAGTAAAGATATGCGACGCCAAATGGCGTTCTGATCGTAGTAGCTCGTAATCGGTTTCCCTAGAAGGGCCTCATACGGATCCCTCTTTATATTAGTATTAAAAAGGTTGCGAAAGAGTGCATAGATTCTGATCCACAGTCTACTTACCCTGGGGCATGTCCACCAAATGTGTGCCATTGTGCCTTCTTGAGCACACCCACGGAAACATAAGGGGGAATAGGATGGAATAAAGCTTGCCAATCTAGCAAGTGTAGTACCATCTATATAACGCATTGTAAGCATTTTCCAGGAATAAGACATTCCTGGAGCATTTAGACAGTGCCGCATTTATGACCTGCCAGTCCTCTGGGTTCAGTCGCTTCCCTAATTCTGCCTCCCACTGGAGATGGTATGGCCTCAAGGGTGGCTTTTTTGAGCCTTATATTGCTGTGTATATTAAAGAAACTAAACCCGAGGACTGGGGCTGCGATCTGCATAGGCTCTAAAAAGGGGTCAATGTATAGGGGGTTGGCCTAGATTTAATGAGTTGTTGGAGAAGGTGTCAGATTTGCAAGTAACTATAGTGCTCCCTAAGGGGGATGTCATGGGAGGATTGCAGGAATGCGAATGAGATAATCTTAGTGGAGGTAAACATGGAGTGAATATCAACAAATTCATTCTCGGACCACCACGCAAATTGCAACTGGTTGTCACGGCCCGGTAGAAATAATGGACAATGGAGAAGGTGGAGTAGAGGGAGGTGCGGGGAGATCAGGCTCGCGGAATACTTAACCGAGTCCCATAACCTGAATGAGTGGGCCAGACATGGGCCGATGTTAGTTGGGCGATGGGCTTTGGGGAGCCAAGGAGGGAGGCCAGTGGTATCGGGTGAGAGTCCAAAATCAGATGGCAGCCCATAACCGCATCTGCTGTTTCTCATGGAGATGTGATAATGGGGCAATAGCTGCCACTCTGTAATAAGCTTGCAGATTGGGGACCGAGAGGCCACCATTGATTCTGCGGGCATACATAACCTGTTTTTTGATCCTTGGTCTCGTAGAACCCCAAATAAATTGCATTATTTTGCGTTGGTGTATACGTATGATGTGGAGTGGGAGGTGGACCGGTAATACCCTAAAATAATATAGCAGCTTTGGGAGATAGGTCATACGGATGGTTGCAATCCTTCCAAACCAGGACAGCAGAAGGGCAGACCAATAGGTATGCATGGCTGCTAATTTCCCAAAAAGCATGGGGTAATTGGCATGATAGAGGACTGAGTATCTCGGGGTAAGCTTAATCCCCAGATAGGGTAGTGAATTTAACCATTGAAAGGAAAAGGCAGATCTCAAAGCTTCCAGCTCAGGGGACAAAAGGTTGATCTACATAGCTTTAGACTTAGAAGTATTAACAGCTAGGCCCGAGAACATAGCAAAGGTATTTAAAAGAGATAGTAGGTTGGGGAGGGTGAGTCTAAGTTTGATAATGGTGAGCAGAATATCGTCTGCGAATAAGGACAATTTTTGGGAGGTACCCGCAATTTCCACCCCCAATATATCCGGGTGGGTTCGGATTGCCTCCACCAAGGGTTCTAGAGCCAAGATGAACAAAGGTGGATAGAGTGGGCAACCCTGCCGGGTTCCCCTTTTAATAGGAAAGGTGGGCGATTCAAATCCATAGTATTTTACCCTTGCCTGGGGGTGTCATAAATAGCTGAAACCCAACTCATAAAGGACGTGCTAAATCCAAAGTGGCTTAATACCTGTATAAGGTAGGGCCAGGACAAGGTGTCAAAGGCCTTAATAATCTCCAGATAAGAACATTGTTTCTAGGGACCTATTGTGGACGATGTATTGTATTTGTAGGAGACATCGGATAGCGTCGCTGGCCTGTCTCCGTGGGACAAAGCCCACCTGATACTTGTTTATTAGTCGTGGAAAAAATGAGTTGAGGCGATTGGCCAGGATCTTCATCAGGATTTTCATGTCTATGTTGATTAGAGAGATCGGCCTAAAATTAGCCCAGGAGGAATGGTCCCTGTCAGGTTTGGGGATCATTACTATGTTGGCAGTCAGCAAGTTATGGAGTTATACATAGTGGTCAGATAAGGGGCAATGACATCTGCCAGTTTCTGATAATAGAGGGCTGTGAAGCCATCTGGGCCTGGCCGTTTACCTATCTTCAACTCTTTAATACATTGAAGAACTTCCGAGCTCTGTCTGTCCCGGTCCATAAGAGACGTGTGAGATTCGGATAGAGAGGGTAAAGAGAGGTTCGTCTGGAAGGTTTTGAGACATTGGGTGGAAGAGTTGTCGGGAGCTGAATAGAGTTTAGTGAGACGGTGCCTGAATTCATCCAGAACTCGTTGTCGGTTACCCGTGAGGACATTGTGGCGGGTGCGTAAAGTAATGGGAGTAAATTTTGGGGTAAAGGTGCGCAATCTATTGGCTAAAATTGCATTGGGTTTATTGGCCTTGGTGTACCACTTTTGTCGAGCCCAGCATAGGGTGCGTTCCGCTTCGACGGTCAAGCACAGATCGAGATCAGTGCGGGCTTTATCTGGAAGCCCGCGGTTGTCAGGGGTAGGGGTTTGTTTAAAGGTTGTTGTTAAAGCCTCCAAATAAAAATATATTTTAAACTGAACAAATATTTGCTTAGATTTACTGCTTGTCTTTCTTTTAGCTGACCATGACTGAAATTTGGGGAGTCCTTAAAATAGAGTGATTGTGTAAAATTAAAAAGCACTGTTGGGTGTTATTTACTAAAGGAAAATACACTTTGCACTACAAGTGCATTTGAGACTGCACTGAAACTACACTTGTAGTGCAAAGTGGATTTGCCTTTAGTAAATAACCCCCATTGCCACCGAAAACACCAACTTTACTACAAAAAATGCTTTTGAGCATTGAAAGAAGAAGCCACACATTGTTGATTTTCAATCTTTTTAACCCCTTCCCGACCACCGCACGGTGATGTACGTCGGCAGAATGGTGCGGCTGGGCAAATGGGCTTACAGGTACGTCCATTTGAATTCCCCGCCGTGCCATTGCGTGCGCGCCGCCGGCTGGGAGCTCCGTGAGTCGGGTCGCGGGTCCCGCGGACTCGATCGCCGCAGGGATACCCACGATCGCCTCACAGAGAGGACGAATGGGGAGATGCTGATGTAAACAGCATCTCCCCGTTCTGCCTAGTGACAGTGTCACTGATTTCTGCTCCCTGTCATCGGGAGCAGTGATCAGTGTAGTGTCACAGCTAGCCAATCCCCCTACAGTTAGTAATCACTCCCTAGTACTGACTTAACCCCTCCCCGCCCCCTAGTGGTTAACCCCTTCACTGCCAGCGTCATTTACACAGGAATCAGTGCATTTTTATAGCACTGATCGCTGTATAAATGACAATGGTCCCAAAAATGTGTAAAAAATGTCCGACATATCAGCCATAATGTCGCAGTCACAATAAAAATCGCTGATTGCTGACATTACTAGTAAAAAAAAAAATTATTAATAAAAATGCCATAAAATTATCCCCTATTTTGTAAACGCTATAACTTTTGCGCAAACTAATCAATAAAGGCTTATTGTGATTTTTTTTTACCAAAAATATGTAGAAGAATACGTATTAGCCTAAACTGAGGAAAAAAATTGTTTTTTATATATTTTTGGGGGATATTTATTATAGCAAAAATGTAAAAAATAATGCGTTTTTTTCAAAATTGTTGCTTTTATTTTGTTTATAGCGCAAACAATTGCAGAGGTGATCAAATACCACCAAAAGAAAGCTCTATTTGTGGGGAAAAAAGGACATCAATTTTGTTTAAGAGCTACGTTGCATGATTGCACAATTGTCAGTTAAAGCGACGCAGTGCCAAATCACAAAAAGTGCTCTGGTCAGGAAAGGGGTAAAATCTTTCAGGACTGAAGCGGTTAATCAAAGCACAATCACATGTGCATTTATAAAATATGTTTTAGAACAAACCTACATGTTTGTTGTATAACAATTTTTTAGGTCACATTAAAAAGTAGAAATTGCCTTTTTAAGGTAAAACAGGCATGTTTAAAACCAAAAAGAAATACACAACTCTGGAACTTACAAAGTTCAACTTTTATAGAAAGTGAAGGCAATATCAGACATGAGTATTTATAAACTGTGTTTGATATTGCGTTCAGCAGATGGGGTGAAGTAACCCCTGGAAAAGCCAATTTTGAAGATGCACACAAATTGCCGAATGTCAACATGTGCTAGCTGCCATCATGGGGGTTCAAGGGACGTGTTTTGTGGCTGCAACCCCTTCCTCTCAGCTACTTTATTATTGAGGAGGGGGTTGCACCCCCAAAACACGTACATTGATCTCCTATGATGGCAGATAGCACATGTTGACACACTTTGTGCATCTTCAAAATGTGGCTTTTCTATACTATGTCACAAAATTGTCACAAAATTGTCAGAAAAACAAAAACACAAAGCACAAATAAGTTAGGCATTTCTAGGGGTTTTAAATTCTCCCTTAGGCTCGATTCACACCTATGCATGTTGCTTTTGAGCGTTTTTGGAGGTTTTTTTTTCATGCTTGCCACGTTTTTGAGCAGCGTTTTAGCGGCGTTTTTACTGCGTTTTTGCCGCGATTTGCGTTTTGCGTTTTTTTTTTTTTTTTTTTTTTTTTACAGTTTTTTTTTACAGTCTAAAAAAAAAAATTAAAAAAAAATTAAAAAAAAATAAAAAAAAAAAAACGGCAAAAACGCATCAAAAACGCTGCAAAAACGCTGCAAAAACGGTGCAAAAACGGTGCACTTGCGTTTTTGATGCTTGTCCATTGAAATCCATTACATGCAAAACGCTGCTTTTTGCATGAAAAAAAGTCCCCGACCCTTTCCAAAAATGCAGAGAAACAAAAAGGCATTGATGTGAACATGTTCCATAGGAACCCATGTTAAAAAATTCCCGTGCATTTCTGCAAAATGCAAAATGCATCAAAAAACGCGCTAGTGTGAATGAAGCCTAAAACATCAGTGATGTTCTTCATTTTGTTTTGAACATCATTGATGTTTTGCTTGATGTTTTCCAAGTCCCTATTACACCCCATGATCTCCCTGATCAGGATCTGGGTACTTTCACTAGTGAAATGACATTCCTCTTCCACAACATCACGATCACCTAAAAATATATAAAAAACAAACACATTGTATTATAAATATGCTGACATCCATCTCTTACCTGAGGCTGTGGTCGCAGACACTCACCTGTTGTGGTGACAATTTCCACAACGTCTCCCTTCTTCTCCTCTGCTTGGGTTTGGGGGATTTCTACTTCTTCATGAGGTGGGGGGTCCGTGGTCTCCTCTGATGAGTGATGTCCTCCGAGTCTTTTCTCCCCTATGTAAAAAAAAAATAGGTATACTTAGCACACAGATATTTGATGGCAGAAATAGGAATATAAAACATTGCTTGGAAGTGGGGTACAATTGTCTGTTTTGGCAGAGTTCCAAGATGAAAAAATATTTTTGTCCTTTGTCAAGCTTGAATACTTACCGGTTTTGTGCAAGCTTCACAGATGGAGTCACCCCTATAGTATACACTGGAGCACCTGTGTGGGCCCCCTAATAAAAAGGGTGTTCTTGTGTCCCACACTAGTGCTCCAGCATCCAGATGTGTAAACAGCTGCTGAGTGTCCTCTCCTTACACAGAATCTAGGTTGCATTGCATTCTAGATACTAACCCATTTAGACAACTAAATTATTTTAAGAGAAGTAGTAGGCCAGAAAAAATGTATTGAAATGCATCTGAACAAAACATGGTGTTTTATTGGCCGAATGAACAATGTTTCCTACGAACGAATAATGTGTCCATGAACATGAAAGTTGCCATTTTAAACTGTACAACAGTAAAGTAAAGCACATGGAGCAGCACGAACGTTATAAAAATAATGAATAGGAACACAGCACAACTACTTACTTTTTTGCAGCACTCTCCTGATCCTACTATACTGATCGTGCTCCCTTAATTTGAGGTCCGACCACCGCTTCCTCAGTTGATCCTTGGATCGCCAAAATTACGGTGCAGACTCTTCACAACTTTCACCATGATCTTGGTCTTTCTGACATTGGGGTTGGGGTAAGGTCCATACTTCCCGTCATAGTCAGCCCTCTTCAGTATGTCGACCATCTCCACCATCTCTACAAAGGACATATTTGATGCCTTAAATCGTCTTCTCCGGGATCGTGACATTTCTGGCTCGGCCTCTCCTCCTCCTTGTTGCTGTAATTAGCATGCACCTGCTCTGTCTCCACCATGTGCTCTTCCCCACAGCGCCGAATGAGAAGGAGCGCGGAATAGACTAGAAAGAACTTCAGGGGCGGGCGGAGTTTCATGCATGCGCAGTGTATATAAAGTGTAACACGCGTGCGTCGTACGTACGATCTGTGAGCAGAGGAAGGAGTATAGGAAGCGCCGATCGTGATAACGAAGGTAACATTTAAACTTGGGCCTATACTGCTTAGAGATTGAGGCCTATATTGGGACAATATTAGGAGACTTTAGCCTGACATTAGGGTTTGTCTTGTGTATTGCAGATAAAATGGATGGCTTCAATGACCATAACTTCCTCCCCCTGTTCATAGTTAAATACAGGGAGCTGCCCTGTCTGTGGCAGGTGACACATCCGCAATATAATCCTAAACAAAAGAGGCAGGCAGCCCTGGAGAAACTGCTGGAGTTGGTGAAGCCGGTGGTCCCCATGGCAACCATCCCCTATTTAAAAGCCAAAATTGGTGGCCTGAGGAGCATGTATCATAGGGAGCGCAAGAAGGTTCAGGATTCCCAGAGATCCGGAGCTGCAGCAGATGACGTTTATGTCCCCAGGCTCTGGGACTATGAGAGACTGTGATTTCTGTCAGACCAGACTGAAGTCAGGGAATCCCTCACAACCCTACCTTTCACCTTACCTTCCACCCTGTCTTCTACCCCAGCTGAGGCTTCCGATGTCCAACCTGGAAATTCCAGCCAGGAAGAAGTGGAGGAGCCCAGCTGGAGTCTGGTATAGCATTCTTCTACAGATTTCTGGTCAATAAATAAATTATGTTTACTAGATGTTATTATTGATCACTAATTGCTGATTTAATAAAGTGTTTTACATATCAATAGACAGTAGTGGGGAAAAATAATTGGGACAAGAATGAAAAATGCTGGGCTCAGAATGATAGTCTTTTATATTTCTTAACATTCAATTTGCAACAGTCATGAGGTGAAAATTGTGTGTGATTGATGAAGAAATTAAAACTATGTCTCTTTTTCATACACAGGAAGACCTCAGCCAGGAGGAGGCTGTGGAATGTGGCACACAGGAGGAGGTGGGGGATAGTGGCAGCCAAGACGTGTCTGGGGTAAGTGGCAGCCAGGAGGAGGCGGGGGTAAGTGGCAGCCAGGAGGAGGCCGGGGCCAGTAGGAGCCTCACAGAATCACAGGTTCCTCCCCTCCGCCTTCCAAACAAAAGACCCAGGAAGGGGAGTAATGTGGAGGATTCAGCACTCAGGCTGATTCAGGAGGCTTCTGAATCCCTCACAGCCACCCCCACTCGTGAAGAGGCCTTTGCCTCCATGGCTGCCACAAAACTGCAGGACATGCAGGAGGGCCAATGCCTCATGTGTGAGGAAATCATTTATAAAACATTAAATAAGGGGTTGAGGGGCGAAATCACACCCAATACCCACCTGAGTGAGTTGCATCATCCTCCTGCCACAACTACACCACCACAGACACAGCGTGGAAGGAAGAGTGGAAGGAAGACAAGAAAGTGATGTCCTGGGTTCATTCTGGTCAAAAGATGCAGGCTCTTGTATGACCACAGCCTGGGGACATGTATATCATCTGCTGCTGTTCATGATCTCTTGGACTTCTGGACCAGATTGTACTCCCTTATATATGGACTCCTCAGGCCACCAATTTTGCAGTAAAATAATTGATGTGTGCCCTGGGGGACAAAGGCTTCGTCAATTTCTGCTGTTTCTCCAGCGTTGCCTCCCTCTTTCTTTGGTTATGACCCCTTAATAAAATTTTGGTTTGTTTTATTATACTCGCCTATGTGTGTTTTCCTTCAAAAAGGACAGTTTGTTTGTGAGGAGGCAGGTACATTTCAAAAATACAATGTGAAATTAACAAGAGAGACCAACACCAAACAACCTGCTTGAGTTTAAATAATACAAGATAATAATCATGTTGTGGTAACTTGACACACAAAACACACACAAAACTATTCTGGAGTTAAAAAAAACAAAAAACAAAAAATAACACGAGATCAGGATTTAAAAAAATAAATAAATAATCTAAAGACATCAAAAAATTAAATTTTTTTCGGTAGATGTGAAAATAAAAATATTATATTCATGAAATCACGATAAATAATAAAGAAAGAAGTTTGTGAGAACTCTGTGTGAATATGAGCAGCAAAACAACTTCATTCTTCTAGCATTATAAAGAAGAAGAGAGTGTGCTGCATTAAACTATTTAAAACATTGCAGCATGACGAAAGTGCTATATCCATTACGAACGCTAATTTTACCAGACAGAGCAGTTTCGTCTCGGAATTTATTCTGAGCGTGCGTGGCACTTTGTGTGTCGGAATTGTCCACACACGGTCAGAATTGACGCGAACGGATTTTGTTGTCTGAAAATTTTATAGCCTGCTCTCAAACTTTGTGTGTTGGGAATTACGATGGAAAAAGTGCGATGGAGCCCACACACAGTTGGAATTTCCGACAACAAGCTCCGATCACACATTTTCTGTCGGAAAATCCGACCGTGTGTACAGGGCATAAAAGTATTAAACAATGTAAAGAAGAACTTGTTTGTGACTGAGTATGGACTGGCTGGGATCATTTAAGGGGTTGATATACAGTACTTGTCTGTGATGTAGAAGTATTTGGCCAGAGATTGAATGCTGGAGTAATAATGTGATTATTAATACTCTCAGACTCATCTATATTTCACATTCAATTTAAAGCATACACACAGCAAAAATTTGAGGGGTGCATACGGAAATATACAAAAAATCCCCACTGCTGATGATTAAGGATAGGCGAACAGTTTGGACCGAGCATGAGTTCGGGCTGAACATTGGCTGTTCGGAAGTTCTCAGAAAAATTGAATTAAAAGGTTGTTTAACAGTTTGTTCGGGCCGTAGCACAGTGCATTGAAGGCCCTGATTGGCTGACTCAATGAAAGCTTTGCCCAATCAGGGCACAGAGCACTGGCAGAGCCATGCATGGATGCTGTCATGATGACTGTATCCAATCATGGCTCATTGCTCTTAATCCCGCCCCGCACTATTAAAGTATTCTTTCTATAGTGGCCATTGGTAGTGTGATAGTGGCGCGGAGAGAGAAAGAACAGGGCTCTGATCAGTGCTATTAGACAGTTATGCCCTGTACACACGGTCGGACATTGATCAGACATTCTGACAACAAAATCCATGGATTTTTTCCGACGGATGTTGGCTCAAACTTGTCTTGCATACGCACGGTCACACAAAGTTGTCGGGAAAATCCGATCGTTCTGAATGCGGTGACGTAAAACACATACGTCGGGACTATAAACGGGGCAGTAGCCAATAGCTTTCGTTTCTTAATTTATTCTGAGCATGCGTGGCACTTTGTGCGTCGGATTTGTGTACACACGATCGGAATTTCCGACAACGGATTTTGTTGTCGGAAAATTTTATAGCAAGCTCTCAAACTTTGTGTGTCGGAAATTCCTATGGAAAATGTGTGATGGAGCCTACACACAGTTGGAATTTCTGACAAGGTCCTATCACACATTTTCCATTAGAAAATCCTATCGTGTGTACAGGGCATTAGTGTGCTATAGTGTGCTATTCTGATTCCATTGTCAGTGTAGAATATCAGTTTAGTGTGAATCTAGGGATAGTTCAGTGTGAGTGTAGTGCGACCATTCATCTTTACATTAGTGTCAATGTAGGGATAGTTCAGTCCTTGTGAGTGTAGTGCGACCGCCATTCATCTTTACATTAGCGTGAATGTAGGGATAGCTCAGTCAGTGTGAGTGTAGTGACCGTTTAACATGCTTTTTTTCTGTGCGTTACTGCAGGTTTAACGCTGTATATTTAATTGTGTTGCTGCAAGTTTAACACCATATATTTCATTGCGTTACTGCAAGTTTAACGCCATAGAGTTCTGTGCATTAATGCAAGTTTAATGCCGTATATTTCATTGTGTTACTGCAAGTGTAACACCATATAGTTCTGTGTGTTAATGCCAGTGTAACGCCATATAGTTCGGTGCATTACTGCAAGTTTAACGCTGTATATTTCATTACGTTACTGCAAGCTTAACGCCTTATAGTTCTGTGCATTACTGCAAGTTGAACGCCGTATATTTCATTGCGTTACTGCAAGTTTAACTTCCTATAGTTCTGTGCGTTACTGCAAGTTTAACGCCATATAGTTCTGTGCGTTACTGCAAGTTTAACGCCATATAGTTCTGTGCGTTACTGCAAGTTTAACGCCATATAATTCTGTGCGTTACTGCAAGTTTAACGCCATTTAATTCTGTGCATTACTGCAAGTTTAACGCCATATAGTTCTGTGCGTTACTGCAATATTATAGTGTATCCGTAGAGAGAGTGTGTCTGTGTCATGAATACTCAAATTAAAGTGCACCAAACACCACTTTCCTTTGATTTAAGTGCATCTACCTACACATTTACACATCTTTACTAAATTTTGTCATCATGTCTGGGAGGACAGCAAGGAGAGGCAGATGTTCTAATGGCACTGTAAGGGGGCCAGCAGCATATGTGTCCACAGGCAAAGGTGGACATGGTCAGTCCTCAGGCAGGGCATCATTCCCTTGGTTTAGTGATGCTGCCTGTGCTATCCAGCCACAGCATGCAGAGGAGGTGGTGGACTGACTTACTAAACCCTCCTCATCCTCCTCATCCTTCGTCACCCAAGTAGAGACTAGTGCACAGTCCCCTGCAGCTGCCAGATTGGCAAAAACTGCCTCTCCTCGTCCACAACTATTCCTGCCATAGCCCCAGCGTCAGGCAACGAAGTTATTTGAACACAGCGTCAGCCAATTGCTCCTTGATGATGCACAGCCATTACTCGATTCGGATGTTTGTTCTGACTCTGAGGTTGAGGAAGGCAGGCACATGAGCCTACAGAGAGGGGAGAATACTGGTACACAAATTGGCAGTCATATTCCCCCAGCCACAGCGTATTGCCAAGTTGTCTCCAGTGGTAATGAGGTTGGAGGAGATGATGATGATGATGAGGTCACTGACTTGACTTGGGTGCCAGATAAAGCAGAGGAGGAAAGTGAGGGTGAGGCGCAACCCCAACGAGGCATCCATCATGGAAGAGTGGAGAGCAGCCACCCTATTCCATCACAATGTGGAGCTGTTATCTGCCAGGCCAATTCCAACAGCTCAGCTGTCTGGGCCTTTTTTAGTACATGTGCAGCTGATCGCACTATTTGCAAACTTGTCTCAAGCGCATCAAGCGTGGCAAAAACACCAACCAATTGGGTACCGCATGCTTGACAAGGCATTTAACCTCCCACCGCTCAGTCCATTGGCAAGAGCACCTAAAAGCCACACAAAGGGGTCACAAATCTGTCCCTCCTCCTTACTCACCTGAGTCTGTCCCTGCTATACCTCATGACCTCTCAGCAGCCTCCAACTGACAGGGATGATGGTATAGCGCAGGGTGCCCCAGGTCCTTACAGCACATCAGCCAGCAGCACACCATGAGGTGTAGCCTATAGCCGACAAATTTCTCTGCCCCATCTGCTGCAGTGGAAAAAAAAATACAGTCCCTGCCACCCACATGCCCAGTGTCTAAATGCAAGCTTGTCAAAGCTGCTGGCTCTACAAATTTTGCCTTTCCGCCTGGTGGATTCTGCTCCCTTACGTGAATTTTCAGAATGTGCTGTACCACAATGGCAGGTTCCCAGTCGATATTTCTTTTCACATAAGGCCATTCCATCTCTACCATCACATGGAAGGCAATAATGTGGCATCGCAGTCAGACGCAAACTTCACATTACTGCTAACACGTGGTCCAGCAAGCATGGGCAGGGATGATATATTTTGTTCACAGCACACTGGGTAACTCTGTTTGCAATTCAGAAGGATGCAGGACAGAGCTCAGTGCTGCAGCTTGTTGTGCCCCCACGTCTCCATACAGGTAGTAATGATGCCAGATTCATCAGCTCTACCCCCTCCTCCTTGCCCTCCTTTGCTAAATTGTCCTAATAACCTCAAGTACCCCCTAAGCATCCAAAGGGCTATTCAAGTCAGGCTAAAAGGTGCCATGCAGTGCTTCAGCTGGTGTGTCTAGGGGACAGGAACCACACCAGAGCAGAGATTCTTGCAGCTTTGTAGGGACAGGCCCAGAGGTGGTTCACGCCATGCCAGCTGGAGCTAGGAATGTTGGTTTGTGACAATGGCACAAACCTCCTGTCCGCCCTTAGACAGGGAAAGTTGATACAAGTCCCATGCCTGGCACATGTCCTCAATTTGGTGGTGCAGCGTTTCCTAAATAGGCACCCAGAGTTGGAAGATCTACTAAAGCAGGACAGAAGAGTGTGCAGCCATTTTAGGCGGTCATACACAGCCAGTGCTTGGTTGGCTGAAATTCAGCGGGAATTCCACCTGCCCGTAAACTGCCTGAATAGTGACATGCCCACCAGGTGGAACTCGACTTTGACAATGCTACAGTGGCTGCACATGCAGCAGAGGGCCATCAATGAGTACCTGTGTGAGTATGGCACAATGACAGGCTCAGGTCGGCTCTGCTTTTTTTCCCCACACGAATGGCTGCTTTTAAAGGATGCATGCACTGTACTGTCACCATTTGAGGATGCCACAAGGATGGTGAGCTGTAACAATGCATGAATCAGTGACAGTGACCTGTTGTGTTCCTGCTGGAGCAGACTCAGCATGGCATTATGGACAGGGCACTCAAGGCAGAGCAGCGGGAGGAAGAATAGAACTTGCTTTTCTCTCAAGGCCCACTTTATGCAGACGCCATTGTTCCTATGCCACAGAACACACAAGAGGAGAGAAAGGAGGAGGAGGAAGAGAAGGAGGAGGATTCTGGCAGTTTTGGAGGCATTGAAACAGAGGAAGACATACAGCAAACAGTAAGAGATGGTTTTCCATCCGCAGAACCCTTGGGAGTAGTACATGACTGGGAGGAGGCAATTCCAGATACTCTAATCCTCAGTGACCCCGAGGAGTCTGCTTCTCATGCCTCCGCAAATTTGCTGTGCATGGGCTCCCTCATGCTTCAAAGCCTGCAAAAGGACCCAAGAATATGTGCCGTAAAGGAAAAGGATCACTGTTGGTTGGCAACCCTCCTTAACCACTGTTTATAAGGGGAAAGTCTCAGAACTCATCCCATCCTCGCAGAGAGTGCAGGAGATGAAATCTCTTGAGGACACCTTAAAGAGAAGTTTATGGAATGCTTTTCCCAACTCTGGTAGATTACAGTGTTGTGGAAAACTTAGTTTTGAGGCTTCTGCTGGTCAAGAGAGGAGCGGTGGAGAAGGCGGCTGTCTGAGTCAAGCATTTCTCTTTTTTTAGTCCTCGCTGCCCAGGGCTGTCAGCTTCCACATCCCATCGGCAGCGTCTGCATCACATGGTGGACGATTATCTAGGGGCGAAAACAGAGATGGAGAGCTTTCCAGTCGACGATCCACTGGCTTACTGAGTCATAAAAATATATCACTGGCCAGAACTTGCCCAGTATGCTATTGTGCTGCTGGGCTGCCCTGCATCCAGCATGCTTTCCGAATGGGCATTCAGTGCTGCTGGAGGTTTTGTTAATGATCACAGAATGCGTTTATCCACAGACTTGGTGAACCATCTGACTTTGATCAAAATGAATCAGTCCGCGATTACCAGTAGCTATGAAGCCCCTGATGCCGATGTCGCTGAGTAAGTGTTTTTGGGACATGGAACCTCTGCAGGACTTCTAGGTTGCCTAATGTTGTGGGTATTGATTTCATCTGGAAGAATGTTTGTTTTTGGTATAGGTTTCATGGGCACAATTAACACTCAAAGACCAATTTTTCCACACCTGTTTAACAGGTGCATATCATTACAGTTTTTGACAGCAAGGCCAATTCTTGCTTTCATCAAGAGTACCCATATAGGGTTACGCTGTGAAGGTGCCACCAACACCCAAAGAACAATTTTTCCGCATTTAAAAATGAGTTTTTTTACAAACTTTTTTTCATTGATACATGTCCCCCAATGCAGTACCCAGACCCCCATAACTATTGTATGCCCAATTATTTGCATATAAGCCTTCAAAATGGGCACTCTTGATTTTTCACATTCGGGTCCCATAGACTTCAATAGGGTTCTTTATTTGGTTCCAAACTTTCCCGTGTTCGAAAATTCTGGTGTGAACCGAACAGGGAGGTCGTTTGGCCCATCCCTACTAATGACATATGCTATACATTAGTGACAATAAAAGGGTTAAAGATGATCATTCTAAGCTACCAAGCTAGCCAGTTTAAGTAAGCACGTGTCTCTACTACTGCCAAAAGTCAGTTTTTTTTTACATGCTCAGAGGATAGTTAACCTGCGATGCTAGCAGAAAGACAGAAGGGAGAGAGAAGAGTTGTTAACCATTATGTTAGCAGCCCCAATTTTCCCCCCCAGCTCCCACCAAGTTAGCTAAGGGCACCTCTGTTCCTCTTCTTCTGATAGGGTATGCACACACCTGTTTTGGGAGAAACTCCTGGCCTGAGGCCCATCATCATGAGTAAAGGAATACACAAGTAACCTTTTAACATTTTTTCTTTTACTGTGTTACCACAGGTTCACAATTTTGTACAGCAGCTTCTTTAACTCCACACATCAGACTAGCAGTACAGTACATTTAAATGCAGTACTGTAAATTTGAACTCAGAAAGCCCAGCCATCTCTTCCACCTCACCACCGTTCATCCCCCTTTCATGGGCCCTCATCCAGAGTCTCTTGGTGGCCTAGCTCCGAAGGGCCCTCTCCTTTCCAGACTACACTGACTAGTACTGCGACTTCAACATATATTTGCAAATTTGTGAAACAAAACCATCTGTTTTTTACAAGAATTGTTAGACAGGGTTAATTTGGTTTGTTTGTAGGCTAGCTGGTATAAGTGTGCTGTGAAATTTTTGTTTGTGATGTTCATTGCCTCTCCATGTGCACCTTACGGTAAAGGCTAGTTATAAATTGGGGCAGTTGCCATCTTTTTGTATATCTTGTTCGCTGATTTGGTGCGGGGGGCACATTGGATGCCTTCATATGCCATAGTGCTATTGTTGGGCATCCAACGTGTGCCTGTTCCTTTATGGAGCAGTGGGCTCCCTCCAGGCAGACCTGCCCTTAATTTATCCACTGCTATATATGCTCTAACTTGGAGACTCTCAAAATGATAGAGTTAGGACCACAGTATACAGAGCAGCCTTGACATGGGCATTGAGGCTTCCACATATATTTGCAAATGTGTGCAATGAAACCTGCTGTTTTTAACGTGAATTGTTAGACAGGGTCAATTTGGTTTGTTTGCAGGCTAGCTGGTAAGTTTGCTGGCAAATCTTTGTTTGTTTGAGATGTATCCCAGATGTATACCAGGGCTAACCTGTTTCCATCCTCCTTCTTCCTAGGACTCCACCCACACCGGCTTATAAAGGAAGTCAAGATCAAGAACATGGGTATATGATCTCAAACTAGCAGGAGGAAAGTTCAAAACTAACCTTAGAAAGTACTGTTTTACTGATAGAGTAGTTGATCCTTGGAATAGACTTCCAGTAGAGGAAGAGCCAGTTAACAATAAGTGGATTCAAACATGCTTGGGACAAACATAGATCTATACGCAGACAAAGAAAAAAAAAAAGCATGAATAAATATAAGGTGAAAAAAAAATGGGGCAGACTCAATGGACTTTTTTCTGCTGTCACTCTTCCATGTTTCTTTTTATCCTAAGGGGACAACGCTGCTTCTGTAAGCTAGCATTGTCACCCAAGGAAGCTATGCAACCATACATCATGTTTCTAAATAATTTTACATTTTAACAATGAAACAACACAATTGTATCAATTTTATTTGCCATTATTTACCCACATTTCACATGTCAAATAGTTTTGGTAATGTCAATCATTTATATTTTATAATGTACTATTGGTAAAGTATAATGAATTGAAAATGATTACAATACAAGTAATGCAAATATCTTGCAATAGCAAGACAGTTTTTTTAACTGTTTTTTAGACTTGGATTATGAAAAATATTGTTGCTAGGTAAAAGGTAAGTGTTACTTTATATGCATTTCTACCAAACATGAAAAAGTATTCTTGCAGTATTGCCCCATACAGGACAAAAAACAAAAATAAAAAACATGAACAACCATAAAAAAAATGGGCAGACTCAATGGACCACTTGGTCTTTTTTTCTGCTGTCACTCTTCTATGTTTCTAGAAAAGGAAGTGTCTCCCTGGCAGAATCACCAGGTGAAAAAAATAACTGAAAAAAAGAAAACAAATGCAGTCACCACATCTAGGGTCTGGTATGTTTAAAGTGATAATAGATAAAAGTATGAATATCATGCAGAAAGCTTTTCAAACTATTGTCTTGCAACTTTCTTTATTTTCACTATTTAAAGTTTTATTAAGTTCATGCAGTCTCCTGATACATAATTATATTTAAAGTATGCTTCAGGAATGCTGGTCATGCTGTGTTTCACATCCTCAGACATGCTTGTCAAATGACCAAGATGTTCAAAAGTACATTTTCTTGTTGTATACTGGACAAGTTTGATGGAACAAATCCAAGCGGGAAACAAGTTCTTTAATCTCAAAATCTCAAAAAACAATACAGTATTATGTCACAAATGTACTTATAATACTTCTTGGAAAATCCTCTATTGGCTTAGAAAAATGCCTTTTCTTTTTAAGGGATGCACAAACTATCAAATGTCAAATGCAGAAGCAGCAAATAAGATACATTGGTTTGCCCTTGTTTTACCAGGTAGACACTGTATGATGCAAGAAGATACTGCAAGAAGACTTTTTTATGTTTGATAGAAATACATCAATACTAACACTACTACAATACTAACCTTTTACCTAGCTAGCAACACTATTCTTCATAATCATAGTCTAAAAAACTTTTGTTATTGCAAGATATTTGTATTACTTTTATTATAATTATTTTTAAATCATTATATTTTACCAATAGCAAATTGTAAAATATAATGATTGACATTACCAAAACTATTTGGCATTTAAAGTGTGGGTAGATAATCCCAAATGAAATTGATACAATTATGTTGTTCATTGTTAAAATGTAAAAATTAGATAATATAATCTCAAAACTCCACTTCAAAGCTGCATGTGAAGTTACGGAACCACACAATGTAATCCTTCAAAAAAAAAAAAAAAAAAACAGAAAAAAATTACATGAAGTTTTCTTTACAATCCAATACAGACCCTTAGGCCCAGTTCACACTGGTGAGACATATACTCTGACTTTGGGAGCACATGTTGCATGACTTGTATAAATCAATGTTTCCCTATGAGAGCCATCTTAACTGGTTTGATACAAGTCGGTCCGACTTTGAAAAATGTTCCTGCACTACTTTGGTCCGACTTCAGCCCATTCAATATAATTGAAGTCAGATCAAAGTCGCATAACGGATCTGACTTTGGCATGCGACTTATGCTCTGAGGATCTTGAAGGGGAACCTCACGCTAAAATTTTTTAAAAAATGGCATGGGTCTCCCCCCGAATTCCAATAAGGCCAAAATAAAAAATAAAAAACAGCATGGGGTCCCCCCCAAATCTATACCAGAACCTTATCCGAGCACGCAGCCCGGCAGGTCAGGAAAGGGGGGGACGAGTGAGCAGCCCCTCCTCCTGGACTATACCAGGCCACATACCCTCAACATGGGGGGTGGGTGCTTTGGGGCGGGGGGGCTCTGCTCCCCACCCCAAAGCACCTTGTCCCCATGTTAATGGGAACAAGGGCCTTTTCCCTACAACCCTGGGCTGTGGTTGTTGGGGTTTGCGGTGGGGGACTTATCGGAATCTAGAAGCCCCCCGCCCTATGTAAATGAGTCTGGGGTACATTGTACCACTACCCATTCACCCAAAAAAAGGGTCAAAAATAAATAAAACCAGTACACAGGTTTTTGACAAAGTCTTTATTAAAGTAGCTCCAACGTGTCTTATCCCTCAGATTTCTTCTTCCTCTGGTTCTTCTCTTTCCGGCGATATCTTCATCCTCCAGTTCTTCTCACTGAGCTGATATCTTCATCCTTTGGTTCTTCCTCCGGTTCTTCTCTCTCCGCTGTCTTCTTTCTCTGTTGGTTCTTCCTCCAGTCCTTCACCTGATGCTAGCTCCTGCTGTACTGTTAGTCATGGCTGACATCATTCGGGGGCCCCACCCACTGCAATGTCCCCGCCTGGGGCATGATGGGTCAGTGACATCACAGGGGGTGGGGCCTCCAGATGACATCACCGGATGGCCATGCCCCATGGCTATATAAGCAATCGGACACGCCGGAGCTAACACTACAGCGGAAGCTAGCGGCAGGAGAAGAACTGGAGGAAGAACCAGCACAGGAAGAAGACAGCGGAGAAAGAAGAACCAGAGGAAAAACCAAAGGAAGAAGACATTGGTGCAGTGAGAAGAACTTGTGGAAGAACCAGAGGATGAAGATATCAGCGTAGCAAGAAGAACCAGAGGATGAAGACGTCACCAGAGAGAGAAAAACCGGAGGAAGAAGAAATCGGAGAGAGAAGACAAGTTGGAGCTACTTTAATAAAGGACTTTGAAAAAACTTGTATGTGTACTGGTTTTATTTATTTTTGACACTTTTTTTGGGTGAATGGGTAGGGGTACAATGTACCCCATACTCATTCACATAAAGTGGGGGGCCAGGATCTGGGGGCTCCTTGTTTAAGGGGGCTTACAGATTCTGATAAGCTCCCCTGCCTGCAGACCCTGACAAACATGGCCCAGGGTTGTCCGGAAGAGGCCCCTGTCCCCATCAACAAAGGGACAAGGTAATTTGGGGGGGCACAGAGCCCCACCCCGAAGCACCCACTTCCCTAAGTTGAGAGCATGTGTTCTGGAATGGTCCAGGAGAGGGGGTGCTTATTCACCCCCCTTTCCTGACCTGTTGGGCTGCCTGCTCAGATGAGGATATGGATTTTGGGGGGATCCCACGCCAATTTTTATTTTTTATTTCAGCATGGGGGTTACCCTTAAAATCCATACCAGACGGAAGGGTCTAGTATGGTCTTGGGGGGGGCACGCCATTATTTTTTTTTTACATTTTGGCGTGAGGTCACCCCTTAAGATACCAGACTCAAAGGGCCTGGTATTGTCGGATCAAATTCAGATCCCGTTCATTAAAGTCACATGGAAGTCGGACATGAAGTCATAGGGAAAAGTCAGAGCGGAAGTCATCTGAATTCCATGTCGTACCCGTTTGAACCCGGCCTTATCCAGATATACAGCCTGAGTTGTCATGAAAGGGAGGGCAGGGAGCGTGTAGCTCCCTTTTCTGAACCAGACCAGACAGTGTGACTTTCAACATTGGTAGCATACCTTGCAAAGCGGTGGGGAACTGTAAAGCTTTGGGTGTTAAGGGCATCAACCACAAATCCTGCCCTCCATAAGATATTTGGGGGTTTATTGGGAGAAGCGTATCAGGCATGACTGTCAGACTGTTGGTAATCAAAATAGCTAGGGATTTTGAGTGACATAATTGACCATGTACTGTACAGTCAATGATGTCACTCATAATCCCTAAGGTTGTTTACATTACATCAGCACTAAAGATCTTTTATTTTGTGGTGGTGGGACAGTGGGTCGTTGTGGTGGTGGGAAAATATGATTGATGCTGGATCTACCTCACTGGATACTGTGATTGATGCTGAATTTACCTTCTAGGACATTGTTTAGGAGGGCGACCTTGCAGGGTACCATCTTAATATTGATATGGGAGGGGGATTCACATGGCTGCTACTCTCCCTTTCTTAGACACCCAGACTGCATGTCTGGATTTGGTTTGAGTTTTAGGAGGAAGTTTGCACCTTTTTTCCTGTTTTTGCGTTTACTGCCCCTTTACAAAAAATAGTTTGGGCCCCCTTTAAAGTTCATACCAGGCTCTTATCCAAGCATGCAATCTTGGTGGCCAGTAAATGGGGTAAATAACATTTGGTTCTCTTCCTGAACCAGACCAGGCTACCTGCCTTTCAACATTGAGAGAGTACCTTGCAAAGCCTTGTAGCCTTTGCAAGGTACTTAAGCATGACTCTCAGATTATTTGCACAAACCAGCCAGGGATCCTAATGCCGCGTACACACGAGCAGACTTTCCAGCAGACTTGCTCCGGAGGACCAGACTCCATTGGACAATTCGATCTTGTGTGGACTCCAGTGGACTTTTTTTCCCCAAAAGTCCGACGGACCTAGAAATAAAACATGTTTCAAATCTTTCCGACGGACTTGAGTCCGGTCGAAAAATCCGCTTGTCTGTATGCTAGTCCGACGGACTAAAACTGATGCTAGGGCAGCTATTGGCTATCAACTTCCTTATTTTAGTCAGGTCATACATCATCACGTACGAATCTGTCGGACTTTGGTGTGATCATGTGTAGGCAAGTCCGTTCGTTTGAAAAAAGGAAAAGAAAGGCGCCTCTAAGTGCAGTATGTAAAATTTAATAGAGTACACAAAGGGTTAAAAGCACTTACAAGATTGTTGATTTAAAAGACATGATAAAAGACATGAGTCCTCATCTGTGGCATGTGTCCATCCTCAGCACGGTGGTAGAGAGCAGTGTAGAGCCGTCCAGCAGCTGTAAAGCGTTCTCATGCGTGTTGAAAAGAGGAGGCAGCAGGGAAGCCTGTATTCACTGCGGGACACACAAGGCTGATGGTGTCAGTGTAGAGAAGGGGGTGGTAACGCGTTTCGGAGCATGTGCGGCTCCTTCGTCAGACCTCTCGTTCGTTTGGAACTTCGTCAGACAAGTCCGTTCGTTTGGAAGTTCGGCGGACCTACTCTGCAAAGTCCGTCGGAAACACTGTCGGACCTAGTTAGTCGAAAAGTCCACCCGTGTTTATGCGGCATAAGTGACACAATTGTCCATATTTGGTCCATGACATCACTTAGGATTCCTGGAGCTATTGTTTACATTACAGCAGCACTAAGGATCTGTAATTTTGTGGTGGAAATGAGCAAGGCAACATATTCGGGCAGTGGTTTGTCATGGTGGTGGGAAAAAAAGATTGATGCTGGATCTACCTCACAGAGAATCAGTTACAATTCCTGGTCAGTCTGTTTACAAACACCAGTCAGCCAGGGATCTGTCATTTTATAGGTTCACCACCGCAAAATGTCAAACATCTCTGCTGCTTTTTTTTCTTTGCAAATCGGCCAGTTTGTTCTCTCATTTACCAAACTGTGGACAGGCTGGGTTCTGGTCAAACTCATGTTTAACCAAGCCCAAAGCTTATCCTCAGTGGTGTTTATATATTTTTTCATACATATTGCCTACATGTGCTTTAGATATTTTGTGTAGCATGTCCTCATCTATTATGCCCCGTACACATGGTCGGACATTGATCGGACATTCCGACAACAAAATCCTAGGATTTTTTCCAACGGATGTTGGCTCAAACTTGTTTTGCGTACACACGGCCGCACAAAGCTGTCGGAATTTCTGATCGCCAAGAATGCGATGACGTACACCACGTACGACGAGACTAGAAAAGGCCAGTTCAGAACCAAGCGCTGCACCTTTTGGGCTCCTTTTCCTAATCTCATGTTAGTAAAAGTTTGGTGAGAGACGATTTGCGCTTTTTCAGACTCGTGGTTTTCAGATCGTTTTCTGCTGTTCAGTTTGTGCTTGTGGGTTTGTATCTGCTCTTCAGTGCGTGCAAGCAAGCTATGCGTGACTTTGTCATTGTGTTCTTGTTCATTCGTTACTGTTTTTCAGGTCGCTCTTTACAGGCCTTGCTGTTCTTCAGTGCATTCTGTTACTTCGTTCTGAGCAGCCTACCCTTTTCTATCCATGTTGCCTATTCGTACTCCTCGTAGAGTTCGTGCTGTGTGGGGGCTTGGTGTTGGGGTCCTGACCTTGTCACAAGTCCAGTCCATGAACAGGGTGGGGAGGAGTTCATGGATCAAGAATTGGTTGCTTCAGCGTGACCAGTTCTGTCATATGCTTTTGCTCCGTGAGATCTGTGAGAATAATCCTGATGATTTCAGGAACTTTCTCCGGATGACGGACCCCGTGTTTCACCGTTTGTTGGCTTTGCTGACCCCCTATATCAGCAGGCAGGATGCCTGCATGAGGCAAGCCATCACTGCGGAGCAGAGGCTCGTCGCGACCCTGCGGTACTTGGCATGCTGGATTTTTAGGTAATTATTTTTGTTGTCCTTCATACATATTTGCCTTCACTTACCTCCCCAGCATGGTCTCCTGGCCCTATATTCACCTCATGTAGTCACTTAACAATGTATTTTATCAGCTCCATAGTAGTGCTTTACCTCAAACACCCCCTAAAATGTTTTTAAATGTGATTTGTGCTTTAAATTCAGGGAGAGTGCCAGAGGTTTTTTTGGGGGGTCCCCAAATCATTTTGAACCCTCCCTCTCCCCAACTGCTAAGTCAGCTGATACCAATTCTCTATCTATCCTCAATCATCTGCTGACTTTTAGCCAAACCCATACACACTATACCCATCTCTTTAGTGGTCAGATTTATGGATGGATTCCCCATAGCATGTAGTGCAAGGGCCTGCCTGTATACTTTCAAATGGTACTGTTTAAAGTTTTTTTATCCTATTGTTATCTTGATAGGTAATAGCAGAATGTCCAAATGTGCTCAAATGTGTACAGTGTGTATTTATATCTTTGTATTATGACACTTCTTACCTGTCCAGTGGGCTGCCAATAGTGTAACTAAGGAGGGGCTGTTCAAAGTAATACACATTATTTATGCATTCATCTCTCAATGAAGTGGAGAGGGTTACCTGTTCAAGAGCTCCCCCCCCCCTATAATGTTAGAAATGGCCCATGAGAGGGGGGGGGATATGATAGGTGTACCTTATACTTTGGTCTTTAAAAAATCCCATAAATAAATGTTATCTTGATGTTGGCCAAGAATGTTTGTGTCTAATCTGCTTTCCATGTTTATGTGCAAAAAGACTAATTTTTTTTGTTTTCTTCAACAGTTTCCTTCCACGCCACAGGAATGGCAGACTGTGGCCTCCCACTTTGCCCAGCGGTGGGACTTTCCTAACTGCGGAGGGGCAATTGATGGGAAACACATCCACATCATCCCACCACCCAACTCGGGGTTGTACTTTTATAATTATAAGGGGTTCAATAGTATTGTGATGTTGGCGGTGGTGTCGGCTATGAGTTCCTGTATGTGGACGTGGGGAAGAATGGCCGGATTTCCGATGGTGGAGTCATCACCCAGATGGAGTTCTACAGGCGTTTCCAGAATGGCAGCTTGGACTTGCCACCTCCAGAAGACAATGTGGAAGGACTCCCATTCGTCTTCATTGCGGATGAAGCCTTTGCATTGGGGGACCATCTTATGCGGCCATTCCCGATGAGGACCCTCACCCCGGACCAGAGGGTTTTTAATTACTGGCTGGCCAGAGCCAGAAGAGTGGTGGAGAACACGTTTGGAATAATGGCCAGCCGGTTCCGCCTATTTCTTACACCCATACATATGGCGGAGTATAAACTGAATCATATTATCCTGGCGTGCTGTGTTCTACACAACTTTTTACGGCAACATTCTGCCAACTATGCTAGCTCAGTTGGGCCTGAGGCCGCAATTCAAAATGAACCAACCCTGATGGTGCTTTAAAGTGGCCGTCCTGGCTTGCCCTCCCTGAGTGCCCGTGATGTCCGGCTAAGATACCTTGAATTCTTTGTGGGTAGGGGGGCTATCAATATGCCAGACAGTGTGTGAAACCTTTGTCAAATAAAAAAAAAACATTAAGCAAATCTTTGGTGACATTTACTGCTTGTGTTTGTTTTAGCTGACCCTGACAGAAATGTGGTGAGTCCTGAAAATGGCGTGATTGTGTAACCTTATACAAAGCACTGTTGGGTGTTATTTACTAAAGGCAGAGACACTTTGCACTACAAGTGCACTTGAAACTGCACTTGGAATGCAAAGTGGATTTGCCCTTAGGAAATAACACCCATTGTCACTGAAAACACCAATTAGAGCACCCCAAAAGTGTTCTAGCGTTGAGACAATAATCCACACATTCTTGATTAACAATCTTTTTAATACCTGCACAATCACATGTGCATTTAGAAAAGGTTTTTAAAACAAACCAACATGTTTGTTGTATAACAATTTTTGGGGTCACATTAGAAAAAGTAGAAATGTCCATTTAGGATAAAACAGGCATGTTTAAAACCCACAAGACAGACACAAATCTTGAACTTACAAAGTTCACATTTGGTAGAACTTGAAGGCAATATCAGACATGAGTATTTAGGAACTGTGTTTGATATTGCGTTCAGATGGGGTGAAGTCACCCCCGGAAAAGCCAAATTTTGAAGATGCACACAAATACCTGAATGTCAACATGTGCTAGCTGCCATCATGGGGGATCAAGGGACGTGTTTTGGGGGAGCCACCCCTTCCACACAGCTACTTTATTATTGAGGAAGGGGTTGCACCCCCAAAACGCATCCATTGATCTCCCATGATGGCAGATAGCACATGTTGACACACTGTGTGCATCCTCAAAATTTGGCTTTTCTCCAATTAGACAAAAAATTTTAAAATTGTAGCACACCATAAAAGAAAGGGATTTGGAGGGGTTTTAAACTCTCCCCAAAACATCAATGATGTTTTTATTTTTTTGAATAACATCATTGATGTTTTTCTTGATGTTTACACCCTATTACACCCCATGATCTCCCCGATCAGGATCTGTGCACTTTCCGAGGCGAAAGGATCTGGATCCACAACATCACGATCACCTAAAAAGATAGAAACAAAAAAAAAACATGTATTATAAATAGGCCGGCATCCATCTCTTACCTGAGCCTGTGGTCGCAGACACTCACCTGTTGTGGTGACTATTTCTACCACGTCTTCTCATACTGCTCTTCTTGTCTTTGGGGATTTCCCCTTCTTCCAGAGGTGGGGGGTCTCTGGTCTCCTCAGATGAGGGGTGTTCTCCGAGTCTTTTCTCCCCTATGTTAAAAAAAAAATGGTATACTTAGCACACAGATATTTGATGGCAGAACTATAAATATGAAACATTGACTGGAAGTGGGGTACAATTGTCTGTTTGGGCAGAGTTCCAAGATGTAGAATTTTTTGTGTCCTTTGTCAAGCTTCAATACTTTACCTGTTTTGTCCAAGCTTCACAGATGGAGACACCCCTATAGTATACACTGGAGCACCTGTGTGGGCCCCCTAATAAAAAGGGTGTTCTTGTGTCCCACACTAGTGCTCCAGAGTCCAGCTGTGAAAACTGCTGCTGAGTGTCCTCTCCTTACACAGAATCTAGTTTGCATTTCATTCTAGTAACAAACCCATCTACACAACCAAATTATTTTCATACAAGTAGGCCCTAAAAAATGTGGTCAAATGCATATGGCCAAAACAATTGTGTTTTATAGGCCGAAAGAAAAATGTTTGATACGAACGAATAATGTGCCCATGAACATGAAAGTTGACATTTTAAACTGGATAATAGTTAAGAAAAGCACATGGAGCAGCACGAACGTAATAAACACAAAAAGAATAGGAACACAGCACAATTACTTACTTTTTTGCAGCACTCTCCGGATCTTTCTGTACTGCTCATGTTCTCTTAATTTTAGGTCCGACCACCGCCTCCTGAGCTGATCTTTCGATCGTCGTACCCCGAAATTCCGGTGCAGACTCTTGACCACTTTCGCCATTATCTTAGCCTTTCGGACATTGGGGTTGGGGTAAGGTCCATACTTTCCATCATAATCGGTCCTCTTCAGGATGTCGACCATCTCCAACATCTCCCCAAAGGACATATTTGAGGCCTTAAATCTTCTCCTTCTGGATCCAGACGTTTCCAGCTCCGGGCTTTCCTCCCCCTCCTCCTCGTTGCTATAATTAGCACGTACCTGCTGTGTCTCCGCCATGTGCTCTTCCCCCACTGCGCCGAATGAAAAGGGGCGGGGAATAGACTAGAAAGAACGTCAGGGGTGGGCAGAGTTACACGCATGCGCAGTGTGTATAAAGCGTAACACGCATGCGTAGTACGTACGATCTGTGAGCTGAGGAAGGAGTATCAGAGGCGCCGATCGTGATAACGAAGGTAAGATCTAAACTTGGGCCTATACTGCTTAGAGATTGAGGCCTATATTGGGACAAGATTAGGAGACTTTAGCCTGACATTAGGGTTTGTCTTGTGTATTGCAGATAAAATGGATGGCTTCAATGACCACAACTTCCTCCCCCTGTTCATAGTTAAATACAGGGAGCTGCCCTGTCTGTGGCAGGTGACACATCCGCAATATAATCCTAAACAAAAGAGGCAGGCAGCCCTGGAGAAACTGCTGGAGTTGGTGAAGCCGGTGGTCCCCATGGCAACCATCCCCTATTTAAAAGCCAAAATTGGCGGCCTGAGGAGCACTTATCTTAGGGAGCGCAAGAAGGTCACGGATTCCCAGAGATCAGGAGCTGCAGCAGATGACATTTATGTCCCCAGGCTGTAGTACTATGAGAGACTGCGATTTTTGTCAGACCAAACTGGAGTCAGGGAATCCCTCTCAACTCTTCCTTCCACCCCAGCTGAGGCTTCCGATGTCCAACCTGGGACTTCCAGCCAGGCAGAAGTGGAGGAGCCCAGATGGAGTCAGGTATAGAATTCTTCTACAGATTTCTGATCAATAAATAAATGATCTTTACTACATGTTATTATTGATCACTAATTGCTGATTTAAGAAAGTGTTTTACATATAAATAGACAGTAGTGGGCACAAAAAATTGGGACAAGAATGAAAAATGCTGGGCTCAGAATGATAGTCTGTTATATTTGTTAACATTCAATTTGCAACAGTCATGAGATGAAAAGTGTGTGTGATTGATGAATCAAAAACTCAAACTATGTCCCTTTTTTATACACAGGAAGACCTCAGCCAGGACTAGGCTCTGGAATGTGGCACACAGGAGGAGGCTGTGGAATGTGGCAGCCAGGAGGAGGCGGGGATTAGTGGCAGCCAGGAGGAGGTGGGGCTAAGTGGCAGCCAGGAGAAGCCTGGGACCAGTCGGAGCCTGACTGAATCGCAGGTCCCTTCCCTCCGCCTTCCATACAAAAGACCCAGGAAGGGGAGTCACGTTCAGGATTCAGCACTCAGGCTCATTCAGGAGGCTTCTGCATCCCTCAGAGCCTTACCCACTCTTGAAGAGGTCTTTGCCTGCATGGCTGCCACCAAACTGAAGGGCATGCAGGAGGGCCAACGCCTCATGTATGAGAAACTTATTTATAAAGTCCTAACTAAGGGGGTGAGTGGCGAAATCACACCCAAGACCGACGTGATTGAGTTGGACCATCCTCCTCCTCCTCCTGCCACAACTCCACCACAAGAGCCACAGCGTGGAAGGAAGCGTGGAAGGAAGACCAGAGAGTGATAGCCCTGGGTTCAGTCTGGTCTGACAAAAGATGCAATCTCTTGTATGACCACAGCCTGGGGACATAGATGTAATCTGCTGCTTTCCGGATCTCTATGACTTCTGGACCAGACTGCACTTCCTTACATATGGACTCCTCAGGCCACCAATTTTGCAGTAAAATAATTGATGTCTGCCCTGGGGGCCAAAGGCTTCGCCAATTTCAGCTGTTTCTCCAGTGTTGCCTCCCTCTTTGTTTGGTTCTGAGCCCTTAATAAAGGAATTTTTGGTTCAATTATACTCGCCTATGTGTGTTTTCCTTAAAAAAAAAAACAGTTTGTTGGTGAGGAGGCAGGTACATTTCAAAATACAATGTGGAATTAACAAGAGACACCAACACCAAACAATCTCATTGAGATGAAATAATACAAGATAGTAATGGTGTTGTGGTAACTTAACACACAAAACACACACAAAAATATTCTGGAATAAAAAGCAAAAAAAAGTAAAAAAAAAAACAGCCTTGAAAAAAAAATTTTTACAATTGAAAACAAACAAAAAAAAAATGGTCAGATGTGACAAATCAAAATATATTGAGGGAATCCCGATAAATAATAAAGAAAGAAGTTTGTGAGAAGTCTGTGTGAATATAAGCAGCAAAACAACTTCATTCTTCATTATAAAAAAGAAGAGAGTGCGCTTTATTAAACCATTTTTTACATTGCAGCGTGACTGTATCCATTGCGAACGCTAATTTTACCAGACCGAGCTGTTCCATCTCGGAATTTCTTCTGAGCATGCGTGGCACTTTGTGTGTCGGAACTGGCCACACACGGTCGGAATTGACACGATCGGATTTTGTTGTCGGAAAATTTTATAGCCTGCTCTCCAACTTTGTGTGTCGGAAAATCCGATGGAAAATGTCTGATGGAGCCCACACACGATCGGAATGTCCGACAACATGCTCCGATCGGACATTTTCCATCGGAAAATCCGACCTTGTGTACAGGGCATTAGGATTACAAATAATAATGATTTGAAAATTTCAGATGTTCTACTGCTTGTAATTGCTGCACAAAATGATGGTGGAGGACATACAACCATCAACAGGGTTACTAAAGGTGTAGGAGAATTAAATTAATTCATGCATTCCAATAGAGTCCACTTATAGATGTGCCATACATGCATTCATTAGCTGGTAATGAGGGGAGATAAAGTGATCGAGCATTATGTTTCACCTTCATGCCCTGCTTTTATGGACTGTGTGACCTTTAATGAAAGCAGGCCTTTCCAAACAATCTACCAGTTCTATGTTATTTTTTTCTGTTTAAGCAAATGTAACAAGTCCATTTAAAAGGAAACACACATATCCAATAGATGGTCTTGTCAACAAAATGCAATTTTTGGACTGAGATTATCACACTCTTGTCTGCTCAGAATATTAAAAATAAGAAAAATGAATAGAAAGGTGTTCTCAAATACGTCTTTTGGATTTTTGGAGAACTATTACTTACCAACAGGCTGGGATTCAACTCTCGAATTGCTGCATGATAAAATAGTGAACATCTGTGAAAAGTGCGTACTTTTAACAGATGACTGCTTCTGATTTTTGATTTGATATTTCCCCTTTGTTGATATGCAAACGTACACTATGTGGGACTTTTCATTTTGTGCACATGCTGCATGATAACGTTTAAGGTTGTATTATGTCATGTAATGTTCCTTTTACCAAAAATCATGCTAGACACAATATAATTGATTTGATTGTTGTGATAGAGAATGTTAATATATTCCTTGCCTGTGAGCTAAGTAGGATTATATAGTATTTCAAATGAAGCAAAGACTGTGCACTTCAGTGAGGTTTATTGTAATCCATGTGAAACAGCAAAATGCAGATATAGCAAACTAATGCAGAGTGATGTAGCTATAGCAAACACATCTAGCAACAAAATATTGCATTACTTTCACACAAGTGAGTGCTAATAAAAACAAAATAAACCTAAAAACAAAAATGTATATATTGCAGCTTACCAATCCTTAGAAATGCTTGCTGCATTAGTTTTTTTTTTTTTTTAGACATTTTTTTCTATATTTCACCTGGTGATTTGGCCAGTAACTAGTGTTGGGCGAATGGTTTGAGCCAAGCAAAAGTTCGGCCCGAACATCACCTGTTGCCCGTTCGGCAAACAGCTGAATTTGTGGGGCGCAATGTGGGATGTTCGCCCTCCGAGCGCCCCATTATGCACTGCGTACTTCACAGTGCATTCTAGGGTCAGGTGCAAGGCTTTACCAATTAGGGCACAGAGCACTTTTTTTTTTGGTTGCTGCATGTTTTTTTTTTTTTTTGTCCCCTGCTTGCCACCCTTTTGTCAGCCGGAGTTTTCCTGACTGCGACGCTGGTGTTCACCTTTTTTCTTTTTTTTTTTTTTTATAGTTTTTATATTTATTTTTTTTGTTGTTTTTTTTTTAACTCCACATCTATCTTACAGTAGTTATATTCTTTTCCCTCTCATATTCATCTAACCACCCACCCACTTTTCTCCCTACCTTCCCCAGCCCGGTTTGGTTTGATCTTAGTCCTCCTTTCTAATTTCTTGGCCTATTCAGGTCCTACCACCCTCCATCATCTTTTGTAAGTATTTCTCTAAGGTTTTAAAAATTCTCAATTTTTTCCAGGTACTGTTGTATCTTCTTGATTGCTCTTTTTCTCTGCTGCATAAGTATTCCATTTGATTGTAGTATTCTATTTGCTCAAACGATTCCCTTACGTCTGATTTTTCTATACTTAACCACTTCTTTGGGATTAAACCGTTTGCAGCGTTCAACAATATTGGAGTTAATGTTTTCCTGTATTGCTTATTTGAAAGTTTTGAATCATGAAATATACACGTCTGAAGGCTGTTGGTTATCTTTTCTCCAGTTATCTCTTCTATATATTCCAGGATTTGTTGCCAATATTCCCTAATTTTTGGGCATTCCCACCATATGTGTGTCATTGTGGCCCTCTGTTTACATTCCCTCCAGCACTGTGGAGATTTGTCCGGTTGGTATTTATGAATTTTATCCGGAGTCAAATACCATCTTACCAAAAGCTCATAGTTAATTTCTATTGTATTTATATCTGTTGTGTAGTTATATACTGCTCCTATAATTCTCTTAACTTGCTGATCCTCTAATTTTATACCTATTTTTTTCTCCCATTTCCCTATATAGGGGGGATTCTCTTGTCCTTCCAATTCTGTCAGTATTCCATACACTTTAGATATACCATGTTTCAGTGGAATTTGTATACCACAAAGTTTTTCCAGTGGATTTAAGTCCTTTCTATCTCTGATTGGTTGAGGCAATGAGTTTACCAAATGTTTTAATTGAAAATATTTCCATTCACTCAGTTGCGTATCTAAGGTATGGCAGATATGGCAAGTGCCATGGGCGCCATATGAAGGGGGCACTCTTGAGTGGCTGGGCAGCAAGGCACTTAACATAAGGTGACCAGACGTACAGTCCCCGAACTGTCCTTCCCCGGCTAAAATATGTCTCTGGATTTGTCCCCGGCAGGGGCGGCGCCAGCCGCATGTCTTGCACAAAATATAAAGCTCAATACACTTGTCAGCACCGTACATCCTGTGAATGGATAAGCCGGAACTGTTCTTTCAGTGATAAAGTACACTGGGGACTGCTTTGGGTGTTGCACACACAGCCGCATCAATCCACATGCAGGAGATGCTGGAATTTGTTATTTGGCAAGTGGAAGAAAGAGTGCTAGCCCCAAGCTGTGTAATTTCAGGGGGTTCTGAATACTCTTTCTCTTAGACAGGTGAGTGAGAGAAGATGGTGACCTGAGGCTGACAATATGTGTATAGTGCACCAGTAACAGACACACTACCAGGGTCAGACATGTGTGTTTCCAGGGGGTAGTGCATCCACCTCTATCACTCAAGTATAAGCTCTGTGGGTCTTCTTTTCTCTTTTCTATGCTTATTGAAGTGGTGAGCTCCCACCAGACGTTTTTATTGGGATTGTTAATCAGAGCATTTATTTTACAGCTGCCTATTTTATTCTCATTAGTATTAAACTAGTATCCCTGTGTGTATTTCTTTCCTGATTCATTTGGTTTGTGTATAAGATGTGCAGTGGTTTCCTTACTGTGTTGCTGAACCCCAAAACAAGAAAGGAATATATCAGTTTACCAATTCTTAAAGCAAAAATAAAGTTCCACTGTAACTCAGCGTGAGCAGGCAGGCATTGATTGCAGAAAAGACAGGAAATGTGTCTTCTGCAATAAACGACACCTACCTACTTGATCACAACAATCCCTGGAATATAGGATGGGCTGCAAGCCTACTGCTGCTGGCCTGATCCTGTGTGCTGGATGACTAGCTCCCATGCATGCGCAGTAGTTATGTGATTCCAAACTGGCCCTGAAGAGGCCCAGGCTGGCACAGAGGAGATTATGCCAGCAACAGAGGGACCATTGGAAACGTGAGCATCTCTGCCTCCATCCTAGGATGGACATGGATCAGTGTGCCAGCGCCATAGACCTGTCATCAATACACACGAAGTGTCAGGATGCAACTCCCATAGTACACTATTGTCTCAGGCTGCAGCCTCTGTCTATGCATCAGTGACCTCCAATAAAGTTGCACAGGAAGACATCCCGTTGCCATAGGGATGCTGTGCATGGCATGTTGCTGCAGACAGCCGGGAGAGAAAGAGGACTACGCCGGGCGCCATGTTAGTTGTGGCAAAAAGGGAGGAGAGTGCATGGTAACAGTGTTGTGGTAGGAGGAATGTTGGGGGGGGGGATTGAGGTGTCAGAAGCAGGCTGGTGGGCATAGATGGCTGTAGTTAAAAAGGAACTCTAGCCACTTAAGGACCGCCTCACGCCGATGTACGTCGGCAAGGCGGCACGGGCAGGCAAAATCACGTACATGTACGTGATTTGCCTCCCGCGGGTGGAGGGTCCGATCGGACCCCCCCGCCGCCCGAGGCGGTCCCGTTTGGTCCCCCGGCGATCGGAGATGAGGGGGAGGCCATCCGTTCGTGGCCCCCCCCTCGCGATCGCCGCCGGCCAATCAGATCACTTCCTTTGCTGCTGTATGCTAAACAGCAGCAAAGGAAATGATGTCATCTCTCCTCGGCTCGGTATTCCGTTGCAGCGCCGAGGAGAGAAGACATCAATGTGAGTGCACCAACACTACACAACACAGTAGAACATGCCAGGCATACAAAACACCCCGACCCCCCCCCCGATCGCCCCCCGATCCCCCCCCAATCACCCCCTCCCCTCCCTGTCACAAACTGACACCAGCAGTTTTTTGTTTTTTTTGTTTTTTTTTTCTGATTACTGCATTGGTGTCAGTTTGTGACAGTTACAGTGTTGGAACAGTGAGTATTACCCCCCTTTAGGTCTAGGATACCCCCCTAACCCCCCCTAATAAAGTTTTAACCCCTTGATCACCCCCTGTCACCAGTGTTGCTAAGCGATCATTTTTCTGATCGCTGTATTAGTGTCGCTGGTGACGCTAGTTAGTGAGGTAAATATTTAGGTTCGCCGTCAGCGTTTTATAGCGACAGGGACCCCCATATACTATCTAATAAATGTTTTAACCCCTTGATTGCCCCCTAGTTAACCCTTTCACCACTGATCACCGTATAACCGTTACGGGTGACGCTGGTTAGTTCGTTTATTTTTTATAGTGTCAGGGAACCCGCCGTTTATTACCGAATAAAGGTTTAGCCCCCCGATCGCCCGGCGGTGATATGCGTCGCCCCAGGCAGCGTCAGATTAGCTCCAGTACCGCTAACACCCACGCACGCAGCATGCGCCTCCCTTAGTGGTATAGTATCTGAACGGATCAATATCTGATCCGATCAGATCTATACTAGCGTCCCCAGCAGTTTAGGGTTCCCAAAAACGCAGTGTTAGCGGGATCAGCCCAGATACCTGCTAGCACCTGCGTTTTGCCCCTCCGCCCAGCCCACCCAAGTGCAGTATCGATCGATCACTGTCACTTACAAGGCACTAAACGCATAACTGCAGCGTTCGCAGAGTCAGGCCTGATCCCTGCGATCGCTAACAGTTTTTTTGGTAGCATTTTGGTTAACTGGCAAGCACCAGCCCCAGGCAGCGTCAGGTTAGCGCCAGTACCGCTAACACCCACGCACGCACCGTACACCTCCCTTAGTGGTATAGTATCTGATCGGATCAATATCTGATCCGATCAGATCTATACTAGCGTCCCCAGCAGTTTAGGGTTCCCAAAAACGCAGTGTTAGCGGGATCAGCCCAGATACCTGCTAGCACCTGCGTTTTGCCCCTCCGCCCGGCCCAGCCCACCCAAGTGCAGTATCGATCGATCACTGTCACTTACAAAACACTAAATGCATAACTGCAGCGTTCGCAGAGTCAGGCCTGATCCCTGCGATCGCTAACAGTTTTTTTGGTAGCGTTTTGGTGAACTAGCAAGCACCAGCCCCAGGCAGCGTCAGGTTAGCGCCAGTACCGCTAACACCCACGCACACACCATACACCTCCCTTAGTGGTATAGTATCTGATCGGATCAATATCTGATCCGATCAGATCTATACTAGCGTCTCCAGCAGTTTAGGGTTCCCAAAAACGCAGTGTTAGCGGGATCAGCCCAGATACCTGCTAGCACCTGCGTTTTGCCCCTCCGCCCAGCCCAGCCCAGCCCACCCAAGTGCAGTATCGATCGATCACTGTCACATACAAAACACTAAACGCATAACTGCAGCGTTCGCAGAGTCAGGCCTGATCCCTGCGATCGCTAACAGTTTTTTTTGTAGCGTTTTGGTGAACTGGCAAGCACCAGCGGCCTAGTACACCCCGATCGTAGTCAAACCAGCACTGCAGTAACACTTGGTGACGTGGCGAGTCCCATAAGTGCAGTTCAAGCTGGTGAGGTGGCAAGCACAAGTAGTGTCCCGCTGCCACCAAGAAGACAAACACAGGCCCGTCGTGCCCATAGTGCCCTTCCTGCTGCATTCGCCAATCCTAATTGGGAACCCACCACTTCTGCAGCGCCCGTACTTCCCCCATTCACATCCCCAACCAAATGCAGTCGGCTGCATGAGAGGCATTTTCTTTATGTCCTCCCGAGTACCCCTACCCAACGAACCCCCCCAAAAAAGATGTTGTGTCTGCAGCAAGCGCGGATATAGGCGTGACACCCGCTATCATTGTCCCTCCTGTCCTGACAATCCTGGTCTTTGCATTGGTGAATGTTTTGAACGCTACCATTCACTAGTTGAGTATTAGCGTAGGGTACAGCATTCCACAGACTAGGCACACTTTCACAGGGTCTCCCAAGATGCCATCGCATTTTGAGAGACCCGAACCTGGAACCGGTTACCGTTATAAAAGTTAGTTACAAAAAAAGTGTAAAAAAAAAAATATATATAAAATAAAAAAAAAATTGTTGTCGTTTTATTGTTCTCTCTCTCTATTCTCTCTCTCTATTGTTCTGCTCTTTTTTACTGTATTCTATTCTGCAATGTTTTATTGTTATTATGTTTTATCATGTTTGTTTTTCAGGTATGTAATTATTTATACTTTACCGTTTACTGTGCTTTATTGTTAACCATTTTTTTGTCTTCAGGTACGCCATTCACGACTTTGAGTGGTTATACCAGAATGATGCCTGCAGGTTTAGGTATCATCTTGGTATCATTCTTTTCAGCCAGCGGTCGGCTTTCATGTAAAAGCAATCCTAGCGGCTAATTAGCCTCTAGACTGCCTTTACAAGCCGTGGGAGGGAATGCCCCCCCCACCGTCTTCCGTGTTTTTCTCTGGCTCTCCTGTCTCAACAGGGAACCTGAGAATGCAGCCGGTGATTCAGCCAGCTGACCATAGAGCTGATCAGAGACCAGAGTGGCTCCAAACATCTCTATGGCCTAAGAAACCGGAAGCTACGAGCATTTTATGACTTAGATTTCGCCGGATGTAAATAGCGCCATTGGGAAATTGGGGAAGCATTTTATCACACCGATCTTGGTGTGGTCAGATGCTTTGAGGGCAGAGGAGAGATCTAGGGTCTAATAGACCCCAATTTTTTCAAAAAAGAGTACCTGTCACTACCTATTGCTATCATAGGGGATATTTACATTCCCTGAGATAACAATAAAAATGATAAAAAAAAAAAAAAAATGAAAGGAACAGTTTAAAAATAAGATAAAAAAGCAAAAAAATAATAAAGAAAAAAAAAAAAGCACTCCTGTCGCCCCCTGCTCTTGCGCTAAGGCGAACGCAAGCGGCGGTCTGTCGTCAAACGTAAACAGCAATTGCACCATGCATGTGAGGTATCACCGCGAAGGTCAGATCGAGCGCAGTAATTTTAGCAGTAGACCTCCTCTGTAAATCTAAAGTGGTAACCTGTAAAGGCTTTTAAAGGCTTTTAAAAATGTATTTATTTTGTTGCCACTGCATGTTTGTGCGCAATTGTAAAGCATGTCATGTTTGGTATCCATGTACTCGGCCTAAGATCATCTTTTTTATTTCATGAAACATTTGGGCAATATAGTGTGTTTTAGTGCATTAAAATTTAAAAAAGTGTGTTTTTTCCCCAAAAAATGCGTTTGAAAAATCGCTGCGCAAATACTGTGCGAAAAAAAAAAATGAAACACCCACCATTTTAATCTGTAGGGCATTTGCTTTAAAAAAATATATAATGTTTGGGGGTTCAAAGTTATTTTCTTGCAAAAAAAAATAATAAGTGTCAGAAAGGGCTTTGTCTTCAAGTGGTTAGAAGAGTGGGTGATGTGTGACATACGCTTCTAAATGTTGTGCATAAAATGCCAGGACAGTTCAAAACCCCCCCAAATGACCCCATTTTGGAAAGTAGACACCCCAAGCTATTTGCTGAGAGGCATGTCGAGTCCATGGAATATTTTATATTGCGACACAAGTTGCGGGAAAGAGACAAATTTTTTTTTTTTTTGCACAAAGTTGTCACTAAATGATATATTGCTCAAACATGCCATGGGAATATGTGAAATTACACCCCAAAATACATTCTGCTGCTTCTCCTGAGTACGGGGATACCACATGTGTGAGACTTTTTGGGAGCCTAGCCGCGTACGGGACCCCGAAAACCAAGCACCGCCTTCAGGCTTTCTAAGGGCGTGAATTTTTGATTTCACTCTTCACTGCCTATCACAGTTTCGGAGGCCATGGAAAGCCCAGGTGGCACAAAACCCCCCCAAATGACCCCATTTTGGAAAGTAGACACCCAAAGCTATTTGCTGAGAGGTATAGTGAGTATTTTGCAGACCTCACTTTTTGTCACAAAGTTTTGAAATTTGAAAAAAGGAAAAAAAAAATGTTTTTTCTTGTCTTTCTTCATTTTCAAAAACAAATGAGAGCTGCAAAATACTCACCATGCCTCTCAGCAAATAGCTTGGGGTGTCTACTTTCCAAAATGGGGTCATTTGGGGGGGTTTTGTGCCACCTGGGCATTCCATGGCCTCCGAAACGGTGATAGGCAGTGAAGAGTAAAATCAAAAATTCACGCCCTTAGAAATCCTGAAGGCGGTGATTGGTTTTCGGGGCCCCGTACGCGGCTAGGCTCCCAAAAAGTCCCACACATGTGGTATCCCCATACTCAGGAGAAGCAGCTAAATGTATTTTGGGGTGCAATTCCACATATGCCCATGGCCTGTGTGAGCAATATATCATTTAGTGACAACTTTGTGCAAAAAAAAAAAAAAAAAAAGTGTCACATTCCCGCAACTTGTGTCAAAATATAAAATATTCCATGGACTCAATATGCCTCTCAGCAAATAGCTTGGGGTGTCTACTTTCCAAAATGGGGTCATTTGGGGGGGGTTTGTGCCACCTGGGCATTTTATGGCCTCCGAAACTGTGATAGGCAGTGAAGAGTGAAATCAAAAATTTACACCCTTAGAAATCCTAAAGGCGGTGATTGGTTTTCGGGGTCCCGTACGCGCCTAGGCTCCCAAAAAGTCCCACACATGTGGTATCCCCGTACTCAGGAGAAGCAGCTGAATGTATTTTGGGGTGCAATTCCACATAGGCCCATGGCCTGTGTGAGCAATATATCATTTAGTGACAACTTTTTGTAAATATTTTTTTTTTTTGTCATTATTCAATCACTTGGGACAAAAAAAATAAATATTCAATGGGTTCAACATGCCTATCAGCAATTTCCTTGGGGTGTCTACTTTCCAAAATGGGGTCATTTGTGGGGGTTTTGTACTGCCCTGCCATTTTAGCACCTCAAGAAATGACATAGGCAGTCATAAACTAAAAGCTGTGTAAATTCCAGAAAATGTACCCTAGTTTGTAGACGCTATAACTTTTGCGCAAACCAATAAATATACGCTTATTGACATTTTTTTTACCAAAAACATGTGGCCGAATACATTTTGGCCTAAATGTATGACTAAAATTGAGTTTATTGGATTTTTTTATAACAAAAAGTAGAAAATATCATTTTTTTTCAAAATTTTCGGTCTTTTTCCGTTTGTAGCGCAAAAAATTAAAACTGCAGAGGTGATCAAATACCATCAAAACAAAGCTCTATTTGTGGGAAGAAAAGGACGCAAATTTCGTTTGGGTACAGCATTGCATGATCGCGCAATTAAAAGTTAAAGCGACGCAGTGCCAAATTGGAAAAAGACCTCTGGTCCTTAGGCAGCATAATGGTCCGGGGCTCAAGTGGCTAGGGAAATGTAAACAAACATATCCAGTGCTATGTTTAATCCAACTGGTGCTGTTTTTTTTTTTTTTTTTAACCGCTTCAGCCCCAGAAGATTTTACCCCCTTCCTGACCAGAGCACTTTTTGCGATTCGGCACTGCGTCGCTTTATAACTGACAATTGCGCGGTCGTGGCTCTCAAACAAAATTGACATCTTTTTTCCCACAAATAGAGCTTTCTTTTGGTGGTATTTGATCACCTCTGCGATTTTTATTTTTTGCGCTATAAACAAAATAAGAGCGACAATTTTGAAAAAAACGCATTATTTTTTACATTTTGCTATAATAAAGATCCACCAAAAATATATAAAAAAACATTTTTTTTCCTCAGTTTAGGCCGATACGTATTCTACATATTTTTGGTAAAATAAATCGCAAAAAGCGTTTATTGATTGGTTTGAGCAAAAGTTATAGCATCTGCAAAATACTGGATAGTTTTATGGCATTTTTATTAATAATTTTTTTTTTACTAGTAATGGCGGCGATCAGCGATTTTTTTTTTTTTTTACACATTTTTGGGACCATTGTCATTTATACAGCAATCAGTGCTATAAAAATGCACTGATTCCTGTGTAAATGACACTGGCAGTGAAGGGGTTAACCACTAGGGGGCGGGGAGGGGATAAGTCAGTACTAGGGAGTGATTACTAACTGTAGGGGGGATGGGCTAGCTGTGACACTACACTGATCTCTGCTCCCGATGACAGGGAGCAGAAATCTGTGACACTTTCACTAGGCAGAACGGGGAGATGCTGTTTACAGCAGCGTCTCCCGTTTGTCCTCTCCGTGAGGCGATCGCGGGTATCCCTGCGGTGATCGAGTCCGCGGGACCCGCGACCCGACTCATGGAGCTCCCGGCCAGGGCGCGCGCACATGTAATGGCACAGCGGGGAATTCAAATGGACGTACCTGTAAGTCCATTTGCTCAGCCGTTCCATTCTACCGATGTACATCGGCCTGCACCAGTCGGGAAGGGGTTAAGGTTGTCTGAAAGTTGGGTTTCAAATGTTTTGACAGGGGCGCAGTTTCAGTGCTTGCCATAGGCACCATTTTCACTAGATACGCCTCTGCATTCATTTATCTTCTACCCGTTTATTTCCTTTATTTCCAGTAGTGATTTCATCTTCCCTTGTGTAATGATATCCCTAATTTGTGCATTTCCCATTTTAACACCAAAAAGTGTCCCTTTTCCTGGGACAAAAACATTTGTTACAGTGAGTGCAATTAATGGTGAATTATATCCCCAATTTATTTGTCCATATAGTGTGTCCCGGGTTTTAAACACATTTATAGACATGGCGTGTGTCTGTGGATCTAATGTTCTGAACCAGAAGCAAAGGTAGCCAAATATTTTTGTGCAGAGTTGTTCTACTTATCATATTTTCAATCCTAATCCACTTTTTTTTCACTTTTTTCATTAACCCATTCTATCATACCAGAAATAATTACTGAATTATAATATCTATTTACATCTGGTGCTGCTAACCCTCCATGTTCTTTTTTCCTAGTGATTAGTGCAAATTTTACTCTTGGTTTTTTACTTTGCCAAATATACTTTATTATCATTGTTTATTACTCTGAAAAAACTCTGGTATAGCTATTGGTAGCATCTGGAAATTATATATTATTTTTGGGAGGATCACCATTTTAAACATATTTATCCTACCCATCCATGATAGGGGTTGCAGTGAGCCAGTCTTTAATTCTACTTTAATCTCATTTAATAATGGGATATAATTCACTATATATAACTTTTCGGTGGTGGATATCAATTTTATTCCTAAAAATGGCAGTTCTCTTCTCACCCACGTGAATGGGAATTCCCTTTGTAATACAAGTTCTTCATTTTTTTTCAACTCCTATATTAAATATCTCTGTTTTTATGGGGTTAGTTTTAAAATTTGAGAGTTCACCATATCTTTTCATTTCTCTGATTATATTGTATTTGGCAATGTAACCCTTGGGTTATCTACATACATCAAGATGTCATCCGCGTAAGCTGCAATTTTATGTTCTTCCCCCACTCTCATCCCTCCTTTATCTCGATTATTCTGTAGAGTCACAAGGAAAGGTTCCATCGACAATACATATCGAAGTGACAAGGGTGGGCACCCCTGTCTCGTTCCATTATACATTTCAAAGGGCGGTGACAATTTCCTATTGATGTTAACCATCGCCGTAGGCCGATTATACAAATTTTTGATCCATCTCATAATTTTAGGTCCCAGTCCTAAATATTGAAGGGTATCCATTATGAATCCCCAGTCTACCCTGTCAAATGTTTTTTTGGCATTGATTGACAGCAGTAGTGCTGGGGATCTCCTATTTTCCCCCTTTCGCAGCATAAAAACAGTTTTTATGCTATTATATCTGCCCTCTCTTCATGGCACAAACCATGTTTGGTCTGGGTCCACCCACATTGGAATACATTTTTTTAATCTCGATGCCAAGATTTTTGCATAGATCTTTGTATCAGCGTTCAGTAATGGGCCTAGAGTTAGAGCAAATGGTTTTATCTCTTCCCTCTTTGGGTGTAATTGTAATATGGGCTAGTAATGTCACTCGCCTTGTTTCTTCATCTTCCCCTAACTTATTCAGATAGTCACATAGCTTTGGGATCAGTTGCTTTTGAAATCTTTTGTAGTATTTAATCGTAAACCCATCTGGTCCTGGACTTTTCCCTATAGGGGTTTCTTTCAATGCCATTTTAATTTCATCTTGCGTAATTACTTTTTCCAGCTCTGTCAGTTGTACCACTTGGATTTTTGGCAGCTTGGTCTTCGTTAAGTAGACTTGTATATTTCTTTTTCTTCTTGTGTCTCTTGATTTCTTATTGCATAAAGTGCACTATAAAATGATTGGAAGGCCAATGCAATGTCTGTTGTCTTATTTACCATTTCTCCGCTCTCGTTTTTTATCTTTTCAATATAGTTTAAGGTCTTCTTATTGCTTAATATTTTTGCAAGATGTTTCCCTAGCTTACTACCCCATTTGTATCTTTCCTGTGTCACTCTGTTGAACTCCTCCCTAGTTTCCTGTTCCATCAGATCTTTCAATTGGTCTCTTTTTAGAATTAGGGTCCGATGAGTTTCCACTTGCACTTGATTTTTGTATCTTTGTTTCAGATCATATATTTCTTTTACAATTTGCCCCAATAGAGATCAATTTCTCCCTTATGACCATCTTATGTGCTTCCCATATAGTTGCTTTTGTTACTTCTGGTGTCTCATTTTCCAAGAAATATTGGTCGATCTCTTCTATTATGATCTTTTCTACTTCCTTATCACCTAATAGATCTTCATTTATTCTCCATGAACATTTCCCAAGGGTTTCCCCTTAGTTTGTTTGATTCTCATCGTAACAGGGGCATGGTCCGACACTGTTGTTATTCCTATTGTTGTTTCCTTTACTGCCTCTAGGGCTCTATGCTCAATGAAGATATAGTCTAACCTAGAGTACGTTCCGTGCACGACCGAGTGGAATGTATAGTCTTTTATTTTTGGATGTTGGATTCTCCAAATACTGTATCTACTAATTGATGCTCCTGTATTTTTTTAATTCATCCTCATTTGTTTATATTCCCTATCTTGTGCAAATGACGTGCTGTCTAATTTATGATCCATGGAAAAATTAAAGTCTCCAGCCAATGTTAACTTGCCTTGTTTAACCACTTGTCGACTGCCGCACGCCAATGTATTTCGGCACAATGGCAGTGGTGGGCAAATGGGTGTACCTGTACGTCCCCTTTAATTGGCGGGGCTAGCAGGCACACGCGCACATGCTTACAGCGTGACCGTGCCCACGGGACTTGATATCCACCGGTCTCCTAGCGATCATGTTACGAAGCCGCAGAATGGGGAAGTGCCTATGTAAACAAGGCATTTCCCCGTTCTGCCTTGTGACATGACAGAGATCACAGCTCCCTGTCATGTGAGTTGAAGCCCACACCCCCACAGTTAGAATCACTCTCTAAGACACAATTAACCCCTTCATCGCCCCAGTGGTTAACCCCTTCAATGCCAGTGTTATTTACACAGCATCAGTGCATAGCACTGATCGCTGTATAAATGACAATGGTCCCAAAATAATGTCAAAAGTGTCCAATGTGTCTGCCATAATGACGTAGTCACAATTAAATTGCAGATCGCTGCCATTACTAATAAAAAAAATAATAATAAAAATGCCATAAAACTATCCCCTATTTTGTAGACACTATAACTTCTGTGCAAACCAATCAATATACACTTATTGGGATTTTTTTTTTTTTTTACCAAAAATATGTAGAAGAATACATATCAGCCTAAACTGAGAAAAAATTAGCTTTTTTATCGCCGAATTGCAGAAAGCTCTCTGGTCAGGAAGGGGCTAAAATCTTCCGGGGCAGAATCGGTTAAACTCCATCAAATCGTTTAATATTCCAACCAAAAATTTTTTGGGGTTCTTGTTGTGGCAGTATACATTTGCAAGCATATATTTCGTACCCTATAAAGTCCCTTTCAGAAAAAGGGTCCACTTTTCTCTTTTCTACAATAAAACAAATATTTTTCCCAAAGCCAATTGATACTCCCTTTGCTCTTCTAATTGGTGAATCTCCATAGTACCATACTGGAATGTTTTTTTAATACAACTTGACATTTTTATCCTGTGAAACATGTGTCTCTTGCAAAAATATGATTTCTGCTGCATTTCTCTCCAGTTCTCGTAATACCATATGTCTTTTCTCTGAGGAATTCAACCCCCTGACATTATATGTCAAAAATTTTGTGTTATTCATGTTTCTCTATTTCTCTCCAACTCCCCTGAACTCTCCGGCTAAGTCCCCCCATCACCCACCCCCAAGAGGAGGGGAAGGGGGGACCCCCAAACATAGAGGCACACAGGGAGCATTCCATATCTATTAGGACCCAAAGGGCCACAGTCCTTCCTGAGATTTACAAACCATTTCCCTCCTTCCCCCATCCTTCCTTCCCCCCCACTCCCTCCCCTACCCCTACCCCTATCCCCTTATTGTTGGTATCTTGACCTCATGGTCTTAGAGCAGATAGCTAATCCTTTAGGGGCACCCTTGCCTCATTGCTCTTTCTGGCCCAAGGTGGAGTTCTGTTTGGCACTTGAGATTAACCGCTCCTGCTGTCGAAGAGGTGATCTCAGGGCCCACGCTTATCCAGGCCTCCGTCTCTTGTCCATTTTGTTTTTCCTCCTTTCCTCTATTCAGTCTCCCCCACCTCCCCCCACTTCCCCCTCCCCTCCCTCAGTCCAGACTTCTTTATTTTTATTAAATTGAGTATTAAGTAATTTTATTGTAGTTGCTCGGGTTGTCTGTTTCCCAGAGATCAGCTGCCATTGTTCTTCCTCCTGTAACATTCTTCCTTGACTTGTAATTATCTCTCTAGTGTTCTCCTGTATTGGGATTTCTATTTTTTTTACAGAAATTAACTGTTTCTTCTATGAACCTGAGTTTGGCAGTATGTCCATTTCTCCTGGCAATCAGACATGCGGGGAAGCCCCAGTTATATTGAATTTCTTGTTCCTGTAAAATTCTCAATAAAGGTTTTAACGTCCTTCTCCTTCTCAGAGTTTCTTATGAGAGGTCCTGGAAGATTTGTATTATCTTTTCCTCATATTCCATTGGTGGCTTTCCGCTCAAATTTCTCCAGATTTGGTTTTTATCTTCCCAGTTTTCGAACCTCACTATTAGGGATGAGCTTCTTGTTCGAGTTGAACCCATGTTCGACTCGAACATCGGCTGTTCAATCGTTCGCTGAATTGCGAACGATATGGGCTGTTCGTGCCAAATTAGTGTGGCGCGTCATGGCCCATAATTCACTGCGGCATCACAGTGCATTGCTGGCTGATGATTGGCCAAGCATGCACTATGACTCACATGCTTGGCCAATCACAGCGCCATCTGTAGAGAGAGCTGTAATTGGCCAAAGCCAGGGTGGCTTTGGCCAATTATGGCTCAGCGGGTTTAGAACACGCCCTACACTATGTAAGGCCGCCTGCACGGCGGCCCTGTGTAGTGTGTTCCGGCTTGACAGAGAGATAGACAGAGAGAGAGACAGTGTCATTTGATTTAAATTAGATAGATTAGGCAGGACAGTCAGTCAGTTGCACAGTCAGTAAGCTGCACTTACAGTGTATTGTGTATATATAAGCATCCCAGGTGTTGTGTGTGTGTGTATATATATATATATATATATATATATATATATACACTGTATTCAGTTTAGCTAGATCCGTTCCTGTTATCTTCCTACTGACAGGCAGACTTGTGTTGTTACAGTATTTACAGCTACCTGAAGAAAATTGCTGATGTTCTTTTGATCATATTAGTACAACAGTCAGGCAGCTAGACTATTTACAGTTAGTGTAGTGCGTCTTCCTCACAGTGTTCAGCTAAAGCTACAAGTTAGTTTAGTGTGACCTCTACACAGTGTTCAGCTAAAGCTACAAGTTAGTGTAGTGCGTCCTCCTCACAGTGTTCAGCTAAAGCTACAAGTTAGTGTAGTGCATCCTCCTCATAGTGTTCAGCTAAAACTACAAGTTAGTGTAGTGCATCCTCTGAACAGTGTTCAGCTAAAGCTTTAAGTTAGTGTAGTGCACAGTGTTCAGCTAAAGCTAAAAGTTAGTGTAGTGCGTCCTCCTCACAGTGTTCAGCTAAAGCTACAAGTTAGTGTAGCGCTGGTAGATTTATGATCTACCATCTAGTGAATTGCTCGTTAAGGGAGTTAGATTTGCCTCTGTTCCAGCTTGGCTGACGTTGTGTGTGTTTCCACACTGAGCCGGTGGGTGTCGCTGTTACCATTGGCTGGTGTTGGAAGGGCAACGTGTCGAAGCATATGGGTGCTCCTCTGTCCCGGAGACAACTCGGTGGAGGTGGTCCTCCGAGTTGCATTCTTGGAGAGGGTATTTATGGGACAGACACCATATTTTGGGGTTCATTTTACAGCCACCTGCTGGCCCTCCTGGCCGACAGGTATGCGTTAGAGTGCTACCTCGTGGTCCTCCGTTCCAGAGGCCCGTGCCGCTGCGGCGCATGGGTGGGCCCAGAAGCCTGTCTGGGGCCTACCACAGCAGCCGAGGAATCCTGAGTCCTAAACTGTCTATCCAGAGTGAAGAAGCTGGACAACCGAGAAGATCCCAGGGGAGGACCCATCATGGAAGGATCATGCAGAGTGCTGGTCTAGAGAGGGGCCTGGTGACTCAGTTGGAGGACGTATCCTAAAGTAGTTCTACAGCATAGTACTGCCGGGTTGGCTTAGAGGTCTAAGTACCGTGTCTGACATTCACCGCAAAAAACCAATACATCCTTTGGCAGAGGATCGTACGGGTTTATTTCAAGCAAGTCTGTGGCAGAGACTTTGGTTCGTGCTACGTACTGGCTGCTAGGCAAGTGAGAGAGGCTTATCCAGGCGGGCAAAGATTGTGTCCCACAAGGGGATTGCATCCGATTACAATATTCAACTTTAAAGGACATTCTCAAGAATCCTAAAGAAAGGCATCTGAGCTTCCCTGCAGCTTCCTGCCTCTTTCCTGCTACTTCCTTCGTTACGTGGTTCAATAAAGCATTGAAAACGTACTCAAGTGTTGGTGCTTTTATCATCCAGAGGTAAACTCAACAGAACCCTAGACCCGGTGCCAGTGAAACAGGGGTGTTTAGAGTGAAGGTAACAAGCCCGCTTAAAACAGCAGCTCCACCAAGAGTTAGTGCTACATTAGTTTAGTGTGACCTCCTCACAGTGTTCAGCTAAAACTACAAGTTAGTATAGTGCATCCTCTGAACAGTGTTCAGCTAAAGCTACAAGTTAGTGTAGTGCGACCTCTGCACAGTGTTCAGCTAAAGCTACAAGTTAGTGTAGTGCGTCCTCCTCACAGTGTTCAGCTAAAGCTACAAGTTAGTGTAGTGCATCCTCTGAACACTGTTCAGATAAAGCTACAAGTTAGTTTAGTGTGACCTCTGCACAGTGTTAAGCTAAAGCTACAAGTTAGTGTAGTGCATCCTCCTCAAAGTGTTCAGCTAAAGCTACAAGTTAGTGTAGTGCATCCTCACAGTGCTCAGCTAAAGCTACAAGTTAGTTTAGTGTGACCTCTGCACAGTGTTCAGCTAAAGCTACAAGTTAGTGTAGTGCGTCCTCCTCAAAGTGTTCAGCTAAAGCTACAAGTTAGTGTATTGCGTCCTCCTCACAGTGTTCAGCTAAAGCTACAAGTTAGTTTAGTGTGACCTCTGCACAGTGTTCAGCTAAAGCTACAAGTTAGTGTAGTGCGTCCTCCTCACAGTGTTCAGCTAAAGCTACAAGTTAGTGTAGTGCGTCCTCCTCACAGTGTTCAGCTAAAGCTACAAGTTAGTGTAGTGCGTCCTCTGAACAGTGTTCAGCTAAAGCTACAACTTAGTTTAGTGTGACCTCTGCACAGTGTTAAGCTAAAGCTACAAGTTAGTGTAGTGCGTCTTCCTCACAGTGTTCAGCTAAAGCTACAAATTAGTGTAGTGCGTCCTCTGAACAGTGTTCAGCTAAAGCTACAAGTTAGTTTAGTGTGACCTCCTCACAGTGTTATGCTAAAGCTACAAGTTAGTGTGGTGCGTCCTCCTCACAGTGTTCAGCTAAAGCTACAAGTTAGTGTAGTGGAACCTCTGCACAGTGTTCAGCTAAAGCTACGGGTTAGTGTAGTGCGTACTCCTCGCAGTGTTCAGCTAAAGCTACAAGTTAGTGTAGTGCATCCTCCTCACAGTGTTCAGCTAAAGCTACAAGTTAGTTTAGTGTGACCTCTGCACAGTGTTCAGCTAAAGCTACAAGTTAGTGTAGTGCGTCCTCCTCACAGTGTTCAGCTAAAGCTACAAATTAGTGTAGTGCGTCCTCTGAACAGTGTTCAGCTAAAGCTACAAGTTAGTTTAGTGTGACCTCTGCACACTGTTCAGCGAAAGCTACAAATTAGTGTAGTTCGTCCTCCTCACAGTGTTCAGCTAAAGCTAAAAGTTAGTGTAGTGCGTCCTCCTCACAGTGTTCAGCTAAAGCTACAAGTTAGTGTAGTGCGTCCTCCTCACAGTGTTCAGCTAAAGCTACAAGTTAGTTTAGTGTGACCTCTGCCCAGTGTTCAGCTAAAGCTACAAGTTAGTGTAGTGCGTCCTCTGAACAGTGTTCATCTAAAGCTACAAGTTAGTGTAGTGCATCCTCCTCACAGTGTTCAGCTAAAGCTACAAGTTAGTATAGTGCGTCCTCCTCACAGTGTTCAGCTAAAGCTACAAGTTAGTGTAGTGCGTCCTCTGAACAGTGTTCAGCTAAAGCTACAAGTTAGTTTAGTGTGACCTCTGCACAGTGTTAAGCTAAAGCTACAAGTTAGTGTAGTGCATCCTCCTCACAGTGTTCAGCTAAAGCTACAAGTTAGTGTAGTGCGTCCTCTGAACAGTGTTCAGCTAAAGCTACAAGTTAGTTTAGTGTGACCTCCTCACAGTGTTCATCTAAAGCTACAAGTTAGTGTAGTGCGTCCTCTGAACAGTGTTCAGCTAAAGCTACAAGTTAGTGTAGTGGGACCTCTGCACAGTGTTCAGCTAAAGCTACGGGTTAGTGTAGTGCGTACTCCTCACAGTGTTCAGCTAAAGCTACAAGTTAGTGCAGTGCGTTCTCCTCACAGTGTTCAGCTAAAGCTACAAGTTAGTTTAGTGTGACCTCTGCACAGTGTTCAGCTAAAGCTACAAGTTAGTGTAGTGCGTCCTCCTCACAGTGTTCAGCTAAAGCTACAAGTTAGTATAGTGCGTCCTCTGAGCAGTGTTCAGCTAAAGCTACAAGTTAGTGTAGTGGGACCTCTGCACAGTGCTCAGCTAAAGCTACGGGTTAGTGTAGTGCATCCTCCTCACAGTGTTCAGTTAAAGCTACAAGTTAGTGTAGTGCGTCTTCCTCACAGTGTTCAGCTAAAGCTACAAGTTAGTTTAGTGTGACCTCCTCACAGTGTTCAGCTAAAGCTACAAGTTAGTGTAGTGCACAGTGTTCAGCTAAAGCTACAAGTTAGTTTAGTGTGACCTCCTCACAGTGTTCATCTAAAGCTACAAGTTAGTGTAGTGCATCCTCTGAACAGTGTTCAGCTAAAGCTACAAGTTAGTTTAGTGTGACCTCTGCACAGTGTTCAGCTAAAGCTAAAAGTTGGTGTAGTGCGTCTTCCTCACAGTGTTCAGCTGAAGCTACAAGTTAGTGTAGTGCGACCTCTGAACAGTGTTCAGCTAAAGCTACAAGTTAGTGTAGTGCATCCTCTGAGCAGTGTTCAGCTAAAGTTACAAGTTAGTGTAGTGGGACCTCTGCACAGTGTTTAGCTAAAGCTACGGGTTAGTGTAGTGCGTCCTCCTCACAGTGTTCAGCTAATGCTACAAGTTAGTGTAGTGCGTCCTCCTCACAGTGTTCAGCTAAAGCTACAAGTTAGTGTAGTGCGTCCTCCTCACAGTGTTCAGCTAAAGCTACAAGTTAGTGTAGTGCGTCCTCCTCACAGTGTTCAGCTAAAGCTACAAGTTAGTGTAGTGCTTCCTCCTCACAGTGTTCAGCAAAAGCTACAAATTAGTGTAGTGCATCCTCTGAACAGTGTTCAGCTAAAGCTAAAAGTAAGTTTAGTGTGACCTCTGCACACTGTTCAGCTAAAGCTACAAGTTAGTATAGTGCGTCCTCCTCACAGTGTTCAGCTAAAGCTACAAGTTAGTGTAGTGCGTCCTCCTCACAGTGTTCAGCTAAAGCTACAAGTTAGTGTAGTGCGTCCTCTGAACAGTCTTCAGCTAAAGCTACAAGTTAGTTTAGTGTGACCTCTGCACAGTGTTAAGCTAAAGCTACAAGTTAGTGTAGTGCATCCTCCTCAAAGTGTTCAGCTAAAGCTACAAGTTAGTGTAGTGCATCCTCACAGTGCTCAGCTAAAGCTACAAGTTAGTGTAGTGCGTCTTCCTCACAGTGTTCAGCTAAAGCTACAAGTTAGTGTAGTGCGTCCTCCTCAAAGTGTTCAGCTAAAGCTACAAGTTAGTTTAGTGTGACCTTTGCACAGTGTATAGCTAAAGTTACAAGTTAGTGTAGTGCGTCCTCCTCACAGTGTTCAGCTAAAGCTACAAGTTAGTGTAGTGTGTCCTCTGAACAGTGTTCAGCTAAAGCTACAAGTTAGTTTAGTGTGACCTCTACACAGTGTTAAGCTAAAGCTACAAGTTAGTGTAGTGCGTCCTCCTCACAGTGTTCAGCTAAAGCTACAAGTTAGTATAGTGCGTCCTCTGAGCAGTGTTCAGCTAAAGCTACAAGTTAGTGTAGTGCGTCCTCCTCACAGTGTTCAGCTAAAGCTACAAGTTAGTGTAGTGCGTCCTCTGAACAGTCTTCAGCTAAAGCTACAAGTTAGTTTAGTGTGACCTCTGCACAGTGTTAAGCTAAAGCTACAAGTTAGTGTAGTGCATCCTCCTCAAAGTGTTCAGCTAAAGCTACAAGTTAGTGTAGTGCATCCTCACAGTGCTCAGCTAAAGCTACAAGTTAGTGTAGTGCGTCTTCCTCACAGTGTTCAGCTAAAGCTACAAGTTAGTGTAGTGCGTCCTCCTCAAAGTGTTCAGCTAAAGCTACAAGTTAGTTTAGTGTGACCTTTGCACAGTGTATAGCTAAAGTTACAAGTTAGTGTAGTGCGTCCTCCTCACAGTGTTCAGCTAAAGCTACAAGTTAGTGTAGTGTGTCCTCTGAACAGTGTTCAGCTAAAGCTACAAGTTAGTTTAGTGTGACCTCTGCACGGTGTTAAGCTAAAGCTACAAGTTAGTGTAGTGCGTCCTCCTCACAGTGTTCAGCTAAAGCTACAAGTTAGTATAGTGCGTCCTCTGAGCAGTGTTCAGCTAAAGCTACAAGTTAGTGTAGTGGGACCTCTGCACAGTGCTCAGCTAAAGCTACGGGTTAGTGTAGTGCATCCTCCTCACAGTGTTCAGTTAAAGCTACAAGTTAGTGTAGTGCGTCTTCCTCACAGTGTTCAGCTAAAGCTACAAGTTAGTTTAGTGTGACCTCCTCACAGTGTTCAGCTAAAGCTACAAGTTAGTGTAGTGCACAGTGTTCAGCTAAAGCTACAAGTTAGTTTAGTGTGACCTCCTCACAGTGTTCATCTAAAGCTACAAGTTAGTGTAGTGCGTCCTTTGAACAGTGTTCAGCTAAAGCTACAAGTTAGTTTAGTGTGACCTCTGCACAGTGTTCAGCTAAAGCTACAAGTTGGTGTAGTGCGTCTTCCTCACAGTGTTCAGCTGAAGCTACAAGTTAGTGTAGTGCGACCTCTGAACAGTGTTCAGCTAAAGCTACAAGTTAGTGTAGTGCATCCTCTGAGCAGTGTTCAGCTAAAGTTACAAGTTAGTGTAGTGGGACCTCTGCACAGTGTTTAGCTAAAGCTACGGGTTAGTGTAGTGCGTCCTCCTCACAGTGTTCAGCTAATGCTACAAGTTAGTGTAGTGCGTCCTCCTCACAGTGTTCAGCTAAAGCTACAAGTTAGTTTAGTGTGACCTCTGCACAGTGTTCAGCTAAAGCTACAAGTTAGTGTAGTGTGACCTCTGCACAGTGTTCAGCTAAAGCTACGGGTTAGTGTAGTGCGTCTTCCTCACAGTGTTCAGCTAAAGCTACAAGTTAGTGTAGTGCGTCCTCTGAACAGTGTTCAGCTAAAGCTATAAGTTAGTTTAGTGTGACCTCTGCACAGTGTTCAGCTAAACTACAACTTAGTTTATTATGACCTCCTCACAGTGTTCATCTAAAGCTACAAGTTAGTGTAGTGCGTCCTCCTCACAGTGTTCAGCTAAAGCTACAAGTTAGTGTAGTGCGACCTCTGCACAGTGTTCAGCTAAAGCTACAAGTTAGTGTAGTGCGTCCTCTGAGCAGTGTTCAGCTAAAGCTACAAGTTAGTTTAGTGGGACCTCTGCACAGTGTTCAGCTAAAGCTACGGGTTAGTGTAGTGCGTCCTCCTCACAGTGTTCAGCTAAAGCTACATTTAGTGTAGTGCGTCCTCCTCACAGTGTTCAGCTAAAGCTACAAATTAATTTAGTGTGACCTCTGCACAGTATTCAGCTAAAGCTACAAGTAAGTGTAGTGCATCCTCCTCACAGTGTTCAGCTAAAGCTACAAGTTAGTGTAGTGCGTCCTCCTCACAGTGTTCAGCTAAAGCTACAAGTTAGTTTAGTGTGACCTCTGCACAGTGTTCAGCTAAAGCTACAAGTTAGTGTAGTGCATCCTCCTCACAGTGTTCAGCTAAAGCTACAAGTTAGTGTAGTGCGTCCTCTGAACATTGTTCAGCTAAAGCTACATGTTAGTTTAGTGTGACCTCTGCACAGTGTTCAGCTAAAGCTACAAGTTAGTGTAGTGCGTCCTCCTCACAGTGTTCAGCTAAAGCTACAAGTTAGTGTAGTGCGTCCTCCTCACAGTGTTCAGCTAAAGCTACAAGTTAGTTTAGTGTGACCTCTGCACAGTGTTCAGCTAAAGCTACAAGTTAGTGTAGTGCGTCCTCTGAACAGTGTTCAGCTAAAGCTACAACTTAGTTTAGTGTGACCTCTGCACAGTGTTCAGCTAAAGCTACAAGTTAGTGTAGTGCATCCTCCTCACAGTGTTCAGCTAAAGCTACAAGTTAGTGTAGTGCGACCTCCTCACAGTGTTCAGCTAAAGCTACAAGTTAGTGTAGTGCATCCTCTGAGCAGTGTTCAGCTAAAGCTACAAGTTAGTATAGTGGTACCTCTGCACAGTGTTCAGCTAAAGCTACCTGTAGAAGGTTGCTGTTTTTTTCCTGATCCTATCACTACCGCAGGCAGCTAAATTATTTACACGTTAGTGTAGTGCGACCTCTGCACAGTGTTCAGCTAAAGCTACCTGTAGAAGGTTGGTGGTGTTTTCCTGATCCTATCACTACCACAGGCAGCTGAATTATTTACACATTAGTGTAGTGTGACCTCTGCACAGTGTTCAGCTAAAGCCACCTGTAGAAGGTTGGTGGTGTTCTCATACTACAGGCAGGCAGTTGATTTTGCTAGCTGCAGTATTAATATATATATATATATATATATATCCCAGTGCAGCTACAGGCCATTAGTATGTCTGGGAGGCAGACAGTCATAAGCCAATAAAAGAGGGCAAGCAGGCTCTGTGTCTAGAGGCAACAGTGCTGGTTGTGGAGACGGTGCATCCTCATCAGCATGTGGCCTTGGGACACGCTTGGCCTTTTTTTCGGCAGCTGGCCGTGTTGAGCCGCAACATGCGGAAGACTTGGTCGAGTGGATGACCAAGCCGTCCTCATCCTCCTCATCCTATCTCACTCATGCACAGGGTACTTTGTCTGGCAAAGCTGCTGCCAACGTGGCCTCTTCCCTCAGCTCAATGGCATCAGTGACTCCTTCCCTAGCCCCACCATGTCCTCCTGAGGAGTCCCTCAAACTGTTTGACCACAGTGTTGGGTACATGCTCCAGGAGGATGCCCAGCATTTAGAATGCTCTGATGATGATACTGCGCTAGATGAAGGCAGTAACGTGAGCACGGACAGAGGGGGTGCCCAAGAAGGACAGCAATCTGGCAGTCATGCTCCCCCTGCTGCAGCATACTGCCAGGTTTGCTCCAGTGATGAGGAGGGAGGGGATGATGAGGTCACTGACTCAACGTGGGTGCCTGATAGGAGAGAGGAGGAGGAGGAGGCACATCATCAACGAGGCAGAATGCCCTCCATGGAACAGCCTAAGGGCAGCACACTGACTGCATCACACTGCAAAGCTCCGCATGTGCAGGGCGCTGCTGTCTCTGTGCGTTATTCTAAAAGTTCTTTGGTGTGGGCCTTTTTTGAGATGAGTTCATCAGATCGCACCGCTGCTATTTGCAACATATGTGTCAAGCGTATCTCGCGTGGCCAAAACATCTCCCGCTTGGGCCCCACATGCTTGATCAGACCTATGTTGACCTGCCATGCAGTTCATTGGCAAGCGTATCTAAAAGACCCACACCAAAGAACAAAGAGGACCTCTCCTTGCTCCTCATCTGCTGAGATCTCCAACCCCACTATACCTTCAGTCCTCTCTGAGACCTTCACTGAGAGGAATGAAAGTGTAGAATTAGGTGTGTCACAGCCAAGTACTTGTGGACAATCTGCTTTCGGTATACCAATGTCAGATTGTACCAGGCAAGTTTCCCTGCCCCAGCTGCTGCACCGCCAAAAGAAGTTCGCTCCCAGCCATCCACATGCCCAGCGGTTGAATGCTAGCTTGGCAAAATTGCTAGCACTTCAACTGCTACCTTTTCAGTTGGTAGACTCTGCCTCCTTCCATGAGTTTGTGGAATGTACGGTTCCTCAGTGGCAGGTACCCAAACGCCACTTTTTCTCACGGAAGGCGATTCCGGCTCTCTACTGGCATGTAAAAGGCAATGTCTTGGCCTCGCTGGACAGGGTGGTCAGCGGTAAGGTGCATATTACCGCTGACTCATGGTCCAGCAGGCATGGACGGGGACATTACCTAAGTTTCACGGCGCATTGGGTCACTCTGCTGGCAGCTGGGAAGGATGCAGGACAAGGTGCAGTAGTGTTGGAGGTTGTTCCACCACCACGCCTCCAAAATGCCACTAATAATGATTGTGACACACCTTTCTCCTCCACCCCCTCCTCTTCTTCTTCCTCCATGGCCTCTTCCTATGCTTTGTCCTCGGAACCAGCGGTGCTCCGTAGGCATTCAAGGGGATACGCAAGTATGCAGGCCAAAAGATGCCATGTGGTGCTTAAGCTGGTGTGCTTGGGGGACAGGAGCCACACTGGGACAGAGGTTCTGTCAGCTCTGCAGGGGCAGGTTCAGAGGTGGTTGATGCCACACCAGCTTATGGCAGGAATGGTGGTTTGCGACAATGGCACCAACCTCCTCTCTGCCTTCCGACAGGGACAACTGACCCATGTGCCCTGTTTGGCTCACATCCTTAACTTGGTGGTGCAGCGGTTCTTGGGCAGGTACCCGGGCTTACAGGATGTCCTGAGGCAGGCCAGGAAAGTCTGTGTGCATTTCCGCCGGTCATATAATGCCAGTACTTGGCTGGCAGACCTCCAAAAGGAGTTTAACCTGCCCAAGAACCGCCTAATCTGTAACATGCCCACCAGGTGGAACCCAACGTTGGCCATGCTGCAGTGGCTGCACACACACAGCAGAGGGCCATCAATGAGTACCTGTGCGACTATGGCACCAGGACAGGGTCAGGGGAGCTTTTTTTTTTCCCCACGCTAGTGGGCCATAATCAGGGATGCATGCACTGTCCTGTCACCATTTGAGGAGGTCATGAGGATGGTGAGCAGTGACAGTGCATGCATCAGTGACACTGTCCCCCTTGTCCACCTGTTGGAGCACACGCTGCGTGGAATAATGGACAGGGCACTTGAGGCAAAACAGAGGCAGGAAGAGGAGGACTTCCTTAGCTCTCAAGGCCCCCTTTATCCAGACAGTGTTCCTGCGTGCCCGCCGATCACACAGGAAGAGGACAAGGAGGAGGACGAGGAGGAGGATTGTGTCAGTATGGAGGTGGAGCCTGGCACTCAGCATCAGCAGCAGTCTTTAAGGGATCAGTCCCAAGAAACACATATGTGGTTGGGAGGAGGTGGCTGCGGACCATGTCGTCCTTAGTGACCCAGAGGACTCCAGACCGAATGCCTCAGCAAACCTATGCTGCATGGCCTCCCTGATCCTGCAAAGCCTGCGGAAGGATCCTCGTATTCGTGGTATCAAGGAGAAGGACCAATACTGGCTGGCAACCCTCCTTGATCCACATTACAAGGGTAAGGTTGCGGACCTTATCTTGCTGTCGCAGAGGGAGCAGAGGATTAAACATCTTTGGGAGGCCTTGCAGAAAGGTCTGTGCAATGCATTCCCAGAGACTGGGAGGTTACAAACTCCTGTTTCTGGACAACGTGTTGCTGAGCCTTTGGTCAGTCAAAGAAGGAGCAGTGGAGAAGGTGGCCATCTGACCGATGCATTCAGACAATGTTTTAGTCCGCAGCTCCAAGGTATGATCGGTTCCAGCAACCATCACCAGCGTCTGTTTTACATGGCACAGTATGCAATTGAGCTACTGGCCTGTCCTGCATCCAGTGTTCTTTTGGAATGCACATTCAGTGCTGCTGGAGGCTTTGTAACCGATCACAGGGTGCGCCTGTCCACTGACTCGGTCGATCAACTGACCTTCATAAAAATGAATCAGTCTTGGGTCACCGCCAGCTACCAAGCACCTGATGCTGATGTAACCGAATAATTTTTTTGGAAATGTCAGATCCCTTCAAAGACTGCCTATGTTGATGGTGAGTGATTATCGTATTATGCTGAGTAATTATCCTCTTCCTCCTCAGTGATCATGTTGATATCTTGTAAGAACATTTTTGGTTCTGGGCGCCGCCAGTGCCTAAGGCCCAATTTTTAAGCCCCTGGTTAACAGGGGTATGTAATTACAATTTTTGGTGCAATTCTTTGCAGCAGGGCTAGTTCCTGCATTCCAACTAAAATATCTGTGAGGGGTTGCAGTGTTGTGGCACCAGCACCAGTGACTAAGGCCCAATTTTTCATCCCCTGTTTAACAGGGGAGTGTAATTACAATTTTTGATGCAATACTTTGCAGCAGGGCTCATTCCTGCGTTCCAACTAGAGTATCTGGGAGGGGTTGCAGTGTTGTGGCAACAGCACCAGTGCCTAAGGCCCAATTTTTCAGCCCCTGTTTAACAGGGGCATGTAATTACAATTTTTGATGCAATACTTTGCAGCAGGGCTCGTTCCTGCGTTCCAACTAGAGTATCTGTGAGGGGTTGCATTGTTGTGGCACCAGCACCAGTGCCTAAGGCCCAATTTTTAAGCCCCTGTTTAACAGAGGCATGTAATTACAATTTTTGATGCAATACTTTGCAGCAGGGCTCGTTCCTGTGTTCCAACTAGAGTATCTGTGAGGGGTTGCAGTGTTGTGGCAATATGCACCAGTGCCTAAGGCCCATATTTTCAGCCCCTGTTTAACAGGGGCGTGTAATTACAATTTTTGATGCAATTCTTTTGCAGTAGGGCTAGTTCCTGCACTCCAACTAGAGTATCTGTGAGGGGTTCAGTGTTGTGGCACCAGCACCAGTGCCTAATGCCCCGTACACACGGTTGGATTTTCCGACGGAAAATGTGTGATAGGACCTTGTTGTCGGAAATTCCGAACGTGTGTAGGCTCCATCACACATTTTCCATCGGATTTTCCGACCCACAAAGTTTGAGAGCAGGATATAAAATTTTCCGACAACAAAATCCATTGTCGGAAATTCCGATCGTGAGTGCACAAATCCGACGGACAAAGTGCCACGCATGCTCAGAATAAATAAAGGGATGAAAGCTATTGGCCACTGCCCCGTTTATAGTCCCGACGTACGTGTTTTACGTCACCGCGTTTAGAACGATCGGATTTTCCGACAACTTTGTGTGACCGTGTGTATGCAAGGCAAGTTTGAGCCAACATCCGTCGGAAAAAATCCTAGGATTTTGTTGTCGGAATGTCCGAACAAAGTCCGACCGTGTGTACGGGGCATTAGGCCCAATTTTTCAGCCCCTGTTCAACAGGGATACGTAATTAGAATTCTTGATCTAATATTTCACAGCAGGGCCCGTTTCTGCACCCACAAAGAGTAACTGTGAGGACTTACACTGTTGTGGCATCAGCACCACCACCACCACCAAAGGCCCAATTTTTCAGCCCCTATTCAACAGGGGCATGTAATTACAATTCTTGATTGAATGTTTCACAGCAGGGCCCGTTTCTGTGCCCACCAAGATTAACTGTGAGGACTTACAGTGCTGTGGCACCAGCACCACCACCAAAGGCCCAATTTTTCAACCCCTGTTTAACAGGGGCATGTAATTACAATTCTTGATATAATATTTCACAGCAGGGCCCGTTCCAGCGCCCACCAAGAGTAACTGTGAGGACTTACAGTGTTGTGGCACCAGCACCACCACCACCATCACCAAAGGCCCAATTTTTCTGGCCCTGTTCAACAGGGACATGTAATTACAATTCTTGATCTAATATTTCACAACAGGGCCCTGTGAGGGCTTACAGTGTTGAGGCCACAACAACACCTAAGGCCCAAATTTCTGCTGAGTATATAGGGCAGGCCCCTACTTTCAAACATCCAACTTACAAACGACTCCTACTTGCAAACGGAAGGAGACAACAGGAAGTGAGATGAACTCTACCCCATAGGAAGGATAATTCTCTCCTGTAAGAGTTAATATGGGAAAAACTTTTCTCCTTTCCACTGATGCTTTATCACCAATCCTTGTTTCACTAAAAACACCAAATTTTCAAAAAACATTTGTCATTAGGACAAAAAGTGAGGTGAAATCTTCTGAAGAGGAGCGCAGACAGCAAAACAAATGTCACAGAGATGATAACCCTTCCCTATGTTTTCCAAAAAGCTTAAAAACAGATTTTTTGGCTGAAGCTACACTTTAAAAATGTACCAGTTCAAAATTACAAACAGATTCTACTTAAAAACAAACCTACAGTCCCTGTCTTGTTTGCACCGCCTTTATACTGCTGTTCAGAGTATATAGGGCCTGAAGGGCCCCACGCCTTTCCTTTTTTCTAATTTGGGTGCGGGGTTCCCCTTAATATCCATACAGGACCCAAAGGGCCTGGTAATGGACTGGAGCGTACCCATGCCATTTGTCTCACTGATTTTCATCCATATTGCCAGGACCCGACATTACATTAAAGCCGCAAGCAGTTTTAAATGACTTTTTTTACTTTAAAAATGTCATTTTGTGCAGGGACTGTTCTAAGCATGGGAAACACACGCCACTTTACAGGCATACTATAGACACCCCCCAGGTACGATATTTAAAGGAATATTTCACTTTTTTTTTCTTTTTTACTTTAAGCATCATTAAAATCACTGCTCCCGAAAAAACGTCAGTTTTTAAAAGTTTTTTTGCATTGATACATGTCCCCTGGGGCAGGACCCGGGTCCCCAAACCCTTTTTAGGACAATACCATGAAAATTAGCCTTTAAAATGAGCACTTTTGATTTCGAACGTTTGAGTCCCATAGACATCAATGGGGTTCTAGCGTTCGTGCGAATTTTCGGTCCGTTCGCAGGTTCTGGTGCGAACTGAACTGGGGGGTGTTCGGCTCATCCCTACTGACTATTATGTCTCTTGGAGTTTCCAATGGGAGCCCTTGTGGTCTTCTTACTCTATGTACTCTCTCAATTTTTATTGGATTTATTTCTTCTTTACCGAGAATTGCTAAAATATGGAGGAGGGGAAGTTTGGGACTTTAAATGAGGCCATGACTGGGTAAAGCCATGTGCCTCCATCCCTGTCACTCTGACAATGAAAGCACAATTAGCCAGTTTACTCTTATTTCAGATACCACATATATCTGCTCCTGAAGAGCGGCTTTAAGCCGCAAAACTCGTCAAGCTACTTGACATTGTGTTCCTCAGCTACACAATGATCATGATATGTGTTCATAATTTTTACCTTGATAGGGTCTTACGACTATTGATTGTACAGATGCTATCTTCTTAACCTTTATACTCTACCTTGAAATTTGGTGGACCCCTCAATATTATCATGTATATCCTTGTTTGTAAACATGTTATTACTAGTGCATATCTAATTTGGAATCGGCACCATGTTCATGGATGCAATTCTTTTTTGTATATGTGACTTAATGTTATTAAACATGGTTTTTATGTTTTAATAAACAATCTTATTCTCCACCAATATATTCATTTTTGTCATCATGAGTTTCATTTAAAGTTCCTACCCTTGGTTTCTTTGCTGCCTCCTTCCGCAATTGTGCTTTCATTTACCAAGAATTGGGTTAAAAACCTTACTTATTGTTTCTGTAAAATTTTCTGTCTGTATGGGTTTGGGAAGACCTCCGTATTCTTAAGTTTTTCCTTCTAGCTCTATTTTCTTGATCTTCTAGTCTATATGCCTGTTCTTGTTGGTCTATTTTTAGGGTTTTTATTTCTTTTTTTAGCTCTTTTATTATATTGGTATGGGAGTCCATCTTCTTTTCCACTTCCTCCACTCTCATGAGCATTATGTGGCTTAGATCTTTTTGGATTATTGCCATTTGCGTGTGGTCACCGCTGGTCGGAATATTGGCGTCCTGCCCACATTGATGAGTCCCAGAAGATGCTATGGTGTGTGAAGCAGTAGGGTCGCATGGTCACGCACTGATGCGTTTCGTCATGTCTTCAGAGGGCGCCCTCTGAAGACGTAATGACGAAACACGCCAGTGCGTGACCACGCGACCCTACTGCCTCACACACCATAGCGTCTCCCGGGACTCATCGACGTGGGCGGGATGCCAATATTCTGACCAGCGGTGGGCACATGCAAATGGACGTGACAGGCTTGTTTTCAATTTTAACAATGTAAACATATCTCTTGACGGGGGGAACTGTTTTATTGGTTTTATTGGTTTAAATAAACAATGTTGCACTATGGAGAGTTTCCCCTATACTTTTTCATGATGCCCTGGTGCTAATTGAATTTCTGGGAGTTTTTAACCGAATCCAGCACGCAGTGTCAGACTGGAGGAGATGACGGGCACTTTTTATCCAGATTTCTGGTAAGCCTTTATACCAAGGGATAGGTCACGAGGTGATACGGTGGAGGTTCATCACCTTCAAGGACTACTATTGAAATCAGTTTCAAAGTTCATTCACCACTGTTTACCACACACTCTGGCTCGGGACTTTACCCCTGGGACATACATCCTCTTTGCTGCACATGAGCTGGACATTGCATATGATACATCTGTACTCCATTCCACCTGAAAGCTTTATTTTATTCTATATTGCATTTTTATATTTCATTTGTACAGGTTTTGGTGGCATACTCCGTGCAAGTCTTTTGCACTATATAATCAGTTGCATTGCATAATAGCACTGAGCCCACCTCAGGATTTAAATTTCCCAGTGCTGTAGGCTGCGGTCCCCAGGGGGACAGGTGGACTGCATTGGTACAACAGAAAGGGAAATCTATAGCACTTTAATGACTAATTATCAGCATGAATGAAATATCAATGCAAGCGCTGTTAATACTATTCTATTTTTAGAAAGTATGATTTAAATTTTGTTCTAATATAGGGAATATTGTCATTTTAATAAAACTTTTAAAAACAGTAATACGCTATCCAGCTTCCTCTGTTTTTTTCATATGAATATTGCTGCAAACAACCATCCAAGGATCTGAATGCTGACCATAATCCCAGAGGTGGTTTAAAAGTGTGCTTTGACTGAGCTTAGGTGCAAGGTCACACGCTCTAAGGTGAGCGCATACACCAAAGGGGGAGCACAAGAGTGGACACGAGCACTTTACTGTTTTATCATCCATTTTATCATCTGCAATGAGTACCAGAAGAATGAAGTAGTTATGAATGGACTTTATGTTGTGATTCTGTGGATACAGATTAATGCATGAATTAGTTTGGTACAAGAGCACTTTAAACACGGTTCACTTTATTTCTATATTGATTATTGTATATAGATGCACTTTTTTATAGATTTACGTCAATTACAGGTTGTCACCTCAATTATCGCATTTATCGTAAATATCGCAAAGGGTTGCAAATTTCTCCATTGCATATGAATGTAACATATGTATATAGAGGTGTGTATGTTACACAGGTTGTTATTGGGAGTATCGCATAGGATTACAATTTTCAAGTGTTTATGATCGCAAGTTTTAATCACATTATTATGTTCACTTAATATTTTACATAGGAATGGAATATCTCACCACCACTATTTAACTGCAGTCAGTAATAATAGGATTTAGTATGATTATCATTTGGATAGCGCAGCATTCTATTGGTATAAAAGGTTTCTTCTTTCCATTTGCTTATTTAAGTCTTTTATCAAGGCATGCGCAAGAGAGGTAAATAATTGGTTTGAGGGGGGGAACCTCATCCCTGTCACCTGGTCCCTCTGGTTCTCAACTTCACCACTTCTCCTGTGTGGCTGGCACTTAACAGGGAATCCGCCTCTCTGCCCCACTCGGCTCGGCTGAATTCGGCTCTCGCCTGCCCTCCGGCAGTTTCATCTGATCTCCCCCGAACAGCCAAGTCCCCTCCACCTCCTTACCACTCACCGACTGACAAGGAGGAGGGAGGACCAGGCTCCAGGCTCTTCAACCTCCACATGTTATCCCATGTCTTCACCCTCCGTGTCGAGGACCGAGGGATGCCACCGCAACAGCAGGATAGATGTCAGGGCACCTACAGATGAAGAGGTGGCGATCTCCTTTGTCCACAGCCACACTAGCCCCACCGGGAATCACGCACCAGGTATAACCGCATGAGTCAGGGGAACAGACTAATACCGGGGCCACAATAGGGGAATCCAGGAGTACGGGGAGTAAGGGGGGCTATTATTGCTCCATTTGGAGAGAATTAGAGGCTGGGAACTCCAACAGCGTGCGCCTAGTCGGCGCCATTACTAGACTCCTCCCTCAGATGGGTCTGCATCCCTTGAGTTTTTACATTTCTGTAACCGTCAGTCCTCAATTTAAAGTGCACCAAACACCACTTTTCATTCAATAAAGTGCATCCAATCACACATCTTCAAGTTTCTATTCAATTTGGGTGATAATCCCCCCCCCCATTATGTCTGGGAGGCCAACAAGGAGAGGCAGACATTTCTATGCCACTAGGAGGGGCCAGCAGCGTCTGTGTCCACAGGCGAAGGTGGCCATGGTCCATCCTCAGGCAGGGCACATTTGTCTCTGTTTAGTAATGATGCCTATGCTATCCAGCCACAGCATGCAGAGGAGGTGGTGGACTGGCTTACTAAACCATCCTCATCTTCATCAATGGTTCCAATTTATATTAACAATAGCTGGGATATTTTGTCCTGGTAAGAAAAAAGAAGAAAGGAAAGCAGAAAAAGAGATTTCCATATAGCATTAAAGTGGCTGTAAAGGATGTTTGTTTGTTTTTTTAACCACTTAAGGACCGGAAGAATTTACCCCTTAATGACAGGGCCATTTTTGTGATACGGCACTGCGTCACTTTAACTGACAATTGCATAGTCATGCGACGTTGTACCCAAACAAAATTGAAGTCCCTTTTTTCCCACAAATAGAGCTTTCTTTTGATGATATTTGATCACCTCTGCGTTTTTTATTTTTTGTGCTATAAACAAAGAGCAACAATTTTGAAAAACTATTTTTTTTACTTTTTGCTATAATACATATCCTGAAAGATATTAAAAAAACAAACGTATTCATCAGTTTAGGGCGATATATTTTCTTCTACATATTTGGTAAAAAAAATTTAAAAATCGCAATAGGCTTATATTGATTGGTTTGGACAAAAGTTATGGCATCACCAAACTATGGGATAGATTTAGGGACTTTTATTTTTTTGTATTGTTTTTACTGGTAATGGCAGCGATCTGCAATTTTTAGTGGGACTGCGACATTGCGGCAGGCAAATCTGAACCCAAATTACACTTTTTTGGGACCAGTGACATTGTTACATTGATCAGTGCTATAAAAATGCACTGATCAATGTAAAAATGACCCTGGCAGGGAAGGGGTTAACACTAGGGGGCGATCAAGGGGTTAACTGTGTTCCCTAGCTGTGTTCTAACTGTAGGGGGGATGGGCTGCCTGGGACATGACAGAGATCACTGTTCCTGATCACTGGGAACAGTAGATCTGTCATGTCCCCTGTCAGAATGGGGATCCCCCTTGTTTACAAAGGCAGATCCCCATTCCGCCTCTGTACTAGGCGATTGCAGGTCGCTGGTGCGATTGGCGCAGGAGAGCCAACCCGCCACAGTACAACATTTCTATACTTACCTGCTCTGTGCAGTGGAATTGCACAGACCAGCCTGGAACCTCCTCTTCTCAGGTTCCCCACTGGCACTGCTGGCTCTGCCTCTACGTCCAGTCCATACTAGTTCCTGAGCCATTCAGCCCCTCCCCCGCTTTCTCGTCACTGACTTTGATTGACAGAACTTTTACAGCACAGCCAATGGGAGCTTTCAGTGCCGCAGAAAGCCAGTGAGACCTAAAAATGAGGGGAGAGAAGAGATGCAGATGTGCACAGTGCTGGATCGAATGAGGGCTCAGGTTAGTTTTAGGCGGGTTAACCACTTAACTACCACGCCATAGCCAAATGATGGCTACAGCGCGGTTGATAACTCTGGGAGGGCATACATTGATGTCCTCCCAGAATTGCGCTACCAGCGGCCGTTTACCACGTGAACAATCCGTCAAATGACGGAGCGATCACTTGTAAACAAACTGGCATCATGTCCTGTTCATCTCTCCCTTCTCTGTACCGATTAGTACAGTGTAAGCGGAGAGGGGAGAGATCGGGGGCAGCAGCACTGTGGGCTGGATCTGTAGTGCCCACAGCGCTGATTTGTGCCCATTTCAGCCTCATCCATCCACCCATGCTCAGCCATCCATCCCTAATCAGCAATACTCATCCATGCTCAACCATCCATCCCTAATCAGCAATACTCATCCATGCTCATCCATCCCTAATCAGCAATACTCATCCATCCATCCATCCATACTCAGCAGAACTCATCCATCCATACTCAGCAGAACTCATCCATTCATCCTCAGCAATACTCATCCAGCCATGCTCAGCCATCCATCCCTAATCAGCAATACTTATCCATGCTCAGCCATCCATCCATACAAAGCAATACTCATCCATCTATCCATGCTCAGCCATCCTATTCACCCCCATCCATACTCAGCCCTAACCAATCATACTCAGCCATACTCAGCCATACCCAGCCGTACCCAGCCATACTCATTCATGCTCAGTCATCCCATCCCCATCCACGGCTCATCCATCCCCATATATGCTCATCCATGCCACATCAGTTCTCATCCATGCCACATCCATGCCACTAGAGTGCCTCACAAACGTGTAATAGGTTGCCAAATGAGATTTGAAATGTATGCCCCTAGAACACCTGATGGTGCTCCCTGCATGTTGGGCCTCTGTATGTGGCCAGGCTGTGGAAAAGTTTCCCATATGTGGTATCACAGTACTCAGGAGGAGTAGGAGAATCTATTTTGGGGTGTTATTTTTGGTATGTACATGCTATGTGTTAGAAATATTGTATAAATGGACAACTTTGTGTAAAAAAAAAAATGCACTTTCATTTTCTTTACACATTTTCCAAAAAAATGACATGTTCAAAAGACTTATTATGCCTCATAGATTATACATTGGGTTGTCTTCTTTCCAAAATGGGGTCATTTTTGGGGCGTTTCCATTGTCCTGGTGCTCCAGGGCCTTCAAAATTGTAAGAGGTAGTCAAGAAATTATATGTATAATTTATGCTCCAAGAACGCCCTGCATGTTGAGCTCTGTATGTGGCCACTTTGTGTAAAAGTCTCACACGTGTGGAGGAGTAGTAGAATGTGTTTTGGGGTATAATTTGTGCTATGCATATGCTGTGTGTGAGAAATAACCTGCTAATATAACAATTTTGTAAAAAAAAACAAAAAAAAACATTTATTTTGCAAAGAATTGTGGGAAAAAATTACAACTTTAAAAAACTCACAATGCCTTTTTCCATACTTTCCAAAAAGGGGTCATTTGGGGGGTGTTTGTACTTTCCTGGCTTGTTAGGGTCTCAAGACATTAGATAGACCGTCAGTACATAAATTTTCAGAGATTGGCACCATAGCTTGTTGATTCTATAACTTTCACAAAGACCGAATAATATACACCGATTTGGGTTATTTTTACCAAAGGTATGTAGTTGTATAAATTTTGGCCCAAATTTATGAAGAAAAAATACTAATTTGCAAAATTGTATAACAGAAACTAAGAGAAATTATTTTTTTTACAGAGTTTTCAGTCTTTCTTCTTTCATAGCGAAAAAAAAAAAAACAGCAGTGATTAAATACCACCAAGTTCTATTTGTGTGAAAAAAGGACAACAATTTCATACAGTGTTGCATGACTGAGTAATTGTCATTCAAAATGTGAGAGCACTGAAATCTGAAAATTGGTCTAGTTAGGAAGGGGGTTTAAGTGCCCAGTAGTTAAGTGGTTAAGGGCCAAAATCAATGCCTAAACAATTTTTACCGTAACCCAAGGATTGCATTAAGGTAAAAAATGTTTAGGCTTTTGAACCACTTTAAAGTCATCTGATAATAGAAACAGGGCACCAAGTCTGTTTTTGCTCATGAGAAGGCCAGTTGGTGAATAAACATGTTAGGCGGGACTACAGTACATTGTTGTGTACAGAGATGTGTTTGCACATGAAATGGAGTGTGGCGTGCAGGGACTCCTACATGTGTAAACTATGGTCCTTAGTGTTGGGCAAACACTTCAAATATGAGCGCTTTATTTGTTTTTAACATAATAAATATGGTTTATCGCTACTATGATTTCCCATCTGTGCTATATAACTATGCTTATATACTGCTGGAGTTGTTGATATTGGAAAAAGGAGTGGAGAGAGGTACTCTGATACACCGATAATCACCCATGTGCAATTAGACCTTTTTACTCGTTCAAGGGGTCAACAACACCTGGTAAGTCGACCACAAAAGGGACTGGAGTGTTTGTTTTGTAGAGGGTCACAAAGTGGGATTTGCACTTTATTGAGTTATTTTGTGATATTGTTATTAGTAATTATTTATGGAAATTTTCACTAGGTACTAGGTGCTTTTTGAGGATTAACATATGTGGTTTTGAATGATTAAATGGGTGCTGTATATTCTAAACGTATTACATATAACTTTTTTAGCGAAATATACATGCAGCAGGTAGTAAAAGAGGTTTTAAAGGATATGTAAGGGAAGCACTGACCTAAATAATTGATTGGATGCATTGTTTATTGTATGTAGGTAATATTTTCTTAGATTATTTTTGGCAAACTCAACAAGAATGATTTAAATGTAAGGTTCTTAGGTAATATAGTAGCAGTATTTATTTTTTTGATGTCACATTAACAGGAAAACAACCATAATATGGAGTCATCAATATAAGACCTCTGCCATGAATTTGTTTTTAAAATGTGGAATATGGCGGCAATTGATGAGTGCCATCATCCCTAATAAATGGAAATGGAGAAATTCCTCAAGGGGTGGGACTATAGCGGCACTGGTAGATTAAAGTCAAAGAGGTAGTAAGAATTGGAAAAATATCACATTTTATTATGAACTGTACATATACAAAACATCAAGTGAAAATGGTGTATGACCATGGAGGACTTAGACAACCAGGGAAGACGCCGCAACCTCAGAGTAATGCCCCGTACACACGGTTGGACATTGATCGGACATTCCGACAACAAAATCATAGGATTTTTTCCGACGGATGTTGGCTCAAACTTGTTTTGCGTACACACGGTCGCACAAAGTTGTCGGAATTTCCGATCGCCAACAACGCGGTGACGTCAACCACGTACGACGAGACTAGAAAAGGCCAGTTCAGAACCAAGCGCAGCACCCTTTGGGCTCCTTTTGCTAATATCGTGTTAGTAAAAGTTTGGTGAGAGACGATTCGCGCTTTTTCAGACTCGTGGCTTTCAGATCGTTTTCTGCGGTTCAGTTTGTGCTTGTGGGTTTGTATCTGCTCTTCAGTGCGTGCAAGCAAGCTACGCGTGACTTGTCATTGTGTTCTTGTTCGTTCTTTACTGTTTTTCAGGTCGCTCTTCACAGGCCTTGCTGTTCTTCAGTGCGTTCTGTTACTTCGTTCTGAGCAGCCGACCGTTTTTTAGCCATGTTGCGTATACGTACTCCTCGTAGAGTTCGTGCTGTGCAGGGGCTTGGTGTTGGGGTCCTGACCTTGACACAAGTCCAGTCCATGAACAGGGTGGGGAGGAGTTCATGGACCAATAATTGGTTGCTTCAGCGTGACCAGTTCTCTCATATGCCTTTGCTCCGTGAGATCCGTGAGAATAATCCTGATGATTTCAGGAACTTTCTCCGGATGACGGACCCCGTATTTCACCGTTTGTTGGCTTTGCTGACCCCCTATATCAGCAGGCAGGATACCTGCATGAGGCAAGCCATCACTGCGGAGCAGAGGCTCGTCGCTACCCTGCGGTACTTGGCGACAGGGAGAAGCCTGCAGGACTTGAAGTTCTCAACAGGCATCTCCCCCCAGGCTCTGGGGATCATTATCCCAGAGACCTGTTCTGCCATCATTTAGGTCCTGCAGGAGGAGTATATGAAGGTAAGATTTTTATCCTTTAATATCACATTTTATTGTATTGAATGTTTGCTAATATATTATATTTCTTTCCTCATTCCCTAATTACCATGATTGGAATATGCTGTGAATGTCCCCTTTGTTCTCATGCATGCTGGATTTTTATGTAATTATTATTTTTGTCCTTCATACCTATTTGCCTTCACTTACCTCCCCAGCATGCTCTCCTGCCCCTATATTCACCTCATGTAGTCACTTAAAGCAGAAGTAAACCCATTCATAAAACTGTTTCATTTCCGGCATGTGCCGGAAATGTAACACTCCCATTGGTTATGCTCTCAGCCAAACTGTCAAGCCATCCAATGGCTGGTGTCATAACTGATCACATGTGAAGCATCATGACAGTTGTTGATTAAACAAAGGCAAAGATGGCAGCTTCCTTGACTGAAAACGATAGGAGGGTTTACTTACACTTTAACAATGTATTTTGTCAGCTCCATAGTAGTGTTTTACCCCAAACAACCCCTAAAATGTTTAGAAATGTGATTTGTGCTTTAAATTCAGGCAGAGTGCCAGAGGCTTTTTTGTGGTGTCCCCAAATCATTTTTATTAACCCTCCCTCCCCCAACTGCTAAGTCAGCTGATCCCAATTCTCTATCTATCCTCAATCATCTATCTGCTGACTTTGCCAAACCCATACACACTATACCCATCTCTTTTGTGGTCAGATGTATGGATGAATTCCCCAAAGCATGTAGTGCAAGGGCCTGCCTGTATACTTTCAAATGGTAATGTTTAAAGTTTTTGTATCCTATCATTATCTTGATAGGTAATAGCAGAATGTCCAAATGTGCTCAAATGTGTACAGTGTGTATTTATATCTTTGTATTATGACACTTCTTACCTGTCCAGTGGGCTGCCAATAGTGTAACTAAGGAGGGGCTGTTCCAAGTAATACCCTGTATTTAGGCATTCATCTCTCAATGAAGTGAAGAGGGTTACCTGTCCAAGATTCCCCCCTATAATGTTAGAAATGGCCCATGAGATGGGGGAGGGGAAATATGATAGGTGTACCTTATACTTTGGTGTTGTAAAATTCCCCTTAATAAATGTTATCTGGATGTTGGCCAAGAATGTTTGTGTCTAATCTGCTTTCCATGTTTATGTGCAAAAAAGTTTTTTTTGTTTTCATTAACAGTTTCCTTCCACGCCACAGGAATGGCAGACTGTGGCCTCCCACTTTGCCCAGCGGTGGGACTTTCCTAACTGAGGAGGGGCAATTGATGGGAAACACGTCCACATCGTCCCACCACCCAACTCGGGGTCGTACTATTATAATTACAAGGGGTTCAATAGTATTGTGATGTAGACGGTGGTGTCGGCTAATTACGACTTCCTGTATGTGGATGTGGGGAAGAATGGCCGGATGTCCGATGGTGGAGTCATCGCCCAGACGGAGTTTTACAGGCATCTCCAGAATGGCAGCTTGGACTTGCCACCTCCAGAAGAGAATGTGGAAGGACTCCCATTTGTCTTCATTGCGGATGAAGCATTTGCACTGGGAGACCATCTTATGCGGCCATTCCTGATGAGGACCCTCACCCCGGAACAGAGGGTTTTTAATTACCATCTGGCCAGAGCCAGAAGAGTGGTAGAGAACACATTTGGAATCATGGCCAGCCGGTTCCGCCTATTTCTGACACCCATCCGTATGGCGGAGTATAAACTTAATAATATAATCCTGGCGTGCCGTGTTCTACATAACTTTTTACGCCAACATTCTGCCAACTATGCTGGCTCAGTTGGGCCTGAGGCCGGAATTCTAAATGAAACAACCCTGACGGCACTTGAAAGTGGCCGTCCTGGCTTGCCCTCCCTGAGTGCCCGTGATGTCCGGTTAAGATACCTTGAGTTCTTTGCGGGTAGGGGGCCATCAATATGCCAGACAATTTGTGAAGTCTTTATCAAATAAAACCAAACAAAAAAAAACAAATCTTTGTTGACATTTACTGCTTGTGTTTGTTTTAGCTGACCCTGACAGAAATGTGGGGAGTCCTGAAAATGGCGTGATTGTGTAACCTTATACAAAGCACTGTTGGGTGTTATTTACTAAAGGCAAAGACACTTTGCACTACAAGTGCACTTGAAACTGCACTGAAACTGCACTTGTAGTGCAAAGACGATTTGCTCTTAGGAAATAACCCCCATTTTCACAGAAAGCAGCAATTACATCACCACAAAAGTGTTGTAGCGTTGAGACAATAATCCACACATTCTTGATTAAAAATCTTTTTAATACCTGCACAATCACATGTGCTTTTAGAAAAGGTTTTTAAAACAAACCAACATGTTTGTTGTATAACAATTTTTGGGGGGGCATTATAAAAAATAAAAATGTCCATTTAAGATAAAACAGGCATGTGTAAAACCAACAAGAAAGACACAAATCTTGAACTTACAAAGTTCAGATTTGGTAGAACTTGAAGGCAATATCAGACATGAGTATTTAGGAACTGTGTTTGATATTGCATTCAGATGGGGTGAAGTCACCCCAGGAAAAGCCAAATTTGGAAGATGCACACAAATTTCCCAATGTCAACATGTGCTAGCTGCCATCACAGGGGATCAAGGGACGTGTTTTTGGGGAGAAACCCCTTCCTCTCAGCTACTTTATTATTGAGGAAGGGGTTGCACCCCCCAAAACGCGTCCATTGATTTCCCGTGATGGCAGATAGCACATGTTGGCACACTGTGTGCATCCTCCAAATTTGGCTTTTCTAAAAATCGCGAAAACATTTTTAACATTGTAGCACACAAAAAAACAAAGGGATTTGTTTTTGCCCCAAAACATCAATGATGTTTTTATTTTTTTGAATAACATCATTGATGTTTTTCTTGAGGTTTTCCTATTGTAAATTACACCCCATGATCTCCCCGATCAGGATCTGGGCACTTTCTGATGTGAAAGGATCTGGATCCACAACATCACGATCACCTAAAAAGAGAGAAACCAAACAAAAACAGGTATAAAAAATATGCCGGCATCCATCTCTTACCTGAGCCTGTGGTCGCAGACACTCACCTGTCGTGGTGACAATTTCCACCACGTCTTATTCCTCCTGCTCTTCTTGTGTTGGGGGGATTTCCCCTTCTTCCAGAGGTGGGGGGTCTGTGGTCTCCTCGGATGAGGGGTGTCCTCCGAGTCTTTTCTCCCCTATGTAAAACAAAAATGCTATACTTAACACACAGATATTTGATGGCACATTGCTTGGAAGTGGGGTACAATTGTCTATTTTGGCAGAGTTAAAAAATGTAGCATTTTCAGTGTCCTTTGTCAAGCTGCAATACTTTACCTGTTTGGTACAAGCTTCACAGATGGAGACCCCCTATAGTATACACTGGAGCACCTGTGTGAGCCCCCCTAATAAAAATGGTGTTCTTGTGTCCCACACTAGTGCTCCAGCGTCCAGATGTGAAAACAGCTGCTGAGTGTCCTCTCCTTACACAGAATCTAGTTTGCATTTCATTCTAGTAACAAAGCCATCTACACAACCAAATTAGTTTCATACAATTAGGGCGTAAAAAATTTGGCCAAATGCATATGGCCAAAACAATGGTGTTTTATAGGCCGAAAGAAAAATGTTGGATATGAACGAATAATGTGCCCATGAACATGAAAGAAACATAAAGAATAGGAACACAGCACAACTACTTACTTTTTTGCAGCACTCTTCAGATCTTTCTGTACTGCTCATGTTCTCGTAATTCCAGGTCCGACTTGAACTGATCTTTCGATCGACGTACCCCGAAATTCCGGTACAGACTCCTGACCACTTTCGCCATTATCTTGGCTTTTCTGACATTGGGGTTAGGGTAAGGTCCATACTTCCCATCATAGTCGGCCTTCTTCAGGATGCCGACCATCTCCAACATATATACATATACATATTTGAGGCCTTAAATCTCCTTCTGGATCAGGACGTGTCCGGATCCGGGCTTTCCTCCTCCTCCTCCTCGTTCCTGTAATTAGCACGCACCTGCTGTGTATCTGCCATGTGCTCTTCACCCACTGCGCCGAATGAAAAGGGGGGGGGATAGACTAGAAAGAACGTCAGGGGCGGGCGGAGTTACGCGCATGCGCAGTGTGTATAAAGCGTAACACGCGTGCGTATTACGTACGATCTGTGAGCGGAGGAAGGAGCATCGGAGGCGCCGATCGTAAGAACGAAGGTAAGAGACAAACTTGGGCCTATACTGCTTCTAGATTGAGGCCTATATTGTAACAAGATTAGGAGAGTTTTGGCTGACATTAGGGTTTGTCTTGTGTTGTGCCTTGCAGTGAAAATGAATATCTTGAACAATACCGACTTCATGGCAATATTCATTGACGTGTTCAGGGAGCTGCCTTTTTGTGGGAGATAAACCACCCACATTATAAGAACCAAACAAAGAGGAAGGCAGCGCTGGATCAATTGTTGGAAATTGTGAAGCAGGTGATCCCCACGGCAGACATCACATATTTGAAGATCCTAATTGGTGGCCTGAGGAGCACATATGTAAGGGAGCGCCAGAAAGTCCAGGATTCACAGAGATCCGGAGCAGCAGATGACATCTATGTCCCCAGGATGTGGTACTATGACAGGCTGCATTTTCTGGCAGGCCAGACTGAACCCAGGCCATCACTCTCCAGTCTTCCTTCCACGCTTCCTTCCCCCCCAGCTGAGGCTTCTGACGCCCAAACTGGGCCTTCCAGGCAGCAACATGTGGAGGAGCCCAGATTGAGCCAGGTATAGCATTCCTCTAAATATTTCTGGTTGTCCAATCAATGATGTTAACTAGATGTTAGTTTGGAGTACTAATTTATGATTGTGATTGATGATGCAAAACATTACAACCATGTCCCTTTTTCATACACCAGGAGGTGGCCGGGCCGAGCAGGCTGCCTGTTATGCAGGTCCCTCCCCTACACCTGCAAAGAGAAAGTGGCAGGAAGAGGAGTACCCTAGAGGAGGCTGCCATAGGCCTCTTTTGGAAGGCTACAGAGGCCCTGGGAGCACCACACACCATGGAGGAGGACTTTGCTGCCATAATTGCCTGTAAAATGCAGCGGATGGAGGAGGGCCAACAACTCATGTGTGAGTCATTAATGTTGGAAGCTCTCAATAAGGGGTTGAGGGCCCAAATAACATCTGAGACCCACATTTGTGACCTCACACATAGTCCTCCTCCTCCTCCTCCTCCAGGTCCTACTACTCCTCCTCCTCCTCCTCCTCCTCCAGGTCCTACTAGTCCTCCTCCTCCTCCAGGTTCTACTCCTCCTCCTGCCACATCTCCAACAGAAGAGCCACAGCCAGGAAGGAAGCGTGGAAGGAAGACCAGAAAGTGAGGACCCTGGATCTAGTCTGGTCTGGCAAAAGATGCAGCCTCTTGTGGTACCACAGCCTGGGGACACAGATGTCATCTGCTGCTTTCCAGATCTCTGGGACTTCTGGACCAGACTGCACTCCCTTACATATGGACTCTTCAGGCCACCAACTTTGATGTTCAAGAATTGATGTCTGCCCTGGGGGTCCAAGGCTTCGCTAATTTCTGCTGTTTCTCCAGCGTTGCCTCCCTCTTTGTTTGGTTCTGAGCCCTTAATAAAGGATTTTTTGTTTCAATTATACTCGCCTATGTGTGTTTTCCTTCAAAAAGGACAGTTTGTTTGTGAGGATTCAGGTACATTTCAAAAATACAATGTGAAATTAACAAGGGACACCAACACCAAACAATCTCCTTGAGATTAAATAATACAAGATAATAATGGTGTTGTGGTAACTTGACACACAAAACACACACAAAAATATTCTGGAGTAAAACTAAAAATAAAATAAAACAAAGATCAGCCTTGGAAAAAATACAAACCTACAATAAAAAAAAATCTGCCTTTTAAAAAAAAAAAATATATATATATTTTTGTCAGATGTGACAAATCAAAATATATTAAGGGAATCCCGATAAATAATAAAGAAAGAAGTTTGTGAGAAGTCTGTGTGAATATGAGCAGCAAAACTACTTCATTCTTCTCACATTATAAAGAAGAAGAGAGTGCGCTGTATTAAACCATTTTTAACATTGCACCGTGACGAAAGTGTTGTATCCATTGCGAACGCTAAGTTTACCAGACCGAGCTGTTCCGTCTCGGAATTTCTTCTGAGCATGCGTGGCACTTTGTGCATCGGAACAGGCCACACACGTTCGGAATTGACGCTATCGGATTTTCTTGTCGGAAAATTTTATAGCCTGTTCTCAAACTTTGTGTGTCGGAAAATCCGATGGAAAATGTCCATCGGAAAATGCGAACGTGTGTACGGGGCATAAGGGGGATCCCGGAATCGATCGACCCCAGCCATCTTCCCCTGACAATCTCAAACATCTTTAATGATTTACTGGAGAGACCACCAGACACCCCGGTCGCTTTTGAACGTATCCACAGAGCACTACGCCCGAAGGGGAGAGACACATGACCCCCCCAGAGATATAGTCTGCTGTCTCATTGATTTTCCACTAAAGGAGAAGATCCTCCATAAAGCCAGAGGCCGCAACCAGCTATCCTTCCGTGGCTCCGAAATAAAAATTTATCAGGACCTATCCAACATCACCCTGCAACGCAGGAGAGAACTTAGGCCCTTGCTGGACGTCCTGAGAGCCAGATCAATTATATACCGCTGGAAGTTTCCCTTTTGCCTTTCAGTGACCCACCAAGGCCGCACAGTGAATCTTAAAGTTCCGGAAGATCTGGAACATTTTTGCAATGCCCTGGACATCCCACTGATTGATCTACCAGACTGGTACAGTGACTTCCACCTACCCTCACCCAAGGGACCTTCTTCCATGGATGGCATTAATGAAGCAAGCAACTTTAGAATCAGATGCCGTAGGCCTCACCTTATGCCAACATTCTCTCCACCGAAGGCCCCAGGAGCCCAGCGAAATGGCAGCCCCACAGCATCGCCAGTGCACCGCAGAGCATGCATCACCTAGACAGGGACATGCTTTGTTCTTTCCCCCTTTTTTACATGTCCCATCATTATGCCTAGAACCAGTTCTTCAGCACTTATAAGGCATGTTCCCACGCTTGTCCCCACATCCTGGAGTACAGTCGCCCACCACATGATGGTCCCAAGAAGCAATGTTACCTCCTTGCCATCTCTGATTGTGAGGTCTACTTTCTTTTTCTCTGGAATTTCTGTGCCATTACCCATCTGCTCTTCTCCTTGGCACTCATCCCAGATGAACTAATGATATGATTACTTGGGCCCCAGCCCACAGACCACATATTCCCAGTTTCCTTTACCTTCACCTTTAACCTGGTCCACTGCTGCCTCACCCAAAAGGCCAACCACAACTTATTTCTTAAAATCTTCCCCTCTACCTGTTTCTGCCCTTACCCCACTGACTAGGCACATTTGTTGCTGCTTCGACTACTAAAAATTGACTTATCCTGTTACCAACCCACATTCCAGGAATAGTGATCGCAACCGCCACAGGATATACGCCCACAAGCATCCCCACATTTTGAGTCATGTTCTCCTATGCTTCTTTATGGACTTTTCAAGCTTAGACATATCAAGGACTTATAACTGCATGGGCTATAACCTGTTAGACTGCCTTATCTGAATGCCCCATCCCCGTTTACAGGATATGTACTGTCACTTACTTCCAAATTGGTCAGTATATCAATCCCTTTAAGGAAACCAGAACATGGATCCCAGGAACCTCTTAAGGAATTCGAAGACATCATGCAGCAACCTGAATTAAGGCAAATTCCCGAACTCCCATAGGAAATATTAAGGGGCTCTCCTCCCCCCTCCTTTTTTTTTTTATATAGCAGAGGACCCATTTAACCCTAAACGTATCTCATGAATCCACTCCATTAAGCCTAGAGACAATATCAGCCTCACTCCATCTTACCCTGTCGACTTAATGCTCCCCTGTGTCCTTTCTAGCTCCTCCCCTAACTCTGTACCCCAATCTTCTCCCTCCCCTTTTGCTTGTGCCTGCTCTCGCCTATACCTCCTCCTTTCCCTGGGAATGTAGATATGGTTATGTATTATACTCATTTAACATTTTACATACTGCTTTACTTGTCTTTACCATAGTGGACCTCAGTTGATATAATTGCTTATTTCCCCTGCACTTCTGGTGGGACTATGGTCTTTGATGACCAAGAGGGACATGCTCAGTTAAGGCTTGCAAATTATATCCAATTTCCAATTAATCCTTTTTCCTTTACGAGAAAAACATGCACCCCCTTGATCACACAAATCTCTTACTCACTACCATATAAATCACCCAGATGAAGTTGGAGATTCTAAAAATGACCCTCATCGGGCCAGTGCTGGGCATGTCCCCCTCGGAACCAGAAGACCCACATGCAATTCTTAATACTGTCAATTTTTACTGTAAGTGCTGATTGTTTTCTTGTTACAAGTTACACCCCCCCCACAATGGGTCATGTAATCCTCACATCTGTTTCAAGTTCACAGTATTACACAGTTTTAGTACACAAAATGCCTCTTTATTCATGCCACCCATACTCAAGTTTCTTAGCTTGTTTACTCTTTTTTTAATATGAAATATGATATCACATGGTCCCTCAAACCTAAGACTTACTTCTGTCAGGAGCTCTGACCAAGAAATACCCCCCCACTACACCTCTAACACCCATTCACTCACCATGTCACAGATCTACCTTAAAACGGCGGTTGGGGCCCGGGGAGGACTTATGCCCCTTCCGGTCCCCCAACTGACCTCCCTATGAACGCCATGAACAGCACCACTGACCTCACCGGAGCACGGAACCTCCCCCCATTGCTGAACGTTTCCTTCCACACCCTCTCACAGCAGACTCTGGTAGACACTGCTGACCCACACCAGACACCCTATTAGTTATTTTGTGGGCTTGCTAATCAACTCCCTCATCCTTTATAGCCCTCCCTTCTTCTCTGTCTGAGCTTTCCTTACACTCCAGACCCTCCCCCCCACCACCCCACTCTCTCCACCCCACTAAATTCTAACACCCTCTATCTAACTACGCTCTCCGCTCTTCTCTCCCTCCTCTCCTTTAACTTCCCTTCCTTTCCTCCCCACCTCGCCCCCCCATTCCCCCTTTCTGACTCCCCCTCTGGGACAACTCACTACTGACCACAAACCCACAAACATGCTTCCATCCAAAACACAAGCTCCCAATCTCTCTCTGAAACTACTTTCCCTTAATGCAAAGGGCCTAAACACCCCTGAAAAACACTCCCAGCTACTTTCTAACATACAGTGCTTAAAAGCTGATGTAATTTTTATACAAGAAATCCATTTCTGTACCAAGAAAATACCCAGACTGTTTAACCACTACTTTCCCCATAGTTTCAATGCCACATCCCCAATTTTGAAACCCAAAGGAGTTTCTATTCTCTTCTCCAAAAAAGTACCCATTCAAATCTCAGATACCCTTATCGACGATCAAGGCAGATACATCTTTCTGAAAGGCACCCTTAAGAACAAGCCAATCACCCTTGCAAACATATACAGTCCCAACACTTCACAGGTCCCCTTTTTTCGCACAATTACACGCCTTCTCTCAAGCTTTCAAGAAGGGATGCTGATTCTAGGAGGAGATTTTAATGTCCCCTTAGACCCTCTTCTAGATACCTCCTAAGGCAAATCCCACCTACCTTACAGAGCAACAAAACAAATCAGACGATCCCTCCAAGACCTGCTTTTCCATGACACTTGGTGTACCCTTCACCCAACAGATAAAGACTTTACCTTCTTCTCCACCCCACACAACAGATATTCATGACTGGGCTACCTCTTTCTCACCCAACAGGACCTCTCCAGTTTGTCGAAAGCAACTATAGAACCGATGACGTTCTCTGACCATCACCCCATCTCTCTTACACTCACCTTCCCAGACAAACTCACCCAAACGTATATATGGAGGTTGGATCCAACCATTTTGACAGACAAACGTAAGGAACAAAAGGTCCGCCAATGTCTATCCAACTACTTTACAGACAATGACACACCAGACACATCTACACTGATGCAATGGGAAGCACATAAATGCGTGGTGAGGGGCAAATTTATTTCTCTGATGGCAGCGCTTAAAAAAGAAAAGAAAACTGAACTCACTGATCTATTTACCACACTCAAAAAACTGGAAGCGCTACATAAAATCAACTTAACACAGAGTACCCACTCAAAACTCATTGAAAACCGCACGCGCATCCAGGAAGCACTGAGCCTTAATCTCAGAAAAAAAAATTGCCCTCTCACAACAGCTTTTTTATGAGTTTGGTAACAAAAGTGGCCATCTCCTTGATCAAGCTCTACGAAAAAAAAAATTGGGCAACACAATACACCAATTACATTCCCCTACAGGACGGATGCTCACGCACAATGACGACATCGCACGAGAATTTGAAAATTATTATTGCTCCCTATACAATCTTAATGCACCCAATCCCCCTTCTTCGCCACCCTCCGAAAGACTAAACAAGATTAAATCGTTCCTAGACCAATTCGCCCCAGGGAAAATCCAAAATGACGCCACCATCAATCTTGAGTCTCCAATTTCCATAGCAGAATGGGATCAGGCTATCAAACAATTAAAACCAGGAAAGAGTCCAGGTCCAGAGGAACTCACCGCAGCATATTACAGGACATTCTCAGACACCCTCCATTCCCCCTTTTTTAAAGCTTTTAACTCTCTCTCTTCCTCGAACCCTCTCACAAGGGACATGTTAGAAGCACACATAGTAGTTATTCCTAAAGATGAAAAAGATAACACCATTAAGGCAATTAACCTACACCACCTGATAACACAAACAAACCAGAAAGGTTTTTTTCTTGTCCCTTGATGCCGAGAAGGCATTCGACAGAGTGGCCTGGGACTACATGGAAGTGGTCTTAAAAAGCATTGGCATAGGCCCACACATGCGCGGCCTGATTCGCTCACTATATGTAGGCCCATCAGCTAGGGTACGGGTCAACAACATTCTGTCGAATGCCCATGTCACATCCCCACCTAGACACGTCTCCACCCTCTGATAGGACCTACCTTGCACTGTTTCCATAAAATATGCTCCCAATCCACAATATCCTCCATCCCTGGACCACTAACTTTAGTAAAACTAAACCCTGCATTCCCTCCAGGCATGCATCAACACTATCTAAAGGACCACTGGCCACAAGACCAAATAAGAACCTACCAATTCTTTCACCATGAGAAGCTTCTTTCAGCCTCCCAACTCGCAAAGCGATTGGAGAGACCACCCATTCCTACCTGGACCTACCTCCTGCTTGCCCAACATCTCAAACTCCTAGACAAGAACTTGCAATGTTCGCGACAACTTACCCCCTTTGAAAGACTATGCATCCAGACGACATCCCAATCTCACTTGATATCCTCAACACATAACCTTCTCTTTGTGGACCTACAGGCCAATGAGAGCCCAGTGTGTAAAAAATGGGAGAAAGACCTCTCAATCACGCTCTCATCTGAGAATTGGGAACAAATTTTCCTGAATATACACAAGGGCTCTTCTAATGTCACCACGCAGGAAAATGGATACAAAATCCAATCCAGATGGTACCGCACTCCATCCCTTCTACACGAGTTCCCCCCCTACCCTTCACACCTTACACTTACTCCTTTCCTCTTCTCCCCCCCTTTTTTCACAATCTTTCTCCTTCCCCGCGTACCCCCCCTCCCCCATGTCCCACTTATATATCCACATCCACATATGACGCCCAATCACCAACAAAACCTACCAACTTCAAATTCTCCTCATTCTCTTGATTTGGCAGATATGCACAGGACACACTTACGGCTGTCCTCCCCTCCTCTTTAACTGTTGAAAACTCAATTTAAACAGAGCTGTATTACAATCAATTGAAAACACTCCTTCCAGCACTACCCTATCTAGCCTCAGTGTCTGCCAAAAGATAACGAGCAATCCCAATTAGGATTGCTCACAGGCAAACCCCATATACTGGTAGAACCATAAGGCAAACCCACTCATCTCTTTCTCCTACCAGGTATAACTTATGCTGAAACGATCTCCCCCTTTTGCTGTTGGCGCATTGTGGTGTTATTAACATTTCTTTGTAACACTGTTGTTCAAGATCTTTGTTTATATCTTGTATTATTTTTCAATAAAATTTTATGAGAAAAAAAAAAAAGAAAATGGTGTATGACAACCATACATGAATATTGGAAAGATTAGATACAGACAGCTAACGCTTTTCAGGACTCTCTTCAGAGGTGTCTTCAATAAACAGTACATACAACTCTCCAAATTTTTGAGTGATAAATCATATTGTGAAGCTTAAGAACATGCATCAGCGGGCCATGCATTGTTATTCACCGCCCGATGTGAACACTCGGAACCGGCCCACAGAGATTCCCCCAGGATGCAGTCTGAAGAGACAAGGACTGTGTGATGATAGAAGATGTATATAACCCTAAATGAGAACTTGGATCAGTGGGGCCACTGTATAGTGCAGAAAAATCACTGCACTGACATAGTCCATACTGAAGGTAGTCCTGAGTCAGTTGTTTGGTGACGAAGCCAGGTGGTCAATATTTCCAAGCTCAAAAAGAGAGTCCACACTAAGGATGAGCATGATTTTCGGGTCGAACATGAATATCGAACATTATGGGGCGTTCTTGGGAAATTTGAGCGTTCACGGTACGCTCCATGATGCACTGCGAAATCGCAGTGCATTGCTGTATGATGATTGGCCAAAGCATGCACCTGACCTGCATGCTTTGACCAATCCCAGCGCCCTCTGCTAAGAGAGCCATAATTGGCCAAAGGCAGTGTGCCTTTGGCCAATCATGGCTCAGGGGGACCAAGTCCACGCCCCACACTATATAAGGCTGCCTGCACGGAGGCCCTGTGTAGTGTTATTGGTGTGGACAGAGACATAGCATGATTTAGATTAAGCAGGCAGGTTATTAAGTTAGTGGCAATGTAATATATTTATATATATATATATATATATATATATATATATATATATATATTTATATATATATATATATATATATATATATATATATATATATATACATATATACACACACATACAGCCAGTCTAGTATATTTATACTCTGCATCCAGTCAGTGTAGCCAAGAGATCTACATTCTACAGTGCATTCCGTAGGATACTATTTCTAATCTACTTCAGGCAGTGTATTTGATATATATACAGTCAGGTCCATAAATATTGGGACATCGACACATTCTAAGCTTTTTGGCTCTATACATCACCACAATGGATTTGAAATGAAACAAACAAGATGTGCTTTAACTGCAGACTTTCAGCTTTAATTTGAGGGTATTTACATCCAAATCAGGTGAATGGTGTAGGAATTACAACAGTTTGTATATGTGCCTCCCACTTTAAGGGACCAAAAGTAATGGGACAATTGGCTGCTCAGCTGTTCCGTGGCCAGGTGTGTGTTATGCCCTCATTATCCCATTTACAAGGAGCAGATAAAAGGTCCAGAGTTCATTTCAAGTGTGCTATTTGCATTTGGAATTTGTTGCTGTCAACTCTAAATATGATCCAAAGAGCTGTCACTATCAGTGAAGCAAGCCATCATTAGGTTGAGAAAACAAAACAAACCCATCAGAGAGATAGCAAAAACATTAGGTGTGGCCAAATCAACTGTTTGGAACATCCTTAAAAAGAAAGAACACACCGGTGAGCTCAGCAACACCAAAAGATCAGGAAGAGCACGGAAAACAACTGTGGTGGATGACCGAAGAACTCTTTCCCTGGTGAAGAAAACACCCTTCACAACAGTTGGCCAGATCAAGAACACTCTCCAGGAGGTAGGTGTATGTGTGTCAAAGTCAACAATCAAGAGAGGACTTCACCAGAGTGAATACAGAGGGTTCACCACAAGATGTAAACCATTGGGGAGTCTCAAAAACAGGAAGGCCAGATTAGAGTTTGCCAAACAACATCTAAAAAAGCCTTCACAGTTCTGGAACAACATCCTATGGACAGATGAGACCAAGATCAACTTGTACCAGAGTGATGGGAAGAGAAGAGTATGGAGAAGGAAAGGAACTGCTCATGATCCAAAGCATACCACCTCATCAGTGAAGCATGGTGGTGGTAGTGTCATGGCGTGGGCATGTATGGCTGCCAATTGAACTGGTTTTCTTGTATTTATTGATGATGTGACTGCTGACAAAAGCAGCAGAATGAATTCTGAAGTGTTTCTATATATATATACACATATATATATATATATATATATACATTACTTAATACACTGCAGCTGTAGTGCAGTTGCTCCTACTTTTCTGGTGGTGTACACAGCACACAAAACAGTGCAACCATAGTGCAGTTGCTACTACTTTTCTGGTGGTGTACACAGCACACAAAACAGTGCAACCATAGTGCAGTTGCTACTACTTTTCTGCTGGTGTACACAGCACACAGAACAGTGCAATTGTAGTGCAGTTGCTACTACTTTTCTGGTGGTGTACACAGCACACAATACAGTGCAACCATAGTGCAGTTGCTACTACTTTTCTGCTGGTGTACACATTACTTAATACACTGCAACCGTAGTGCAGTTGCTCCTACTTTTCTGGTGGTGTACACAGCACACAAACAGTCCAACCTGAGTGCAGTTACTACTACTTTTTTGGTGGTGTACACAGCACACAATACAGTGCAACCATAGTGCAGTTGCTACTACTTTTCTGGTGGTGTACACAGCACACAATACAGTGCAACCGTAGTGCATTTGCAACTACTTTTCTGGTGGTGTACACAGCACACAATACAGTGCAGTGTGGTGTTGCCAAACAAAATATACATTATGTCTGGAAGGCCTCCAAGGAGAGGCAGACACTCACAGGCCACTAAAAGAGGGCAAACATGCTCTGTGTCTGCAGTCAACAGTGCTGGTCGCGGACATGGTACATCCTCTGCAGGTGGCCATGGGGCACGCTTGTCCTCTTTTTCTGCTGCTGGCCGTGTTATTGAGCCAGAACATGCAGAAGAGTTGGTGGAGTGGATAGCAAAGCCATCCTCATCCTCCTCATCCTCTGTCACACAGGCTCAGAGTAGTTTGCCTTCCAATGCAGCTGCCACAGTGGCCTATTCCACCGGCTCCTTGTCCACAGTCACTCCTTCCATAGCCCCACCATCATGCACGGAGGAGTCCCCTGAACTATTCGACCACAGTGTCGAGTACAAGCTGCTGGAAGATGCGCAGCGATTAGAAGGCTCCGATGTTGGTTCCCAGGTTGAGGAAGGGAGTAACATGAGCCTAGAGAGAGGGGGTGCCCAAGAAGGACTAGAAACTGGCAGTCATGTTCCGCTAGCCACAGCATACTGCCAAGTTTGCTCCAGTGATAAGGAGGGAGGGGATTATGAGGTCACTGACTCTACTGGGTGCCTGATAGAAGAGAGGAGGAGGCACAACTCCAATGAGGCAGGATGTCCTCTAGGGGGCAGCTTAAGGGCAGCCACTCTACTGCAACACACCGCAGAGCTCCGAAGGTGCAGGGCGCTGCTGACTCCACACTGATTTTGAAAAGTTCCTTGGTGTCGACCTTTTTTGACATGTGTGCAGCACATCGCCCCGTTGCTGTTTGTAACCTATGTCTGAAGCGGATCAAGCGTGGCCAGAACAGCAGCCGCTTGGGCACCACATGCTTGACTAGACATATGACGACCTACCATGCAGTCCTTTGGCAACAGCACTTGAAAGACCCACATCAAAGAAAAAGGCGGACTTCTCCTTGCTCCTCATCTGGGATCTCCAACCCCACTATACCTTCAGTCCCCTTTAAAAACCTGCACTGAGAGGAATGAAGGTATAGCAATAGGTGTCCCAATTACTTGCAGCCAATCTGCTATCAGTACACCTCCATCTGATTTTAGCAGGCAAATTTCCCTACCCCAGTTGCTAAACAGGAAAAAGGAATTCGGTCCCAGCCATCCACGTGCTCAGCGCCTGAATACTAGCTTGGCCAAATTGCTAGCACTGCAACTGCTGCCTTTTCAGCTGGTAGACTCTGCCCCCTTCCATGAATTTGTGGAATGTGCTGTACCTCATTGGCAGGTTCCAAAATGCCATTTCTTTTCATGGAAGGCCATTCCGGCTCTCTACCGGCATGTGGAAGGCAATGTTTTGGCCTTGTTGGACAGGGCGGTCAGCAGTAAGGTGCATATTACCACTGACTCATGGTCCAGCAGCCATGGGCAGGGATGTTACCTTTCCTTCATGGTGCACTGGACAATTCTTCTGGCAGCTGGGAGGGATGCAGGACAGGGTTCAGTGTTGTTGGAGCTTGTTCTGCCACCACGCCTCCAAAATGCTAGTGGTCTTTCTGCCACAGCTCTCTCCTCCACCCTCCCCTCATCTTCTTCTTCCCCTATGGCCTCTTCTGATTTCTCCTCTGAACCAGCGGTGCTCTGTAAGCAGTCAAGGGCCTATGCAAGCACTCAGGCAAAAAGATGCCATGCGGTGCTTGAGATGGTCTGCTTAGGAGACAGGAGCCACACTGGGGCAGAGATTCTGTCAGCTCTGCAGGGGCAGGTTCAGAGGTGGTTGACGCCAAGCCAGCTTCAGCCAGGGATGGTTGTATGCAACAATGGCACCAATCTTCTCTCCACCCTCTGACAGCGACACTTGACCCATGTCCCATGTTTGGCACACAGCCTGAATTTGGTGGTGCAGCGGTTTTTGAGCAGGTACCCAGGCTTACAGGATGTCCTGAGGCAGGCCAGATAAGTCTGTGGCCATTTCTGCCGGTCATACAATGCCAGTGCTCAGCTGGCTGACATTCAAAGGGATATGCAACGGCCCACCAACCGCTTCATTTGTGACATGCCCACCAGGTGGAACTCAACGTTGGCAATGCTGCAGCGGCTGCACTCGCAGCAGAGGACCATCAATGAGTACCTGTGTGAGTATGGCACCAGGACAGGGTCAGGGGAGCTTGGCTTTTTTTTGCCATGCCAGTGGCTACTGATAAAGGATGCATGTACTGTCCTGTCACCATTTGAGGAGGCCCCAAGGATGGTGAGCAGCGACAATGCATGCATCAGTGATACTGTCCCTTTTGTCTTAGTGTTGGAGTAATGGACAGGGCACTTGGAATAATGGGCAGGGCACTTGAGACAGAACAGTGGGAGGAAGAGGAGGACTTCCTTACCTCTCAAGGCCCCCCTTTATCCAGATAGCATTCCTGTGGGCCCGCCAAACACACAGGAAGAAGAGAAGGAGGAGGATTGTATCAGTGTGGATGTAGAGGATAACACTTAGCAGCAGTCTTCAAGGGATGGTTTTCAGTCCCCAGAAACCCAAGGAGGTGTACGTGGTTGGGAGGAGGTAGTTGCTGACAACGTCATACTCAGTGACCCGGAGGACTCACAATCGAATGCGTCTGCAAACTTACACTGCATGGCCTCCCTGATTCTGCAAAGCTTGCGAAAGGACCCTAGGATTTGTGTTATCAAGGAGAGGGATCATTACTGGCTGGCAACCCTTCTTGATCCACGTTACAAGGGTAAGGTTGCAGAATTCATCCTGCCTTCATAGAGGGAGCAGAGGATGAAACATCTTCAGGAGGCCATGAAGAAAGGTTTGTTACAATTACAATTACAGGAGGCCATGAAGAAAGGGAGGTTACAATTTCCTGGTGCTGGACAACATGGTGCTGAGGCTTCGGTCAGTCAGAGGAAGAGCAGTGGAGAAGGTGGCTGGCTGACCGATGCCTTTAGATAATTTTTTAGTCCTCAGCGCCAAGGTCTGATCAGTTCAAGCAACCATTGCCAGCGTCTGCATTACATGGTGCAGGAATTGGAGACCTTTCCAACAGACCATCCACTGGTCTTGAGGATGGACCACTGGTCAGAACTTGCTCAATATGCAATTGAGCTACTGGCCTGTCCTGCATCCAGCATTCTTTCTGAATACACATTCAGTGCTGCTGGAAGGTTTGTAACGGATCATAGAGTGCGCCTGTCCACAAACTTCATTGATAGGCTCACATTCATAAAAATGAATCAGTCTTGGATCAGCAGCAGCTATCAAGCACCTGATGCTGATGTTACTGATTGATTTTAATATGGATGTGGGATCCCTTGAAGACTGCCTAGGCTGAGTGACTATTCTATTCCTCCCCAATCTTGATGATGCTAGCTTCCAACAATATTTTTGGTTTAGGGCACCACCACCACTGCCTAAGGCCCAATTTTTCTGCCTCTGTTTAACAGGGGCATGTAATTACAATTTTTGATCAAATATTTCATAGCAGGGCCCATTCCTGCAACCAACAAGTGTAACTGTCAGGGGTTACAGTGTTGTGGCACCACCACTGCCTCAGGCCCAATTTTTCTGCCCCTGGTTAACAGGGGCATGTAATTACAATTCTTGATATAATATTTCATAGCAGGGCCCATTCCTGCGCCCAACCAGCGTAACTGTTACAGTGTTCTGGCACCACCAACACCTAAGGCCCAATTTTCTGCAGAGTATTTAGGGCAGGCCGTATAGTATATATACTTCTGTTCAGAGTATATAGTGCCTAGGGGCCCCACCCAAGCCATTTTTTTTAAATTTGGGTGCGGGGTTCCCCTTAAGATCCATACCAGACCCAAAGATCCTTGTAATGGGGGGGACAACCCATGCCATTTTTCTCAATGATTTTCATGTATATTGCTGGGATCCAACAATACATTACAGCCGCAAGCAGTTTTAAATGACTTTTTTTCCTTTAGAAATGTCATTTTGCTGTGGTATTGTTCTAAACATGGGAAAACTGTGCCACTTTACAGGCATACTATAGACACCCCCAGGCAGGATATTTAAAGGAATATTTCATTTTTATTGTTTCACTTTAAGCATTTTTAAAATCACTGCTCCCGAAAAAACTTTTTTTTTGCATTGATACATGTCCCCTGGGGCAGGACCTGGGTCCCCAAACACTTTTTAGGGCAAAAACTTGCATATAAGCCTTTAAAATGAGCACTTTTGATTTGTCATGTTCGTGTCCCGTGTTTGCATGTTCAAACAAACTTTTTTGCATGTTTGGATGTTCTGGTGCGAACTGAACCGGGGGGTGTTCAGCTCATTCCTAGTCCACACATGTATGAGCTTCAGAGAGATAGACACACATCCCGTTGATCAAAGAACCCTGTGTGCAGACAGCTGCTACCTGGATGCTTAAGGAGGAGGGAGAGCCGACACCCAACCTGATGTGACCATAGATCCACTAGGAACAGGCCTGCAGTGATTCCCCCAGGAATAAACGGGGACTGTGTGATGTTGGAAGATGGGTATACTCCCAAATGGGAACTTGGATCAGTGGGACCACTGTATAGTTCAGAAAATCACTGCACCAACATGGTCCAAACTGAAGATAGTCCTGAGTCAGTTGTTTGGTAATGAAGCCAGGTGGTCAGTATTTCCAAGCTCAAAAAACGAGTCCACACCTGTATGAGTTTCAGAGAAATAGACACATGTCCGGACAATCAAAGAACCCTGTGTGTAACAACACATGGCCCGCTGATGCATGTTCTTAAGCTTCAGGATATGATTTATCACTCAAAAATTTGGAAAGTTGTGTGTACTGTATATTGAAGACACCTCTAGAGAGGGAGTCCTGAAATGCGTTAGCTATCTGTATCTAATCTTACCAATATTCATGTATGGTTGTCATACACCATTTTAACTTGATGTTTTGTATAGTTTATAATAAAATTTGATATTTTTACAATTCTTACTAACTCTTTGACTTTAATCTACTAGTACCGCTATAATCCCACCCCTTGAGGGATTTCTACATTTGAATTTGTTTTTAGGTCTCATGCACACTGGGCATAAAAAAAGCACTGCTTTTACAGGTGTTTATTTTTTTCAGCTTGTAAAAGCACCTCTATGTTAGCCTATGTGTACATGCCCACAGAGGTGATTAGATGGGTTTTAAAAGAGGAGCATTTAGAGGCTGAAAAAAACACTTTCAAAATTATGTTCAGGAGGGGAGCTGAAGAGCATAGAAAACAATAGATGAGCCTAAACACATGTTAACGTGCCTAAACACTAGATGTGTTTAAGCAGCTTTATGTGTTTGAGCATTAATGTATTCCAATGACCAGAATACATTTATATTCTGGCCAATAAAATACATTGACGCCCCTAAACATGCCTAAACGCATGCAATATGTGCCTTTGGGTGCGTTTTTGTAAGTAGCTTTTCTCCTGCCAGAAGCTCTGGCCTTTAGAGAAGAAAAGCAAATGTCCAGTGCACATGAGGCCTTAAATGTTATATTACAACGCGTTAGACTTTGAGGTTACCCTTTAAATAGTACGACTACTTTCACACTGAGTAATATACCAAATGTGTGGCGCTAAAAATTAAAAAAAGAATAATTAACTAATAACTTATGCATAAAACCTGTGAAACAAACCAAACTTAAATATAATTAAAGTGTTTGTGCTCCATGTGATGTACACGGTAAAAAGTCCATAATGTATAAGGTATATATATTATATATATATATATATATATATATATATATATATATATATATATATATATATATATATATCAATCAAATCAGCATATGATATCTACTAATATAATCACCACAGTTTAAATTATAAATAGCGGGCTACAAGGAAATGGCGGCGATCGGCACTATAAAATGTATGGGAAAACGTCAGCCTATCACAATTCCCAGAGGAAGTCTTGTGAGTCTTGTTTTTATTGTGCTAAATGTGAGTGTACACCTATGTGGGATTTTATGTTTAATGAACCTGTTTTAAAACGTTATCACACCATTGCAAGTTTCTATTATCTTTCACATGTGTGATATATGAGGAGGAAAGTGGCTTGTGATCAGGAGAAAGGTGTGACCTATGTAGCAGCATTTAAGCCATAACTAACCACTACAAGAAAGAGGAACCATAGAGCTAATAATATTGTTTATCACAGGCTTTTTTATAAAGCCCTTAAGGTGAGGGTTCACCTGGTGGGGGGAGTGTGCACACCGCATGAAGAAATCACCATCACAGTTTATTATGTTTGGACTGTTGAAATATTAAGGATTTCCTGTGCAATACACGGAGCACGTGCACTTTCTTTATGTATATGTTTTGGACATTGCATGCAGATTTTATCATCTTGTTCTAAAGTTTACATTTATTTTTAGTTTTAAGTTAGGAAGCTCACAAGGTTACACCCACTTACTTTCACACTGGAGTGACAGGAGAGGTGCTTTACAGGCGCTTTGCAGGCGCTATTTTTAGCGCTAAAACGCCTGTAAAGCACCTGTAAAGCGCCTCTCCTGTCACTCCAGTGTGAAAGCCCGAGTGCTTTCACAGTGGAGCGGTGCTCTTGCGGGACATTCAAAAAAGTCCTGCAAGCAGCATCTTTGGGGTGCTTTAGGAGCAGTGTATACACAGTAATTAAAATAAATGAGCAGTGCCGTGGCAGTGCAGTTCTCATTTATTCAGGTCATGGTACAGTATCTCACAAAAGTGAGTACACCCCTCTCATTTTTGTAAATATTTTATTACATATTTTCATGTGACAACACTGAAGAAATTACAATTTGATACAATGTAAAAGTAGTGAGTGTACAGCTTGCATAACAGTGTAAATTTGCTGTCCCCTCAAAATAACTCAACACACAGCCATTAATGTCCAAACCGCTGGCAACAAAAGTGAGTACACCCCTATGTGAAAATCTCCAAATTGGGCCCAAAGTGTCAATATTTTGTTTGGCAACCATTATTTTCCAGCAATGCATTAACCCTCTTGGGCATGGAGTTCACCAGAGCTTCACATGTTGCCACTGGAGTCCTCTTCCACTCCTCCATGACGAAAAATGTTAGGGGTGTACTCACTTTTGTGAGATGTAGTAGTTAGTCACATTAACCACTTAAGGACTGGAAGGATTTGCCCCCTTAATGACCAGGCCATTTTTTGCGATACAGCACTGTCACTTTAAATGACAATTGCGCTATCATGCGACATTGTACACAAACAAAATTGATGTCCTTTTTTTCCCACAAACAGAGCTTTCTCTGGTATTCGATCACCTCTGCTGTTTTTATTTTTTGCGCTATAAACAAAAAAAAGCGACAATTTTGAATAGATTGCTATAAATTTAAATAAATAAACTTAAATAAATTCCTATAATAAATAGCCACCCCCCCCCCCCCAAAAAAAAAAAAAAGTTTAGACCAATATGTATTCTTCTACATATTTTTGGTAAAAACAAAAAAAAATTGCAATAAGTGTATATTGATTGGTTTGCACAAAAGTTATAGCTTCTACAAAATAAGGGATAGATTTATTGGATTTTTATTATTATTTTTTTTTTACTAGAATTAGCGATTTTTAGCAGGATTGTGACATTGTGGGGGACAGATTGGACACTTTTGACACTTTTTTGGGACCATTGACATTTATACAGCAATCAGAGCTAAAAATAGCCACTGATTACTGTATAAATGTCACTGACAGGGAAGGGGTTAAGTGTTCCCTGGAAGGTGTTTCTAACTGTAGGGGGAGTGTAATGACTGGAGGAGGAGAGAGATCGCTGTTCCTGATCACTAGAAACAGCAGATCTCTCTCTATTCCCCTGTCAGAATGGGGATCTGTCTGTTTATATTGACAGATCCCCATTCTGGCTCTCTGAGGAGTGATCGCGGGTCGCCCGCAGACATTGCAGTCACCAGCCAGAGAGGACCCCTGGGTGGCCAGGGGAGAAGGAGAGGGTTCCTGGGTGGACATGGGAGAAGGAGAGGGTTCCTGGGTGGACGTGGGAGAAGGAGAGGGCCCCTGGGTGGACGTGGGAGAAGGAGAGGGCTCCTGGGTGGACGTGGGAGAAGGAGAGGGCCCCTGGGTGGCCATTTAGTGAAGAAGATCGCCCCTGGGTGGACGTTTGGAGGAGGAGAGGGCACCTGGGTGTTTAGAGTAAGAAAGGGCCCCCAAGATGAATGGGGGAGGAGGAAAGGGCCCCCAGGGTGGTTGGCAGAGAATAAGTGGGCCCCTGGCTGTTTGGTGGAGAAGGAGATGGCCCCAGGGTTGGCCAAAATTAGAAGATCTGGTCCTAGGGTGGTTGGAGGAGGAGAAGGTGCCACCCTTCTCCCACAAGGGCAGAGACACCCTTCTCCCCTGGAGGACAGGGACACCCCTTCTCCCCTGGAGGACAGGGACACCCCTTCTCCCCTGGAGGACAGGGACACCTCTTCTCCCCTGGAGGACAGGGACACCTCTTCTCCCCTGGAGGATGGGGACATCCCTTCTCCCCTGGAGGACAGAGTCCCCCATTCTCCCCTGGAGGACAGAGTCCCCTCATCTCCCCTGGAGGACAGAGTCCCCCCTTCACCCCTGGAGGACAGAGTCCCCCCTTCCCCCCTGGAGGACAGAGTCCTCCCTTCTCCCCTGAGAACAGAGTCCTCCCTTCTCCCCTGAGGACAGAGTCCTCCCTTCTCCCCTGAGGACAGAGTCCTTCCTTCTCCCCTGAGGACAGAGCCCCCCCTTCTCTCCTGAGGACGGGGACACCCTTCTCTCCTGGAGACAGAGTTCCCCCTTCTCCCCTAGGGATGGGGAACCCATCTTGCCTACGGACAGGAACCCCATCTCCCCTGGCAACGGGGACTCTATCTCACCTAGGGACCCCATCTTCCCTGGGGACCAGGACCCCACCTCCCCTAAGAACCAGAACCCGATCACCCTGAGTGTGCCAACCTCAACGCCCTGCCTGATCACCCTGTGTGTGCCAACCTCACCGCCCTGCCTGCTATGTGTCCTGTGTGAGGGCCCTCCTGTGACAGCTCTTATCAGGACTTCACCCCACTGCGTGCTCCTCCTACATGGACACATGGATGTGCTCCCACTACACGACTGACCCCTCTGTGTGCGCCCGCTACACGGCTGAACCCTCTGTGTGCTCCTCCTACATGACTGACCTCTCTGTGTGCTTCCCCTACACAGGGGACCAGTCTGTTTGCTCCCCCTACATGTCTGCATTCTCTGACCACCCCCTGTATCCTTTGCTCAGGTTCTGACCATCTCCTATATCCTGTCCGCAGCCTCTAACCATCTCTTGTATCATGTCTGCAATCTCTGACTATCTCTTGTTATTTCACTTGTCTGCAGTCTCTGAGGGGGAGACTGGAGAGGAATCAAGAGCGAAAGTGCCGCCGGGATGGGGGTCACGGAAGGAGTCAGACGTGTGTTGACTATGGAGAGGAGACTATAGAATAAAACCAGAGCCACCAACCTGGAGCCGTCTAACAGCCCTGCACGGTGCACCTGAGAGATCAGTGACAGTGCCGTCAGGCCAGTCTAAGGGTGGGTCACTGATGTTTACAAAAGATACGCTGCGCTGAAAATACACTGATGTAATGGGGGAAGTAAATATAATAATGTAAGAGGCACTGATATAAAGGTTTCCCCAGTATCTTCTGTGTTCCCAGGACATGTCTCTGGGCCTCCATCCTTTCTAATCTAACTCATGTATCTCATGTATCCTCTGCATTTCCTGGACATATCTCTGGGCCTTCATCCCTTTTAATCTTATGCCCCGTACACATGATCGGACATTGATCAGACATTCCGACATCAAAATCCATGGATTTTTTCCGACTGATGTTGGCTCAAACTTGTTTTGCGTACACATGGTCGCACAAAGTTGTCGGAATTTCTGATCGCCAAGGACGCGGTGACGTACACCACGTACAACGAGACTAGAAAAGGCCAGTTCAGAACCAAGCGTGGCACCTTTTGGGCTCCTTTTGCTAATCTAGTGTTAGTAAAAGTTTGGTGAGAGACGATTCTCGCTTTTTCAGACTCGTGGTTTTCAGATAATTTTCTGCTGTTCAGTTTGTGCTTGTGGGTTTGTATCTGCTCTTCAGTGCGTGCAGCGAGTTATGCGTTTCTTGTTCATTCGTTACTGTTTTTCAGGTCGCTCTTCACATGCCTTGCTGTTCTTCAGTGCGTTCTGTTACTTCGTTCTGAGCAGCCGACCGTTTTCTAGCCATGTTGCGCATACATACTCCTCATAGAGTTCGTGCTGTGCGGGGGCTTGGTGTTGGGGTCCTTACCTTGACACAAGTCCAGTCCATGAACAGGGTGGGGAGGAGTTCATGGACCAAGAATTGGTTGCTCCAGCGTCACCAGTTCTGTCATATGCCTTTGCTCCGTGAGATCTGTGAGAATAATCCTGATGATTTCAGGAACTTTCTCCGGATGACGGACCCTGTTTTTCACCGTTTGTTGGCTTTGCTGACCCCTTACATTAGCAGGCAGGATACCTGCATGAGGCAAGCCATCACTCCGGAGCAGAGGCTCGTCGCCACCCTGCGGTACTTGGCGACAGGGAGAAGCCTGCAGGACTTGAAGTTCTTGACAGGCATCTCCCTCCAGGCTCTGGGGATCATTATCCCAGAGACCTGTTCTGCCATCATCCAGGTCCTGCAGAAGGAGTATATTAAGGTAAGATTTTTATCCTTTAATATCACATTTTATTGTATTTAATGTTTGATAATATATTGTATTTATTTCCTCATTCCCTAATTACCATGTTTGTAATATGCTGTGAATGTCCCCTTTGTCCTCATGCATGCTGGATTTTTCTGTAATTTTTTTTTTTGTCCTTCATACATATTTGCCTTCACTTACCTCCCCAGCATGGTCTCCTGGCCCTATATTCACCTCATGTAGTCACTTAACAATGTATTTTATCAGCTCCATAGTAGTGCTTTAACCCAAACACCCCCTAAAATGTTTTTATATGTGATTTGTGCTTTAAATTCAGGCAGAGTGCCAGAGGCTTTTTTTGGGAGGTCCCCAAATCATTTGGAACCCTCCCTCCCCCCAACTGCTAAGTCAGCTGATACCAATTCTCTATCTATCCTCAATCCTCTATCTGCTGACTTTGCCAAACCCATACACACTACACCCATTTCTTTAGTGATCAGATGTATGGATGAATCCCCCAAAGCATGTAGTGCAAGGGCCTGCCTGAATACTTTCAAATGGTACTTTTTAAAGTTTTTGTATCCTATTATTATCTTTATAGGTAATAGCAGAATGTCCAAATGTGCTCACATGTGTACAGTGTGTATTTATATCTTTGTATTATGACACTTCTTACCTATCCAGTGGGCTGTCAATAGTGTAACTAAGGAGGGGCTGGCCAAAGTAATACACATTATTTAGGCATTCATCTCTCAATGAAGTGGAGAAGGTTACCTGTCCAAAAGATCTCCCCCCCAAAATGTTAGAAATGGCCCATGAAAGGGGGAAGGGGGAATCTGATAGGTGTAACTTATACTTTGGTCTTTAAAAACTCCCTCAAATAAATGTTATCTTGATGTTGGCCAAAATGACTATTTTTTTTTTCTTGTTTGACTCCACAGTTTATTTCCAACCCACAGGAATGGCAGACTGTGGCCTCCCACTTTGCCCAGCGGTGGGACTTTCCTAACTGCGGAGGAGCAATTGATGGGAAACACGTCCACATCGTCCCACCACCCAACTCGGGGTCATACTATTTAAACTATAAGGGGTTCAATAGTATTGTGATGTTGGCGGTGGTGTCGGCTACTTACGAGTTCCTGTATGTGGACATGGGAAAGAATGGCCGGATGTCCGATGGTGGAGTCATCGCCCAGACGGAGTTCTACAGGCGTCTCCAGAATGGCAGCTTGGACTTGCCACCTCCAGAAGACAATGTGGAAGGACTCCCATTCATCTTCGTAGCAGATGAAGCGTATGCGGCCATTCCCGATGAGGACCCTCACCCCGGACCAGAGGGTTTTTAATTACTGGCTGGCCAGAGCCAGATGAGTGGTGGAGAACATGTTTGGAATCATGGCCAGCCGGTTCCTCCTATTTCTTACACCCATACACATGGCGGAGTACAAACTGAATCATATCATCCTGGTGTGCTGTGTTCTATACAACTTTTTATGGCAACATTCTGCCAACTATGCTGGCTCAGTTGGGCCTGAGGCTGGACTTCAAAATGAACCAACCCTGACGGCGCTTGAAAGTGGCCGTCCTGGCTTGCCCCCCCTGAATGCCCGTGATGTTCGTCTAAGATACCTTGAATACTTTGCAGGTAGGGGGGCTATCAATATGCCAGACAATGTCTGAAACCTTTTTCAAATAAAAAAAAAAAAAACTACTAAAATCTTTGGTGACATTTACTGCTTGTGTTTCTTTTAGCTGACCCTGACAGAAATGTGGTGAGTCCTGAAAATGGCGTGATTGTGTAACATTACAAAGCATTGTTGGGTGTTATTTACTAAAGGTAAAGACACTTTGCACTACAAGTGCACTTGTAGTGCAAAGTGGATTTGCCCTTAGGAAATAACCCCCATTGTCACTGAAAACACCAATTAGAGCACAACAAAAGTTTTGGAGCCTTGCAACAATAATCCACACATTCTTGATTAACAATCTTTTTAATACCAGCACAATCACATGTGCATTTAGAAAAGGTTTTTAAAACAAACCAACATGTTTGTTGTATAACAATTTTTGGGGTCACATTAGAAAAAGTAGAAATGTCCATTTAAGATAAAACAGGCATGTTTAAAACCAACAAGAAAGACACAAATCTTGAACTTACAAAGTTCACTTTTGGTAGAACTTGAAGGCAATATCAGACATGAGTATTTACAAACTGTGTTTGATATTGCTTTCAGATGGGGTGAAGTCACCCCTAGAAAAGCCAAATTTTGAAGATGCACACAAATCGCCGAATGTCAACATGTGCTAGCTGCCATCATGGGGGATCGAGGGACGTGTTTTGTGGGTGCAACCCCTTCCTCACAGCTACTTTATTATTGAGGAAGGGGTTGCACCCCCAAAATGCCTACATTGATCTCCCGTGAAGGCAGATAGCACATGTTGACACACTGTGTGCATCTTCAAAATTTGGTTTTTCGCAAATATGTCAAAAAAATGGTCAAAAGTTTTAGCTCACAAAAAGAACAAAAAAAAAAGGGATTTTGCTTGGTTTTAAACTCTCCTAAAACATCAATGATGTTCTTAATTTTTTTTTGAACATCATTGATGCTTTTCTGGATGTTTTCCAAGTCCCTATTATACCCCATGATCTCCCCGATCAGGATCTGTGCACTTTCAGAGGTGAAATGACCTGGATCCACAACATCACGATCACCTAAAAAGATAGAAACAAAAACACACCATGTATTATAAATCTGCCGTCATCCTTCTCTTACCTGAGCCTGTGGTCGCAGACACTCACCTGATGTGGTGACAATTTCCACCACGTCTCCTTCCTCCTCCTGCTCTGCTTGGCTTGGGTGGGTCTCCACTTCTTCATGAGGTGGGGGGTCTGTGGTATCCTCGGATGAGGGGTGTCCTCTGAGTCTTTTATCCCCTATGTAAAAAAAATAGGTATATTTAGCACACAGATATTTGATGACAGAAATAGGAATATGAAACATTGCTTGGAAGTGGGGTACAATTGTCTGTTTTGGCAGAGTTCCAAGATGTAGAATTTTTATTGTCCTTTGTCAAGCTTCAATACTTTACCTATTTAGTACAAGCTTCAAAGATGGAGACCCCCTTATAGTATACACTGGAGCACCTGTGTGGGGCCCCCTAATAAAAAGTGTGTTCTGGTGTCCCACACTAGTGCTCCAGCGTCCAGATGTGAAAACTGCTGAGTGTCTTCTCCTTACACAGAATCTAGTTTGCATTTCATCCTAGTTACAAACCCATCTACATGACCAAATTATTTTCAGACAAGTAGGCCATAAAAAATGTTGGCAAATGCATATGGCCAAAACAATGGTGTTTTATAGGCCAAACGAACAATGTTTTATACGAACGAATAATGTGCCCATGAACATGAAAGTTGACATTTTAAACTGGACAACAGTTAAGAAAAGCACATGGAGCAGCACGAACGTAATAAACATAAAGAATAGGAACACAGGACAACTACTTACTTTTTTGCAGCACTCTCTGGATCCTTCTGTACTGCCCATGCTCTCTTAATTTGAGGTCCGACCACCGCTTCCTGAGCTGATCTTTCGATCGTCGTACCCTGAAATTCCGGTGCAGACTCTTGACCACTTTCGCCATTATCTTGACCTTTCTGACATTGGGGTTGGGGTAAGGTCCATACTTCCCACCATAGTCGGCTCTCTTCAGGATGTCGACCATCTCCACCATCTCCACAAAGGACATATTTGAGGCCTTAAATCGTCTCCTTCTGGATCGGGGGTTTTCCTCCTCCTCCTCGTTGCTGTAATTAGCACACACCTGCTGTGTCTCCGCCATGTGCTCTTCCCCCACTGCGCCGAACGAGAAGGGGCGGGGAATAGACTAGAAAGAACGTCAGGGGTGGGCGGCGTTTCACACATGCGCAGTGTCTATAAAGCGTAACACGCGTGCGTAGTACGTACGATCTGTGAGCAGAGGAAGGAGTATCGGAGGCGCCGATCGTGATAACGAATGTAAGATAAAAACTTGGGCCTATACTGCTTCTAGATTGAGGCCTATATTGTAACAAGATTAGGAGAGTTTTGCCTGACATTAGAGTTTGTCTTGTGTATTGCAGATAAAATGGATGGCTTCAATGACCACAACTTTCTCCCCCTGTTCATAGACGAGTACAGGGAGCTGCCCTGTCTGTGGCAGGTCAAACACCCGCATTATAATCATAAACAAAAGAGGCAGGCAGCGCTGGAGAAACTGCTGGAGTTGGTGAAGCCAGTGGTCCCCACGGCAACCATCCCCTATTTAAAAGCAAAAATTGGTGGCCTGAGGAGCACTTATCTTAGGGAGCACAAGAAGGTCACGGATTACAAGAGATCAAGAGCTGCAGCAGATGACATTTATGTTCCCAGGCTGTGGTACTAAGAGAGACTACGATTTCTGTCAGACCAGACTGGAGTCAGGGAATCCCTCTCAACCCTTCCTTCCACTCTTCCTTCCACCCCAGCTGAGGCTTCTGATGTCCAGCCTGGGACTTCCAGCCAGGAAGAAGTGGAGGAGCCCAGCTTGAGCCAGGTATAGCATTCTTCTACAGATTTCTGGTCAAGAAATAAATGATGTTTACTAGATGTTATTATTGATCACTAATTGCTGATTTAATAAAGTGTTTTACATAGCAATAGACAGTAGTGGGCAAAAATAATTGGAACAAGAATGAAAAATGCTGGGCTCAGAAAGATAGTCTGTTATATTTGTTAACATTCAATTTGCAACAGTCATGAGGTGAAAATTGTGTGTGATTGATGAAGAAAAAGAAAAAATTATATCCCTTTTTCATACACAGGAAGAACTCAGCCAGGACGAGGCTCTGGAATGTGGCACACAGGATGAGGCTGTGGAATGTGGCAGCCAGGAGGAGGCGGGGGTTAGTGGTAGCCATTAGGAGGCGGGGCTAAGTGGCAGCCAGGAGAAGCCTGGGCCCAGTAGGAGCCTGACAGAATCGCAGGTTCCTCCCCTCCGCCTTCCAACCAAAAGACCCAGGAAGGGGAGTCACGTGCAGGATTCAGGCTGATTCAGGAGGCTTCTGTGTCCCTCAGAGCCACCCCCACTCCTGAAGAGGCCTTTTTCTGCATGGCTACCACCAAACTGCAGGGCATGCAGGAGGGCCAACGCCAGCTGTGTGAGGACCTTCTTTATAAAGTCTTAACTAAGGGGATGAGGGGCAAAATCACACCCAATACCCACCTGAGTGAGTTGGAACATTCTCCTCCTCCCTCTCCTCCTTCTCCTGCCACAACTCCACCACCACAGCCATAGCGTGGAAGGAATCGTGGAAGGAAGACCAGAGAGTGATGGCCTGGGTTCAGTCTGGTCTGACAAAAGATGCAGGCTCTTGTATGACCACAGCCTGGGGACACAGATGTCATCTGCTGCTTTCTTGATCTCTGGGACTTCTGGACCAGACTGCACTCCCTTATATATGGACTCTTCAGGCCACCAATTTTGCAGTAAAATAATTGATGTCTGCCCTGGGGGTCAAAGGCTTCACCAATTTCTGCTGTTTCTCCAGCGTTGCCTCCCTCTTTGTTTGGTTATGAGCCCTTAAAGTGGAAGTCCACCGAAATCCACCTAAAAAAAAAATATTAAAAGCCAGCAGCTACAAATACTGCAGCTGCTGACTTTTAATAAATGGCCACTTACCTGTCCCAGGGTCCAGCGATGTCGGCAGCCGACGCCGATAACCCACTCGATTCTCGGCAGCTGCCGCTGCCATCCTAGGTGAGGGAATCAGAAAGTGAAGTGTTGCGGCTTCACTTCCCGGTTCCCTACTGCGCATGTGCGAGTCACGCTGCGCATCGTAACTGGTCCCCGCTATCTCCTGGGACCTGTGTGTTTCCCAGGATACAGCGCAAAGGGACAGGAAGAGGCATAGACTCCCGTGGGAGTCTATGCCGGAAGTGGATGCAAATACCTGTCTTAGATAGGTATCTGCACCCCCCTCCCCCCTGAAAGGTGCCAAATGTGACACAGGAGGGGGGGAGGGTTCCGAAAAGCGGAAGATCCATTTTTGTGTGAAACTCCGCTTTAATAAAGGTGTTTTGGTTTCAATTCGTGTGTTTCCCTTCAAAAAGGACAGTTTGTTTGTGAGGAGACAGGTACATTTCTAAAGTACAATGTGAAATTAACAAGAGACACCAACACCAAGCAATGTCCTTGAGATTAAATAATACAAGATAATAATGGTGTTGTGGTAACTTGACACACAAAACACACACCAAAATATTCAGGATGTTAAATAACTAAAAAAAAAAAAATAACAACAAGATCAGCCTTGAAAAAAATACAAACCAAAAAAAAAACACATCAGGCTTGAACAAAAAACAAAAAAAAACAAAAAAAATTATATTGATTTTTTGTCAGATGTGACAAATCATAATATATTGAGGAAATCACGATAAATAATAAAGAAAGAAGTTTGTGAGAAGTCTGTGTGAATATCAGCAGCAAAACTATTTCGTTCTTCCTGCATTATAAAGAAGAAGAGAGTGTGCTGTATTAAACAATTTTAAAGCTGTAGCCTGACGAAAGTGCTCTATCCATTCCGAATGCTAATTTTACCAGACCGAGCTGTTCCGTCTCGGAATTTCTTCTGAGCATGCGTGACACTTTGTGCGTCGGAATTGTCCACACACAGTCAGAATTGACGCGATCGGATTTTGTTGTCGGAAAATTTTCTAGCCTGCTCTCAAACTTTGTGTGTCAGAAAATCCGATGGAAAAAGTCCGAAGGAGCCCACACACGGTCGGATTTTCCGACAACATGCTGCGATCGCACATTTTCCGTTGGAAAATCCGACCGTGTGTACGGGGCATTACAGTGTAAGGGGGGACTCTGCGAACCCTAATGTAAAGGGTAACACTGATAAAGGGCAATGCTGCAGACCCTGATGTAAGTGGGTGACCAGAGCACCCCTTACACCAGAGTTCCTCCTTAAATCATGCTCTGCAGCATTTTCCTTTACATCTGAGTTCCCTTGCACTGCAAGGGGGAATCCTGCAGACTCTGATGTAAAGGGGAATGCCGGGAACTGTGATGTGGGGGGGTGTCGGGGAAAATCTGGTGACTAGAGACCACCATCCGCAGAGTGAATACACTAAGATAAGGGGGGTTACTGATATAAGGGGAAACCTTTATATCGGTGCCCCCTTACATTATTGTATTTACTTCCCTATTACATGAGTGACCCCCCCCAGACTGGCCTGACGGCACTGTCACTGACCTCCTCTCAGATGCCCCGTGCAGGGCTGTTAGACGGCTCCAGGTTGGTGGCCCTGGTTTTATTCTATAGTCTCCTCTCCACAGTCCACATACGTCGGACTCCTTCCGTGACATCCATCCCGGCAGCACTCTCAATCTTGATTCCTCTCCAGACTCCCCCTCAGAGACTGCAGACATGAGAAAAGGCAAGAGATAGTCAGAGATTACAGACATGATACAAGAGATGGTTAGAGGCTGCAGACAGGATATAGGTAGGTGGTCAGAACATGCGTACAGGATACAGGAGGTGGTCAGAATATGCAGACATGTAGGGGGAGCAAACAGACTGGACCCCCGTGTAGGAGAAACACACAGAGGGATCAGTCATGTAGGAGTAGCACACAGAGGGGTGAGTCCTGTAGTGGGAGCAAACAGAGGGGTCAGTCGTTTAGTGGGAGCACATCCATGTATCCATGTAGGAGGAGCACACAGCGGGGTGAAGTCCTGATTAGGGATGAGCTTCGTGTTCGAGTCGAACCCATGTTCGACTCGAACATCGTCTGTTCGCCTGTTCGCTGAATTGCGAACGATATGGGCCGTTCGCGCCAAATTCGTGAGGCGCGTCACGGCCCAAAATTCACTGCGGCATCTCAGTGCACTGCTGGCTGATGATTGGCCAAGCATGCACTATGACCCGCATGCTTGGCCAATCACAGCGCCATCTGTAGAGAAAGCTGTAATTGGATAAAGCCAGGGTGGCTTTGGCCAATTATGACTCAGCGGGTTTAGAACACGCCCTACACTATGTAAGGCCGCCTGCACGGCGGCCCTGTGTAGTGTGTTCCAGCTTGACAGAGAGATAGACAGAGAGAGAGACAGTGTCATTTGATTTAAATTAGATAGATTAGGCAGGACAGTCAGTCAGTTGCACGGTGGCCCTGTGTAGTGTGTGTTCCGGCGTTGAGAGACAGAAACAGAGAGACAGTGTCATTTGATTTAAGTTAGATAGGTTAGGCAGGACAGTCAGTGAGTTAGCTGCACTTACAGTGTATTGTGTATATATATGCATCCCAGGTGTTGTGTGTGTATATATGTATATATATATATATATATATATATATATATATATATATATATATATATATTTATTTATATACACTGTATTCAGTTAAGCTAGCTCCATTCCTGTTATTATCTTCCTACTGACAGGCAGGCTTGTGTTGTTACAGTATTTACAGCTACCTGAAGAAAATTGCTGGTGTTCTTCTGATCCTATTAGTACCACAGTCAGGCAGCTAGACTATTTACAGTTAGTGTAGTGCGTCCTCCTCACAGTGTTCAGCTAAAGCTACAAGTTAGTTTAGTGTGACCTCTGCACAGTGTTTAGCTAAAGCTACAAGTTAGTGTAGTGCGTCCTTCTTGCAGTGTTCAGCTAAAGCTACAAGTTAGTGTAGTGCGTCCTCCTCACAGTGTTAAGCTAAAGCTTCAAGTTAGTGTAGTGCATCCTCCTCACAGTGTTCAGCTAAAGCTACAAGTTAGTGTAGTGCGTCCTCCTCACAGTGTTCAGGTAAAGCTACAAGTTAGTGTAGTGCGACCTCTGCACAGTGTTCAGCTAAAGCTACAAGTTAGTGTAATGCGTCCTCCTCACAGTGTTCAGCTAAAGCTACAAGTTAGTGTAGTGCGTCCTCCTGACAGTGTTCAGCTAAAGCTACAAGTTAGTGTACTGCGTCCTCCTCACAGTGTTCAGCTAAAGCTACAAGTTAGTGTATTGTGACCTCTGCACAGTGTTCAGCTAAAGCTACAAGTTAGTGTAGTGCATCCTCCTTACAGTGTTCAGCTAAAGCTACAAGTTAGTGTAGTGCACAGTGTTCAGCTAAAGCTACAAGTTAGTGTAGTGCGTCCTCCTCACAGTGTGAAGCTAAAGCTTCAAGTTAGTGTAGTGCATCCTTCTCACAGTGTTCAGCTAAAGCTACAAGTTAGTGTAGTGCGTCCTCCTCACAGTATTCAGGTAAAGCTACAAGTTAGTGTAGTGCTTCCTCCTGACAGTGTTCAGCTAAAGCTACAAGTTAGTGTACTGCGTCCTCCTCACAGTGTTCAGCTAAAGCTACAAGTTAGTGTATTGTGACCTCTGCACAGTGTTCAGCTAAAGCTACAAGTTAGTGTAGTGCATCCTCCTCACAGTGTTCATCTAAAGCTACAAGTTAGTGTAGTGCGACCTCTGCACAGTGTTCAGCTAAAGCTACAAGTTAGTGTAGTGCGTCCTCCTCACAGTGTTCAGCTAAAGCTACAAGTTAGTGTACTGCGTCCTCCTCACAGTGTTCAGCTAAAGCTACAAGTTAGTGTATTGTGACCTCTGCACAGTGTTCAGCTAAAGCTACAAGTTAGTGTAGTGCATCCTCCTCACAGTGTTCATCTAAAGCTACAAGTTAGTGTAGTGCGACCTCTGCACAGTGTTCAGCTAAAGCTACAAGTTAGTGTAGTGCGTCCTCCTCACAGTGTTCAGCTAAAGCTACAAGTTAGTGTAGTGCGACCTCTGCACAGTGCTCAGCTAAAGCTACAAGTTAGTGTAGTGCGTCCTCTGCACAGTGTTCAGCTAAAGCTATCTGTAGAAGGTTGGTGGTGTTTTCCTGATCTTATCACTACCGCAGGCAGCTACATTATTTACATGTTAGTCTAGTGCGACCTCTGCACAGTGTTCAGCTAAAGCTACCTGTAGAAGGTTGGTGGTGTTTTCCTGATCCTATCACTACCGCAGGCAGCTACATTATTTTAACAATAGTGTAGTGCGTCCTCTTCACAGTGTTCAGCTAAAGCTACCTGTAGAAGGTTGGTGGTGTTTTCCTGATCTCATCACTACCGCAGGCAGCTACATTATTTTAATGTTAGTGTAGTGCGTCCTCTTCACAGTGTTCAGCTAAAGATATCTGTAGAAGGTTGGTGGTGTTTTCCTGATCCTATCACTACCACAGGCAGCTACATTATTTTAACGTTGGTGTAGTGCATCCTCTGCACAGTGTTCAGCTAAAGCTACAAGTTAGTGTAGTGTGACCTCTGCACAGTGTTAATCTAAAGCTACCTGTATAAGATTGGTGGTTTTCTCATACTACATTCAGGCAGTTGATTTTGCTAGCTGCAGCATCAGTATAGATAGATAGATAGATAGATAGATAGATAGATAGATAGATAGATAGATAGATAGATAGATAGATATAGATATAGATATAGATATAGATATAGATATAGATATAGATATCGATATCGATATCGATATCGATATCGATATCGATATCTATATCTATATCTATATCTATATCTATATCTATATCTATCTATCTATCTATCTATCTATCTATCTATCTATCTATCTATCTATCTATCTATCCTGAGCAGTCCCTCGAACTGTTTGACTACAGTGTTGGGTACATGCTCCAGGAGGATGCCCAGCATTTAGAAGGCTCTGTTGATGATACTGAGCTAGATGAAGCCAGTAACCTGAGCACGGACAGAGGGAGTGCCCAAGAAGGACAACAATCTGGCAGTCATGCTCCCTGTGCTGCAGCATGCTGCCAAGTTTGCTCCATTGATGAGGAGGGAGGGTATGATGAGGTCACTGACTCAATGTGGGTGCCTGATAGGAGAGAGGAGGAGGAGGCACATCGCCAATGAGGCAGGATGCCCTCCAGGGGCCAGCCTAAGGGCAGCACACTGACTGCATCACACCGCAGAGCTCCGCATGTGCAGGGCACTGCTGTCTCTGCACGTTATTCCAGAAGTTCTTTGGTGTGGGCCTTTTTTGAGACGAGTGCATCATATCGCACCGCTGCTATTTGCAACATATGTCTCAAGCGTATATCGCGTGGCCAAAACATCTTCCGTTTGGGAACCACATGCTTGACCAGACATATGTTGACCTGCCATGCAGTTTGTTGGCAAGTGTATCTAAAAGATCACAGGGTGCGTCTGTCCACCAAAGAACAAAGAGGACCTCTCCTTGCTAATCATCAGCTGAGATCTCCAACCCCACTATACCTTCAGTCCTCTCTGAGACCAGCACTGAGAGGAATGAAGGTGTAGAATTAGGTGTGTCACAGCCAAGTACTTGTGGGCAATCGGCTTTCGATACACCGACGTCAGATTGTACCAGGCAAATTTCCCTGCCCCAGCTGCTGCACCGCTGAAAGAAGTTCGCTCCCAGCCATCCACATGCCCAGCGGTTGAATACTAGCTTGGTAAAATTGCTAGCACTTCAACTGCTACCTTTTCAGTTGGTAGACTCTGCCCCCTTCTGTGAGTTTGTGGAATGTACGGTTCCTCAGTGGCAGGTACCCAAACGCCACTTTTTCTCACGAAAGGTGATTCCGGCTCTCTACCGGCATGTGGAAGGCAATGTCCATGCCTCGCTGGACAGGGCGGTCAGCGGTAAGGTGCATATTAACGCTGACTCATGGTCCAGCAGGCATGGACAGGGATGTTACCTAAGTTTCACCGCGCGTTGGGTGACTCTGCTGGCAGCTGGGAAGGATACAGGACAAGGTACAGTAGTGTTGGAGGTAGTTCCACCACCACGCCTCCAAAATGCCACTACCAATGATTCTGACACACCTCTCTCTTCCACCCCTCCTCTTCTTCTTCCTCCATGGCCTCTTCCTGTGCTTTGTCCTCGGAAACCAGCAGTGCTCCATAGGTGTTCAAGGGGCTATGCAAGTATGCAGGCCAAAAGATGCCATGTGGTGCTTGAGCTTGTGTGCTTGGGGGACAGGAGCCACACTGGGGCAGAGGTTCTGTCAGCTCTGCAGGGGCAGGTTCAGAGGTGGTTGACACCACGCCAATTTAAGGCAGGAATGGTGGTTTGCGACAATGGCACCAACCTCCTCTATGCCCTCCGACAGGGACAACTGACCCATGTGCCCTGTTTGGCTCACGTCCTTAACTTGGTGGTGCAGTGGTTCTTGGGCAGGTACCTGGGCTTACAGGATGTCCTGAGGCAGTCCAGGAAAGTCTGTGTGCATTTCCGCCGGTCATATAATGCCAGTGCTTGGCTGGCAGACCTCCAAAAGGAGTTTAACCTGCCCAAGAACTGCCATGCTGCAGCGGCTGCACACGCAGCATAGGGCCATCAATGAATACCTATGTGACTATGGCACCAGGACAGGGTCAGGGGAGCTTGTTTTTTTTCCCCATGACAGTGGGCCATGATCAGGGATGCATGCACTGCCCTGTCACCATTTGAGTAGGCCACGAGGATGGTGAGCAGTGACATGCATCAGTGACACTGTCCCCCTTGTCCACCTGTTGGAGCACACGCTGCGTGGAATAATGGACAGGGCACTTGAGGCAGAATAGAGGCAGGAAGAGGAGGACTTCCTTAGCTCTCAAGGCCTCCTTTATCCAGACAGTGTTCCTGCTTCCCCGCCGATCACACAGGACGAGGAGGAAGAGGAGGAGGAGGATTGTGTCAGTATGGAGGTGGAGCCTGACACTCAGCATCAGCAGCAGTCTTTAAGGGATCATTTACAGTCCCAAGAAACACATGGACTTGTACGTGGCTAGGAGAAGGTGGCTGCGGATCATGTCGTCCTTAGTGACCCAGAGGACTCCGGACCGAATGCCTCAGCAAACATACGCTGCATGGCCTCCCTGATCCTGCAAAGCCTGCGGAAGGATCCTTGTATTCGTGGTATCAAGGAGAAGGAACAATACTGGCTGGCAACCCTCCTTGATCCCCTTTACAAGGGTAAGGTTGCAGACCTGATCTTGCCATCGCAGAGGGAGCAGAAGATGAAACATCTTCGGGAGGCCTTGCAGAAAGGTCTGTGCAACGCGTTCCCAGAGACTGGGAGGTTACAAACTCCTGTTTCTGGACAACGTGTTGCTGAGGCTTCGGTCAGTGAAAGAAGGAGCGGTGGAGAAGGTGGCCGTCTGACCGATGCGTTCAGACTATTTTTTTACTCCGCAGCCCCAAGGTATGATCGGTTCCAGCAACCATTGCCAGCGTCTATTTTACATGGTACAGGAATACCTAGGGGCAAGATCTGACTTGGACACTTTTCCCACCGAAAATCCTCTGGGTTACTGAGTCTTGAGGATGGATCACTGGCCAGAGCTTGCACAGTATGCAATTGAGCTACTGGCCTGTCCTGCATCCAGCGTTCTTTCGGAACGCACATTCAGTGCTGCTGGAGGCTTTGTAACTGATCACAGGGTGCGTCTGTCCACCAACTCGGTCGATCGACTGACCTTCATAAAAATGAATCAGTCTTGGATCACCACCAGCTACCAAGCACCTGATGCTGATGTAACCGAATACATTTTTTTGAAATGTCAGATCCCTTCAAAGACTGCCTATGCTAATGCTGAGTGACTATCCTGTTATACTGAGTAATTATCCTCTTCCTCCTCAATGATCATGATGATAGCTTGTAAGAACATTTTTGGTTCTGGGCGCCGCCAGTCCCGCCACCAGTGCCTAAGGCCCAATTTTTCAGCCCCTGTTTAACAGGGGCATGTAATTACAATTTTTGGTGAAATTCTTTGCAGCAGGGCTAGTTTCTGCGCTCCAACTAAGCATCTGTGAGGGGTTGCAGTGTTGTGGCACCAGCACCAGTGCCTAAGGCCCAATTTTTCAGCCCCTGTTTAACAGGGGCGTGTAATTACAATTTTTGATGCAATTCTTTGCAGCAGGGCTAGTTCCTGTGCTCCAACTAAAGTATCTGTGAGGTGTTGCAGTGTTGTGGCACCAGCACCAGTGCCTAAGGCCTAATTTTTCAGCCCCTGTTTAACAGGGGTGTGTAATTACAATTTTTGATGCAATTCTTTGCAGCAGGGCTAGTTCCCGCGCTCCAACTTGAGCATCTGTGAGGGGTTCCAGTGTTGTGGCACCACCACCAAAGGCCCAGTTTTTCTGCCCCTGTGCAACAGGGGCATGTAATTACAATTCTTGATCTACTATTTCACAGCAGGGACCGTTTCTGTGCCCACCAAGAGTATCTGTGAGGACTTACAATGTTGTGGCACCAGCACCACCACCACCAAAGGCCCAATTTTTCTGCCCTGTTCAACAGGGGCATGTAATTACAATTCTTGATTTAATATTTCACAGCAGGGCCCTATGAGGGCTTACAGTTTTGTGGCCACAACAACACCTAAGGCCCAAATTTCTGCTGAGTATATAGGGCCGGCCCCTTCTTTAAAACATCCAACTTACAAACGATTCCTACTTGCAAACGGAAGGAGACAACAGGAAGTGAGATGAAATCTACCCCTAGGAAGGAAAATTATCTCCTGTAAGAGTTAATATGGGAAAAACTTTTCTCCTTTCCACTGATGCTTTATCACCACTCCTTGTTTTACAAAAAAACCCACATTTTCAAAAAACATTTGTCATTGGGACAAAAAGTGAGGTGAAATCTTCTGAAGAGGAGCACAGACAGCAAAACAAATGTCACAGGGGTGATAACCCTTCCCTAGGTTTTCCAAAAAGCTTAAAATAGATTTTTTGGCTGGAGCTAAACACGTACCAGTTTAAAATTACAAACAGATTCTACTTAACAACAAATCTACAGTCCCTGTCTTGTTTGTACCACCTGTATACTGCTGTTCAGAGTATATAGGGCCTGGGAGCCCCACACCTTTCCTTTTTTAATTTGGTTGCGGGGTTCCCCTTAATATCCATACAAGACCCAAAGAGCCTGGTAATGGACTTGGGGGTACCCATGCCGCTTGTCTTACTGATTTTCATCCATATTGCCAGGACCGGACATTACATTGAAGCCGCAAGCAGTTTTAAATTACTTTTTTCCTTTAAAAATTACATTTTGTGCAGGGACTGTTCTAAGCACGGGAAACACACGCCACTTTACAGGCATACTATAGACACCCCCCAGGTACGATATTTAAAGGAATATTTCACTTTTTTTTTTTTTTTTTACTTTAAGCATCATTAAAATCACTGCTCCCGAAAAAAGGTCTGTTTTTAAAAGTTTTTTTGCATTGATACATGTCCCCTGGGGCAGGACCCGGGTCCCCAAACCCTTTTAGGACAATGCCATGCAAATTAGCCTTTAAAATGAGCACTTTTGATTTTGAACGTTTGAGTCCCATAGACGTCAATAGGGATTTAACGTTCTCGGTCCGTTCGCAGGTTCTGGTGCGAACCGAACCGGGGGGTGTTCGGCTCATCCCTAGTCCTGATAAGAGCTGTCAAAGGAGGGCCCTCACACAGGACACATGGCAAGCAGGGCGGTGAAGTTGGCACACACAGAGTGATCATGCAGGACGGTGAGGTTGGCACACTCAAGGTGATCAGGTTCCTGTTCTTAGGGGAGGTAGGGTCCTGGTCAACAGGGAAGATGGGGTCCCTAGGTGAGATGGAGTCCCCGTTGCCAGGGGAGATGGGGTTCCTGTCCATAGACAAGATGGGTTCCCCATCCCTAGGGGAGATAGTGTCCCTGTCCCCAGGGGAGAAGAGGTCCCTATCCCTAGGGAAGAAGGGGGAACTCTGTCACATGGAGAGAAGGGTGTCCCTGTCCCTAGGGGAGAAGGGTGTCCCTGTCCCCAGGGGAGAAGGGGGTACTCTGTCCCCGGGGTAGAAGGGAGTCCCTGTCCCTGGGGGAGAAGGGGTGTCCCTGTCCTCCAGGGGAGACGGGTGTCCCTGTCCTCAGGAGAAAAGGGGGGACTCTGTCCTCAGGGGAGAAGGGAGTCCCTGTTCCTGGGGGAGAAGGGTGTCCCTGTCCTCGGGGGAGAAGGGTGTCCCTGTCCTCGGGGGAGAAAGGTGTCCCTGTCCTCGGGGGAGAACAATGTCCCTGTCCTCGGGGGGAGAAGGGTGGAACCCTCTCCTCCTCCAACCACCCAAGGACCAGTTCTTCCAATTTTGGCCAACCCTGGGGCCATCTCCTTCTCCACCAAACAGGCAGGGGCCCACTCATTCTCTGCCAACCACCCTGGGGGCCCTTTCATCCTCCCCATTTAACGTGTCTGTGGGCGGAGGGCTTATTGGATCTGGAAGCCCCCTTTAACAAGGAGGCCCCCAGATCCCGCCCTCCCTATGTGAATGGTTATGGGGTACATTGTACCCCTACACATTCACCTACACATACACATCAACATGGGGACAAGGTGCTTTGGGGGGGACCTCCCACCGTCATCTTCTGTTGCTGTCTTCTGTCGACACCGCCTACTTCTCCCATTGCCATGTTCTTCCTTACCACCGTGTTCTGCCACTGTCTTCCTCCATTGTGTTGTCCCCCACTGTCTGGAGTCTCTTACACAGCCATGGGGAGTGACCATCCATTGATGTCACATGGAGAGCCCGCCCCCTTTATATTTGGAAAAAAGGGGGCAGGCTTTCCATGTGACGTCAATGGATGGTCACGCCCCATGGCTGTGTAAGGCTCCAGACAATGGGGGACAACACAACAGAGGAAGACGGCGGCAAGGAAGAACACAGCAGCGGGAGAGATGCCGACAGAAGATGGCAACAGAAGATGATGGTGGGAGAGACAGCACGCGGAGAAGATGAAAGCGAGAGACACGACTCGGGGGAGAAGACCTCTCAGAGCTATTTTACAATAAAGGAATTGTCAAAAACCTGCTATTGTTTTTTTAATCACATTTCACTGCCAGGGGCGGACTGACAACTCATGGGGCCCCCGGGCAATAGAAGATTATGGGGCCCCCGGGCAATAAGAGAAGATTATGGGGCCCCCAGGCAATAGGAGATTATGGGGCCCCCCAGGCAATAGGAGATTATGGGGCCACACAGTATACACACACAGACACACAATATACACACACAGAATACACATACACACACTGAAAAGGTACTGGAGAGGCGGGGCAGCTATAATCTTGGGATTTTTAAAAAAACACAGATTTTTACATACTGTCCCTGGTTTTATTGAGGCTGGCAACCCTGATGGGGCCCCTTAGTGACATGGGGCCCTCGGGCAGTGCCCGAGAGCCCGAATGGTCAGTCCGCCCCTGTTCACTGCTTTTTTTGGTAAATGTGTAGGGGTACAATGTACCCGATACCCATTCACATGAGGGTTGGGATCTGGGGGCCCCCTTGTTAGAGGGGGCTACCAGATTCTGATAAGCCCCCCGCCCACAGACCCTCACAACCACTGGGCAAGGGTTGTGGGGATGAGGACCTTGTCCCCATCAACATGGGGACAAGGTGTTTTGGGGGGGTGGTACGATTCGTCCCCCCTCTTTTCCTGTGGCCTGCCAGGTTGGGTATTTGTTTTAACTTTTTAAATTTTGGCATGGGGGTCCCCTCCGAATCTATACTAGACCCAAAGGGCCTGGTATAGACGGGGGCCCCATGAAGTTTTTTTTGCGTTTTTTTTTTTTTTTTGGCTGGCATTTTTTTTTACTTTTAGTGGGGAAGCCGCTGACAGCTGATGACTCATTGGTTGTTAAGGACATGGAGGCTGGCTTCCCGGCCCCCCAGTTAGGAACCAGCTATAAACAGTGTGAAAATAATAACCACAAAACACATCAAAAATCACATCACAAATGCAACAGTTGCATTTCTGGTGCGATTCCATTGAAATCTATTACCTGCAAATCACATGAAAAACGCATAAATATGAACCTAGGGTCAGGGCCAGTTCACACTGGAGTGATGCGGGAACCCTGGGAATCCAGTGCGGGTTCTCGCATCACATACAACTCGCAGGCAGTTTACACTGCCATATGGGGAACTGCTGGGAGTGTCAGTAGAAAGCAAAATGACACCCCCAAATCAGTTTGCATATCACAGAACAAACTGCAAATTCAGACAACACCAATGCGATCCGATTCTGCTGTGGACCAAAAAAAGGGTCCTGCGCGAGTTTGGTCCTAATGCGATTCACATTCAACCATACAATTTGTATGGCTGAGTTTGCATCACACAGACATCGCATGTGATTTGCAGTGTGGGGTAAATCACATCCGATGTCGGACAGCACAGCAGTGTGAACTGGCCCTAAGGCCCCTTTCACACTTGTGTGACTTGTCCTGCGACTCCTGCGTCCATAGACCTCAATATTACACTGGCATTGCTTCAAATCACATCAAATTTGAGACAAAAAGTGCTGCAAAATCACAAAACTTTCAGATCGCACAAGCGTGAAAGGGGACTTATGGACCTCAAGTTTTATGAAAAGTCGGCCAAGTGTGAAAGGAACCTAATGAGATTCATTGAAACTAACTTTCTTACATTAGACAAGTCCATAGCCATGCTCAGTGTCACAAGCATTATACAATATAGTGGCCTAAGTATTGGGACGCCTGTCTTTAAAGCACATGAACTGTAATGGCATCCCAGTCTTAGTCTGTAGGGTTCAAAATTAATTTGGCCCACCCTTTGCAGCTATAACAGCTCCAACTCTTCTGGGAAGGCTGTCCACAAGGTTAAAGGAGTGTGTGGAACCCTCCTACATATAAATACTACATTTAGACATAGTTTTAGGGCCTGGGAGATGTGATAACTTCTCTACATTAAGTGGCATATTTGGGATTTGAACACAGACACTCTAAGCAGAAGCTCTAACCTCTAAGCCATGGAGCTGCCACGTGTGAAAGCCTCCTACACATAAATACTGCATTTCTTTGGACATACAGGTGATGGAATTACATTACTCAAGAGTTATTCTTCTTGATTTATTCTGTGATATTTGCTGGTTCTTTGTGGGTGAGTGTAGAATAGTAAAATTACCCTCAAATTTTGGGGAATTACATTTTTATTTCTGATGTTGGTGCACATATCACATTTTTTGGGCTCAAATTATCATTATTTGGAAATAATAAAAAGCACAACAAATTGTGGCTCATTTTAAATTTGCACAGCAATGGTGTTGTTTGTGGATTGTAAAGACACCTGTGTCAGTTTGGATAAAGATTGTTGTGAGATGGAGAGTAACAAGTGAAAGTGACAGAAAAAAATATTTTCCTGTCGCATCATGGCAGCATACACTTTGGGTTGTGACTCCGCCCCTCACAACCTGATAGGACCACATAGCTATAAGTTGTAAAGATGGCCCCCGCCCCAGTATTCTCTTATTTTTCCTCACCTGAGAAGGACTGAAGATGTCAGAAGCACCCCCTTACCGAACTCGCCCCAGCCAGGTTCTAGCCTCTCCTGGGTGGAAGTCCTTGCCTGTACAGCCTCTAAATGAGCTAGATGGAAGGAACCCCACTCTGGTGGTCTCAGGGGTATGTGCGGCTCCAGTATAAGCCTTAAACAGGCTTAGTTGTGTGCAGCGGTCTCCATCTGTCTTTCCATCTCTTGGTGCAGCTTGCTGGGCTTTGTGGTTCTCCTCTGTCTCTCCCCTGTGTCCTCGGATGTCTCAGCGCTTCCGCACATGCTCAGTAAACGTTTTAGGGCGTCCTGGCACATTTGCCAGGTTCCAAGATGGCGCCGAGAGCGGCTCAGTACTACTGCACATGTGCGGCCGGTTCATGACCCCGGCGGCCATGACGGTTTATTTAAAAAGCTCAGAGATGTCATTTCTGATGCCTCCAGCTTCCTGAGCATATCTGACGCTGCTATCAGCTCTGCCTCACCTCTGACGCTCCCTCCTTGGGGTAAGTGTTTCTCTTTCCCCCTGGTTCCTCTGTTTGTTTGCTTGCATGTTTACACCTGCCTGTATCCCTCCAGGATATCACAGTTATCCTTTCTATGGAGACCGCTGCCCCAGCAGATCACCATCAGCCCAATAGGTAAGGGGGGGGGATGTTCATGGTAAGTAGTGAAGATTGAAAAAGAGAGCAGGATCGTACTAATGCTGCCTAATCGGTCAGCCCTACCAGGTCATCAAGATCGTCTAAGTCAAGGCGAAGAGAGACCTCACGCAGGAGAAGCCGCTCCAGCCATAGGCGAAGCCGCTCACGCGGCAGAAGTTGCTCAGCCCACAGGGGAAGCCGTAGGAGGAGCCGTTCCTACTCCAGGCATAGACATTCCCATTATAGAAGATCCCCTGCACGTAGACGCCAGTCTCCTGCACATCCTCCCCGTCCAGCGGGGAATGCTTGCTGGGTATGCGGGGCCACAGCTCTACCAGACAGGCTGGCCTGCCGCAGGTGTATGGACGAAGCCACCAGGGAGAAGGAGCTAGTCACTGTGGAACCTACCGGGGTCCCTGCTACGCATATCTCAACCCCAGATGTGGAGGGTACAGCCCTGAGCACCTCACCATCCCATCCTAGTACATCTAGGGAACAAGAGTTTCCATCAGACGAGGAAGAACTGGAAGCGGCAGCAGGCTTTGATTTCTCGCTCATAGGACCCTTTGCAAAATCGGTCAAGGAAGCGATTAACTGGGAGGAACCTGAGGAGGTACAGCAGAAGCAAAGGAAGTATTTCCCGAATCTCAAGAAGGTACCTGAAGCCTTCCCATTTATAGAGGAACTGGATGAGCTTATTAAGGAAGAATGGCAGAATCCAGAGAAGAAGGTTAGTCTTTCTAACAGACTTACTAAGCTATATCCTCTGAAAGAGCCCAGAGTAGCTCCCCTGGTCTCCCCTCCAGTGGTGGACGCCTCTTTGATGCGCCTAGCCAGGCATGTGACGCTTCCCATTGAAGACGCAGTGACGTTCAGGGATGTCCTGGACAGGAAGGTGGACACGGACCTTAAAAGGGCTTACGTTTTTGCAGGAGGCGCCTGCAGACCAGCAGTGGCTTTGGCCGCAGTCGGGAAAGCTATTTCCGGGTGGTCTTTGAACACCGCGAAGCTCGTTGCTGAAGGCGCAGATCAGGACCAGATCGTTAAAGCCCTACAGGAACTCAGTCTTGCAGGAGACTTTGTGGCGGAAGCCTCGGTGGACACCATTAGGTCCGCTTCAAGGTCTATGCTAGCAACGGTAATGGCCAGGAGGGCGTTATGGCTTAAGCCCTGGTCGGCCGACCCGGCCTCAAAGTCCAACTGGTGCAGGATTCCATATGATGGAGTTAACCTCTTTGGTGCAAAGCTGGATACAGCAATATCCAAAGTGACAGGCGGGAAGTCTGGTCTTATTCCCTCAGACAGAAGGCCAAAACAACAAAGAGCGCCTCCCTTCAAGCGCAATCTCCCGGAGAGATACAGGGATGCAAAGTCCTATAGGCCTGGGAAGGAGTACAGGAGAACTTGGAAGAACCCTCAGACGTCCTTCCTCAAATTTCAGAAAACCAAAACGCCTGCTTCCAATGAACAGAAACCTTTTTGAAGGTACGTCCGCCCAACCAGCGATAGTGGGTGCCAGGCTCACAAGATTCGGGTTGGTTTGGGCGGAATTGATAAAGGACCCATGGACAGTATCCACCATCCGGGTCGGACACAGGTGGTCGTTCAAGAACCGCCCCCCAATGGGTCACTTCTGCACAATCAGGCTTCCTCCTTCCAGGGAGAAAAGGTTGTCTTTGGTCCAGTACATCCAGGATCTGTTAAGGATCTGTTACAGGCAATAGTGGAAGTCGCACCATACCAAAGAGGTCAGGGTTTCTATTCCCCACTCTTTCTAGTACGAAAAAGTCAGGGGACTTCCGTCCTGTTATGGACCTAAAGAAACTCAACCGGTCAATCCGGGTAGAAACATTCAGGATGGAAAGCCTCCAGTCGATCCTTCAAGCAATAAATCGGGGGGGGGACTGGATGCTCTCGATCGATCTGCAAGACGCATACTTACATATCCCGATCCACTCAGAGTTCCAGAGATTCCTCCGCTTCACGATAAACAGCTGGCACTTCCAATTCCGAAGTCTTCCGTTCGGGATCTCCACCGCACCCAGGACATTCACGAAGGTCCTATTGCCCGTGATAGCCCACTTGAGAGAGAGGGGATTGAGAGTCCACCATTACCTGGACGACATCCTGCTTCTCTTGAACAACAAGGAGTCTCTCATCCAGCATCGGGGAATCCTGGTCTCCACTTTACAGTCTCTAGGGTGGCTGATAAACTGGAAGAAGAGCAGTATTCATCCCACTCAGAGGATGGTCTTTCTAAGGGCCGAGCTGGACATGAGAGAGAACACGGTGGAACTTCCAGAGGAGAAGATTTCCCCCCTGATTCAGAAAGTGAAGAAGGCCATCTCGGCCAGGAGATTACCAGCCAGAACATGCCTCAGTATCCTGGGCTCCTTGGCATCCACCATTCCGATGGTTCAGTGGGCGCAATGGAACTCAAGGCCTTTCCAGATTTCCTGCCTGCGCCAGTAGAATGGTGTTTCGATGTCGCAGTCGATTCACATCCCTCAAGAGGTGAAGCAGTCATTGCTGTGGTGGATACGGCCTCGCAACCTAGGAAGGTGCAAGCACATAATCACCCCTTACCAGGAGACGGTGACCTCAGATGCCAGTCTGCAGGGGTGGGGAGCCCACCATCAGCACTTTGCGGCCCAAGGCCGCTGGCCATTCAGGGCACAGGACACAGTGTCGAATGTGTTAGAAATGAGAGCAGAATTCCAAGCGCTCCTGTCCTTCGGCTCGCTTTTGAGAGGGAAACATGTTCTTCTAAGAATGGACAACAAGGTCGCGGTTGCCTATATCAACAGGCAGGGGGGCACCAGAAGCAGGTCCATGATGCAGGAGGTCCGTCCTGTTCTAGAGTGGGCACAACTGAACCTGTTAAGCTTAAGGGCAGTCTATGTTCCGGGAGTCCAGAATGTGCTGGCCGACTCGCTGAGCAGGAATTTCACCTCCAATCACGAGTGGTCTCTGAACCCACAGGCCTACGCCCTCATATCCAGGACTTGGGGTCCTCCAGAGATAGACCTGGCGGCAACCCCAGAGAATGCGAAATGTCGGAGATTTCTATCGAGAATACCATTCCCTTCGGCGGAGGGGACGGATTGTCTCCTGCACCCCTGGAATTTCCATCTAGGATATATCTTTCCTCCAACTCCACTCATAACGAGGTTTCTCCTGAGACTCAAGGAGTCATCGGCACTGGTGGTGGCAGTAATTCCCTTCTGGCCGAGGAGGCCATGGTTTACCACTCTGATACCTTCCGTTGTCACCAGACCTACTCTCCCAGGGTCATCTTCTTCACCCGAACCCGGAGAAGCTACATTTGATGGCCTGGAGGCTGAAAGGGCTAGGTACCTAGAGCAAGGATGCTCCCAGAGAGTGGTGGATACCCTACTCCAGGCCAGGAGACTTACCACGAATATTACTTACAGGCGAGTCTGGGAGAAGTTTACCGCCTTCGCTCAACAGCAAGGTTGGGACTCATCCTCACCATCGGTGTCACAGGTCCTGGAGTTCCTTCAACTAGGCCTAGAGAAGGGTCTTAGATCAAGTACTCTAAAGGTCCAAGTCTCGGCCTTGTCCGCCCTGACAGGAGTCAGATGGGCACAAGAGCCCCTTGTGGTTCAGTTCCAATGGGCCTGTCTAAAGCTGAGACCTCCTAGGAAACCTTCCTTCCCAGTCTGGGACCTCTCAGTTGTACTGGAAGCTCTATCTAAGGAACCCTTCTTTCCAAATGAGAACATATCCTTATGGGATCTGACGCTAAAAGTCTCATTCCTGATAGCCATAACATCGGCTAAGCGGGTGTCAGAGATGCAGGCCTTAATGGTTAGTGATCCATATCTGGTAGTATTGCCAGACAGATTAGTCTTAAAACCTTCAGACCGGTTCATATCCAAGGTATCCTCATCCTTTCACTTCAACCAAGAGATTAACCTACCGGCACTCACCACGGAACAGGGCGATCCTCACCCACTGGACGTCAAGGGTAATGTCCTGGAGTACCTCTCAGCTACCAGATCCATCAGGAAAACGGAAAGTCTCCTAATTATTCCGCATGGATTCAGGAGAGGTCAAACGGCATCCTCACGCACCATTGCGTCATGGCTGGTGAAGACCATAAAAAAGGCCTATTCATTGAGCAGTCAGCAAGTACCTGAGGGCTTAAGGGCACATTCCACCAGGGCAGTGGCAACCTCCTGGGTGGCATATTGTAGAGTCTCGGCTGAGACAATTTGCAGAGCGGCTACCTGGTCTTCCAGGAACACCTTTATGACCCATTACAAAGTGGATTCCGCCTGTTTATCCACAGTGGATTTCGGAAGAGCCGTTATCCAGGCCAATTCTTCTGTTCTCTGATTAATAAACTTAGTTTGAATCCCCACCCAGTCTTTGCGAGTTACTCCCCAAAGTGTATGCTGCCATGATGCGACAGGAAAACGGAAAATTGTATACTCACCTTTCCGTAATTTTCCTTTCCTGTCGTATCTTCATGGCAGCATACAATTTCCCACCCGTCTAAGGTGATATATATACGGAGAATACTGGGGCGGGGGCCATCTTTACAACTTATAGCTATGTGGTCCTATCAGGTTGTGAGGGGCGGAGTCACAACCCAAAGTGTATGCTGCCATGAAGATACGACAGGAAAGGAAAATTACGGAAAGGTGAGTATACAATTTTCCGTTTTACCAAAACATCAAAACATTCCACATTCTAGCATTCTTAAAAACAAAATAGATTAAGTAGAAGCAATGATGTTGCAAAGTAAAATGTATTTCAGAGAAAGATACATTTCATCTCAACATTAAAAGAATTTATTTAGGGAAGTTACAATTGTACCATTAGAATCAATGGCTAAAACTTGCATTGGACTATAATAGCGCCGATTTTCACTTCCAAAAAATGCTCTTTCCTGACGCCACCATGGCAGCATACTAGTACCTTTCTCCCCTCCCTCAGGACCAATAAAATAGCATAAATTAAAGGCCAGTTAGGCCCCGCCCATTCTTCTTTTTGTCCTCATACCTCCACACACCAGTGAAGAGTAAGCAGTACTATGTTCCCCCCTCTGCCTCCAGACAGCTGCTGGCTGGGTTAAGCCTCTCCCAGTACGAAGTCCCAGTATCAGGCTGCTAAAAGCGCCAGAGTAGCTTGGGAGCTCCTTCTGTGGGTCTCGATGGAGCTGAGCAGTTTTTCCTCTTTAGGAATGAAATCTGCCTTTAAGGTTGGTGTCCGCAACGCTTATTGGGTTTGGGGAGGCCAGCTTTGCATCCTTCTTACCTTTGCCTTTGTCTCCTGTCATTTTCTCATTTTCTGCACCTCCTGTTCTTTTCCTCCTGCAGTGGCACTGGTCTGGGTACATTACTCCCCCTAGACAGGTTCTCTGTCCTTTGCTCTCCTAGGCCGGCCGTAGGTATAGCTTATGCTTGTAGGTTGTGTATGTATAGGTTTGGGGCAGGTGGGTATGTGTGTATATATATATGGATATGTATATATGTGTATTGTAGGGGATCAGAGGGGTAGACAGCTGGCTCAGAGACAGCCCATTAAAACAAAAGTAGCTTTATTCAGCAAAATGGCAAAATAAACATAAGATAAGACAGACTTGTCTTGTCACACGGTTGTGCACACAGGTACAGCTCGCAGTTCAGGAGCACACAGGCTTATAGGTAATAGTTCATGGCTCCAATCAGAGCTACAGTCTTTATGTGGTTAAGTTCACCCAGCACACCATCCAGCAATGGACATTTTCACACAGCATGCTGCTGTCTCTTTCTCTCCTACTCAAACAGCTCCTCTCAGACTTTCAGCCCAGCTGACAATAAGCAGGTCTGAAGGGGAAATACCTGCCCTCTTCGATTAACCTCTTCTTAACCCTGCCCCAGGCTGACCCTTTGCAGTATGTATATATGTTCATGTATATGTTTGCGTATATATGTGTGTGTTCTTATGTTAGTTGGTATGTATGTATGTAGAGGGTGTTATATGGAGCAGTATGTGCATGTATTTATATATGCATGCATATTGTTTAAAAAAAAAAAAAGGGGGGGGGGGGAGGAGATAGTGTGTAGATGTAGATATGTGTATGTATATATTTAGATATACATTAATAGAGGTAGAAGCAAAGTCGCTGTTGCCTTATGTATTTTTCCTCTTCTCGGTCATTCTGCGGCTGTCCGTCTGTCAGCTGGTCATCCCATTTCTCCACGGTTCGAGTATCAGTCACCACCCATACAAAAGACCCTCAACACTTAGGTGGGGACCACCGTGTTGGTAAGTTTTCAAGAAAAGAGTGCCCTCTCATGCGGATTGCTTTGATTTGCTTCAGCTCCCATGCTCTCAAAGGCCAGAGGCCATAGAAAGGCGGACGTTCTTCAGAGAAGCATAGCTCGGATGCCGCTCCCATTCAGGAGAGAGGTTCCAAGGAAAACGTCTTAGCTCTTCTTTCCTAGACCCAGCACCCCAACAAGAGTCCTGCAGGACCTGTGGCACAGTGCCTATGCCCAGGATGCTGGTGAGTGAAGTCAGCCTGGTTGAAGTTTGCAGCTGACAGGTAATACCGAATGTCCTTATTACTTATAAGGTGGCACAAAACTTCTATGTTAAACTCACTACAATTACTCTAGCTAGCCAGCCCCCTTGTTGCGGGTCTAGCCACTAGCAGAACAACTGCCTGATGGATCACTCATCCTCTCAGTACTCCTGAGGAGGGGGTGCAGCCTGCAAATGATTTTAGCTCCCTTGCACCAGAGGAAGATCAGGAGCTACTTGGTGTCAGTTTTTCTTTGGAGAACTGTGTATCCAGGCAGTCATGCAGACCATTACCTGGGTTAAAAGACAAAGTCATATTTACCCTTTCATTGAGAAATCACTTTTCCATTAGGAAACTGGTTTACTTCAAGGCGGATATAGCATCGCTGAAATCCATGCCTACAGTGGGACTGGCTGTTGTCTAATAGGGTGGCGGCTGGGAAGGGCCTGCCACTCAACAGGTAATGGGTAATTTGGGTTTTTGCTACCAAGATATGGTTGGGGAGGAAATCCTTAGGGCTGATATCTTGGGACCCGGCCAAGATGTATCGGCAAATTTCACTGCGGAAGCAGCAATAGTCTCAACCTGGTGCCTGGCCAAGGCAATGCTATACTCAGTTACGGCTAGGGGTACCCTATGGTTGAGACCCGGGGCAGTGTTTGGCTTCACTTTGGTGGATTCCTCACTGTTCCTTCTCCGGACCTTTCCCCCCCCTCGAAGCTGCCAGATCCACCGCAACCACGGCAGTTACAATACTTACAGACACTTCAAACTCAGACGGGAGCTGTCCTGGTCCCATCTCACAGGAGAGATTGTAGGTTTCCTACCCACCCCTGTTTGTATTTGGCGGAGGTTGGAGAGAAGCATTCGCTTGCAGCAGATGGCTGGAGGCTTTCGCTAGATCGTCAGGATTCTTAGCCTTACATCCCAAAAATGTTTTCTTCTTTTTTATCCCAAAGTAAGTAAATTTGGCGATTGGTTGGACACATCTCCGCTTTATCAGCCTACCTTTTAGCCTATGCATATCTCTAAGAATATTCACAGAGGTTTCAGTGCTGTGTCAGTTCCTCTTGGAGAACAGGGTCTCCAGATTTGCCACTACCTGGGCGTCATTCCTTTCTACATAAAAATGAAAAAAAAACAGTTAAAATGCCTGTTGGGGCTCTACTGGTTCCTCTGTTTTGCTTCCATCAGAAAAGAATGGTGATGGTCATAAGGAGAATGCTGAGATCAGATGCCTCTACTTCCTGGACGACTTCTAGGTGTCTCAGCCTCCTGGCCGTTATGTTCTCATTCATACCGATGATTCCTTGGGTGCATGGGAACTGGTGCTAGTTTCAACTACAACGCAGGAAACAGGATCCGGCGCAGCTATGGTCAGTGTCACGCAGTATGGCCTACCACAGACAGGCTTCTTTGCTTCTCACAGCAAATGCCAATTTAAAGTGAGTTCCACCCAATAATGGAACTTCCACTTTTTGGATTCCTCGCCCCCTCCGGTGTCACATTTGGCACCTTTCAGGGGGGAGGAGGGAGCAGATACCTGTCTAATACAGGTATTTGCTCCCACTTCCTGGCATAGATCACTGCGGTGATTGCGGTGACCTATGCCACTTCTGCCGCCAACCCCCACCCTCCCCCGCTGTATTCTGTGAGACACAGAATACAGCAGGGACCTGAGAGGATGCGCAGCGCGACTCGCGCATGCGCAGTAGGGAACCAGGAAGTGAAGCCGCATGGCTTCACTTCCTTATTCCCTTACCGAGGATGGCAGCGGCAGCAGCCGAGAGCCAAAGGACGGATTGGCTTCGGCTGCCGACACCGCGGGCTCCCTGAACAGGTAAGTGTCCATATATTAAAAGTCAGCAGCTGCAGTATTTGTAGTTGCTGGCTTTTAATTTTTTTTTTCAGCAAACCTCCGCTTTAAGAAGAGGTCTGACTCGGTTTCTGCTCCCCAAAGCAGAGAACAGAAGCTGAGTTTCTCCATGAATCTGCAATCAAGCCTACTGTATATGTTTTTCCCCAACTTCTCTCGTAATGAAATTCCTCTGGAAGCTGTCAAGAAAGCATGGTAGTCACAACCATCCCTCCATTCTGACCATAGGAGTCTTGGTGCTTCCTGGCTATCCACTTCAGAATACAGAAGTCGATTCCCCTTCACCCATGCACAGACCAGAGATGCAAGCATAATGGCGGGAAGGGGAAGCTGCAGAACCTAGATTGCTCCAGAGTTGCTCCAAGAGTGAGCTCTACTTTGGGGGTGCGAAAGGTACTCTAGTAACAGCCTCTAGGCCAAGATCTGGAACAAACTTGTGTTTTTTTCTATTTTGCATGGCAAGATATTATTCTTACTGCACCTCTGGTGGCAGCTGTTCTGGTCTTCTTGTAGGTCAGATTGAACGTGAACCTTACCCTATACTCTTTTGAGGTTGCAGGTGTCAGCAAGAACAAGGTTTATTTTGGCCAAAAGCCCTTTAGTTTTCAAAATTTTGAAGACAGTCAGGAGGTTTCGTCAACCACGAGAGAGAATCTTTCACAATTTAAATCTTTTGATGCTGTTGGGGTTTATTTCATCTGTTTACTCCAACAGGGCAGTGTTCGGTTTAAGACATCGCTTACTAACCAGTATTTAGCACAAATCGTTAAACAGAAGTCGGTTTGAGTTTCAAGCCCTTAGAGAAAGCATATTGCTTTTGTTACAGGAGTAGAGCTGCATCCTATAGTTCAGCTTTTATCAGAGGTAGCGAGAGCCCTCCATCTATTAATCATGCGTCCATTGCCTAACTTTCCAGATGTTTAAGCAAGAAAACCACACAAATTGGTCATTCCCAGAGCTTGAAAGAAGTTTCTGTCCACAATTGCTCTTTTCAGTTCATGTGATAAGTCTTTCACTGTTCCAGATGGAATTCATCAGGCAAGAGGGGTTGCCTCCTGGACTTTAGCAAGATTGGTTGTGCAGATGGGAAATGGGTCCTGAGCTTCCTTCAGTGGCAGGATGCGTCCTCTTCCAGAGGGGTTGAGGCCTCATAGGCAGCCCAGTTAAAAGCATCTATGGATTCATTCTACAGGAAAGTGGCATGCTTTTCCCAGCATACCCTTTCAACCTTTACAGAATAGATCTGAGTGCCTTGTCATCAGTGGGCTTTGGAGGAATGACTGTTCAGTCTTCTGTCCCATTTGAAGAAAAAAAAAAAAAAAAAAAATATATATATATATATATATATATATATATATATAATTATTTTGGTTTGTTAAGTAGAACCCACCCTGTCAGCTAGGATAGGTATCACTAGTATGCTGCCATGGTGGCATCAGGAAAACGGAACATTGTATCATACTTACTGTAATTTTCCTTTCCTGACGCCAATCCATGGCAGCATACGGACCCACCCTTGTGCATTTCGGTATCTAGCTAATTACGAAGAATGGGGCGGGGCCTAACTGGCCTTTATTTTATGCTATTTCTTTGGTCCTGAGGGAGGGGAGAAAGACGGAGCCTATCACTAGTATGCTGCCATAGACTGGAGTCAGGAAAGTTTTATCACAGCACTCATTTTGGTATTTACTATAGCGCCCTGTAAAAAAGACACTGGAGCTAAAATGAAATCTATTTGCAGGTCTGAGCATGCTCAATTGTGTTGGCACCTAATTGTTCAGAGATGGAATTTTTCTCTTCTCAGACTTTTAAAGATATTTCAGTATAGAAATCACTTTTTCACACAGTTTAAAAGCAGATAATCTTTAAACAATATACCGCATATTTCAGTACCATTTAGGCAATTATATCATGCTCTAAGCATTATTTCCATGTGCACTACTCCAGGTTTTACTAGAGTAAGAATTTGGGCGCTATGTGGTTTCAAGGAACTATAGTAAATTCGATTTTGGGAGTATTTTGGGAGTATTTCGTAGCACTAATTAACCCCCAGCGGCGCTATAGTAAATGACCCTCTGTGTGTGTTATTAGAGTACCATTTTGAATTAATGCTGTTTTTGTTAAGCCGAAGGTGAATTAAAGAGTCATTGTAATCATTTGATGAAGATTTTTCTTTTGTTTGTTCACTTTGAAACATTCAAATAAAAAAAAAAATTCAAAATTTATCGATTTGAACGTTTCGAATCGAAAAAAAAAAAAACTGTAAATTTGAAAAAATTTTGAAAAAGACATAAAACTAATTCTGAATACGAATTCCGAATACGAATTCTGAATACGAATCCCGAATACGTATTGAACGAATTAACCTAATGTAACGAACTAAATAACTAGATAATCGAATCGAAACAAAACAAAACAACATTTTTTCATCATGCACATGTCTAGTAGGGATGGGCCAAACACTCCCCGGATCGGTTCGCACCAGAACATGTGAACAGGCAAAAAGTTCAAGAAAACATATGAACCCTATTAAATTTTACTGGGCATTTATATGCAAGTTATTGCCATAAAAAGTGTATGGGAACCTGGGTACTGTCCTAGGGGACATGTATCAATGCAAAAAAATTGTTTAAAATTACCGTTTTTCCAGGAGCAGTGATTTTGATAATGTTTAAAGTGAAACAATAAAAATAAAATATTTCTTTAAATATCATGCCTGGGGGTCCCCCTAGTCTGCTTGTAAAGCGGCGCATCTTTGGGGAACCCACGCCAGGACCTTCGAGTCTGGTATGGATTTTAAGGGGAACTCTATGCCAAAATTTATAAAAAAATTGTCGTGGGTTCTCCCCAAAAATCCATACCAGACCCCCCAAAGCACCTTGTCTCCATGTTGATGGGGACAAGAGTCTATTTCCAACAACTCTGGCCATTGGTTGTCGGGGTCTGTGGGTAGGGGGTCTTATCAGAATCTGGAAGCCCCCCTTAACAAGGGGGCCCCCAGAACCCTCCCATGTGAATGGGTATCAGGTACATTGTACCCCCTACCCATTCACCAAAAAAAAGTGTCAACGTAAAACCCACAATAGACAGCTTTTGACAATTCCTTTATTAAAAAAGAAAAAAGTGTCCCGTGATGTACATCCATCGTCAATCACGCCGCCCGACAGACCTGAAAAATAGAAAAAAATTGAAAAAAGTCAGCCTCCTTTGGAGGCTTCCTGGCGACTGCTGTCTTTTGGCTTTGACAGCTGTTATATAGGTAAAGGCGGAGCCATTCGCTGAAGTAACGGATAACCCCGCCCACTATGACATCAGAAGGGGGCAGGGTCACTCAGTTATGTCACCAGGTGGCCCCACCCTTGCCTATATAACAGCTGTAATAGCAAAGAGACAGCAGTCGCTTGGAGGCCTCCCATCACGGCAGAGCTTTTTTTTTTCTTTTTTAATAAAGGAATTGTCAAAAACTGTCTGTGGTGGTTTTTATTTTTTGGTGAATGGGTACGGTACAATGTACCTGATACCCATTCACATGGGGGGGCGGGATTTGGGGGCCCTCTTGTTAAAGGGGGCTTCCAGATTCTGATAAGCCCCCTGCCCGCAGACCCCGACAACCAATGACCAATGGCCAATGACTGCCAATGACCCTGACAACCAATAGTTGAGAAGAGGCTCTTGTCCCCATCAACATAGGGACAAGGTGCTTTGGGGTGACCCCAAAGCACCCTCCTCATGTTGAGGGCTTGAGGGCAAGCGGCCTGGTATGTTCAGGAGGGGGGGTGCTCACTGTCCCATCCCTTTCCTGGCCTGCCAGGCTGCTTGCTCAGATAAGGGTCTGGTATGGATTTTGGGGGGACTCCACACCAATTTTTTTCAACTTTGGCATGGAGTTCCCCTTAAAATCTATACCAGACCCAAAGGACCTGGTATGGATTTTGGGGGGTAGGACCCCATTCTGTTCTGTCATAGGGTTCCCTTTAACCACTTCAATGCACTGTATTATATACTCTGCACTGACTGCGCTGTGTGTATGTATGTACAGTATCTCACAAAAGTGAGTACACCCCTCACATTTTTGTAAATATGCTCAAAAGGGTTTAGGTCTGGAGACATGCTTGGCCAGTCCATCACCTTTACCCTCAGCTTCTTTAGCAAGGCACTGGTTGTCTTGGAGGTGTGTTTGGGATCGTTGTCATGTTGGAATACTTCCCTGCGGCCCATTCTCCAAAGGGAGGGGATCATGCACTACTTCAGTATGTCACAGTACATGTTGGCATTCATGGTTCCCTCAATGAACTGTAGCTACCCAGTGTCGGCATCATTTATGCAGCCCCAGACCAGGACACTCCCACCACCATGCTTGACTGTAGGCAAGGCACACTTGTCTTTGTACTCCTCACCTGGTTGCTGCTACACAGGCTTGACACCATCTGAACCAAATAAGTTTATCTTGGTCTCATCAGACTACAGGACATGGTTCCAGTAATCCATGTCCTTATTCTGCTTGTCTTCAGCAAACTGTTTGTGGGCTTTCTTGTGCATCATCTTTAGAAGAGGCTTTCTTCTGGGAGGACAGCCATGCAGTCCAATTTGATGCAGTGTGCGGCATATGGTCTGAGCACTGACAGGCTGACCCCCCACCCCTTCAACCTATGCAGCAATGCTGGCAGCACTCATACATCTATTTCCCAAAGACAACCTCTGGATATGGCGCTGAGCACGTGCACTCAACTCCTTTGGTCGACCATGGCGTGGCCTGTTCTGAGTGAAACCTGTCCTGTTAAACCACTCTATGGTCTTGGCCACCATGCTGCAGCTCAGTTTCAGAGTTTTGGCAATCTTTTTATAGCCTATGCCATCTTTATATAGAGCAGCAATTCTTTTTTTCAGATCCTCAGAGAGTTCTTTGCCATGAGGTGCCATGTTGAACTTCCAGTGACCAGTATGAGAGAGTGAGAGCAATAACACCAAATTGAACACACCTGCTCCCCATTCACACCTGAGACCTTGTAACACTAACAAGTCACATGACACCGGGGAGGCAAAAATGGCTGATTGTGCCCAATTTGGACATTTCATTTAGGGGTGTACTCACTTTTGTTGCCAGCGGTTTAGACATTATTGGCTGCGTGTTGAATTATTTTGAGAGGACAGCAAATTTACACTGTTATACAAGCTGTACGCTCGCTACTTTACATTGTAGCAAAGTGTCATTTCTCCAGTGTTGTCACTTGAAAAGATATAATAAAATATTTACAAAAATATATTTTACAAAAATGTAAGGGGTGTACTCACATTTGTGAGATACTGTGTGTATGTATATATATATATATATATATATATATATATATATATATATATATATATATATATATATATATATATATATATAAACACTATACCCACCTCTTTTGTGGTCAGATTTATGGATGAATTCCCCAAAGCATGTAGTGTAAGGGCCTGCCTGAATACTTTCAAATGGTAATGATAAAAGTTTTTGTATCCTATTATTATCTTGATAGGTAATAGCAGAATGTAAAAATGTGCTAAAATGTGTACAGTGTGTATTTATATCTTTGTATTATGACACTTCCTACCTGTCCAGTGCACTGACAATAGTGTAAGTAAGGAGGAGCTGGCCAAAGTAATACACATTATTTAGGCATTCATCTCTCAATGAAGTTTGGAGGGTTACCTGTCTAAAACATCTCCCACCATAAAATTTTACAAATGGCCCATGGGGGGGGGGGGGGAATCTGATAGGTGGACCTTATACCTTTGTCTTTAAATACACCCTAAAATAAATGTTATACTGATGTTGGCCAAGAATGTTTGTGTCTAATTTGCTTTCCATGTTTATGTGCAAAATGATTAATTTCTTTTTCTTATTTGACTCCACAGTTTCCTTCAAACCCACAGGAATGACAGACTGTGGCCTCCCACTTTGCCCAGCGGTGGGACTTTCCCAACTGCATAGGGGCAATTGATGGGAAACACGTCCATATCGTCCCACCCCCCAACTCGGGGTCATGCTATTATAATTACAAGGGGTTCAATAGTATTGTGATGTTGGCGGTGGTGTCGGCTACTTACGAGTTCCTGTATGTGGATGTGGGGAAGAATGGCCGGATGTCAGATGGTGGAGTCCTCACCCAGACGGAGTTCTACAGGCATCTCCAGAATGGCAGCTTGGGCTTGCTGCCTCCAGAAGACAATGCGGAAGGACTCCCATTCGTCTTCGTTGCGTTTGAAGCGTTTGCACTGGGAGACCATCTTATGCAGCCATTCCCTATGAGGACCCTCACCCCGGACCAGAGGGTTTTTAATTACCGGCTGGCCAGAGCCAGAAGAGTGGTGGAGAACACGTTTGTAATAATGGCAAGCCGGTTCCGCCTATTTCTTACACCAATACACATGGCGGAATATAAACTCAATCACATCATCCTGTCTTGCTGTGTTCTTCACAACTTTTTAAAGAGAAATTCTTTGAACTATGCTGCCTCAGTTCGGCCTGAGGCCGGAATTAATATTAATGAACCAACCCTGACGGTGCTTGAAACTGGCCACCCTGGCTTGCCCCCCCAGAGTGCTAGCAAGGTCCGTATAAAATACATGGAATACTTTGCGGGTAGGGGGGCCATCGATATGCCAGACAATGTCTGAGACATTTTTTAAATAAAAATATATTTGAAACTGAACAAATATTTGCTATGATTTACTGCTTGGCTTTCTTTTAGCTGTCTCCTCGGTTATCTTTTATTAATGTTCTAATTTTTTGGCCTTTTTCTTCAACAGTGCAAACTAAATTTTGTTGACACATGAGGTGACAATCTCTTCTTTGGCTAACTATTATTATTATGTTGTGGGTCTGCTACACACACACCTTGTTTTTTTTGTTAATGTATGTAATGCATTACTGACAAAAAATATTAATAATTTTCAACACCATAACCGAAATTTGGGAAGTCCTGAAAATGATGTGATTGTGTAAAATTAGAAAGCACTGTTGGGTGTTATTTACTAAAGGAACATACACTTTGCACTACAAGTGCACTTGAGACTGCACTGAAACTGCACTTGTAGTGAAAAGTGGATTTGCCTTAAGTAAATAACCTCCATTGTCACTGAAAACAACAACTTTACTCCAAAAACTGCTTTTGAGCATTGAAAGAAGAAGCCACACATTGTTGATTACCAATCTTTTTAATCAAAGCACAATCACATGTGCGTTTCTAAAAGGGTTTTTGAAGGTTTTTGTTGTATAACATTTTTTTAGGTCACATTAAGCAGAAATTGCCTTTTAAGGTAAAACAGGCATGTTTAAAACCATAAAAAAATACACAACTCTGGAACTTACAAAGTTCAACTTTTATAGAAAGTGAAGGCAATATCAGACATGAGTACTTATAAACTGTGTTTGATATTGCGTTCAGCAGATGAGGTGATGTCACCCCTGGAATAGCCGAATTTTGAAGATGCACACAAATTGCCCAATGTCAACATGTGCTAGCTGCCATCATGGGGGATCAAGGGACGTGCTTTGGGGGTGCAACCCCTTCCTCTCAGCTACTTTATAATTGAGGAAGGGGTTGCACCCACAAAATGCGTACATTGATCTCCCCTGATGGCAGATAGCACATGTTGACACACTGTGTGCATTTTCAAAATTTGCCTTTTCAATAATATGTCAAAAATTTGTCATAAAAACAAAAATAAACCTGCAATAAGTTAGGGATTTCTGGGTGTTTTATATTCTCCCTAAAACATCAATGATGTTCTTCATTTTGTTTTGAACATCATTGATGTTTTTCTTTAGGGTTTCTAAATCCCTATTACACCCCATGATCTCCCCGATGATGATCTGGGCACTTTCAATTGTAAAATGACATTCCTCAACATCCCGATCATCTACAAAAAAAAAAAAAAAAACACACCATGTATTATAAATATGCAGGCATCCATCTCTTACCTGAAGCTGTGGTCGCAGACACTCACCCGTTGTGGTGACAAGTTCTATAATGTCTCCCTCCTCCTCCTCTGGTTGGGTTTAGGGGATTTCCCCTTCTTCCTGAGGTGGGGAGTCCCTGCTCTCCTCTGATGAGTGGTGTGCTCTGAGTCTTTTCCCTCCTATGTGAAAAAAATAGCTATACCTAGCACAGATATTTTAGGCCAGAAATAGAAATGTGAAACATTGCTTGGAAGTGGGGTACAATTGTCTCTTTGGGCAGAGTTCCAAGCAGAAGAAATGTTTTTGTCCTTTGTAAAGCTTGAATACTTACTTGTTTTGTACAAGCTTCACAGATTGAGACATCCCTATAGTATCCACTGCAGCACCTGTGTGGGCCCCCTACTAAAAAGGGTGTTCTTGTGTCCCACACTAGTGCTCCTGTGTCCAGATGTGTAAACAGCTGCTGAGTGTCCTCTCCTTACACAGAATCTAGTTTGCATTTCATTCTATTTACAAACCCATCTAGACAACAAACTTATTTTAAGAGAAGTAGGCCAGAAAAAATGTATTGAACTGCATCTGGCCAAAACATGGTGTTTTAGTGGCCGGACGAACAATGTTTCCTACGAATGAATAATGTGTCCATGAACATGAAAGTTGCCATTTTAAACTGTACAACAGTAAAGAAAAGCACATGGAGCAGCACGAACATAATAAAAAGAAATAATAGGAACACAGGACAACTACTTACTTTTTTGCAGCACTCTCCTGATCCTTCTATACTGATCGTGCTCCCTGATTTTGAGGTCCGACCACCACTTCCTCAGTTGATCCTTAGATTGCCGTACCCCAAAATTTCTGTGCAGACTCTTTACAACTTTAGTCATGATCTTGGCCTTTCTGACATTGGGGTTTGGGTAAGGTCCATACTTCCCATCATAGTCGGGCCTCTTCAAGATGTCCACCATCTCCACCATCTCAACAAAAGCCATATTTGATGCCTTAAATCTTCTCCTCCGGGATCATGACGTTTCTGGCTCCGGGCTTTCTCCCTCCTCCTCATTGCTGGAATTACTTGTTGTGTCTCCACCATGTGCTCTTCCCCACTGTGCCAAAAGCAGTCTATATCAAGCGTAACACGCTTGCATCGTACATACGATCTGTGAGCGGAGGAAGGAGGAAGCGCCAATCGTGATAACGATGGTACAATTTTAGCTTGGGCCTATACTGCTTATAGAATGAGGCCTATATTGGGACAAGATTATGAGACTTTAGCCTGACATTAGGGTTTGTCTTGTGTATTGCAGATAAAATGGATGGCTTCAATGACCACAACTTCCTCCCCCTGTTCATAGACCAATACAGGGAGCTGCCGTGTCTGTGGCAGGTCAAACACCCGCAATATAATCATAAACAAAAGAGGCAGGCAGCGCTGGAGAAACTGCTGGAGTTGGTGAAGCCAGTGGTCCCCACGGCAACCATCCCCTATTTAAAAGCCAAAATTGGTGACCTGAGGAGCACATATCTTAGGGAGTGCAAGAAGGTCCAGGATTCCCAGAGATCCAGAGCTGCAGCAGATGATGTTTATGTCCCCAGGCTGTGGTACTATGAGAGACTGCGATTTCTGTCAGACCAGACTGAAGTCAGGGAATACCTCTCAACCCTTCCTTCCACTCTTCCTTTCACCCCAGCTGAGGCTTCAGATGTCCAACCTGGGACTTCAGTAGACAGTAGTGGGCAAAAATAATTGGGACAAGAATGAAAAATGCTGGGCTCAGAATGATAGTCTTTTATATTTGTTAACATTTAATTTGCAACAGTCATGAGATGAAAATTCTGTGTGACTGATGAAGAAAAAACTAAAACTATGTCCCTTTTTCATACACAGGAAGACCTCAGCCAGGAGGAGGCTGTGGAATGTGGCAGCCAGGAGGAGGCTGTGGAATGTGGCACACAGGAGAAGGCTGTGGAATATGGCAGCCAGGAGGAGGCGGGGGTAAGTGGCAGTCAGGAGGAGGCTGGGCCCAGTAGGTGCCTCACAGAATCCCAGGTTCCTCCAATCCGCCTTCCAAACAAAAGACCTAGGAAGTAGAGTAACGTGGAGGAGTCAGTGCTCAGGTGGATTCAGGAGCCTTCTGCGTCCCTCAGAGCCACTCCCATTCGTGAAGAGGCCTTTGCCTCCATGGCTGCCACCAAACTGCAGGACATGCAGGAGGGCCAATGCCTCATGTGTGAGGAAATCATTTATAAAACATTAACTAAGGGGGTGAGGGGCCAAATCACACCCAATACCCACCTGTGTGAGTTGCATCATCCTCCTCCTCCTGCCACACCTCCACCACCACAGACACAGCCTAGAAAGAAGAGTGGAAGGAAGACAAGAAAGTGATGACCAGGGTTCAGCCTGGTCTGACAAAAGATGCAGGCTCTTGTATGACCACAGCCTGGGGACATAGATTTCATCTGCTGCTGTTCATGATCTCTTGGACTTCTGGACCAGATTGTACTCCATTATATATGGACTCTTCAGGTCACCAATTTTGCATTAAAATAGTTGATGTGTGCCCTGGGGGCCAAAGACTTTGCCAATCTCTGCAGTTTCTCCAGCATTGCCTCCCTCTTTATTTGGTTAGGACCCCTTAATAAAGGGGGTTTTTTTAATAATACTCGCCTATGTGTGTTTTCCTTCAAAAAGGACAGTTTGTTTGTGAGGAGGCAGGTACATTTCAAAAATACAATGTGAAACTAACAAGAGACACCAACACCAAACAATTTCTTTGAGATTAAATAATACAAGATAATAATGGTGTTATGGTAACTTGACACACAAAACACACCCAAAACTATTCTAGAGTTAAAAAAAATAATTAAAAAATAACAGGAGATCAGGATTTAAAAAAAAATTTAAAAAAATAAAAAATCTAAAAACATAAAACAAAAATATTTTGGTAGATGTGACAAATAAAAATATTATATTCATGAAATCATGATAAATAATAAAGAAAGAAGTTTGTGAGAAGTCTGTGTGAATATGAGCAGCAAAACAACTTAATTCTTCTAGCATTATAAAGAAGAAGAGAGTGCGCTGCATTAAACAATTTAAAACATTGCAGCGTGCCGAAAGTGCTATATCCATTACGAACGCTAATTTTACCAGACCGAGCAGTTCCGTCTCGGAATTTATTCTGGGTGTGCGTTGGAATTGGCCACACACGGTCGCAATTTCCGCAAACGGATTTTGTTGTCGGAAAATTTTATAGCCTGCTCTCAAACTTTGTGTGTCGGAAATTCCGATGGAAAAAGTTTGATGGACCCCAAACACGGTCAGAATTTCCGACCACAAAGCTCCGATCGCACATTTTCTGTCGGAAAATCCGACATTGTGTACAGGGCATTAGGATTTATTGAAAAATAATGTTAGAGTGAAGCTACATACCGGTAATCCTCTGTAGTAAATACTTCTCCATCTGCTGGTCTAATTCATAGTCACTAAGATGCTAGTTATGCATGGTAAATGTAAATTGGTTATATAGCTATAGCACAAAAATCTGCATACTCTGCCCTCATATATATGTTATTGACAAATTGTTTCACATCTTTGAAGTCAGCATGACAGCATATGGAAAATCAGTAATGAATCTGATTTTGTGTATTAGATGCTGTGTTTAATATGAGGGAAGTACTTGATAATTAAAAGAATGCACAAAGGATCATTTATACAATGTTTAAAAATAGAAAAACACCCTTGTTGCTAAGCTTTTACCTGATTGCCATGACTCGGATCAGAGTTTACTGACAGTTCAAGGTATAGAGAAAGCAGAGTTAAGTGGGGTGGCCATTTTTTTCAGCTGTGCAAGAAAGAAGAATTATTCATTTTTAATAGACAATCTTTTGTTTAACCCTTTCACTGCTAAAATAACTTGTACCACACACCATGCTGTAATAACAGTTATGAGCTTGTTTTCACTTTCATCAGCCATGAAAGTAAACTAAGACCAGATGGGTCAATAAGGGGCCTTTGAAAAAGCCACTCTCCTCATTATAAAGGGGGAGCACAGAGCAGCCATAGTTACAGTATACTGAATAGACATGTTCACTACCGAAAAATTTCATTTCATTCGTTTTTTTTTTTTTTTTTTACATTTATCAGATCATTCGTTATTATCGGCATTCGTTACTTCGGATCATTCATAACTTTGGGTGCATTTGTATTTGTTCCGTTCCATTCATTTAGATGCAGCATTCGTTACTTCGGATAATTTGTAACTTTGGATGCATTCATATTTGTTCCATTCCATTCATTTAGATGCAGCATTCATTACTTTGGATAATTCGTAACTTCGGATGCATTCATATTTGTTTCGTTCCATTCGTTTAGATGTGGCATTCGTTACTTTGGTTAATTCGTAACTTCAGATGCATTCATATTAGTTATGTTCACTAACAGTTACTTTAGCCAAATTTGAAAGGAAATTCCAATAAAAATGTAATTTATCCCAAATAAGCTGCTATGGCACAGAGACCTGAATAGAAGAATTACTGACGTCAGCTATTTTACCTATAATGTATTAGTTTATTATAATAAATAATAATAATAAAAAACTATAATAATAGTTGATAATTTAATTATAATAGAAAATACGAAAAACAAAATTATCCAAATGTAATTGATTTGTTAACCTTGTAGGTTGAATTGTTTTTTGTTCTTTCGGATTTTCGTTCTTTTGGGTTTTCGCTCTTTCGGATTTTCGTTCTGACAGGTCATTTTCGTATGCATTTGTCAAAAGAGTCCTTTGTTCATTCGAATGCTTTCGAATTAATGAATATGCCGAATTTCATCTGAAAACGAATTAGTAATGAAACAAATTGCACATTTCTAGTATTGAATTCTGATTGCTATCTCTTTGGTCAATCAATAGCTTTATGACTGTTTTATTCTTTTTATTGGGGGCTTCTGTTGTTATTTATTAAAAGACGCACTGTAATGAAGGGGCAGCTCTAAAAGCCAATGGGGTAGAAAGACACTTTGGATAAAAGTGTCTGCATCGAATATAAGGGGGCTTGGTTCCGCGGCTGCAGCTTTGAATGAGTTAGAAGAGACTCTGTGGACGATAGAAGGAGAGAGAGAGAGCAGCGCCATTTTAAGCACAGCAATGAGTAGGTGTTTATTACAGCAATAGCAACTAGCAACTTACTAGATCCAATAGTAAAAACAGCTTTTTACAGAAATGACAAAACAAGAGGGGGTTTTAGGACTTTGAATGAGATGTGTGTTGCCAAATCTGGTAAATCTGGTAAATACAAGGAGGTTCGGGACTTTGAATGAGGTATGTGTATCGGGAATCAACAATTAAAACCAAGTTATAGAGATGTGTTTATTGTCTAAAACACATAACAAAAAAACATGCACCAGTGGATACATTGAGTATAGTACACACATGAACAGCATATTATAAAACATAGGCATGTAATTGTCAGTATGCCCATTCTTCAGGGGCAAGTGCATAGTGAATTAAATCTGCGGAGAGACATAAAAATATCACATATCATTTCCGATCATGCAAACCCCTTGAGGGGAAGCAGACACATTGGAGTAAAGAGGTAGAAAAAATGTCAATCTTCTGTACTACTTACATGTTGGCAGCATGTGGAGGTATGCACACTATACTGGTATAAAAACCAAGTGGGTTACAATAAAAGAAACCCCCAGACCAGGTAAATGTAACAAGAAGAGTGAAGGGTGGCAAATATGTATGCATATGCACGTACCCATGAAATATGCAGGGTTCCTTTTGCTCCCAGTATCACAAAACAAGACTCAACCAGCGTCACGCTGGCATGACGTGCAGGGGACAAGTCAGAGCGGCGACCGGCACTCATATGTATCCAGATGTAGCTCCTCATTGGTCAGCCGAGATAGACGCTCCAGCCCCGACACAAAGCACCACAAATACGTCAGATGTATGGGACGGGTGCGTGGCGCTGTGCCGCCCATGGCAGCGTATTGAAGGTTGCACAACTGGGGTCCTTTGGAGCAGGCTTGTGCTTCTATCCCAGGAGCGATGCTCACAAACATCCCACCCACCTCCTCCATGACCACTGGTTGGCTTGAGGGGGTGGCCATTTCGTCTCTGTGCATCAGCGCCACGCACCCACCCCATACATCTGACATCTTTGTGATGCTTTGTGTCAGGGCTGGAGTGTCTATCTCGGCTGACCAATGGGTAGCTACGTCTGGGTACATATGAGCGCCAGTCATCGCTCTGACATTTCCCCTGCACGTCATGCCAGCGTGACGCTGGTTGAGTCTTGTTTTGTGATACTGGGAGCAAAAGGAACCCTGCATATTTTATGGGTATACTCAATGTATCCACTGGTGTATGTTTTTTTGTTATGTGTTTTAGACAATAAACACATTTCTATTACTTGGTTTTAATTGTTGAGTCCCGATACTCATACCTCATTCAAAGTCCCGAACCTCCTTGTATTTATCACAGAAATGACACAGCTGAAGCTGGCTTCTCTGCGTGCACGCTGATTTCCGCAGTGTGTGGAGTCTCCGGCAGTGCTGGCAGCTTCCAGCACTTCTTGGATGACCATGGGAACCCTGGGGAGGTGGCGGTGAGGTCGGCACAGGATGCTGGGATGCGTACTCCTTCATCAGCCCATCTGAAGTGCTCCTTTCTGTGATGAGCTGTTTGTACTACTGGATCTAGTAAGTTGCTAATTGGTTTTGCTATAATAAACAACTACTCATTGCTACACTTAAAATAGCACTCCTCTCTCTCTCCTTAAAACCTACTTGCCTATGTAAACAAGGCAGTGCTCCGTTCTAACAGGGGAAAGGTGATGGATTTTGTGTCCTTGCAAATCAGGCAATAAACTCCATCCTTCCGGTTCATTTCTTCATGAACAAGTGAGTGTTACTGCTTTTAACTTTGCCAATTATTTTAATTGCTTGCTGACCAGCCACAGTCATTATACTGAGGCAGGTTGGTACGGCTGTGCAAACCGCCGTAGGTGTACATTGGCCGCTTTAAGGGCTTTAAGGGGTGCATGCGTACCGCCGGAGCCAATGAGCATTGCCGGGGGCCGTGGTGTCTGCCGCCGACCCGTGATCGCTACTCAGAGAACCAGAACGGGGATCTGTTAATGTAAACAGACAGATCCCCATTCTGTCAGGAAAGTAGAGAGAGATCTTCTGTTTCTAGTAATCAGGAACAGCAATCTCTCTCTACCCCCTGTCAGTCCACTCCCCCACAGTTAGAAGCACCTCCCTAGGGAACATTTAACCCCTTGATAGCCCCCTAGTGTTAACCCCTTCCCTGCCAGTGACATTTATACAGTAATCAGTGGCTATTTATAGCACTGATCGCTGTATAAATGTCAATGGCCCCAAAAAAGTGTCAAAAGTGTCCGATCTGTCCACCACAATGTCGCAGTCCCACTACAAATCGCTGATCACTGCCATTACTAGTAAAAAAATAATAATAATAAAAATGCCATAAATAGATCCCCTATTTTGTAGACACTATAACTTTTGCGCAAACCAATCAATATACGCTTATACAAAAGTTGTGTTTGTGTCTGCCTGACTCATTCTTGAGAACAGGATAAAGCACCCCTGGACAGAGGATCACTTCCTGGTTCCGATATCACAGGATTGTCTACATATGCCCTTTACCCCTGCAGGGGTTAGGGAGTCCGGTGAGTGCAAACACAAGTGGGGATGCAGGGAAGGACGGGATAAACGCTGCCACCACGTTGTTTCTTTAACAGGAGGACATTTTTTAGGACTTTTTTGCGGACATTTATCTTTTGATCTTTTTGATTTATATGCACATAAGCTGAAAAATAACTTGTTTCACATTTTCTCCTTAAGGAATTGTTTTGAGTGTCGTAATTGTATTTTTTAAGCCCACATGCTGGGTTTTTTATATCTATATATTTTTTATATATATATTTTTTATATATATATTTTTTAGTTTGTTTCATCATTTTTTTCAAAATTTTTTTCAATTTTTTTTCATGTTTTATTCTCCACACAATTGTTCGCTTTGAATATTCTTATTGGGTTCACATCTTGTTTTTTATCATTTTATAAGATACAGGTACCTCATCTACACATATATAATCATTGAATATAAAATACATTTTTTGCATGCACTTTTTAGGAGCACGCTGCACTTTATCGTATTGTGCCACATAGGTGGATTATGTATGCTTGATACACTAGTTTTTGCACATATTTTGGTATATGCACAATAATTTTTAAAAAATTTTCTGACACGAATACTTAGGATATATATGTTGAGCAAACACTTTCTCACTTATAATTTTCATCTATAATTATCATCAAAATTGGACAGCGCCAATCCCCTACTTATAATAATCTTTCACGGTTTGGATTTCACCCTGGTGATTTCCATTATAGGGGGGCAGCAGTCTTTTTCCTGGATTTTATACTCCTGAGCGCGGAACTACTGTCATTCATACACTTATTGCAATTTTTTTACCAAAAATATGTAGAAGAATACATATTGGCCTAAACTGATGAAGAAATGTGTTTTTTGGGATATTTATGATAGCAAAAGTAAAAAAAAAATTTTCTTTTTTCAAAATTGTCAGTCTTTTTTTGTTTATAGCGCAAAAAATAAAAACGCAGAGGTGATCAAATACCACCAAAAGAACGCTCTATTTGTGGGGAAAAAAGGACATAAATTTTGTTTGGGTACATCATCACATGACCGCGCAATTCTCAGCTAAAGCGACACAGTGCCATATTGCAAAAAAAAATGGCCTGGTCAGGAAGTGGGTAAATCCTTCCGGGGCTAAAGTGATTAATAAACGGATTTACGCTATTTTAATCTTTTTTGCCATCCTCTTTATGTCCGCCTATGACTAAAAATATTATGTCATGGCACATCACTGGGGAACATAACCGCCAAGGAGGACTACAAGTTCCAGCATATCCAGGACAATTTAAAATGCTTGTGACTGTTATAATATAGTAGTCCATGCAAGTCGGTGAGACACTAAAGGGGACCATGATTTGCACTTTGTTTAAAGAGACGGCACTGTAAAAATTGCATGAATGATCATCACATTCTACGTGTATGAAGATACAGTATGAGGGCGCATGCGTGGCAGCTCCTGACATGAACGCATAGTCCGGGAGCTCCTTCCCACTCCAGCCGACCGAGGCCCTCCAGTGCCACAGCACCTGTGATACCAATCTGGATCAACCCCCCTCGGCCAGCGGATACCCTGAGGACCCCCTGATGTCCATGGGCTTAGCAAGGAGAAGCCTACGCACCGTTTTTGGAGCTGAACAGCCTTGGGCTGTGAATTCCAAGATGGCAGCTGTGCCACGCCACGCAGCTCCAGCTCGCCTCACCAGTGCACATGCCGCATCTCCTTCTTCCTCCCTGCACCTTCAGTGAGTACTCCCCCTAGATCCTGCATCCCCAGCCTCCACATAATCCCTTAATGAACAGTCCCTGGCAGATCTGGACTTCTCCCTCATGGTGTCCGCCTGCCCCCAGCCCTACCAGCTACTAGAGCCCGGGGATTTGGGCCTAACCCAGCCAGTTAATATGGCCGACTTATTTGCTAAGTTTGCTGATCTCCTTGACAGGGGGTTACACAATACTGCCAACAAAATCACCAGTGATATCAAAGCGGATCTCCAAACCATAGGAACCCACATGGAGATCATTGAAAACAACTTAGAAGCCACCATTGCCAGAACAAACCAAAATACTGATTGCATTCAACTCCTACAGTAGCAACTCGAGATGGCTAATGCTAAAATGAATGATCTTGAGAATAGGAATAGGAGATACAACTTCAGAGTAAGAGGTCTCCCTGAATCCTATAAAAATGTCCCAGAAGCAATTTGCGCTTTTATTAAGGAACTACTCTCTGACATTCCACAGCATAGATTGGAGCTAGACCGGGCCCACAGGGCTTTAAGGCCTCCGAGATCTGATGGCCTCCCCAGAGACATTGTGGTAAAACCACAGTTCTACTCTGTCAAGGAGGAGATGATGCGCAAGTCGCGAACCATGTCTAAACTTATGTTTCAAGGTCACGAGCTGCTAATCTTTGCGGATCTGTCCCCATCTACTATCCAAAAGCGTAGCGCCCTAAAACCTTTGTTCAAGATTTTGATGGATAAAGAAATCAAGTACTGGTGGCTCTTTCCATTCCCACTCAAACTCATTTTTAAAGGTGAAGCATACACATTCGCATCTCTCCAAGGGGATAAAAAACTGCTGCTACACCTAGGTCTCATTCATCATGACCCGAATCAACCACAGCCTGGACCGGCTCCTAACTCTGCTAAGAGACAACTCCCTACTAGCCAATCGCCCCCGGTCTGGGAGACCACCAGATCCAAAAATTCCAAGGACGCCATCTCTCCCTGAGCTACCCCGGACAGCGGATCTCCATTTTTTCTCCTTTTTTGCTGGGAGATTCACTTGTTATGCAGCCTGTGTGAAAAACAAGTAAAAAAACACTTCAAGTGGGCTTTAACTATTAATACATTTTAGGCCTCATTTACACAGGTATACTTAAGAGTTGTTTGCCCACACAAGGATACATAGGTGTTCCATGTATCTAGGTACAGGCAGTCCCAATTGTGTCAATTGTGATACAGTAGCTGCACAGACACTGTTGCTGCTCCCAAATTGACAGCCATATGGGTGCTGGTGCATGCTCCTGTTCAGGAACCTACAGCTGCATGCACCCACACAGCCACAATGTATACAGGCCCTCTAACAATCCACCCAATGCTTGGCATTGTCCCCTTACCCCAAAACCCCAACGAGATCATATCAGAAAAGATAAATTTAACAAAAACACGAAAAGACCTCCACCGACAGACACTACCCCCAGAGACACTACAAAACAGACTAGCCATTTTCCTTCCATCCATCCCTCCACATCCACCTTAGGGGCCTCCCCCCATCTACCAAAGGTTCATGATCCCACATCCTCAGCCTGTGCCACCTCTGTCTCTGTGAACCTGGTCACCACAGGCTCTGATCACACAGACAGGCCTGTTCCACCTGCCACCCATATAGCAGTAATTACTCCTACCTTCAAACCCCATCCCTGTGCAGCTTTGTCCATAGACAGCACAGAGATGACACCAGCCAGGAATCACCACCTCCACCCTTACCCTCTCTGATCCTTCAGATTTTTTAGATCAGTCCCCCTCGCAATCCCACAGTCAGTTGATGGGCAAATGAAAATTAGAAGAAAAGGAAAGCGGGGGGGAAGATGAAGGCACAAGTCACAGGGCCAAGTCCCACAAACAGTAAAGATCTTCAATCTTTTATCCCATAATCTATCTTCATCAGAAATCTCTATATTGCAACGAGGCCTCAATTTTGCCCCGTCCTCTCTACCTAATTCATTCACGTTATTTAAGGACCTGCACAGTTTTTATACGCAACCTCACCTTAAAACAGAACTACCAAATTAAATCTCTTAAAGTCACAGTATTTTCTTCCAATTCTCCAATTCATGATCCCATCACCATCCTAGAAGCCCCCAACTCAGTAGATTTGAACATACTGGAAGAATTGTATAATAATGATGATGAGGATGATGAGGATTTGGTCCTCTTCACACAACACCCATTCACATCCCCCCAAATACAACACAGCAAATTCGGTCCCAAATCGGTTTTTAATCCGCCAAATGTTCTATCAAGTTGTGTTCTCAGACATACAAAAACTATGCAAACAGACACATACTAGTCATTCAAAACCATCCCACTCTTACTCACAATGAAAAAATAGCACCCACAACCAAGATTTAGTCATAAAAACAGCCGACAAGGGCGGTGGGATAGTTGTTCAAGATAGAAATGACTACTTGATGGAAGCCCGCCTATTGTCGGACACCACCATATACAATAAACTTTGCTCTGATCCCTTTTCTGGTTTCACCATCAAATTGACCACACTCATCAAAAAGGCCAAGGAAGATGGTACAATTAGCAAACAAGAATACGCTTTTTTCAATAGGAATTTGTTCTCAACACCATATTTTTACCATATACCCAAAATTCATAAAAGTACCAACAGCCCACCTGGCAGGCCCATAGTTGCAGCCATGGGCAGCATAACCAGCCCAATCTCCCAATGTATCGACCAGTTCCTCCAGCCCCTTGCGCAAAATCTCCCATCCTATATCAGAGATGGGGTCCATCTTCCCAAACAACTGGCCCATTACACTTGGGAACCCACTTACATGTGGGTATCCCTCGATGTAAATTCCTTGTATACCTCCATACCACATTCCATAGGTCTTAGAGCCATGGCCAGTTCCCTTTCCACAGATCCCCTACTCAATCCCAGACAGGCAGAATTCATTATGGAAGCCACAGAATTCTGCCTGACATATAACTATTTTGAATTTGATGGAGAGTTCTATCTACAGGTGACGGGCACGTCAGCCAATTACAGCTGACTTAACAATCCATATAGCTCCCATATCATATTTTATGGGAGGTATATTGATGACATTATTGTCATCTGGGATGGCCCAGAGTCCCTGTTCCTTTAGTTCTTACAACACTGCAATACCAACACATACAGTCTATTTTTCACCTCAGAACACAATTCCCAACAATTATAATTTTTAGACTTGACATTATACCACAACGAGGGTAAAATATTATCAAAAAACTACACCAAGCCCACAGCGGGCAACTCTTTTTTACACCACCACCCCAAGTGGATTAATAGTATTCCCAAGAGTCAGTTGTGCCGCCTCCGCAGGAACTGTACCAGGGAAACTGACTATATAGAGCAAGGGTCCTATCTGAAACAAAAATTCATAGAGAAAGCCTTCCCACCCCAACTTGTAGATGAAGCTTACAATTTCTATCTGTCTGTTCATTCTGTGCAGCCCAAAGACACCAACCGGTCCATTGGTCAACCACTTCAAACGCCTCTGCCAGAGGGAAATGTATTGCATATATACCTTGGACTCTTTCGCCCATGGGCCTCAATGAGGAAATAGAGCTCAACAACCTGATCTGATCAGTCCCCTCGGTCCCTCTTTCTCCTCCCCCCCAATAAACCCCAACCAAACTCCCCCGTTCCCCCTGGTTTCCTCCCCCCTTTTTCTTCCACCCTCCCCCTATATCTCCTATATGCCCTTTCTCACACAGAACATATATGTGTGCATGCATAAGCTCCTCGTATGTATGCGCACATCCTTATAAGTATGACCTTATTGGCATAATCTTACTAGAGATAGTATAGAGTGGTCCACATACCCAGAAAGATACTGATTATGTCTAAATAATGTTTTTCAATTTTTTCCATTCAGGACCCCTCTCTCTCCCCCCCGCCTCCCAGTCCATATATCTTATCCCGGACCCTTAAGGTCTCCAACCACAAAAGTAAGTATCTAGATATAATTAACTATAGTCACACCACCTCATTACCCAAACGACAACGGGTTTGTTGTGATCTACCCTAAATAAGTGTACAAACAGGGATTTTTTTTATCCTATTACTACAATCACTTACATTTTTATTTTTATTATTATTATTATTTTTATCCTTATCCTTATTTCATGTTATTACCACCGTTTTTATTTATTTTGACCTATCTTCATTTTTTTATCTCTCATCCCCATATTTTGAAAATTATCTTGATCACAACATTTATCCTCATTGTTTCTCATTGTTTCTCATGCTTATGTATACACCAGGGTGCACACTTATGTGTGTACACATGTGAGCTAAATTCCTCTAATCATATTGCGTTCTGCAGCAATATCTACCAATTGCCTGCTTTTTGCTTCAGTGTCTTTACCAATTATTTGTATATGTGCTCCCAGTTTTTATGTCCTTTGTTTGACAGTTTTTATTGCCATTTTTATTGCTCTTTCTATTTTCTATCTTGAATGTTAAGTCTAATGTGCCTCCCTCCCCCATATATGATGCCACAATTGGCTAGCCCCACAACCATAGGACATTAGGACCCAGGAGCTCTGGCATCAGAGCATATAAGCCCTTATCCAACATGGCCCCCGTTAGGCCTGAAGAAGGAGCACATGCTTAGCAAACGCATCGCCTATTGGTCCACCGTCCGAACCAGAAGTGTCGTTGTCCCCCAGCTTCCTGTGTGCTCAAAGTCCAGGAAACGTTGGTAACCTACGCAACCCGCTCCACTTCACCAGTGTAATGCCACGGATGGACTCCCTCATGGATGTTTGTTCTCTCATACTTGACATGCCTATTTTTATCCTACTCTTGTGAGTATATATGCACAATTTGCTCATTAAAAATTGACTAACATACTGCACTTAGAGTGGCGCCTCTGTACTTCTTTCTTCCAACCCACACAGATGTCAGATTGGGATTTCTGTGACACTGCTTCCCAATTGACATAAATTAGACTACATGTACAGGGATGCATGGAACACCTGTGTATCTCCATGTGGGCAGCCATGGACTTTTCACAGGCGTATGCTTAATATGATACCAAATGTTCCCATTTTTTAAAAATAACAAATATGTTATACTTACCCTCTCTTGCAATGGTTTTGCAGAGAGAAGCCTGATTCTCCTCTTCTCAGGTCCCCCCTGCTGACTACATACACCCCTGCACGCCGAGTGCCCACATGGCAAGCTGCTTGCTATGGGGGCACTCGTGCATGCTTGCTCCCAAGCCCCACTCTGTGTGTCCAGAAGGCACACAGAATGGGGCTCGGCCCTGCCCACTAGTTACTCCTTACTGGCTGTGATTGACAGCAACAGGAGCCAATGGCTCCTGCTGTTGTCTTTGAGCCAATGAGAAGGCAGAGAGCAGGGAAAGCAATAACTCTGCTGCACATCACTGGATCGAAATTGAGCTCAGTAAAGTATTTAGGGGAGTACAGGGGGAGCTGCATACTAAAGGTTTTTTACCTTCATGCATTCTAGGTAAAAAACCTTTAGCCTTGCTTTAGCTTGTTTCCTGGTCAGCTGCACTGTGTTCAATGGCCAATATTCTATGTTTTTTAGTTTACATTTTTTTACTTTATTTACGTTATGTTTAAATATGTTTGTTTTGTACATAGGATGTGTAGCGCTGGTAGATTTACAATATACTGCAGATTAGGTAAATTTAGTAAATTGTGTGTTAGGAAGGTTAAAAGTTCGCCTCTGTTCCAGCTTGGCTGACGTTGTGTGTGCTTCCATGCTGACCAATGGGTGTCACTGTTACCATTAGTCGGTGTTGGAAGGGCAATGTGTCGAAGTGTATGGATGCTCCTCTGTCTCGGAGACAAGCTCGGTGGAGGTGGTCCTCCGAGTTGCATTCTGGGAAGGGGGTATTTATGGGACAGACGCTATGTTCTAAAGTCGTTTTTGCAGCCACCTGCTGGCCCTCCTGGCCGACAGGTATGCGTTAAGGAGCTACCTCGTGGCCCACGATGCTACGGCACAGGGGTGGGTCCAGAGGCTTGTCTGTGGCCTACCACCGTGGCCGAGGAATGGTCCTGAGCCGTCGGTCCTGTGTGACAAAGCTGGACAGCCAAGGAGATCCCAGGGGAGGACCCGTCTTGGAGAGATCACGCGGCATGCTGGTCTATAGAGGGGCCTGGTGACTCGGCTGGGGGATGTATCCAAAAGAAGTAACCATACAGCATAGTGTCGCAGGTTCGGCTTAAAGGTTCAGGCACTGTGACTGACTGTTCACTGCAGAAGATCTGATACATCCTGTGGCAGAGGATCGTGCAGATTTACCCCCCCCCAAATGAGTCTGTGGCAGAGACTTTAGATTTGTGCTGCATACTGGCTGCTAGACCGGTGAGAGAGGCCTATCCAGACGAGCAAAGAGTGCGTCCCATGAGGGGAACACATTCCACATAATTATCTGAATTCTACCAGGACATTTGTTGCTAAGATTTTGTAAGAAGATATTTGAGTTTCTCCTGAAGGTTTCCTTTTCCTTCTCTTTCCTGCTGCTTCCTAAAGTTTGACTGTTCAAACTTTGACGGAACCCCTAGACCCGGTGCCGGTGAAACAGAGGGAAGCAGCTCCACCGTGAGTTAGTGCTAAAGATGTACGAATGTCCCTTTGAAAAATGTACTGTTTATTGTTTTAGTGTTTCAATATATTTCTTTATCTAACACAAGAAACATTCAGGAGTATACAAAGCTTTTTGGATAGCGTGAGAAAGTGTTAACACCTTTGTCAGGTCTTATTACTATCTGTGTCCTTATTGCAAAGATATTCATCACCAGTGTAGAAAGTGGTGGTAAATCAAACATTTAAAAGCCAACACAGTAAAAGCAAGTGAGGAAAAAATCTTCCAATGGGCACACTTGTTTGGGGATCAACTGCCTAAGAGGAAATGTTCCTCTCTTTGGAGAGATTAACCCTTATTAGCACATTTTCTCTGGGACTGAAAGCGAAGAGAAAACTCATGTTTAATTTTAAATACTTGCAGTAGTAGAGAACAATATCTACTTCCAGTCTGCAACAAAGGTTCTTGAACCATCAAGTCTCTTGTGAATGTGTTGAAATGGTTTTGGGAGAGCAGCTATTTGCCCCAGCACATTTCAAAACAACACCAGGAATCAGCAGATTATTTGTGTCTCAGTGAGGATTTAGGCTGGAAACGCCAACTGTCAGTGACAGCTGGCATCCAGCACTAAGCCTAGAAGCTGAAAAAATTAACAATAATTTTTGTTGAAGTTTTAGAATCAAGTAGTACAGACATTGCATAAATGCATAAATACATCAATCAGTGTAAAACATGTACAAACAAATGCATTTAATAATCAGTACAGGTAGATTGAGTAACAACAAACATAATACATTTGTCGTAATAGAGTGGGTGCTTCGCTCAAGGTCCCTACCTGCCAGCCCATTGGGATCAGACTGTTGGAAGGTGCATACTTTATCAAAGAGTACTAGAGCGTAAAATAAAGGCATAGTGAGAGCAAACAAATTTTCTTTTCAAAATCTGAAATTTTGTGCGTTTTGTGATCCGATAGTGCCACCATTGATTTTTGAAATTCGACCAACCAAGCCTTTAATTTCACCCCATGTTGCTACAGAAAATAATTTTAGTGTCTGGGAATCTTCTTTCCGGGAATTTTCTTTTCTTGCATTTATGTGCATTCCTTTTTCATTTATATTTCTCACACAATTCTCCCATCATTGATTAGAAAATTGTTCGTTTTTCAAAACATGTCCGATCACTCAAATTCGATAGCCGCATGAAAATCGGCCGGTGCTGTGTCTCACTAATGGTGCTCAATTCGGACGAAAATACTTTGAAAAGATTTTCAAAAGAAAATTTGTTTGGAATTTGAACCATGTATGGCCTGCCTTAGCTAGACAAATCAAAAGAAAAAAAAAACATTTTTTTTCCTGGATTTCCACTGCAATTTTGTTAATGTACTATCTACTTACATTTGGTTACTTGATAATCAGATACACTCCATTTAATTATGTGGTTCTGTACTGTATCTTGGATAATGGATTTAATATTCCTGCTGTTCCAATGATCCAAGCCTATTTGGTCAGGGCTGACTCTTTTTACTTTTTTATGTTTGAGGACATTTATTGACTAATTCCTTCCTAGTGGTCCATGTCACGATGCAAACTCTTCTGCATATACGTCTACAATGCAGTGTATTCTTTTAAAATTAACCAAGCCATGCTGAAAGTTTTCTATGCAAGTTTAAACTTAAGAAAATTGTAACTAACAAAGGACCTGACTCCACCACAAAAGAATCACAAGCTTCAAAGAAAATCGTTTGTTTTTATCTTTTACTTCGCAGAACAGTGTGTCTTGACCTTTCACTATAAAAGAGACTTTGCAGACTTAATTGAAGCCAGTTACTGAACACCATGAAAAGAGAGACAAATCTGTAGCTTGTAATGATGACTAGCAGTGAGCTAAAATGTAAAAAGAATTTGACTGTGGATCATGAGTCATGACCTATGAGTAGCTGAGAAAATTGAAAGCGGCATTCATTTTCATACCTGGCAGAGCTAATGTATGCATACGTTAAAGCTGAACTCAAGCCTTACCTTTAGTATTGCACAGCTGTACATGATCCCCCTCTGTACCCAGATGTCGTACTTTAATTTTACTGCATACTGTGAGCTTCACACAATGTACATTAGAAGCTGCAGCAGGTTAGATGAAACCACCTTAATTTCCTAGCTAGAAGGCATACATAATCATCTAGTCCTTTCCTCCACAGTCTGACTGTCCCCTGCCCCTTTCGTTCATTCGATTTTTATTTCCTCCAATAATGAAGGCTCAGCATTACATGTGGGTGTTACCCATAATGCAGCCCATTTAGAGATGCCCACTCCTCTAGACTGGCATCCACCTGTAAAGGCATTTTATTATTTGCATAACCTCTCCCAAGAGCCATCCCAATGCTTTCAACAAGGATAAAAGCTCTTGAGAGTAATACTGAAGTAGGGTGTGGTGAGGTTTTCAAAAAGCATCTTGCTGGCCCCTCCCATCAGCCATGGTTGGTTGGCATTGCATAGAGGAGCACAGGAACACAGTGATGATGTAATTGGTTCTAAAATAAGGAATGTAATAAAAACAGAAAGAAAGGTTTTATATAAACATTTTATTAGTATGCTGATGAGTAAAAAATGAGAACCCAGGGAAAGCAAAATCAAAGCAGAATAAACTTCAGCTTAAAAAAAAAATCAGATGTCTTTGTGTCCATTACACTAAATATACAACTACAGCACCATACATTTACAGTACTGAACAAAATCAGTTGGCAAACAGTAATGCTTTTAAAAAAACAATGGGGGTGATTTATTAAGACGAATGCGCTGCACCCTTAATTGGTCCCCTGGAAAAGTCATTGATTGAATGTGCGAACCAGTGCACGCAGACAATAATAAATATGTAAACTGCAACTGTCGCTAGGATAACTGCAGTTTTCTCATTGATAATGGAGCATGCCTAATCCAATTGGTTAATTTAATCTTGTTGGGGCAATTAGTAGGTGTCCTCGGTGAATTAACCCGTTTGATGCTAATCTCATTCCTATTACTTCTAATATATCTTTGAAATGTGTTTTTTTCTATTTGTACCCAAATCTTTCAATACAATACAAAGCACAGAGAAATGTTTCTAAACCCAATAAATTAATATTTTCCGATATTGATCTTTAAAGGTGACCATATACTGCAATCAGTTAGATCTTAAAAAAATAGATTTAGTGCAAAAGCCTGTTTGATTTCCTACAATTTGAATTAATTGTTCAAGTACATCTTCCTATTACCTATTTTGCTGAAATATCGAATTGTACAGAGATTGGGCAATCAGATTACATAGTGCATGGCCATCTTTGGAATTTTGGACTGTAGATGTGCCATGACCCACTTGTATTTTCCTATTGATATTTCTTGGGCATTATACAAGGCACATGAGAACCCACCTTTTTTCAAGACATGCAAGAGTGATCAGGAATCTTCAAACTGCGGCTCTAGATATATATTTGGGCAGCACAGTGGTGTAGTGGTTAGCACTTTCACCTAGCAGCAAAAAAGGTCCCCAGTTCAAATCCCACCCAGGACACCATCTGCCTGGAGTTTGCATGTTCTCCCTGTGCCTGCGTGGGTTTCTTCCAGGTACTCTGGTTTCCTCTCACACTCTACAAACATGCTGATAGGTAAATCAGATCCTGTCTAAATTGACCCTAATATGTCTGAATGTGGGTTAGGGACCCACACAAACATCACTCCATGTTAAAAAAATAAAATGATTTTCTTAATTTGCAAATAAGTGAGCGGGACATGGTGGTGGGAAGAAATTAGCAGGAGTACAAGCAACTTCCTGGAGGGGCGTGATGTCATTTTTGTGTGCTGGCCACCGCTCCTACTTTGCTTCTACATGATTGGATGTTAAAATCACCAGTGCTTCCCCTCAGATTTACAGCAACTACACTTCTATTGCAAAGTGGATTTGCCTTTAATAAACCCAAAAATACCTAAGAATTTGGGGTGTACACAACAAAGTGCTAGAATGCAATTTGCCTAATGGGGACACTAGTTAAATTGACCTGTGTGTCCCCAAGGAAAAAGACATTGGTAGGGTTTTACCCTCACTTCCTGTTTGGCTATGTGACAGGAAGTGAAGACAATTTTAAGAAAAAGGACACAAAACCCAACCTAAAAAAGACAAGCAGGAGTTCCAACACTCATTTGGTTTCCCTCAAATGCCCACAATTAGAATAGGATTGTCTTGAGCTAGATTTTAGTGCAGTGCTCTAAATCAGTGCTTTATAACCCTGTCCTCAAGTACCCCCAACAGGCCATGATTGCAGGTTCCTTTATCCTGCCCAGGTGCTTTAAATCACAGTCAATGGCTTGGTATTTTGGAGATAAGTTCCCAAAACATGTCCTGTAGGGGGTACTTGAAGACTGAGGCTGAGAACCACTACGCTAAAATGGAAAATTGTAATAATTACCGGTACCCTTTCCTGGTGCCTATTCATGGCAGCATACGCACAATCCATGCATATGCTTCCATGAAGGCAACAGGTAAGTAGCTTGTAGATAAATCACACCTTTTTTTGTTTTGCCATGCCAATCAGCCTAGTTAAGCTGCAGCTGGGAAATCTGTTGCATGAAAAGTAACAAAAAACACATAAAACATAAAAATTTGATAAAAATTTGATTGGTCAACAAAACAGGACTTGGAAAAGAGCAAGGAAAGCAAAAAACACATGCATGTTAATTTGAGACACTAACAGAATATGGTTTTTGAGGACTGACTATTTTGCATTGTAAATTAACATGAGTTAAAAGGACTGCGCCCACAAATTGATATCTTTTAAGGCTTTAAACATTAGTCACAACATCTTGAGAAAGATTTTGCAAAAAAATGCAGCACAGACAATTAAATCAAAGTGAACAACCTACAAACGACACACATTGACAACATCAAAAATATTTCAGGGGAAAATATCCCCCACTCAAAAAAATACAATAAACCAAAGTAAAAAAAAAAAGAAAAACTTGCTCGAAAACACATCTGTTTTGCAAAGACATAACAAACAAAATACAAAGAGTAAATACACGTGTTACAAACTCAGTAAGGACACCCAAATGTACTCTCTTTTTATTTTTATGTTTTTTTAATTCCACTTCAGAAAACTCTCGAGAGACTATTCAACTTGACGCTCATTCACTGTCTCCAACAAGGTCTTGCATCATCGTAGTAGAGACTTAATTTTTAATCAACATCCTCCATTTTTTAAATTTCCAGATGCCTTCGGCATCCACACCCTTCTTTTTATCCAACACGAAAAAAAAGGATAGCTTGCTTAGCCATAATTCTATACATTGTTTACTGTCTAACAAAACATTTTTATATACATACAAGTTGCGTGCATCCCACAACACTTCCTTTAATGCACATAGCACTAACCACAATACTCTCTGTTTATCTTTTTCCAGTTTCCCTAAGCCATACATCATCATTTTCCACTCATTCACCTTCACTCCTGTTATTTCTTTCACCAGATCTTGACTCCTATTGATCACATCTTTCGCTACACCACACCCCCAGAACACATGCTGTCTGTCTTCAACACCCCCACAATTCATTCTTGGACAAATATCAGACACACGCGAATCCCTCCTTTTCATAAATAGCCGTAGCTAGACATTCATGCAAACTCATCCATACTATCTGTCTCTGCACAATTGTCACCCCATATATACTCATTTTCTTCCATACTTCCCCAGCCACTGATGCATTAACTCCCCTAAGGTTACACACATACTCCTTCTCTATCAACCACTTTCTCACCTTCACTTTATCCCTCTCCCCTTCTCCTAAATCTGCCAACTTAAACTCTACCCTAAACTTTTCCAATACCCAGTATCGCGTGCCACCACGTAAGCCACCGGTATCCTTGAATCCCTTCCCAACTACCCCCATCTCCTAAACAACCACCCACCTGAAAAAGCTATCATCCTAGCACACACTCCACCATTCCTCAAATCTTTCACCATGCAAAACTAATAATGCATTAAAACCAAAAACTCTCACATTTGGAAAACCCAACCCACCATTACATTCACGTCTACACACATTCTCTCTTGACTCTTTCCATTTTCGACCCCCATAAAAAGGTAAACAATAACTTATTAATTTTCCTCAATCTTATCTCCCCAGGGGGGAAGATATTACTTGCATACAAAATTAAAGGTAAGATTACTGCCTTGACTACTAAAACTTTCCCATAAATTGACAATTTTCTTAGACACCAAAACGTCAACTTCTTGGCTATCTTTTCTCCCACTTCATTCCAGTACACTTCCCCTTTCATTCCATAGTCAAACACAATACCCAAAATCCTCACTCCATCCTCAACCTTCCCAATCTGATCATCCACACATTTCACTTATCTTCCATACACACCCAAACTACACTTATTCCAATTCACACTCATTCCCGCACATACACAAAAAATAGACAAAAGTAACTTCACCTTTCTTACGCCCACCACCGACTTACACACTGCCGCCACGTCATCCATATAACCTAAACATTTCACAATTTTCCCCCCACTCCCAGGCACCAAAAAGCCCCTTACCACCTTATCCCTCTGTATCATCCTTAATAGTAGATCAATAAAACAAATAAAGAGAATAGAGACATGGGGCACCCCTGTCTCACCCAAGATTTAATCAAAAAAGCCTGCCCCAAACTCCCATTAACCAGAACCCGACTACTGATCCCCCAATACAACCCTTTTATTACATTAATGAGCAGCTGTGGTATACCCATCCGCTTCAAAACCTCCCACAAAAACCCATGATTCGCTTTATTGTATGCCTTCTCAAGGTCGAATGATGTCAGGATAATCTAACCACTCCTATCTTTACAAAAATTAATTATATCCCTAACTAAAATTAAATTCTCCGAGATCATTCAACTCGGCACTGCACAGGCCTGTGTCTCGCTAACCATCCTGCTAATGACCTTAGATAATCTCCTCGCCACCATTTTTGCAAACACCTTGTAGTCTGAATTTAGTAAGGAGATAGGCCTCCAATTTCGAATATCCATCTTATCCCCGTTCTTATAAATTAAGACCACTACCCCCTCTCTCATAGATTTGGATATAATGCCTTCCCTCATCATGTAACTAAATACCTCAACCGCATCCCGCTTAATAATATCCCAGAACAATTTAAAAAACTCACTTGGTAAGCCATTCCCTCCCGGGTTTTATTAGCCCCCATGCTTGTCACAGCTTCCCACACCTCCTCCTTGGTCACCACTTTCTGCAAAAAACCTTATCATCCTCATCTAAATTATCCTCTACCATATCAATCATTCTAGTATCTGACTCATCAACACACACTCCCTCATACAACAGTTCATAAAATTTAGTCACGCATTCCAGCACATTCTCTCCCTTACATTTCCTCCCTTCTTCATCATACACACCCTCAAACACTCCTTTTTCCTTACAAACCTTCTTGAAAAAAAATCTAGAAAATTTTTCATCCTGCTCCAGGTGTTTAACTCTCGCTTGAAAAATAATTTGTTTTCCTCTTTCAGTTAATACCTCTTTAATCCTCTTCGTAACATGGTCTATTTCATCGGCCATGTCAAAGCCCATATTTCTAAATGAATATAATGTAGCCAACCTGACTTGTAACCGAGAATATCTCCTTTTCTCACTGCTACTTTTATCCCTACTCTTTTTTTGAAAAAAGAATTTAATTTTCCTTTCACCCAATCCCACCACCCCAAAATATTACGAAAATCTTTTTTCCTATTAACCCATCTACTATATACATTACTAAAATGGGCTTTAACATGGTCATCCTGCAACAATAAACTATTTAACCTCCATACCCCTAAACTAAACTTAATACTATCTCCCATTCTCAAATCAACATACACTGCCACATGGTCTGAAAAAATTACCGGCCTGTGTTTAACAGTAGCACATTTGAAGGCATCAGAAAACAAACATAAATCAATTCTGGATTTGGTGCGCCCACACTCCAAAAAAAAAGTGAAATATGGATCCACCAAACCTAGAACAGTATGAGCATCATTGAGATGCAAGTCCTGAATTAACCCATTCAGCATAGTGCATCCTACATCTAACTTAGTCTCCGCTACTCCTATCTGATCTTTCACAAATTGGATCGTATTAAAATCACCCATGATCACACTAGGTCTCCTTCCCACTGCATGTAACTTCAAAACTTAAAAAAACTCAAGACGTTTTTGGCTATTCACAGAAGCATATAAATTAATAAGCCTAAAATTCTGCTTAAACAAAACTAAATCTGCCATAATTAATCTTCCTGGCACTAACACAACATGAGACATAATGCGGATATTTCTGTTTGTAATGATAATGCCTACCCCAGCATTCCTATTTTCCCCAACTGCCGACCATATGTAATCCACCACCCACTCCGGAGGCTTGGGCGGTCGATTAAAAAAACACTCTTGTAGACAGGTGATGTCTCCTCCATTGACCTTCAAGTGCTCAAAAACGGCACTCTGTCTAGGAAGAGACCCAAAACCCCTCACATTGAGGGACACCAGCTTGATGCTCATTCACATGAAGATGTGCATCATTCACCCCCAGACCTATCACTTAAGCCAGAAAACTGAAAAAAATTTTCTCAGGGTCATAACACTTTCATCATTCAAAAACTTCTGACTAGGCAACAATGTGGCCTGCTGAAAAATTTATAGAGTCCCCGGACTTGGTGCTGGTGATTCTACCTCCACTCCAACATCCCCCAGGACCTCAAAGGGGTTACTTGTTTCAATTCCAGTTGTCTCTACTTTCAATTTCGTAGCCCTTCTCTTCTTAGGGCTCTCCAAAGCATCCACCTTGGTCTTGTGACCCAGTGTCTCCATCTTTTCCACCTCCTCTTCTTGGGCTTCCTGCACCTCCGGCTCCCACTGTAAGGCTGCTGCCAACTCCTCCATAGCTTCCTCCACCACCCTCTCCACCTTTGCTCCACTCTCCGCTGTTAATGGCTCCACACTGGTGGGTGGCACTTCTACTCTTTCCTTCACTCTCTCCTCCACACCCTGGTGCCCACTTTCTTCCTCTCTCACCACCACCTCCTCCTCGTCCTGTCTTTCAGGAGAGTCAGACAGCACCTGTGTGGACACTGGTTGCCCACTCTGAGCGGTGCGCCTGACAGCTTCAGCATAAGAGACATATGGGCCCTTCTTACTTTTGGACAATTCTTCGCTGTATGATCACGCTGTCCACAGATATCACAGGCCCGCTTAAACAAGCAAGCCCCAGCCTCATGTTGCTCCTCCCCACAGTTCCGGCAGTGCATCTCCACATTACATTCATTTCTGGTATGCCCAAACTTATGACATCTTCTGCAGTATGTCAGTTGACCAGGGTAGTAGAGGAACCCTCTATTTCCTGCTATTGAAAAATTAGCTGGTGGATGCTGCACTCCACCAATCCCTTCAGAATCCATCTTCAGCTTGACAAAAAAAACTTTAATTTGCCATTAAAGATCCCCAGACGATTAGTCAGCCTGAAGCCTCTCTTCACTACAGAGCAGTATCTCTTCAAAAAGGCCATTACCAAGGCAATGTCCTTGATAGGGTTAAACAGGTGAACAACCAATGGTTTCTGCTCCATCGCAATCAAGGGTTCCACTATGAAAGGCCTTATAGACTCATGGTTAGCTTTCTCCAATTCCTTACACTTCTCAATAACTCCCATGCAAAAGTTGCTATGCACAAAAGAAACATCATAGTACCTTGGTGCTGCATGGTCCTGGATACAATAGATGTGACATGGTTCCACTCCAACTGATTTCTCCAGCAAATCCTGAACAAGGAACTCCAAACTCACTTTATGCAAATGACCAGGCATAACCTGAAACCGCAGGGTGTTCTGAATTCTCTTTCGCTCCATTGAGCTCAGCAAAGAAAAATCCAGACCATCACACAATCTTGCCTCTTTTCAGGGTAAGGTAAAGCACGTGTAATGGAAATTTGTAAGTTCTGTATATAATTGTATTGTATTTTGTATGTATTGCACTCTGCCCTCACTGTGCACACGGCACTAATAATGTTTTCAGTAAATGTTTACATTCTTTCGAGTCCTGATTAGAATTAGCCTGCCTATGTAATGCCCCTTGTTACCATAAACCTACAATTGTAATATTAATGTGATACCTACGTAATCATGTGCATAAAAACCTTCAATTGCGTCATAATAAAGCAGAACAGTAATTTGGAAAGATGCTGAGCGTATCTTTTGTGTCTGTTCCCTACTGCAGTAGTTATTATTAATTTGGAACCACTAATCAATATGAGGATAGGAGTTGCCTATCATCAATTTAACGGAGTCATGCATGGCGAGCCAGCCAGGAGGGGATTCCAGGTGACCCTGAGTATCCGAAACGAGGAGCTTGAGACGATCCGGGAATTTCTGATAATCAGCCGGCTGAGGTAAGCCTTTTGCTTACATTTGAGTTATCAGACTTCCTTGATCGGTAAGGCATTTTCGGGACAAAGGGTACCTATTTTACTCCCCTTAATCGAACTGTATTGATTGGTGGTTATATGTTATGTTGTCCCTGTCTACTGTCCATCGGAGTGTTATAGATAAGAAAGGAAAGAATAGTGCTGTTCACAGGTATATGTAGTACATCTGCTAGATAAAGTAGTTTAGAGGCAAGAGGGTATAGGCACAAGTAGAGAAGAGAGAAGACTGGCCAGTCATTATGGGCATTGAATTAAGTAAGGGAATGAAGGGTAAGAGACCCTCAAAAATGCCCAGCGCAAGAGAAGCGCTATATATGAACCGAAGGTGCGGTTTCGCCTATACTGAGCCCCTAGATTAATGGTTAGAGTGGACAGGGATCCACAATGGGTAACTGGGTTACCAAGGTCCACAGGGACTAAGAATCATGCAGAGTAAACAGCTAGAGAAACAGCTATCTATGTGAGCAGGATGGATCAAGGGTGACATTAGAACTAGACAGAAAGGGACATTTTCATGTTAAGTTGTGGGATGAATTTGGGATCAGGCACTACAACTAGTAAAAGTCAGAAACAGAGAAATGAGAGGTAAAACAGAATACTTTATATGTTGTCAGAGAGGGAAGATGGCATGAGCACTGTGGCTCCCCATCTGATCATAGAATCATAGAAGCTAGATATAAAAGTTATTTAAACAAAATAAGGAAAGTAGAATTTAGGCAGGGAAATATTAAAGAGTTAAAAGAAAGTGAGAGAATGATATGCATGTGTTGTGTACAAATGGGAAAAATGTAAGCGATTTTAGAGAGATATTGGTGTGTGTGCGAATGCTGGGACCTTTAGTTCTATTGCTTGTGTGTGTCATGTACACAGATGTGACCCCCTCCTTTGTGCTCTCATGAAAGAAATGTGGCTGGGATGAGAGGTTAGTGATAAGCTGGAAGGACATCATTGCCAATTTCTGTTTTTTAGACAAAACATTTATAACAAAATGTGCCGGGTTAACGAATCTAATGGTAAACAATGTGATCACAATTATTTTGAATCTGTTTTCCAAACATGGTAAAATGAAGGTTACATTTAACCGTGTATTACACATATTGAATATCCTTTGATAGTGGAAACAGTGCATTTAAAAAAGGGAAATTAAGTAAAATTAAGTAATAATGAGTATTAATTTCTAATATGAGTTTAACAATTATATAGATATAATGAAACTGGTTTAGACAACCTTTGGTTGGAAATGAAATCCAGGTTATTGGGGAAATTTGTAAAAATGGGATTAGTTTAGATTAGGATAACAATTTTGTAATTTTACATTTATACAATAAGCCCTTATTGAGAGAAAAAAAGATTAAGATGAGGTTGTTATTTTGAATAAAGCTGCCATAATATTTAACAAAGCCAAGATGGATGGAATACATAAGAAGCTTTTCTACAAAAATGATATTGTAAGGTTTTTGATGAAAACTTGATGTGCGGTCCATGATGTAAGAGTAATAATAAATAAAATTTAAATATAACAGACCCATCACATCAAGTCCACACACCCTGTTAGGATAGATGCCACCTGCAGCCAGTTGTTTTATAGTTTTTGATGCTTTCTGGTCCATCATACAGATTGGTCCTTTTGTTTTTATTTATTTTTATTTTTGAAATCCAAAGCAGAATGTGTGGATTGTAAAATGATGTGCCCCTTTTTCTTGTAAAGTACAGTGGTATAAGCAGAAGAATAGTTTTGGATTTATGGACATCTCTGCATGACCGCAGGGTATTGTTATCATTTATTATAATATTGCCAGTAAAAAGTTGTCTTTTGAAACATGAAACTGGAGTTCTTACACAAATAGTGTGATAGAAAACAAGCCATTGTAATATATTTATGCAAGCTGGACCCAGTAATGAAGGGTTCACCCCGATATATCAGAGCTGTAGCTTTTATGCAAAGGTGCTATTAGACAAAGTTAGATATTGTTTTGGTCAATGGTCCGACATTCTGTGCAGCAAATTTACAGCTAACTAAATGTTTGTCTAATGAAAGGTTTAAAATATGAGTTTGTTTATGTACAAATCTAACAATGAAAAATGCGTACATTTATTCAAAAGAAAGGAAAAGACGCATGTGTTAAATTGATGACATAGGAATCAGCTGCTGTGAGTCCAGTGCAGGACACACTCCCTGAAGACACAGATATTACATTTTTTGTAGATTTGAGTATGCAGTTTATCACCCAGAAAGATACCCTGTATTCAAAGTCATTGGATCCTTTTTCCCCAGCTCAAGAAGCAGAGCTCCATGTTTTAGCAAAGCCTGTGAGCTATAAAAAGAGTGTATATTTATATAGATAGTCGAGATATAGAGAGCTTTTGGTTCCATTTGAAGGGCCAGAAGTTTGTTTTTATTTCGGCAGGTAAACCAATAGAGCATGCCAAGTTAATTTGATTGGCTGTTTTCAGCCTTCCAGCTTCTTGCTGAGGTAGCCATATTAACTTTCACACATGGAAGCAGACCAGGTGACTCTAAGGATGCTGCATTTACAGCCTCGGACACTTGATGGGTCTGTGCAACTCACAGATTCCACCCTAGTTCTGGCCCAGTATAGCTGGGATTAATAATTCAACTTTAAGGACCCCAGAACGAGAAGAACAAGTGGTCCACAGGGGGCAACTTATTATGAAACAGGACTTTGGAAAAGGTGATCATTTATGTCTGTCAGCCACTCTTTTCCCTCCAGCTTGACACATGGACCGTGTCATGAGTCACAAGCAGTTATGGCTGCCTTAGTAAATGAGCGTGGGATAGAGCCAGGGTTCTCCACAGTTGTTTTTATAACATACCACTTCTTGTTTTACCTGTTACCAAAGGTGTTACCAAAAGCTCAACATCCCTCCCAGAGATTACAAAAAAGATATATCCAGATGCCCAAGTCAGGATTTTACGAGTATGCATTTTGTCTGTATGGACATGTTTTTTGGATGTCCAGTGGCAAATTCTACTGCAAAGGCCACAGTAAAAAGTGTTATCAGAAGTAGTTTGTAAGTACAGAGTGCCAGAAAGTACAGAGAGTAACAGAGGAAATCATTTTTTATAGGAGAGTCCTTAATAGAAGTTTTGAGGTTTTATTTTTACACCCCTTACTGTCTACAATGTAGCGGACAAAGTAAAGTAAGAAACTAGAAAACTTTTGCCTGAATGTTTTCTTATATTTTATCAAGCCCCTAAGGGGGATGTTGGACTCTCTCCCTATGGGATTTGGTTTGGGAGTGTGTTACTCACTTGCTTATATTTTGTCTCAGCAGCTGAAGTCCTTCATTCGGATCTCATAGAGAATGTTGCTGATCTTTTAAGGTTTTTTACAAACTCATTTATGTGTTTTCTCCCTAATTCCAGATCCTAAAAGTTTGGAAGGATCTAAAACTAAAGCCAGGTGACTTGTGGATTGTTAAGAGACATTTATATATAAGGAAATGTTTGGAGACTCAATACAGCATCTATTTCATGTACAGTTTTTGCAAAACTTGAAGGAAAAGTCACCTGTATCCACACCAGACACTGCAAAAATGACTTAATTAAAGAAATCTCTGTGTTTGATTTGTTTCCCTCTTGTGATCACAGTCTAGGGTACTTTTTGATTCAATTACTTCAATTGTAAGGGATATATATATTTGAAAAATAGTTTAGCCATGTTGAAGTCATATTTGTCTTTTGTACGTCTTCCATTTTATGTAGAATTGTCTGTGTTTACATATGCTGATAAGTCAGCATGTCCACAATTAAGCTAGAAGGCCATTCTGGCCACAGGAGTGTACAGCCAGTACTCTGTAAATATGTCTTATCATTCATTTGTTCTTCACAATGAAAAGTCATTTTGTAATGAAAAAGTTGCTCAGCTATTATTTTCTCCACAATGGAGTTTTTTTGCCTCTTTGGCCAGGACTACCTCCACCTAAGCGTGTGGAGGTTCCAGGTTAAAGGTGATAGCAGGTATGGTTAGTGATCAAAATATTGATCAAAAGAGGGGAGACTGTAATGGAAATTTGTAAGTTCTGTATATAATTGTATTGTATTTTGTATGTATTGCACTCTGCCCTCACTGTGCACACGGCACTAATAATGTTTTCAGTAAATGTTTACATTCTTTCGAGTCCTGATTAGAATTAGCCTGCCTATGTAACGCCCCTTGTTACCATAAACCTACAATTGTAATATTAATGTGATACCTACGTAATCATGTGCATAAAAACCTTCAATTGCGTCATAATAAAGCAGAACAGTAATTTGGAAAGATGCTGAGCGTATCTTTTGTGTCTGTTCCCTACTGCAGTAGTTATTATTAATTTGGAACCACTAATCAATATGAGGATAGGAGTTGCCTATCATCAATTTAACGGAGTCACACGCTATCTGCAAGCATTATATAACATAGGTTTGTGTGCTAATGAGGCAATTGAAAACACATGCACAGTCCATTAAACACACAAAATACAAGTTCAGCCAGTGTAGAGACTGAACTTCAAAGTGGGTATATCTGTTAAGGATGTCTTTAAATTACTAACCCAAAAAAAACACACTCTCTGAGCATGCCCAGAAACATCCAAGTGCTGTTAACACACAAAAAGCACAAAAAAAAGCAAAGTCCCTGAGCATGCCCAGACCAACCCAAATGCAGCTAGCACAAAATAAGCCACCCCCTGTCCAAAAGTAAGCACATCATCCAGCATGTCCTTATTTAAGGTTAAGAAAAAAGAAGGTGGAAAAAAGTACTGGACTGCATCAAAAACGCACCAAAAACGTATCATAAACTCACTGGACCGCATCAAAAATGCACATGCAGAAAAGCATCTGGATCTCATCTGGACTGCGTTTCTATGGAGTGAACTAGCCCTAAGTGCCAGTTCACACTTGTGCGATGCGATTTTGATGCAAATTTTTTCATTGCGTGTTGGATTATTACCAGCGTGATTGTATTGCGAATTCAATGCGAATTGTATGCGCTTTAAATGTAAGTTAGGCACAGATGCGATTTGTGCTCAGGCCAATCGAAAAGGCAAGAAAAAAATGGGTGTTAACTTCTTGTGCTCTTCCTTGTTTTCCTTTGTGGGAGAGTAGTGTCGTTGAGGAGTGTAGTTTGTGTGAGTAGTCAGTGAGGATTTTGATTTTTGGTCATTATGTTTCATCAAATGCCGTTGATCATGGCAGCAGTTGTTACTGCTACTGCTGCAGTCCTGATGGACAAAGCCAGGAGGAAGAGGAGGAGGAGGAGGAAGAGACTGATGAGTACAAGAAGATATTGGGTCCATCCAATCATTCAAAATAGGGAAGAGAGAGGCCAGTTCAGGATCCTCTACAATGATCTCAGGCAGCATGAGGAGAAGTTCTTCAACTATTCCCGGATGTCAGTAAATAGTTTAGTACCTGTACCCCTCTTCCTTCTCCTCCTCCCTCCTTCTTACTATCTATCACTGACATGCATCCTACTGACCACCAATCCCACTGAAGACCAATGTAAGGGCATGCACCCCACTGACCACCAAAACCACTGACCACCAATCTTACTGACCACCAATGCTACTGACCACAAATCTTACTGACCACCGATGCCACTGACCACCAACGCCACTGACCACCAATCGCACTGACCACCAATGCCACTGACCACCAATGTAAGGGCATGCATCCCACTGACCACCAATCTCACTGACCACCAATCCCACTGACCACCAATCCTACTTTTGATCTCTTTTCTCCTTTTACTAGAACTCTTTCCTGTTACCATTCTATTTGATTTTGTGTATGGGCCTGTCACTTACATTGAATTTGTGGTTTTATTCCTTAGTTTCGATGAATTGCTTCAGCTGCTTGGTACGCGTTTGGAGTATCAGAACACCACCTTTCGGAATAGTGTGGAGCCAGCGGAAAGGTTGCTTGTTACATTAAGGTAAATTTTATAGATATACTTTGTGAAATTTTATGCTATGCACCATAGTAAGCTATAGTAAGGAATGCAAAGAATGCAGACAGATATGACAACAAAATTGTGTTCCAAAAAAAGTATTTAATTTTTTATTTTCAAAAACGTAATACGTAATTACTTCCTCTGACTCTCTAACTTCCCCTGACTCTCTTAATTCCTCTGACTGTCTTGCTTCCTCTGACTGTCTAGCTTGAACGTAACTGAACTTATATTAAGTTATAAAACTTTAGTGATTCAAACTCTATCTCTCCAACTCATCCTCCCTGTCATCTCCCACTCTCTCATCCTCCCTTCCTCTGACTCTCTAACTCACTCTGACTCTCTAACTCACTCTGACTCTCTAACTCCCTCTGACTGTCTTACTTCCCCTGACTCTCTAACTCCCTCTGACTCTCTGACCTCCTCTGACTCTCTTACTTCCCCTGACTCTCTAACTCACTCTGACTCTCTTACTTCCTCTGACTCTCTAACTTCCCCTGACTCTCTTAATTCCTCTGACTGTCTTGCTTCCTCTGACTGTCTAAGACAGGCATGTGAGAAGACGTGTGTCTCACAGCTCCTCCACAGCACAGTGAATTGATCCTCTCCCAGCAGTGATTTGAAGCTGAGAAACGGCTTTCCAGCTGGCTACCGATCGGGGCAACACTCTGGACCACCCGCCGGCCCCTTGTACCCGGGGAAAAACAAAGAAAAAAGAGGATTTCATGCAGTCGGGAATCCAAGATGGCGCCGCCGCGGCCCAGGCACACCGCACGCCGAGAGGAGCGGAGGCTTCTAAGGGGGATCACAACAAAAAGCTGCAGAAGACACAGGGTAAGGAGCAACAATGGGACATGCTTTATTATGCCCAAAAACTGGGGGGCCCCCAAGATCAGGAGGTTAGAGGAAGCCCTGCTCAGAACCGCATGATAGCACAGGGCTCAGCTATACAGGGCCCACAGTGCCATGAGGCAGAAGAGAAGGAGGGACATGGAGAGCAGAATCAAGCAGCTATGCACTCTCTTACACAGTATACAGACACTGACGCTGAGGAAGCTGAGCAGCCAACTCTGGCTGAGATTTTAAGAGCGGTGCATGTCTGCACAGCCTCTGTAAATACTCTCAAGGAGCATTTTGGGGGATTGAGAGAAGATGTCTCCTTGCTGCGACAGGATTTGCCAAAAATCCGGGAACTTACAACCGCAGTTGAAAGCAGGGTGAGCGAGGTTGAAGATAAACTACCCCCAGTTGCTCGGGAGGCCCATGTAGCACATCAGCTCGCTAAGGATACTAACAATAGAGCAGATGACATCGAAAACCGTCTGAGACGGAATAATGTGCACATTGTTGGATTACCGGAGAAAACAGAGGGGAGAGACCCCACCACCTTTATTGAGGGATGGCTGCAAGAGATATTTGGAAAGGAGGTCTTTTTCCCGTTCTTTACCGTTGAGAGGGCTCATTGCACACCGGGTCGTCCGCCACAACCAGGCGCCCCCCCAGACCAATCCTGGCCTGTCTCCTACACTACCGAGACAGGGAGGCGGTGCTGAGACAAGCCAGGGAGAAAGCTAATGTGCAGGTAAATGGAGTTCGTGTATCCTTCTACCTGGACTTTTCTGCGGAGGTGCAGCGACGCCGGGCCAAGTTCTCTGATGTGAAAAGGCGTTTACGATCATTGCAGCTTCCTTATGCCATGCTGTACCCTGCTAAGCTGAGGGTTACTGCCAATTGTCAAACCCACTTTTTTGAATCTGCTCAGGATGCTGCTCTTTGGCTGGATCCCAATGAGCAGGCTCTATGCCACAGAGGTGGAGAGGAAGATGGAGATTAGTTTGGTCATAACTGCAGCAAGTCGCTATGTTGATCAATGGATATATTAGATGTGCCGGCTGGTTCTATTTGGAAGGCTCACATTATGTTCACTTTTTGCCCCCTTTTGTTACCCCCCCCCTTCCTTTCTTTTTTGTTTCCTTTTTGTCTGCCAATTTTTCAGTCTTTTGACATACAGTGCTACCGTCTGTTTTGATCCTGGCAGATAAACTTTAGGACAGAAGGGGTAACATGCGCTATGTTCTGCTGGGAGACGTAATATTACCATGTGAACTTTGAGCTATCTTGTAAAGTTGCAAGAAAAATGTGATTTTTTCACGAGAAATGTGGAAACAAAATGCTTGATCAGTTTTTGATCCACGTTGGATCATCTGGGCTTGTCCTGTTGACAGCCTGGACAAATGTTTGGTTTATATGTTTAACCCTTTACACCCACAGGCTTCGATTGAAGGACATTAGACTCTGGACTTGGTACTCAGCTAATTATGACATGTTTGGTACGCCTAAATTATGGCTTACAGTCAACATTTGGAGTGGCGGGGAAACCCGGCTGATATTAGATTGGCTCAATATCCCTATAGGGGAAGATTTCAATGTGGTATATTTAATGTATGGTTTGATTTCGCTATATTTTTCTATTGGCACCCTGCTCTTCCTGGATATCATGTTCCCTAATGGCTAGGGTCCACGTGGTGTCTTGGAACATCAGGGGGCTAGGTTCCCCGCTTAAACGCATGATGATCTCCACTTGCCTGAAAAAGTTTCACCCAGCCATATTGTGTTTCCAGGAGACACATTTGACTCCGGAAACACAAAACTGCTTAAGGTATTCCTGGGTGGGGAAGATATATCACTCCACACACACTTCCTTTTCCAGGGGGGTGAGTGTGTTGGTGCACAATGCCATAGATTTCCAGGAATTTGACACATGCATAGACTCAGAAGGGCGATATATTTTCTTGCACTGTCGCATAGGATCGCTACACTGTATTTTGGCATGTATATACATTCCTCCTCCCTTCTCGGCGGAGGTATTGCGGAAGCTGCTGACATATATGGTGAACAGGCCGGACCTGCCGTTATTAATTGTTGGAGATTTCAACTGCTGGTTGAGTCCCTCCGTGGACAGGCACCCCAGTGTTAGGGGGTCTGCCTCGTTGAGGGAGTCACCATTGCTTAGACTACTAAATGAGGTGGGCTGGGTGGATGTTTGGAGACACAGGAATCCTTCAGAGAAACAGTTTTCCTGTTTCTCTAAAACTCATGGGACGCTTTCCAGGATTGACCTAGCAATTTGTGACTCTGCCATGCTCCCATCCGTTTCGGAGGTGATATACAAACCACGCAGTGTGTCTGACCACTCCCATTTGGTGATTAGTTTGATAGTGGCTCCACTGTCAGGGTTGCCTAGGGCACCCTGGCAATTTAATGCCTTCTGGCTAAAGTTATTTACATCCCCGGTGGAGATGGACAGGAGCATGCGAGAATTTCTGGCTGGGCAGGAGTTTCTCGACTCCCCTTTAATTCAATGGGAGGCATTTAAAGTTCATCTGAGGGGTTTACTAATTGCAGAAATCACTAAAGTTAAGAGAAACTCATCAGAGCACAGAGAGGAACTTGAAAAGATAGTGCAGGAATTGGAGGAAAAATTTATTCAGGATCCCACTGACTGCCAGGGAGTCGTGGAAGTCGGCTCAATCAGCTTATGGGCGACTTCTCTCGTCCATGGCAGAGAAGAAAAGATTTTTCTCCAAGGCAGCTTTCTTTGAGGAAGGGGAAACCACGGGTCGTCTTTTAGTTAAAATAGCAAACTCACAACAGCGGTCCCCGGTGATAGGGGCAATTAGAACAAAGGAGGGGAAGATAGTGAGTTCCCCTGATTTGATATTACAGGAACTGGCAGGATTTTATGAGAACCTGTATCTGCCTACTGGACAGTATACAGTGGAGGAGCTTATGGGATATCTACAGGGCATTAATTTCCCGCAGATCACCACTGAGAATAGGAAGGCCCTGGATGATCCACTTACAGTGGAGGAGTTGCAGCTGGCATTGAATGCATTCCCAAACTGTAAAGCCCCCGGTTCGGATGGGCTACCTATGGAAATTTATAAGCAGTATGCTGAAGTACTCCTTCCTAAGCTCCTGACTGTGTTTAACACAGCCAGGGCTAACGGAATTCTACCCCGTTCTATGTCCACAGCCAATATTGTTTTGATATTAAAGCCTGGTAAGGACCCTGTCAACCCTGGATCATATAGACCCATTTCCCTGTTACAGAGCGATATTAAAATACTGGCGAAAGCTCTAGCAATTAGACTAAATAAAGTCATCACGTCGATAGTGCATCCAGACCAGGCAGGATTTACGCCAAATAAATCTACGGCAGTAAATCTCAGAAGACTTTATTTGAACATTCAGTCTCAGGCAGACAATAAGGGACAGAGGGCTTTGCTCTCATTGGATGCTATGAAGGCCTTCGATAGCATTGAATGGGAGTATTTATGGGGCGTGCTTCAGAGGTTCGGATTCGGGGAGACGTACATTTCCTGGGTCCGTTTACTTTATTGTGGTCCCCAGGCAGCCATTAGAGCGTCGGGCAGAATGTCTCTGGCCTTCGCGCTAGGTAGGGGTACGAGATAGGGGTGCCCTTTGTCTCCCCTGCTTTTTGCGTTAGCCATTGAGCCCCTGGACATTAAAATTAGAGATCACCCGGGTATTGAGGGCTTTCGTTATGGGGACAGGCATGAGAAATTGATGCTCTATGCGGATGACACTATGATTTTGCTGGGAGATGTCGAAGACTCTCTTCGGGAAACCATGGCCACCATAACAGAATTTGGTACTTACTCAGGACTCCAGATTAACTGGACAAAATCCTCCTTAATGTTACTAGATGAAGGGGGCAAGCCACCCACTAAGAACTCCATACCCCTGTCTACATCCTTTAGGTATCTGGGGGTTCAAGTGACACCGATAGTGAGAGAATATGGGAAATTGAATATATCCCCATTACTGCAGAAATTCCGAGACCGGATTAAGACATGGACCTCACTGTGTTTATCGATAGCGGGAAGGGTGAATCTGATCAAGATGATCCTCATGCCCCAGCTATTGTATATACTTCACAATTCTCCAGTGGTGGTCCCCTTGAAAACATTCAGAATGGTAAACTCCCGCTTCCGTCTGTTAATCTGGAAGAATCGCCCTCCCAGAATGAAACTTGAGCACCTACAGCGTCCTAAAGATGAGGGGGGATTGGCCCTACTGAACCCATGGCTTTATTACTTAGCAGCCCAGCTTCAGCACCTAATAGGGATCATGGGTGGAGAGACAGATAGGTCGAGTATCGTTCGCAGCTCCTCTGAGATTGTGATGCTACATACGGTAAAGCGAGATTTGGTGCCGTCGGCACTTGAGTCTCTAGCCTTTGGAAAACCAAATAAGGTATACCCAACCTACAATCTTATCCAGAAAATCTGGAACAAAATTAGATACTTGCAGGGGGTGAGAGGATACAGTGACTTTAGCCCGATATGGTCAAACGGGACTTACCCTGAAATTTTGCAGTTACAGCATGGAGCACTATGGAAGAAATATGGGGTGGTATATATTAGAGATATTTTTCAGAATGGTATTTTGCTATCTTTTGAGGCTCTGCAGGAAAGACACGGCTTGCCATCCAATATGAGGTTCTACTATATACAACTAAAACATGCGGTGAAGGCTCAGAGCGTTGCTTCCGAGTGGTCTCTTTCACCTACACCGCTATTTAACTTAGTCCTGAGAGCTACTAATACAAAAGGTTTTATCTCGCAATGCTATAATATGCTCCTGCAGGGCTTCATAAATAAACACCCCTTGAGAATGATGGAGAAGTGGGAGAGAGATGTGGGACAGATAGATGAGGACCAATGGGAGGAGATCTTACAAGCAGTGCCCACGAGTTCACTTAATGTATCGCAGAGGTTAACACAACTGTATCTTATTTTTAGAGTGTACTATACCCCACACAAACTGCACCAAATGGGTCTTAGAGCCACCCCGACGTGCACTAGATGCAAAAGAGACCATGGAGATCTGATTCATCTTCTGTGGCGGTGTCCGAAGCTTCATCCCTATTGGGGTGGAGTGGTGGATACCATTAATAGGGTGTTCCAGATCTCTTTGCCTACCAACCCAAAACACTGTTTACTAAATGTGCTTGAAGTATTCGAATGGGAAGAAAGTGTCAGACTAGCAGTTACTAGGCTTCTATTGATAGCACGTAAGATGATAATGGTGCATTGGATATCAGAGGACCCTCCCACAGTCAAGGAGTGGATAGCTGCAGTTGGGAACATGATCAGAATGGAGAAAATTGTATACCAGCACAGGGGGTGCACCCGAAAGTTTGAGAAGCTGTGGGGACCGTGGCTAGATGTACCGGGACTAGTCCCAGTGGACCTGGTGATGGAGAGATTATTGGGTATTAATGCTGACTAAATGTTTTTGAATATACTATTGATTAGACTGATGAGCCGCACTTTGGATATTGATTTTGTAATGTATAATGTATTGAGAATTCCTAAACTATGCAATGTAACTGAGTACTGTCGAAGCCTGGACATGTATAATTGTTTATGTTGAACAAAATAAAGTTGTTTTTGGATATAAAAAAAAAAAAAAGTTACAAAACTTTAGTAACTCAAACTCTATCTCTCCAACTCATCCTCCCTGTCATCTCCAACTCTCTCATCCTCCCTCCCTCCCTCCCTCGCATCTTCATCTCCACTTTCCCCCTAATATTTTTTCTCTACATCTCTATTTCCCTGAGCCATTCAAAATATGATAGCATTTCGGAATACACTATTCAAAATTACAAAAAAAATTAACAAAAACATAACGCTAAAAGAAGAAAGTATAAATTTTCAACATGAAGTTGGTAGCGGCATTAGCAGGTAGTCATCTACAAATTCAAAAAACTTGGTGAACTATGTTCATCAGGCTTGGTTAAATCATGCTGTGGTGTTAGCTGCAAGGCTTCACCTTGTGTTGAGGGATATTTCCTCAATAACACAGGTGGGGTATCTTGTTATCTGGTGGTACACTTGGGGGCCCATATTGTCGATAGGGTGTAGGCATGTTTGAGGCTACTTCAAGCGATCGATTGTGATATGGATAATGACTTGGAATTGTCAGTTTCTGCTGTTCCATTGGTCTTGTTACAGGTGGAAATTGATTTGCCATGGACGGTATTTGCTCGTAGAGCTGTGCTGGTCTGTTTTGTGCCGGGACATAAGATGTTGAGTCAAGTGGTCTCATATCCATTTGTCTGCCGATATCCGTGGTTCTACTTGGGGGTGAAATTACTGAGGCAACAGGTGAAGGAATAGGATATGGGATTCGTGATCTGGGGGTCTCATAAATGCTAGAGGGTTCTGCAAAACTAGAGGGATAAGGGTTTGGTGCAGTGTTTGAGGCAGAAGAAATGGGAGTAAATATTTGAGTACTAGGAATGTCGTGCATTGGCACAGAAACATGGCGTGGCACAGTGAATGAATGGATGCAATGTTGCACTGCAATCCTCATATTAAAGTAATGGTCTGGCAAGACCTCTTTGAGAAGAGGCACCAGACTAAGGGATGCATGCCCTTACATTGGTGGTCAGTGGCATTGGTGGTCAGTGGCATTGGTGGTTTGTGGGACGCATGCCCTTACATTGGTGGTCAGTGGGATGAATAAATAGAAATACTTACGTTTATGTTTGTGAACCTGAGGTGTGAATTCTTCAATCTGGCTGTCCCATATATAAGGCCTGTCACGAACAAGTCTGATGCGCTCCTCATTATCAATGGTGTTCCGACGACCTGGGGACCATCTTGACTGCTTACAGATGGACATGAGACAGGAAACAGGAAGTGAGGGGGCAAAACTGAGTTGAACTGAAAGGAGGAGCTGGAGGTGAAGAATTTGCACATATCCGAACCAACAATGCGCTTCTAGAACGATTTACATTAATGTCTATGGAGACTAAATTCGCAACGCAACACTGTAAACTCGCACAAGAACCTTTTTTTAATCGCATCACATTCGGAGAGGAATCGCAATGCATATATGTAAATGTCCGTAATTGAAAACAATTACTTTTTGGATGACATGCGCATCTAGTTTTTGTTTAACGCAACGCATTAGTTATAAACTCGCAAGTGTGAACCGGCACTAAAGCTAGCAACTTGGGGGGGTTACTCTGCCTGTAAAGTGGTGCATCTGTAGCATGTATCCAAAATGCTGCTTCAAATATGTACAGCTTTAGAGAAAACTTACAAATAGACATTGCAGCTGCAAGATTTTAACACAAAAAAATAGCCTGCCCCCCAATATTTACAAGGCCATTTGGGGCTGTAAAGGCCTAAAATGAGAACCCCCCACATGAAAAATACCACCCCAAAAATCACAAAATATTGTGCCCCTCCCACACACTAACCAACCCCTAGCCAAACATGCAGCAAGCCAGCCCATGAAAGGGGGGTGTATTCTTGAGGGCAGGAGGGACTCGGGAACCCCAAATGTCAATCACCTTATTCCCATATTCAGGGGAACAAGGTCCTCTTCCACACAACCCTAGGCTGGGGTTGTGGGGGGCTGCAGACAGGGGGCTTTACGGAATGTGGAAATCCCCTTTAAACTAGTGGGTACAAGGTGCTTTGTGGTTGGTATTGGGCTGAGCCCAACATGCCCCAAAGGCAGCCACCTATGTTGAGTGCATGTGGCCTTGTATGGTTCAGGAGGGGGTTGGGCAATTGCTCTTCTCGCCCCTTTCCTAGCTGGTCCTGTTGTATGCCCTGAAAAAATATGTGGTTTGGATTGGTAAAGGCAGCTCACAGCCTTTTGAGAATGGAGTGGAGTGTGGAGTTCCCCTTTAAAAGCAAAAGCTAGCCCATGGAAATCCAAGGGGTTAGAGGGGAGAGACAAGAGCATTGGAGAATGGAGTGTAGAGTCCCCCTTTAAAAGCAAAAGCTAGCCCAAGGAAGTCATATGAATTAAAGGGGGGAGACAAGAGCATTGGAAAATGTAGTGTGGAGTTCCCCTTTAAAAGCAAAAGCTAGCCCATGGAAATCCAAGGGGTTAGAGGGGGGAGACAAGAGCATTGGAGAATGGAGTGTGGAGTTCCCCTTTAAAAGCAAAAGCTAGCCCATTGAACTCATATGAATTAGAGGGGGGAGACATGAGCATTGGAGTATGTAGTGTGGAGTTCCCCTTTAAAAGCAAAAGCTAGCCCATGGAAATCCAAGGGGTTAGAGGGGGGGGGGAAACAAGAGCATTGGAGAATGGAGTGTGGAGTTCTCCTTTAAAAGCAAAAGCTAGCCCAAGGAAATGATATGCATTAGATGGGGAAGGTTAAATGCCCTTTTAGGAGGAGCTAGAGGAGCGAGAGTCTTTTTACATAATTTTAACAAGGTGCACAACACATGTTAGCAACGTAATATGCTAACATGATCTGTGTGCAAATATCATTAAAAAATAAATAAAGGTAAACCAGCGTAAAAAAAAAAATTGTCTAGTTTAGAGTTGCGCCCGTTCAACCCACGCAATTGCATTTGCGTTGCATGACATTTACCAAGATTTTGGCCGCGCAATGAACAAATGCATTTGAATGATCGCAAGAGCTGCTTGCGCACGAGCAGTGCATAAATTGATCTCACGCAGTTCTAAACGTACTTGCAGGCACAGCAGGCTTGCTCTGAAAAACGTACTTTCTCATTCTATTTTGGGCATATTTGTTACTTGGGCAGTTGTTACTATACTTCCTCACATCACCCCATAATATTAGCACCTCCATCTTATGTTAATATTGAAGTGAAGATGCCGTGCACCATGTCCATAGTGGCACTCAGATTTCATTCTCCCGTGCGCCGAGATCACTATAGTAAATGGGGATTAGTACTCTGTTACCGGCGCAAACGTTTCGTAAATATTAAATTGAACTTTGCGCCTCGGCGTGTGCCTCTGCTGATGGCGCAAACATTTCGTAAATCAGCCCAACTGTCCTTTAAGATGTGAAAAGGAGAATATATATTGTACAGTTTCAGTTTCTGCAGAGTATTTATATTCTCAATTACAGAAAGTCAGAGAATAGTTCTAAATAATTGCCTATTTAATCTCTTCCATTAACACCAACATTCCGCTAACACTATTTTAAGCACATTTCTACTTTTTTGGAAAATTGATACTGTAGATTGGGACCAGCTTGGTAAAAGAAAATAATTACCTTTTTTGTTCTCTCATGTCTATATCGACTTCAAGTTTTCCATTGTGCTTTAAAGATTAGAGATCTATTCTCTTTTCTTGCATTGGCTGCATGATTCTTCAGTTTATATTTTGAGAACACCAGAATGTCTATATAGGCATTAGCAAATGTAAAAGATAATAGGGGCGATTTAATTAGTGCAGGCCCCCGGCTCTCTGTATCACTAATAACAGACAGACCACTGAAGGATACTGTTAGCATTCCCCCATATTCAGATACTGCCATTTGACGTTCCGACTACTTGAGTTTACATCACGTTATTTCAATCTCAGGGTGCATTTATATTATAGCTTTAATGAGCACCCCTGAGCTCAGTAAAGTTTTGCCTTGTCCTGTTTAAACTGCATCTATCACTGCCGGCAGAATGTAAAGGAAGGGCACAGGTGTTTGGGCCCGCCTACATGGGCTTGCGGCAGCCCCACCCCTCTCCACTTATCTAATATGTATTTTGTTAGCAGTTATTAAAAATGCTACTGTCTCTGTAAATCCTGTGGAGAATTATTTATCCAATCAAGATTAATGGAATTTTCTAGAATTCCTGGGAGCCCTATAAATAGGGAAGAGCCCCCAGTCATTTCACAGTTGGTCAAGCCTGGAAAAAGAGCTATAATACTCCTCTTAAAAGCTTGACCATGAAGACCATCTTCAGGCAGATCCTGGAAAGAGCAGAGAGTGGCAGGGGAGACGAATGGCTGCGAAGATGCCTAGCAATGGCGGAAGAGGACGGTGCAGATGTACAGCAGGAATGGGCGGACAGTACGGAAGAGATGCCGGGAGAAGACTCACCAGGGTGGCATTCTCAAGACCCCACCATGGAAGAAGGATATGTGCTTTGCTGGAGACAGAGGAGCCAGCTGCTGGAGAGGAAGGATGTGACCTTGATGAGGCAAGAGGAGGAGACGTCGAGTCACGCATGGAGTGCCGCTGACATAGGACAGAGGCGGGACCGAGACGTCATGCTAGGAAGAAGTGCAGAAGCCACTCCCCTCCACAAGCAACCAGTGGGGGTAGGCGGGCTAGACGCCTCTTGGAAGGTTGGGCCATCTGGCCGACTCTGCCCACTGCTGTTACTAGGCAGCAAGAAACAGATGCTCCCTGTCAGCTATAATGAACAAGACAGCAGCAGAAAGTGCAGGCTGCAGCAGAGGATCTTCAGCGCCATCTACAGTAAGCAGCACTATTATTACGAATTTCTCACAGGCTGCTGATAACAATAATGCATCTGCTGCTAATGGTGAGTTTATTAATAAAACAGGCTGAAAACATCTGAATTGATTGGTTATTTATCCTCTTTAGTGCAAATGTTTTCTGCTAATTCAAATTTAGTTACTGCTAATACTCCTTCAGTTAATCAGTTTGTTACTAATTCACCTAATGTTTTTTCATATACAGTGCATCAGTTAGATGCCAATTCTGTTACTACTATTTCTGGATTACATTCAGTTACCAAAGTGCCTGTTGTGAATATGTCTGGAAAAAATACAATACCTGAGACATGCTTTAAAGAAGTCATGCCGTTTGGAAGGAAGAATTTATTGATGTCGCTTCTTACTTCTGGTAAGGAATTTTACGTTAGGCATTATAAAAAAACTGATGACAAAGCAGAAGACCGTAAGTACGTTCCCAAATAATTTTTTAATTGGTTACAGACATACTGTATATTTTCCAGTGTATTGACTGAAAAGAAATCTGAGTTATTCGGTGGGTTATTTCAGCATTTGGAATAGGTGTTAGAAGCGTACAGAAATTTCGGAGGTATGGGATGGTTTCAGTATGATGAGTCATTCCATCAAAAATTATCTATTCATCCCTCACTATGGTTAAATTTACTTGTTCCGCAAAAATCTCCCACGCCTAGACAAAATGTTGTTAGTAATTTATCAGCAGCCTATAAAAAGGGGGTTTTGTTTTGCATATACTGAATCAAAGTGTAAATGGAATACATCATGCAGCTACAAGCATGAATATTCCTTTTTCACAGGTGTACACCCAGTGGTCAAATGCAATAAAAGAAACATGTCAGTGCAATCCAAAGGGGGTAACTTTACAAAAAGCCTGCACACCGGTGAGGCTAATAAATACGCTCCAATGGATGGGCAAATACCCAAACAAGGAGAAAGCTAGGTTTTTGATTCAGGCATTTTCTTTTGGCTTTTCCGCTTTTCCAAGGTAAAGGTTGTTCTTTAGTTTTGAATCTTAAGTCTGTTGATAGGGCTCCCCAGGTAGTTTGGAAAAAATTGAATAGGGAAATAACTGAAGACCGAATAGCAGGTCCATTTGTTTACCCACCTTTTTAAAATTTTAGGATTTCCCCTTTAGGCTTTGTTCCCAAAAAAGAGCCCAATACCTATAGAATTATACATCATTTATCTTTTCCTGTTGGAAAATCATTGAATGATTAAATAGACGATTCCCTTTGTTCGGTATCTTATGCTTCATTTGAATCAGCTATCAACAAAATAAGAGATATAGGGCAGGGAGCTTTATTGGCTAGACTTTTACTGATTTCCCCAGAGGAATTTCATTCTCTAGGCTTTTTCTTTGACGTCTTTTATATTTTCGATAAGTGCCTCCCTGTTGGATGTGTTCTTTCATGTTCTTACTTTGAGGATTTTTCTACTTTTTTACATTGGGTTATTTCAGTCAAGTCAGGTTGGGAGGGAATTGTCCATTATTTAGATGACTTTTTATTTATTGGTCCTAAAGAGTCCGGATTTTGTTTAGATTTTTTGAATAAATTCCAGGAGACGGAGTCTTTTGGGGTTCCCCTAGCCGAAGGAAAAATGGTGTATTCGTGTACGGTGATTGAATTTTTAGGTATCATTATTGATACATCTTTATTTGAGTTTAGATTATCGGTTACAAAATTTGTGAGGTTAAAAAACATGATTTATGTTTTTCTAAGGAAAAATAAAGTATCGTTAAAGGAAATGCAATCATTACTTAGTTTGCTAGCTTTTACCTTAGGTGTTATGCCTATAGGCCGTATATTTTCTAGGTGATTATACCTTGCTACTGCAGGATTAAAATCTCCTTTTTCTCATATTAGACTAACGGATTCACTTAACAAAGATTTAAAAGTCTAGGCTAGATTTCCGGAAGAATACAACGGTCATTCTTTTTTTCAAGACAAGTTTATATTTGCAGCTGATTTTCATCTTTTCACAAACGCTGCTGGTTCAAAAGGGTTTGCAGCAATTTGGAAGCTACACTGGTGTTGTAACGCTTGGTCAGATGCCTGGGTGGTAAAAAAATTGACAAAAAATATTGTATTGCTGGAACTCTTTCCGGTAGTGGTTGTTGTTTAATTGTGGGGGCGTTTTTTGTGAATAAGCAAATCCTTATTCAAACAGACAATAAGGGTGTGCTTTTCGCAATTAATTGTCTGTCAGTAAAATCTTTTTCCTGTCATTAACCACTTCCAGCCCACGGACGTCATATGACGTCCTGGGCTTTGGGCGGGTATATCTGAATGATGTCTGTAGTTACAGACATCATTCAGATATTACCGGTTTCAGAATCTCTACACCATAGGAACGATCATAGCAGCCGTTCTGCCGCTTGATCGTTCCTATGGGAGGCGAGAGGGGACGTCCCCCCCTCCCGCCGCCCTCCGATGCTTGCTCCGACTCACCGTTATAATCGGTGAGGCGGAGAGTGGATCCGCCGGTGCCAGATGTAGATCATAGAGATTTCCAGTGGACCAGATGGTCCCCGGAGTCTCTATGATCGTCGGAGGCCGGGCGCGATGTTATGACGTCACGCCCGGCCTCTCCATTCAAAAAAAATGTGCCGCTTCGGCTGGGAAGCGGCGATCGTTTTATTTTTTTTTAATTTCAGGCTTCCCAGCCTAGTGGTGAGATATGGGGTCTTATTGACCCCATATCTCACTATTAAGAGCACCTGACATGTCATATTGCTATTACAAGGGATGTTTACATTCCTTGTAATAGGAATAAAAGTGAGAAATTTTTTTTTTTCAAAAAAGTGTCAAAATAAAAAAAATAAAATATAATTAACAATAAAAAAAAAAAAATGTTTTAAAGCGCCGTTGTCCCCGTGTGCTTGCACGCAGAAGTGAAAGCATACGTAAGTCCTGCCCACATATGGAAACGGTGTTCAAACCATACATGTGAGGTATCGCCGCGAACGTTGGTGCGAGAGCAATAATTTTGGCCCTAGACCTCCTCTGTAACTCAAAACATGTAACCAGTAAAAAAATTTCAAGCGTCTCCTATGGGGATTTTTAAGTACCGAACATTGGCGCCATTCCATGAGCGTATGCAATTTTGAAGCATGACATGTTAGGTATCTATTTACTCGGCGTAACTTCATCTTTCACAAAATGCAAAAACATTGGGCTAACTTTACTGTTATGTTTTTTTTTTAAACACAAAACTGTTTTTTTCCCAAAAAAAACACGTTCGAAAAATTCCTGCGCAAATACTGTGTGAGATAAAAAGTTGCAACAACCGCCATTGTATTCTCTAGGGTCTTTGCTAAAAAAACATATCTAATGTTTGGGGGTTCTATGTAATTTTCTAGCAAAAAAATGATGATTTTTACATGTAGGAGCAAAGTGTCAGAATTGGCCAGGTATTGAAGTGGTTAAACTATTACGTCACTTGGTTTTCTTATGCTTAAAATGGAACATATGGTTAAAGGCAAAATTTACTCCTGATGTTGATGTTGTCATCACTGACTAAGTTTCTCAATTTTCTAATGAGTCGTATTCGTCAGCTACTACCCAATGCCGATTTGGAAGGTCATGCTTGTCCAGTTCATCTGTGGGACCTGATCTGACCTTAGCTTTTCAAGCAATTAAGAATTCAGTGGCTCCACAAACTTGGAAGGTATATTCCAAAGCTTGAGATAGATGGGAAACTTTTTGTAAAGGGAGTGATACGTTATCCTTTGCTCCTTCCGAAGATTACATATTATTATTTTTGACGTCTTAAATGGAAAAGCGCTTTGTGCCTAGTCATATCATTAAGATATTAGCAGGTATTTCTTTCTTTTTTTGCCTGTAGAACCCTCCTTTATATCGTTGGAAATGCTTGAAAGAATTTGTCATAGTACTTCTTTGGTTTGTTAAAAAAACCACAAAGGTTAACGCTGCGCTCAAAATTAAATAAAAGGTAAATAATGAGAAAGAAAATAAAGCAGTAAGCACCAAAAAGTCTAATAAAAGAACTCCAGTAAATAAGTGAAAAAGATGCAGCGCTAAAACCATATATTATTATAACAAGGAAATAATGAAAAAACTCTCATCAGAGAAAACTAAGGCAGATACCATACAAAAAATATATATAAATGAAAATAATATATATAAAAGTCAGACTGAAAAAAAGTAATGGTGAAAAGACCTTCATCCAGAAAGACTAAGGCGGATACCAAACAAACCAAAAATGTGATGTGCAAATGAAAATGACCACATAAAATTGGTTAATAAAATATGTGATAAACCAAATTAGATAAAACAATAACAAATACAGAAATCAATAATAAAAAATTCCACAAAATGTTTTTTATATAAATGTGAAATCCCATTTCGGAAGTAATCAGTGAAAAAGTAAAAAAGAAAAAGTCCATAAAAGAAGTGAAAAAAAAAATATGAAAAAAATAGTCCAGAGGTAGGTGTATGAAACCGACTCCTAGTTCCAAGATAGTAGCACACCCAATGTGAGAATAGAGGCTCCTTACTAGGGATGAGCTTCGAGTTCGAGTCAAACTCATGTTCAACTCGAACATCGGCTGTTCGCCAGTTCGCTGAACAGCGAACAATTTGGGGTGTTCGCGGCAAATTCGAAAGCCACGGAACACCCTTTAAAAGTCTATGGGAGAAATCAAAAGTGCTAATTTTAAACGCTTATATGCAAGTTATTTTCATAAAAAGTGTTTGGGGACCTGGGTCCTGCCGCAGGGGACATGGATCAATGCAAAAAAAGTTTTAAAAATGGCCGTTTTTTCAAGAGCAGTGATTTTAATAATGCTTAAAGTGAAACAATAAAAGTGTAATAGCCCTTTAAATTTAGTACCTGGGGGTGTCTATAGTATTCCTGTAAAGGGGCGCATGTTTCCCGTGTTTAGAACAGTCTGACAGCAAAGTGACATTTCAAAGAAAAAAAAGTCATTTAAAACTACTCGCGGCTATTAATGAATTGCCGGTCCGACAATACACATAAAAGTTCATTGATAAAAACGGCATGGGAATTCCCCACAGGGGAACCCCGAACCAAAATTTAAATAAAAAAAAAGAGGTGTGGGGTCCCCCTAAATTCCATACCAGGCCCTTCAAGTCTTGTATGGATATTAAGGGGAACCCCGGCCAAAATTAAAAAAAAAAAAATGACGTGGGGTCCCCCTCAAAATCTATACCAGACCCTTCAGGTCTGGTATGGATTTTAAGAGGAACCCTGTGCCAAAATTTAAAAAAAAAATGGTGTGGGGTCTCCCCAAAAATCCATACTAGACCCTTATCCAAGCACACAACCTGGCAGGCCGCAGGAAAAGAGGGGGACAAGAGAGCGCCCCCCCCTCCTTAACTGTACCAGGCCACATGCCCTCAACATTGGGAGGGTGCTTTGGGGTAGCCCCCCAAAACACCTTGTCCCCATGTTGATGGGGATAAGGGCCTCATCCCCACAACCCTTGCCCGGTGGTTGTGGGGGTCTGCGGGCAGGGGACTTATCGGAATCTGGAAGCCCCCTTTAACAAGGGGTCCCCCAGATCCCGGCCCTCCCCCCTGTGTGAAATGGTAAGGAGGTACAAAAGTACCCCTACCATTTCACAAAAAAAGTGTCAAAAATGTTAAAAATGACAAGAGACAGTTTTTGACAATTCCTTTATTTAAATGCTTCTTCCATCTTCTTTCTTCTATCTTCAGCGCTAAAATCATATATGATTACAACAAAGAAATAATGAAAAAACTCTCATCAGAGAAAACTAAGGCAGATACCATACAAAAAATATATATAAATTAAAATAATATATATAAAAGTCAGACTGAAAAAAAGTAATGGTGAAAAGACCTTCATCAAGAATGACTAAGGTGGATACCAAACAAACCAAAAATGTGATGTGCAAATGAAAATGACAACATAAAATTGGTTAATAAAATATGTGATAAACCAAATTAGATAAAACAATAACAAATACAGAAATCAATAACACAAAATTCCACAAAAAAATGTTTTATTTAAACGTGAAATCCCATCTCGGAAGTAATCAGTGAAAAAGTGAAAAAAGAAAAAAGTCCATAAAAGAAGTGAAAAAAATATATGAAAAAAATAGTCCAGAGGTAGGTGTATGAAACCGACTCCTAGTTCCAAGATAGCAGCACACCCAATGTGAGAATAGAGGCTCCTTACCATCTACAGGTCCGTGGCACTCGAAAAACAGAAACAAAAAGAGCTCCCATAGTGTAATCGTTTATATGAAGGATTTATTGAATAAAAAAGATTGCACTTACAAGAGATTCCATACAAATAGGGCAAATGATCACCACAGATCAGCGGTTACAAATTGCGGCATCTCCACAGGCTTCCTGTAGTCAGCTTGCTTCCCATTAGTCTTGACAGGAAAACGTAATGACGTCAGCGTCACAGGCCCCACCCTACGCGTTTTGTTACAATAGGACATCTTCTGGGGATTGGCCAAATGACGCTTGTCATATGCTCAGGATTTAAATAGTGTTGCGGTGCCATTTTAAGTACTGGCCGCTCCAAGCATATGAATAGAGACAGAAGAGGACCACCATTTTAGCTACTGGCAAGCTCAATACAATACAAAAGGAAGCCGATATAAAAAAGGAAAATTGAACGGTTTCGCCATCTTGTGGCCAAAAGTTATACTGAACTAATGGGTAACAAGAAGCAGCAAACAGGAAGAACATGTGGAGCGCTGCGTGATATACATAATATTTTTATAACCACAATAAAGTTAACCTAAAAACCACATTATACATGAGTATCTGAAAGGAAAAATTAAATCCAAATAAAAAATCCAGTAAGTTGCAATAATTAATCAAAATATAAAAGGATGGTTGAAAATTTAATTTAAAAAAAGGAGGTAAAAAACAGGAAATTCAAAATGAAATAGGCATGTTATGAATTATTAATAAAGGAATTGATATCACAATCCACATTTAGGTCGTGGGGCACGTAGAATTTCATATCGAAGATCCATCTTGTTTCGAGCCTAGAGATAGCTCTGACTTTATTAATGCCCCTCCAATGAGGCTGGAGTTCATCCACGGCTACAAAGAGGGTCCCCTTGATTTTTTTTTTGTCATGATGTTTGGCATAATGCCTAGACAAATTATGCTTAGTGAATCCACGCTTAATATTGCCCACATGCTCAGATAAACGCACATGGAGAGCTCTCTTAGTGTGACCAATGTATTGCTTAGAGCATGGGCACTGTATCATAAACACCACACACTCCGTAGTGCATGTGATGAAAGACTCAATGTTATATACTTTATTGGTTTGGGTCGATTGGAAATGATCGCATTTACGCCCTCTAAAAGAATTAATTTGACAAATTTTGCACCTTCTACATGAATGAATGTGCACTTTATTAAGTGGTGATTGGATTACTAAGAAGAACCTTGTGTTTTCTTCAAATATTTGAGGACATTTTATTTGATGCACTGGATTCACTTTATTGCTATGTAGCACAATTATCGTTTATGCACTATAGCACTTTTTCTGTATATTTATTGGTTCACATCATAATATATTGTATAATATATTGAATTCACTTTATCGCAAATGCAGCACATTTATTGTTCATGCACTATAGCACTTTCTTTGCATAATCAATAGGTTTACATCGTAACATATTGAACATATTGCACATTTGATGTGCCCTATATTGTCTTGTTCTATTGTTTATTAGTAATTTTACTAATTTAGGAGCAGCATCAGTTTGGTTTAGCACACATTGCACATAATCTTGGCACCATGCCCATTAATTATTTATTCGATGTAGTTGTCATCATTCCTCTTGGCTGAAAGTGGTCCCAAAAGGCCAGTTTCAGCGGATTAGGCAAAACTGTACCAACATCTCTGATTATCATTAACAGGCCCAAATTTTGAAAATGAGATTTTTGGATAAAGGGTACTCCGAGGAGGAGATTAATGAGACCATTGTGAAAGTTGGGAATATGGATAGGGAAGCTATGCTCAATGGAGCTAGTAGGGCCAACCAAGTTCCTGATAACAAATTTGCCTGCACTTTGGTGACAGGATATTCTAATCAGCACTTTTCGGTTAAGAGAATCCTTAATAAATACTGGAATCTACTTAAAAACGATAAAGTGCTTGGCCTTACCCTTCCAGACCGTCCAGTAGTTATTTTTAGAGGAGCACCCCCTTTACGTCTCTTTCTTCCAATCTATGAATGGTTTCTATCCATGTAGAAGGTGCAACATTTGTCAAATTAATTTCTTTAGAGGGCATAAATGCGATCATTTCCAATTGACCCAAATCAATAAAGTATATAACATTGAGTCTTTCATCGCATGCACTACGGAGTGTGTGGTGTATGTGATACAGTGCCCATGCTCTAAGCAATACATTGGTCACACTAAGAGAGCTCTCCATGTGCGTTTAACAAGGGGACCCCCAGATCCCGGCCCTCCCCCCTGTGTGAAATGGTAAGGGGGTACAAAAGTACCTCTACCATTCCACAAAAAAAGTGTCAAAAACGTTAAAAATGACAAGAAACAGTTTTTGACAATTCCTTTATTTAAATGCTTCTTCTATCTTCTATCTTCTTTCTTCTATCTTCTGTCTTCCTTCGGTTTCTTCCTCCATCTTCTTCTTCTTCTGGTACTTCTGGTTCTTCTGGTTCTTCCTCCGGTGTTCTCGTCTGGCATCTTCCTCAGCGGCATCTTCTTCCCTTCGTCTTCTGGGCCGCTCCGCATCCACCATGATGGGAGGCTCCCGCTGTGTGACGCTTCTCTTCTTTTGACGGTTCTTAAATAACGGAGGGTGGGGCCACCTGGTGACCCCCGCCCCCCCTCTGACGCACGGGGACTTGACGGGGACTTCCCTGTGGCATTCCCCGTGATGTCAGAGGGGGCGGGGTCACCTGTTACGTAACGCCTTTTGGGACCGCTTTCAGCCAAGAGGAATGATGACAACTAGATCTAATAAATAATTAATGAGCACGGTGCCAAGATTATGTGCAATGTATGCTAAACCAAACTGATGCTGCTCCTAAATTAGTAAAATTACTAATAAACAATAGAACAAGACAATATAGGGCGCATCAAATGTGCAATATGTTCAATATGTTACGATGTAAACCTATAAATTATGCAAAGAAAATGATATAGTGCATGAACAATAAATGTGCTGCATTTGCGATAAAGTGAATTCAATATATTATACAATATATTATGATGTGAACCAATAAATGTACAGAATAAGTGCTATAGTGCATAAACGATAATTGTGCTACATAGCAATAAAGTGAATCCAGTGCATCAAATAAAATGTCCTCAAATATTTGAAAAAAACACAAGGTTCTTCTTAGTAATCCAATCACCACTTAATAAAGTGCACATTCATTCTTATTCATGCTTCATATTCATAAGATGAATATTAAAAGACATTTTCTTTTAAATCCATTGGGTAACCGGAGTCAACTAACCTCTACTGATGTATATCAAAGCATCAATAGGGTGCCCACAAATGCTTCTCAGAATTCAGGGGTTAACCCTTTACCTCCTGTTATTGCTAGAAATGAGGCTGTGGTTCAGATCAAGCATACTAATTTTTCTAATGCATCTTTGTGTAATCCCCCCGGTTTTGTAGCTCCAACTATTCAGGTTTTCAAGGAGATGGTAGTTAAGGATTTGGTAGAGCTCAAAACACCAAGATATAGGAATAATCATGACCTCCAACATAACCTGAAGCAGATTTGTGCACGCAATGACATAGTCATACGTCCTGCTGATAAGGGTGGGGGGGTTGTTATTTTAAATAAAAGTGACTACTTGGAGGAGATGAATAAGCTTTTGTCAGACAGTGTTACTTATACCAGACTGGGGTCGAAGCCTACTTTTAAATTTAAAAGAGAGCTTTTATCTCTGATTGATGGTGGATTTCAATCTGGTATTTTAAATAAAAAAGAAAAGGCATATTTGGTACCCTCTGCTCCGAGAGTACCAGTGATTTATTATTTACCCAAAATTCACAAGAATGTATCCAAACCTCCCGGGCAGCCGATTATTAGCGGCATCGACTCGATTACAGAGAGAATAGGGAGATATGGTGATAATTTGTTACAACCTCTGGTTGTTAATACCCCTGCATGCTTGAGAGATACGACACAAGTTATCAATCTCTTGGTTGATTGTGGGTGGAGAGAGGGTTGCATTTTGGCAACTGCGGATGTTGCCTCTCTCTATACCATTATATTGCATCAGCATGGGCTTGAGGCGGCTAAATTTTATCTTGAGCAAGATCAATCCCTGCCATCAATACAGAGGAATTTCATCTTAAAGCTCTTGGTTTTTGCCACAAGCCATAATTATTTTTGGTTTGGGGGTAATTTCTTTTTACAAACTGTTGATGTCGCTATGGGCGCTAAATTTGCGCCTAGTTTAGCAAACCTCTTCATGGCCCGTTGGGAGAGTGAGGTAATTGATGTCAACCCACCCAAGGAATTGCGCCTTTGGAAAAGGTACATTGATGATTTACTCCTCCTGTGGGAAGCTGACTTATCCTCTCCTGAGGCCTTTTTCCAGAGGCTCAATTTGAATGATAGAGGCATTTCCTTGCAATACGAGGCTAGCCAATCTTAATATTATTGTTAAAGATGGCCAGCTTACCTCTACCACATATTTTAAAGAGACAGACCCCAATGCCTATATTCCGCTGAGTAGTTGTCATCATTCCTCTTGGCTGAAAGCGGCCCCAAAAGGCCAGTTTCAGTGGATTAGGCGAAACTGTACCAACATCTCTGATTATCATCAACAGGCCCAAATTTTGAAAATGAGATTTTTGGATAAAGGGTACTCCGAGAAGGAGATTAATGAGACCATTGTGAAAGTTGGGAATATGGATAGGGAAGCTATGCTCAATGGAGTTAGTAAGGCCAACCAAGTTTCTGATAACAAATTTTCCTGCGTTTTGGTGACAGGATATTCTAATCAGCACTTTTCGGTTAAGAGAATCCTTAATAAATATTGGAATCTACTTAAAAACGATAAAGTGCTTAGCCCTACCCTTCCAAATGCCCAGTAGTTATTTTTAGAGGAGCACCCCCTTTACGTCTTAGGGTTGCTCCAAATGTCGTAGATCCTCCCAAAATCATCTCTTTCTTCCAATCTATGAATGGTTTCTATCCATGTAGAAGGTGCGACATTTGTCAAATTAATTCCTTTAGAGGGCGTAAATGCAATAATTTCCAATCGACCCAAACCAATAAAGTATATAACATTGAGTCTTTCATCACATGCACTACAGAGTGTGTGGTGTAAATGATACAGCGCCCATGCTCTAAGCAATATATTGGTCGCACTAAGAGAGCTCTCCATGTGCGTTTATCTGAGCATGTGGGCAATATTAAGCGTGGATTCACTAAGCATAATTTGTCTAGGCATGCCAAACATCATGACAAAAAAATCAAGGGGACCCTCTTTGTAGCCCTGGATAAACTCCAGCCTCATTGGAGGGGCATTAATAAAGTCAGAGCTATCTCTAGGCTCAAAACAAGATGGATCTTCGATATGAAATCCTACGTGCCCCACGGCCTAAACGTGGATTGGGATATCAATTCCTTTAGTAATAATTCATAACATGCCTATTTCATTTTGAATTTCCTGTTTTTTACCTCCTTTTTTAAATTAATTTTTCAATCATCCTTTTTATATTTTGATTAATTATTGCAACTTACTGGATTTTTTATTTGGATTTAATTTTTCCTTTCAGATACTCATGTATAATGTGGTTTTTAGGTTAACTTTATTGTGATTATAAAAATATTATGTATATCACGCCGCGCTCCACATGTTCTTCCTGTCTGCTGCTTTTTGTTACCCATTAGTGCAGTATAGCTTTTGACCACAAGATGGTGAAACCGTTCCGTTTTCCTTTTTTATATCGGCTTCCTTTTGTATTGTATTGTATTGAGCTTGCCAGTAGCTAAAATGGTGGTGCCCTTCTGTATCTATTCTTATGCTTGGAGCGGCCAGTACTTAAAATGGCACCGCAACACTATTTAAATCCTGAGCATATGACAAGCATCACTTGGCCAAACCCCAGAAGACGTCCTTTTGTAACGAAACGCGTAGGGTGGGGCCTGTGGCGCTAACATCATTACGTTTTCCTGTCGAGACTAATGGGAAGCAAGCTGACTACAGAAAGCCTGTGGAGACGCTGCGATTTGTAACCACTGATCTGTGGTGATCATTTACCCTATTTGTATGGAATCTCTTGTAAGTGCAATCTTTTTTATTCAATAAATCCTTCATACAAACGATTACACTATGGGAGCTCTTTTTGTTTCTGTTTTTCGAGTGCCATGGACCTAGCTGCCTTCACAGATACCATTATAGGTTCCTGGGAGACCTTATCATTCCCTGTGCTTGGTGAGACCACCCATGGTGGTCACCTGTAGCTGGTAAGGAGTAGGGATGAGCCTAACACCCCCCTGTTCGGTTCGCACCAGAACATGTGAACAGCTCATATTGATTGTACATAGTTTATTTGGTTATGTTCTAGTCTTGACTGTGTTGTGCATTTCCCACTGTTGCCAGTAGGTGTCACTGATACCACAGGGCAGTGTCAGAATAACAACTAAGTTAAGCTGTAATGAATATTCTTTTTCCAGAAACAGCCCAGTAGGAGGTTCCTGCCACTGTGCTTACTGGGAAGGGGTATTTATTGGACAGATGCCATGTGCTTTTAGCCAGTTCTCACCTCGCGGCCCTCCAGGCCTAAGGCTACGTTGCTGCAAGCTTTGTAAGTAGGCCCAAAAGCCTGTCTGGGGCCTACTAGTCCGGAGGTAGTCCTTAGGCTGTCTTGCCTGTTTGGAAGAAGCCGAGCCAAGCTGAGGAGATCCAGGGGAGGACCCTTGCTGGAGAGAGCCAGGATGAAGAAGGGCCTGGTAACTTGTTTGGAGGACGCTCCTACATCTAACTACTCTCACAGTACTGCCAGGTCGGCTTAAAGGTTCTGGTACTGTGAAGCCGTTCTACAATTCAATCAAGGTAATACATTCCTGGCTGCTAAGTTTGTTAGAGAAACTTATCCATGCATCTACTGGCTGCTAAGTTTGTGAGAGAGGCTTATCCAAACATCTTACTGGTTGCTAGGTCTGTGTGAGAGACCTACCCAGGTATTCAAGATCTGCTGAAAGAAAGCTGTGTTTTGTCCTTTGATTCAAGGTGTCTGTAAGTGATCTGCTAAAAAGGTATCTGAAACCTCCCCTCAACCTCTTTTCTACAACCTTTCTCAAGTTATAATTAAAGCATTGAAAAATACCTAAAGTGACTGGCGCCCACATTTGTTCTAACTTTCCATTATAGCCATGGAATCAGCCCTGGGGTGAATGTAAGTCTGCTCCCTGTATCTAGAGGTACCCTCTTTGCTCCCAGTATACCCAGGGGGGTGCTACACAAATATATGTAAACGTCGCAGTGCCTCGCCAAGACTGTTACAACAATTTTATAAACAATACCGCCATATTAGTACTAAGGAAAATAGGGGTAATCAAGATATTTTCTATGTTGGAGTAAATTGTGTCACACATGTAAGTGTCATCGCGTCACCTTCCTCTATCGTTGTACTCCAGCAGGACGGGCGGCCTGTGCACATCCGGCCGGTGTCACAGACTGCCTCTCATCAGAGGATTTTTGCCTTTTATATGTGAGTGTTTACTATATGTTTTTTAATAAAATACCAATTGATTTTACACTATGGGAGCCTTCTTCTGTTTCCCCTATATGATGTCTACACTCCATTGAGGGTCGAGTGTTGCCTTTTTTCCCTGTGGATCCATTCGCTATACAGCCCCAATACAGTTGGAGAGGTTCCAATCCGGTCATCATTCCAGTTCCTGAGTTATTCAAGCAGCATGACTACAATGCCCATGTAGACCCTCTGTAACGGGGGGTCATGGGGTTCCGGTAAGCGGCCAGTCACTTCATTTACGGTGGTGGACCCACACATCTGGGATTTCATTTCATTTTAATTGGACTCTTTTTTTACATTACCACAGCACTTGTAGGGTGTTTTTTGCATATGGACTTTCCTCTCTCCTTTTTTTCATTTTGCTTTAAATTAAGACATTACCCTTTATATACACTGTTATTTTTTATGGTTTATGTACGAATTTGATTTGCCATTGAATATATTCCTTTAAGGGGAAGTGGGATCATTTTTTCAATCTAATACCAAGTTTGTCACATTTATTATATGTTTTCACAATATTTACCTATTATTGGCTGAGTACTTTGTTCCAGTCATACACATGCTAGTTTTTTGTTTTGAGCGCGAGTCAGTATTTTTCTCACTTGATTTCTGTGTGTTTGTGTCACATATAGGACTCTGCAGCTTAGATGGTTAATATTATTTAATTTTGATGCGCAGTTATTTATTTAATTTTTCCCCCACACATGTAAGTAGCATGTCATATGAGAGCATGTCTCATTGAGATAATTATGCAACCAAATTCTTCTAAGATAATTATTAGATTGATTGATATTTACCTTTCCCACATGTGCATGCATCATTAGCAAATTCCAACATTTGTCACTTCACTATGAGACAGATTTATAATGATTATCTACAACACACTTGATGTGCATATAGTAGAAAGCAAATAAACTCAATAAATAGAGCAAGTGTATGATCAATTAAGTGTAAATATTTTTATTTGTAAACAACGAATTAGATGATAACTTTGAATTTGTATCCACCACCACAAAAATAACCATCATTGAATGACCTCAATCTGTGCCTCTCCATTTCTCTACCCCAGCAAAATGGGATAAACAACCAAGGATCACCTACATGCCGTCACTATTTTATTTTGTTTTTTTTTAAACTTTTATTTTATTTTGTACATAGCAGCACATAAGTACTCTAACATAGATACATGCCGTCACCAACATCCATTGAAAGAACTTCTGCACTTACAGGGATGCTGTGACATGTCACTCACAAACAAAACAAAGGAGGTATGCTCACAGTGTAGTACAATTTATTTCAAACAAATATGTAACATAATAAAACATGCAAAAAGTCAGTTTGCAACACTCATATATGAGATGTGAGATAGGGGGAGAAAAAGTGTTTAATTTGCAGGTAACTGAAAATTTCCGAACCAGGGAGGCCATGAGATTCTTGAGAGGAGGAAAAGGCTTATAAGACTGAGGCAGTCGTGAATTTATGAAATATGATTACATTTGTAGATTTGGGAGAGGTAAAAGATGGTTAGAATGTCAGAATTTTGATGAAAAAAAATAGTGGATTGTGGGGTGATTGGAGTGTGAAAGGGATATTAAGAGCAAAGGGAGTGCGTCGTAGTTGGGTTGGAAAGGCTAGGTCTGAATAATGAGTCTGGGTTACAGGCATTTAACTGAGTTTTCCCAATACAAAACAAATCCATGGGTAAAACTACCATCTCTTACAAAATCCTCAAGAAATTCAAAACTATATTACGTTTTACAATCACGTACATTAATAGATTCTTGGAGGTCACTACACCACACTATAAAGTATTTTACTTATTCTTTTATACAACATAATAAATACTCTTGAATAGACTACTTATTTACTTTACAACAGGACCTTCATTTTGTACAGGAATTAAATATTGGTATGCAATATATCTCAGTTCAGTCTTCCATTTCTATCAGGTTACATTCTGAAAATAATTGAATCCTGAAGAAGTAATAAATCCAACTACCAATAGACACATTAAAAACACTATATCTAATTATTTCAGAGAAAATGGTGGATGCCCAAATATCTGTAGTTGGAAACTGATGCGTTTTGGGAGACAGGCCCCCTTCCTCAGAGGATCAGCTTGCAATGGGGGGCAGCCAAACATGTGCACTCCAGAGCCACTGCTCTGCTTGTCCATTCAGACATGGAGCCATGGCTCAGCCCCCCTCTCTCTCCTCATTAGCTGTCTGGCTACGATTGGCTCCCTCTGCTGTCTCAGCCAATGAGGAGGGGGAGTACCCGGAGAGCCGATGCTCTTGTGCACATCGCTGATTCGAGAGGGAGCTCAGGTAAGTATTAGGAAGGCTGGGGGGGGACTGCTACACACAGAATGTTTTTTTTACCTTCATGCATAGAGACCAAAACATTTTCAGAATTTCTCCAAACAAGTTGCAACCATAAAAAGCCCAACATAAACAAAGGTTGCCTTTCCAAATGTCCTCTGACCTACTACAGTCCCATAAAAAATGACAGAATCTAAAACTAAAAAAACGTTGTTTATACATAAAAAGGCATAATATGAATATGGTAAAAAAAAAGTAGAAAATACCTAGTTTAAACACTGAAGGATTCAAAAATACTTGTAAACATAAAGGGCATAAAAAACAAAGAAGCCAACAAAGAACATATATAAGAAAAAAAACAGTTCCAACATTATAGTTCTAATTTGCTAACTATCCCACCTCAACACAAACCCACATCAACCAAGGGTGAAAGAAGAAAAATCATCAATATATATTTGCAAAATAGCAAGATGCCCACCCTGTGCTCATCAAAGGCACAAATCCCAGAAAAAAACAATTATGGAACTACTGAAAGATATCTGAGATTTAAAACCAGGTAAAAGTCCAAAGCCTGATGACTTTAATTTTCAATATTACAAATTTTATATAACCCTAATTACAACTCCTCTATTAGAAGCTTTCAATTTTTTTAGGAACACTGGACATGTTCAGCATGAAAAAAGGTGTTTTGTTTCCTTTTGGATCGATTTGTTAAGTCACAAATTTTGTTTTGTTGCATTCATGAAGAAATTTGTTTCAATTTGTTTAGTTTTTAACTGGATTAAATTTTTTCCAATGGATTCAAAGAATTTGAATTGAAAATAATGAATTGATTTAAATTCATTGTGAAGCATAGCTGGTTGTTAAGGAGCGGGCGGCCTCAGCATCTTTAACAACCATGATTCATCTGTTGTCAGCTGGATTCCTCGCTGATAGCAAAATGTAAACTAGCAATGCCAGCAGGTGACAGGACATACTTCAATGACAGGTAAACATGGGGAGGAGTTTTCCAGTGATGTCACCAGAAGATCCCATCTCCATATTTATCTGTCATGTGGCGGGACACAGGAGTGGACGTATTCAGCGAGCTGTGGAACTTTTTTTTCCGTGCAGGTTGGCGTTCATCATATTTGATGTTGGATCTACTTTGGGGAGCATTTATTTTTTATTAAAGAATTTGTCAAAAACTGTGTCTGTGTTTTTTTTTACATTTGATACTTTTTTGGTGAATGAGTAGGGGTAATATGTACCCCATATTCATACACATGGGGGGGGGGCTGGGATCTGGGTGCTCCCTTGTTAAAGGGGCTTCCAGATTCCGATAAGCCCCCCACCCACAGACCTCCACAACCATCACCCAGGGTTGTGGGAAAGAGGCCCTTGTCCTCATCAACATGGGGACAAGGTGCCTTGGGGGATAGCCCCCCTCCTTCAAAACATCCCCTTTTTGAGGGCATGTGGCCTCCTATTTTTCAGAAGGGGTGTCCTATGGTTCACCCCCTTTCCTGGCCTGCCAAGCTGCATGCTTAGATGAGGGTCTGGTATGGATTGTAGGGGGGACCACACACCGTTTTTTTAATTAATTTTGGCGTGGTGTTCTCCTTCAAAACCACACCAGACCCGAAGGGCCTGGTATGGATTGGGGAGGTAACCCCACACTTTTTTTTTTTTTATTATTTAAACAGGTATTGGTTTTGTTTACATTCCCCTGACAGTGGGGAATCCCAACTGACAGCAGATGAGTCATGGTTGCTAAGGATGCTACAGCTGCTCATTCCTTAACAACCAGCTATTCCTGCCGTTTTGTTTACAGATAAGTCAAAATTGTTAAGGATGCAGTGGCTGCCGGCACTTAACAACCAGGTACTAACAAATTATTTTGCATCATTCGTTTCTTCAGATGCTTCAAACATCCAAACGAAACAAATGAATTTCATTGTGTTGTTAGAATTAGTTTTGGATTTCTTGAAATTACAGAAAGATACTGAACTAGAAAGACCTGAAAGAACTGAATCTCCAAATAACGAAAATTTTGTACAAGTTCAAAATTCATAAAGTTTTGAAATGCACATTTCTAAAGCACATCACAATGAACACTCAATTTCTTTCAGCTCATATCACAGTAATTCCAAAGACAAGCAAAGATCCTACTGATTGTGTCAACTACAGTCCCATTTCATTATTAATATAATATGACATCCACCCAGATCGTTGAGAGGCCCGCCCAGCCTTCAATTGACTATAGGCTTGGCGGGCCTCCAGAATTTTTGCCTCGATTTGCTTGGGGATCTGTCACCGGCTGCATCCACCGGACACAGCCGATGACTGATCATTGTACCGGCCCGCTGCCAGGACCATGTGACTGCTGTTACCGACCACAGCATGTTACATGACAGTTGTAAACAATGGATAGCTTTCTTTCAAGTAATCCATTGTGTACAATTGTGTTCCTAGCTGTGATTGGTTACTGTGATCACATGGTATAGACTGGGCAAATCATAGCCCATCTGTGCCATGTGATCAGCTGTGGCCAATCACAGCCAATCACAACAAAACAAACATAATTAATCAATTTCATTTTTGTAAAATGCTAGCTTATAGCAATTAAATTCTTTGCTACAGTATATGCGAACATAATGTGTAAAAAAAACAAAAAAAACTGAGCACTTACCCAGAGTAGTACAATGTTACTATGGTAACATTATATTGCTCTGGTCAAAATGTGTTTAAAAAATGTAAAAAAAAAGAAAAAATATAATAAAAAATATTTTTTTTTTCTGTACCTTCACCAGTCAGTGTCCCTAATCACCACCACACCAGTTATATGAGGATGCTGTACTGCACTGGTGACAGTATGTAAAAAAAATAAAATCTTAATTTTCCAAAAAATTATGACAAAAAATGACAGCTTCAAAAAACTTGCCATGCCTCTTACGAATTACATTGGACTGTCTACATTCCATAAAGGGATCATTTGGGGGATATCTGTACTGTCCTGACATTTTTGGGCCTCAAGAAATGTGATAGGCCGTCAGTACATCGGATCAGGATTGATCAATTTTTAGATATATACCCTAGTTTGTGGAGTGTATAACTATCCTACAGACTAAATGATATACATGGGTTTATTTTCACCAAAGATGTAGCAGAATACATGTTGGCTGAAATTTATGAAGAACAATTATTTATTTGCTAAAGTTTAAAACAGGAACTAAGAAAAACATTTTTTTTCAACATTTTCACTCTTTTTTGGTTTATTTAGCAAAAATAAAAAATCCAGTGTTGATTAAATAGCACCAAAAGAAAGGTCTAGTTGTGTGAACAAAATTATAAAAATTTAGTTTGGGTACAGTGTTGCATGACCACCCAATTGTCATTCAAAGTGTGACAGTGCTGAAAGCTGAAAATTGACCTGGGCAGGAAGGGGGTAAAAGTGTTCGGGATTGAAGTGGTTAAATATGGACCTAAAATTATTGACAAAAATTTTAGTGAACCGTCAAAGTCCCTTTTTGACTAAACAAACCAGTCCAGGCTTTATGCCTGGAAGAGAGGCAAGAGATAACATCATTTAGCACTGAACCTAATCCATCTTAAGACCCCTTTCACACTGGGTGCTTTGCAGGTGCTACAGCGCTAAAAATACTGCCTGCAAAGCACCCTGAAAGAGTTGCTCCTGTCTCTCCAGTGTGAAAGCCTGAGTGCTTTCACGCTGGAGCGGTGCACTGGCAGGATGTTAAAAAAAGTCCAGCTAGCAGCATCTTTGGAGTGGTGAAGGAGCGGTGTGTATACCGCTCCTCCACCACTCCTGCCCATTGAAATGAATGGGCAGCACAGCTATACTGCCGGAAGCGCTTTGCGGGTGGTTTTAACCCTTTCTCGGCTGGTTTTAACCCATTATCGGCCACTAGCAGGGGGTAAAAGTGCCCCGCTAGTGGCCGAATAGCGCAGCAAAATTAAAGCGCCACTAAAAATACCACCACCCCAGTGTGAAAGGGGCCTAAGTCTCATGGCTCTGGAGAAGGCCAACTCCTGTCTACTGACACACATAAGTCCTTCAACAGAGTTGCCTGGGATTATATGAAAGCCACCTTATCCCACATTGGCCTTCAGCATTATATGGTGATCTTCTCATTATATCAGCCAACAACAAAAATTAAGATCAATTGGCTTGCTCTCTGAAATGGAAGTAAAAATGAATGACATGACACAGTTGTCCACTCTCCCCATTGTTATTCATCATTGCACTAGAATCTTGTATCAGAACTATAGACCTGACAGACCTAATAAGGGGTGTGAAGATTTCAGATACAGAATAGATTGCAGCTTACACAGATGATCTGCTATTTTTTGTATATCAACTCCATATCTCTATCTCAAATGTACTTTCTGCATTTGATTCTTTCGGTTATTTATCTAGCTTGAAAATAAATAAAAAGAAGTCAGAAGTCAATCTTGCCCCTTTAAATGGGTCTTTCAGCCACTAAAATATCTTGGAGTTTGGCAAACACCAAATCTGACCAATATTTTTTGATAAAATATTTCAACCTCTATTAAAAGAAATTGAAACAGATTTAAAGAGATGACATGCTAAAGTTTTTTCTTTGTTTGAAAGAGCTGAAATACTTAAAATGACTTAACTACTTAAGGACCAAGCCTCTTTCTGAGATTTGGCGTTTACAAGTAGGGATGAGCCGAACACCCCCCTGTTCGGTTTGCACCAGAACTTGCGAACAGGCAAAAAATTTGTTCGAACACGTGAACACCGTTAAAGTCTATGGGACACGAACATGAATAATCAAAAGTGCTAATTTTAAAGGCGTATATGCAAGTTATTGTCATAAAAAGTGTTTAGGGACCTGGGTCCTGCCCCAGGGAACAAGGATCAATGCAGAAAAAAGTTTTAAAAACGGCCGTTTTTTCGGGAACAGTGATTTTAATAATGCTTAAAGTGAAACAATAAAAGTGTAATATCTCTTTAAATTTCATACCTGGGGGGTGTCTATAGTATGCCTGTAAAAGGGGCGCATGTTTCCCCTGTTTAGAACAGTCTCACAGCAAAATGACATCTCAAAGGAAAAAAAGTAATTAAAAACTACTCGCGGCTATTAATGAATTGCCGGTCCGACAATACACATAAAAGTTCATTGATAAAAACGGCATGGGAATTCCCCACAGGGGAACCCCGAACCAAAATTAAAAAAAAAAAATGACGTGGGGGTCCCCCTAAATTCCATACTAGGCCCTTCAGGTCTGGTATTGGTATTAAGGGGAACCCCAGCCAAAATGAAAAAAAAAAAAAATGGCGTGGGGTCCCCCCTTAAAATCCATACCAGACCCTTCAGGTCTGGTATGGATTTTAAGGGGAACCCTGCGCCAAAATTTAAAAAAAAATGGCGTGGGGTCCCCCCAAAAATCCATACCAGACCCTTATCCGAGCATGCAACCTGGCAGGCTGCAGGAAAAGAGGGGGGGACGAGTGGGGGGCCTCCTGACCAGGCCACATGCCCTCAGCATTGGGAGGGTGCTTTGGGGTAGCCCCCCAAAACACCTTGTCCCCATGTTGATGGGGACAAGGGCCTCATCCCCACAACCCTTGCCCGGTGGTTGTGGGGGTCTGAGGGCAGGGGGCTTATCGGAATCTGGAAGCCCCCTTTAACAAGGGGACCCACAGATCCCAGCCCTCCCCCCTGTGTGAAATGGTAAGGGGGTACAAAAGTACCCCTACCATTTCACAAAAAAACTGTCAAAAATGTTAAAAATGACAAGAGACTGTTTTTGACAATTCCTTTATTTAAATGCTTCTTCTTTCTTCTATCTTCTATCTTCTATCTTCTTTCTTCTATCTTCCTTCGGTTTATTTCTCCATCTTCTTCTTCTTCTGGTTCTTCTGGTTCTTCCTCCGGTGTTCTCGTCCGGCATCTCCTCCGCGGCATCTTCTTATCTTCTTCTCCTCGGGCCGCTCCGCATCCATGATGGCATGGAGGGAGGCTCCCGCTGTGTATCGCTTCTCTCTTCATCTTTTTCTTCATCTTTTTCTCTTCATCTTCTTCTCTTCATCTTCTTCTCTTCATCTTCTTGTCTTCATCTTCTTCTCGGGCCGCTCCGCATCAATGATGGCATGGAGGGAGGCTCCCACTGTGTGACGCTTCTCCTCTTCTGACGGTTCTTAAATAACGGGGGGCAGGGCCACCCGGTGACCCACGCCCCCCTCTGACGCACGGGGACTTGACGGGGACTTCCCTGTGGCATTCCACATTAGGGACTTCCCTGTGGCATTAGAAGAGGCTTCAATCTGGGACGACAGTCATGCAGACCAATTTGATGCAGTGTGTGGTGTATGGTCTGAGCACTGACAGGCTGACTCCCCACCCTTTCAACCTCTGCAGAAATGCTAGCAGCACTTATACGTCTACTGTATTTCCCAAAGACAACCTCTGGATATGATGCTGAGCATGTGCACTCAACTTCTTTGGTCGACCATGGCGAGGCCTGTTCTGAGTGGAACCTGTCCTGTTAAACCGCTGTATCATCTTGGCCACCATGCTGCAGCTCAGTTTCAGGGTCTTGGCTATTTTCTTACATCTTTATATAGAGCAACAATTCGACTCACATGACACCGGGGAGGGAAAATGGTTAATTTGGCCCAATTTGGACATTTTCACTTAGGGGTGTACTCACTTTTATTACCAGCGGTTTAAACATTAATGGCTGTGTTGCGTTATTTTGAGGGGACAGCAAATTTACACTGTTATACAAGCTGTACACTCACTACTTTACATAATAAAATATTTACGAAAACGTGTGGGGGGGAAACGGGGGGAAACTATTATGAGATACTGTATGTATGTATATATATATATATATATATATATATATATACACATACTGTACATATGTTGTTTCTGTGTCTGTGCGCTATGCGCTATGTAGTCCATACATGTTACTATTATCATCACATAGAATGCTGGTATTTGTAGTCCTCCCCTTTATGTTCTTTTCTTGGTTTAAGTTTTCTGTTATTTGTCCAGCTGTAATGTCATCTTTATTTTATGTCTCAGTTTTAAACCTTTTTTTAAATTTTTTTTTATTATCAATTACCTGTATTATTGTTAATTATATTGTGCATATAGAGCACATAAACCACGGCTGCCACTTCTTCCCTCGCACGTGGTTCCACCCCCAGCCATTCCCCCTTGCTGCTATATAAGTCCCTGTGTACTGCCTCTCCTTTATTGGCATGAAGAAGGAGCCAATTGCATGTTCCTAAACGCGTCCCACCCATTTTTTGGCACATCCGGGCACCTGTGGTCCATGTTGGCCCTGGTCTCTTACTGTTGACATCACTTTCATGCTGGTCCCAGCAGCGTGGCCGTTCTTTCTGGTGGTTTTCCTTGTGGTCCCCCTCTGCTGGTCGGCTGGGATCTGTGTCAAATGGCAGTACACCGGACTACCTTTAGGGCTGCCAATTGCTGAACTTTACTATGATGGATAGCCTTTTGCCTTCTTACTTCTAGTAAGTGTGTTTTTATCCTTGGGCAATAAATAGTCTTGTGCTACTGCACTTAGAAGAGCCTTCTGTTTTTTATTGCCAGTGTTATAAAAACATGACCTTTAGCTCCAAGAGTCCAGGCAAACAAATAAAAAGCTAAAAATGTGATTTAAAATAATTCCTTCATTGGAAACCATACAAAATTATAATAATGTAGGATTAAATGGTCAGAGTATTGCATAAACCCAACCATGTTTTATGGCAATAATTGAAGACAAATAATTCACAGACATGAAGGCTGATTAAAGCCATGTTTCGAAGTAGTCCTCAAGAGACCAACCTTTATTTCCTTCTTGAACCCCTGTAAAATGCAGTTTATTAACCACTTGCCTACTGGGCACTTTCACCCCCTTCCTGCCCCGGCCAATTTTCAGCGTTGTCACACTTTGAATGACAATTGCACGGTTATGCAACACCCGTACCCATATAAGTTTTTATTGTTTTTTTTTCACACAAATAGAGCTTTCTTTTGGTAGTATTTAATCACCACTGTTTTTTTTTTTTTGCTAAACAAACGAAAAAATACTGAACATTTAGAACATTTTTCATATTTTGTTATAAAATTTTGCAAACAGGTAATTTTTCTCCTTTACTGATGTGCGCTGATGAGGGTGCATTGATGGGCACTGATAGGCTGCACTGATGGGCACTGATAGGTGGCACTGATGGGCACTGATGAGGCGGCGTTGGTGGGCACTGATGAGGAGGCACTGTTGAGGCTGCACTAATAGGCGACACTGATGGGCAGTGAGAGGTGGCACTAAAGGGCAGCACTGATAGGCGGCACTAATGGGCACTGATAGGTGGCGGTGATGAGCACTGATAGACAGCACTGAGACGTGACACTAAGGAGGCACTGATGGGCACTGATTGGTAGCACTGATGGGCACTGATAGGTGGCACTGATGAGCACTGATTGGCAGAACTGTTGGGCACTGATCGGCAGCACTGGTGGGCACATATTGGAAGCACTGGTGGGCAGTGGTGGGACTGCACTGATAACCAGGACACTAATAATCAGTGCCCTGATTATCAGTGCCGATGTCCCTTTAACATAAGCTGGTTATCAGCTTTCTTCTTCTCTCCTCATGCTATCAGCATGAGGAAAGAAAAGCCAATAACCGCCTTGTGTTTACATCCTGTGATCAGCTATCATTGGCTGACAGCTGATCACGTGGTAAAGGGCCGCTGTGATTGGCCCTTTACCTCAATCTGTGGTCAACTGAGTCCAAAGGACTCGGCAATTACAGAATGCACCGCTCACGCCACAGAGGGCGCTTGGGCAGTGCGATCATGGGAGGATGTCCATGGACACCCTCCCAGCAAACTAAGCACGTGCTGTAGTTGTCTTTCGGCTATAGTGCGGGCAGGAAGTAGTTAAGAAGGTGGGAATAGTAAATTGAACATACACTTGACCCAAGAGAGATTCAGCAACTAATACTCACTTTCAGGTATACAAAATGGTACAATAAAACTGACCATATAAATAACCTGGGTGTGACCTTGGAGAGCTCTGGAAACTCTATGTCCAGCTCCCCCGGCCCCTCCTATGTGTAAATCACCCGGTGTCCATTAGGGGCACAGGTTGACCAAGAACCCCAGTCTGATCTGTGCTAGTCAGACTCGCTGTGCAGCCACACTGGAATATTGTATATATGTATATATTGTATGTTGTCTCCTGTTATTGTGGACTGTTTGCAGAGATTGTTTGGGGTGTGGCTGTGTCCCATTGTTCTGTTGTGTATGTCTGCCTTAGGAGAAATGTATTATGGGATGGATGTTTTGTATTTGTGTTCCTGGCATGTGGACTGGGGGCAGGGTGGAGAGGGGAGGGGTGAATTCCTCCAACAACTCTCCCTGCTGATTGGACAGTTTAGCCTGCCCTGAATCAAAGAGAGGGGGGAGTGGTTCCCTGAGTGTATACCTGTGTTTGAATAGACAGTTTAATGTTTTTCATCCTACATTGAGTTACGGTTAATGACTGGGTGAGCTAAGGGGTCTTGGATAGTGCTGGTTCTAGACAAAGGAAGCATTTATGGCGGACATATTCCTGTTGCGTATGGGTGTTCGTCACACTGGGTAAACTCAAATCAAAACCAACACTTAACATCACTTCAACTTTAATGTCAACGCCTAAATAGGTAATCTCAGATTAGTTCTTCTTTTTTGGTCTGCTCCAGGCCACCTGTTGTTTGCAGTTTTAAGTAATTTGTTTGCTGCATCCCCCCTGCCAAACCTGCCCCTCCATGTTCAGCCTCTCATGGAGTTGGAAGACCCTGAATGCTGAAGGACGTCTCTATCCTCCATATGGAGAAGGCATCCCGGTGAAGCACCCCTAGGATTTCTTCTCCAGTGTACCATTGGGATCTCCTCATCTTTGCCAGGGGGCAACTTTTAAGCCTGTTTGACTCATACAGTATACGCTGTCTTGGGTCCCAACCTTTCGGTAAGCCTCCATTCATATGGGTGGTGGTATCTGCACAATCTTTATTTTTTCACATCAAACCCCTGAGAAGGCCTCCAAGGCGATTTATACCTGTATATTTTCTTCTGACCTACACTTTTGCTATTGGACATTAAAGGCTTGTCTAGACCTATATAACATCAGCTATTTTTAGGTCCAATATCCATGATACGCCTTCATTACTTTGGGGATTATTTTGACCACTGTTTTCACTATTTATCCACGTGGTGACTATAATTGTTTCACAATCAAGATGGACTGTTTTACTAATAAGGAACATTTATCATTTTTATGTTGATACTCACATTTTGTCACTTCACTTTTGAATAATTTACAGCGCTGCACGTATCTTATATATCTCAGAACAACTGCCAAACATCATCTTTGTTATTAACATCACGTAACTTACTTTTATTTAGTAGTTTTATCCCTTACCATTTGCTAATATGCCATACTTTTAAAAAAAAGCATTAAGAATTGTGATCAAAGAGTGTTATCTAGGTTAAGTGTATAAAGAGTATTTACATACAAACAGCCAGTTCTAATGATTCTTGAAAAAAAGTAGTAGTTCAATCTGCAGAATACATTTATTGATTGGGTTGCCTAATACTGTATATACAAACTACACACAAAATAGTATTTACAAAACAATGTACAGTATAACATAAAAATGTTCAATTCGCCAAAGGGCATATGCATATAGATAACTCGTACAATAACAGAAAAGCAACAATGTTAACATGTGTAAATAAACTAGCTGCCGTTATAAAATATTCATCCAATCAATTGTATATGTTTCAAAGAAAATCCTCAAAGCATTGGCAGTGCTCTCTCAATATGATCATTAAATGCAATATCTACGTATCATTAATTTTCATATAGTCCACCATTCGTGAAATATACACAGTCAATTTTTTGAGTAAGAACAATGGGGTAATTAGCCGGGGATGTTTCCACTTTCACCACACCTCGTGGAGACTCACCAGATCCCCATATAATCAAGCATTGGTTTTAAATCCTCCAGCGATCAGTTCCTACTCTTATCAGAATAACTGTCCCGATGTTGCCAATCAGATCCCCATACACTCAGACAATAGTGATAGAATCCTCAAACTATCAATTTCTATACTTAACAGGATGTTGCCAAACTCACAGATGATGTCAATCTTGCAAGAAATAAAACAACGTTACATAGCATAATCCTGTATGGTATTTTATTCTTAAAAAAGTTGTGATGACGAAACGCATCAGGACCGGACCATACGATGACCTAGAGTGACATCAACATGCTGCCAGAGCCTACAGCCACCACAAGCGCTTTGATACCAGCAGGCGGTGAAAGGCAAGCCTAATAGCAGGCAGTTGAACACTGAGATTTATGCTGTCATTTCATTTAAATGATTGTAATGCCCCGTACACACGAGTCACACAAATTTGTCAGAAATTCCGAACGTCAAGAACGCAGTGACATACAGCACGAACAACGAGCCGAGAAAAATGAAGTTCAATAGCCAGTGCGGCTCTTCTGCTTGATTCCGAGCATGAGTGGAAATGTGTGCGTCGGAATTGTGTACACAGGATCGGAATTTATGACAACGGATTTTGTTGTCAGAAAATTTGAGATCGAGATCTCAAATTTTGTGTGATGGAAATTCCGATGAAAAATGTCCGATGGAGCCTACACACGGTCGGAATTTCCAACAACAGGCTCCCATCGAACATTTTCCATTGGATAATCCAACCATGTGTACGGGGCATTAGTGTGTTTTAAAAAGGGGGTTGGATTTTTTTTTGAGAGATTGGCGATTCTTGCAAGATTGGCATCATCTGCAAGTTTGGCAAAATCCTGTTAAGTATAGAAATTTATATGAAGTGTTTTCTTCTGTGACCTACATAATCCTAAAGTTGGACAAAAGTGAAAAAAAGTGAAAAAAACTGTGGCGCTATCTTGAAACCTAATAATTTCACCCTTAAAGTGAACTCTTTAACTAAATGAACATACAAATGTAGAATGCAAATATATATATAATGAACACCAAGTGACAAGTGAAAAATACATAAAAAGTGCACAACAACTGATTATATTGCAAAAAAATTGCATAAAAAATACATGAAAAAACTTATATAAAGTCTGTGTGAAGTGATGTCTTCTTTGCAGCTTCCACCACACCCAGGTGCTGAGTGAGCCCACTCCCTAAAGAAATTCACTCACCAACTCCAATTGCCCACACTCTCGTGTAAGGCTTAAGTGCTTTTTAAAACCAAACAGGAAGGATCACAACGGCAAACCAAACATCCAAATATGTGTGCAGGAATCGTTCCACATGTAAATGAAAAAAGTGCTCCAATAGTGTAAATCGTATAACCAGTTTATTGAAAAACACACACAATCTTCAATGTTTAAACTCACACTTTCCAAATTCCAAAAACGCAGAGTAAAACTTCCACAGCACAATGAACTCCAAAGCACAGCACAGCAAACAATTGGATACCACAGTTAAGGGTTGCGGTCACGGCGGACCCAAGGTATGCAGGCGTCAGACTGCTTCTCTCACCTACTCCTCGATGGCCAGCCGCTCTGACAGATCCCCCCTTCCTGGTACAGCTAGAAAGCGTCACTCGTCATTGGTGGACACCATCATACAGACACGCCCCGACATGTTTCGTCACACAGTGACTTATTCATGGGATTGGCCGCACGGGATGACAATCATTCCTTATATACCCTCCTATCACCAGCTGATAGGGAATTGCCTGGCGCAGCTGCACATAACTCGTGTCCCCGCGATCGCAATATCCCCATCACTGGGAAACAGCATCCATTAAATCACGTAAGGTACACTGTAAAATATCTACTAATTTCAAACTACAGGCACAATTCTGAAACTTATTTCATACACAGGCTATATTTAAACTACTTTCGATTTCACCTATAAGTCATATATTCACGTATGTTTCTTACAACCTCCACATTAGATATATGACATTCAATTACCTAAAAAAAACGGTTAAACATTGCTCTAAAATATCTCTTAATTAAAACAATGAACCAAATACCAATAATGAAATTAAAAAATTATATAAAGTTTATATATTTTAATAACAATAATCTATATGTATATGGATGGCTGGAACCTCTCTAAACAATAAAATCTCAATCCTTAGCTACTAGACTGACAGTCTCTAATATACAAATCTGTATTATAAATCTATGAATACCTACTATAAGATTGTACTCAGACATTTTTCATCATAAAACAGCACCATACCTGATCATTATTACATGAGGGTATATATAACCTGGGATATAGAACCTGCTTAGGCATCCTTTAAAGCAACCACTGGTAGGTGCTAACTGCAGCCCAATCATTATCTCCCCCTCTATTTAAAACTACTTCTGTCAGTCATTTGGGTTTCACCGTTAGGTTTCCCCCCGTCACTTGCAAATCATATATTTATATATAAAAACATATAATCCTCAGCTGATTTAGACATAATAATTAGTTGAAACTCACAACAAAATAATTTTTTAACTGTTTACAACTCATTATGTCCATACCCTATACTAAAAACATCAGGAGTACACTACACAGGGGATATATAAATACTCCTTTCCAATGGGGTGTCTGAATCTGCAAATATGTGCATTGATCAGACAACCTCCAATGTCATGTAAAGTGCCCCCGATTAAAGTGACAGTGCTATATAATCTAAAAATCACTTAATTACTTAATTAGTTTAATGGAGCCAAAGTCTATTGAATATGGGTACAATGTAGTCAGACAAGAGAAATGTCACCCCATAATTCCTATTATAAAAAATTCTTTATTAAAGGTCATTAATAAAGCAATTCAAATCCAGTTCAATGTTCAGCCCCCTAGGGGCCAAACACTTGAAAAGGAAGATCCATTCAGTTTCCCTCCGTGACAAATCCCTAACCCTGTTTGATCCTCTCCAAGATGGATGTACAACATCAATGCCACAAAACTGTAGCAGGGAGGGATCCTGATGATGTTTTTCCTTAAAATGTAATGAGACACTGTGGTATTTTTACCCATTTTTTATATTAGTCAGATGCTCTCCTATTTGAACCTTCAATAGCCTCTTGGTTCTTCCTACATAGAATAGGCCACAGGGGCACCACATCAGATACACCACATGAGAGGAATTACAAGTACTAAATTCCTTTATTTCAAATGTTTCTCCATCTCTGTTAGTGACACCTGTCACTCCTCTATTACTGATATTTACTCTTCTGCAACAAATGCATTTCCTACAGCAATATTCTAATCTAATATTACTTGTGTTCTTATTTAAATCATCCAGAAATTCCACCGCAGATTTTTTCGACCCCTCCCAGATGAACAGGATGTCGTCTATAAATCTGCGGTAGAACCTTAACTGGGGCATATTTTTATTAAAGACCTGCCTATCCTCCCATTCTGCCATAAACAGGTTGGCGAGGCTGGGGGCATACTTCGCCCCCATCGCCACGCCAACCTGCTGGGAAAAGAACTGCCCATTAAACCAAAAGTAGTTATGGGACATACAGAATGGCGAGCCAATGACGAGTGACGCTTTCTAGCTGTACCAGGAAGGAGGGATCTGTCAGAGCGGCTGGCCATCGAGAAGTAGGTGAGAGAAGCGATCTGACGCCTGCATACCTCAGGTCCGCCGTGACCGCAACCCTTAACTGTGGTATCCAAATGTTTGCTGTGCTGTGCTTTGGAGTTCATTGTGCTGTGGAAGTTTTACTCTGCGTTTTTGGAATTTGGAAAGTGTGAGTTTAAACATTGAAGATTGTGTGTGTTTTTCAATAAACTGGTTATACGATTTACACTATTGGAGCACTTTTTTCATTTACATGTGGAACGATTCCTGCACACATATTTGGATGTTTGGTTTGCCGTTGTGATCCTTCCTGTTTGGTTTTAAAAAGCACTTAAGCCTTACACGAGAGTGTGGGCAATTGGAGTTGGTGAGTGAATTTCTTTAGGGAGTGGGCTCACTCAGCACCTGGGTGTGGTGGAAGCTGCAAAGAAGACATAATCAGTTGTTGTGCACTTTTTATGTATTTTTCACTTGCCACTTGGTGTTCATAATATATATATTTGCATTCTACATTTGTATGTTCATTTAGTTAAAGAGTTCACTTTAAGGGTGAAATTATTAGGTTTCAAGATAGCGCCACTGTTTTTTTTCACTTTTTTCACTTTTTTCCAACTTTAGGATTATGTAGGTCACAGAAGAAAACACTTTATATATATGTTTAAGGTGGCAGCTTTAGATTTTCTGTAAAATTCATTTGTGTACTCCGAGGCGCAGTGGTGGTAAGCAAAGTATAGGTGGGTAGTGATACTTTGAATATCAACTTTAAGTATAGAAATTGATAATTCGAGGATTCTTTTTTTTTTTTTTTTTTTTCAATAAAATTTTTATTTTGAAAGAAAACAAGTACAGAAAACTCAAACATTACGGAAAGTCATACAGGTGTTGTCATTGCAATATTACAGTGCATGCATAAATATCAACATTCAATAGAGGCTTTTCTTCGCTGTCGCCTGGTCTTGTAGAGTCTGTGTAAGAATATAACTTGCTCTGCCAGACCTGGCTTAGCAATAATACCTGTGTAGTGTTCACCTATCTTCTGGGTTACATGGTTATTGTCTGGGGGGGTTGGTTATTCTAAGTGGTTAAGAGAGTTACATTTGAGCTTGGTTAATGGAGCTTGTGGGTGTTAGTAGGGGCCGGTACGTTGTGTCTCCGACCTGGTCATGGAACTGGATGCGTTTGCCAGAAGAATAGGTAAGGTGGAAGGTGTTTAAGGAGATAATCTGTAATAGGTCTGGTTGGTATTTTCTTTGTGGGGGTAAGGGGGAGGAGGAGGGGGTGGTAACTTGGGGGATGGGAGAGGAATGAGAGAAAGGGGAGAAGGAGAAAGAAAGAGAGAGAAGAAGAAAAGGAAAAGGAGAGAAAAAAAAAAAAAAAAGGGGAGGGGGGGGGGTTTCCTTCTCTGACTCCTCTTCCCGATTTATTTGAATGAGTGGGGGTTACCTGTCTCTGTTTACCATGAGAGTTTGATTTGGGGTGTCTGGAAGTAATCCTGGGTGGGTGATGTGATTGTTACATCTTGGTATGCATTTAACTTAGGTTGGTTTGGGTGTTCTCTATTGCTTTATGATGGGGGTTCGAATGTTCTGAGGTATGCGGGTGTGGTTTGGAAATGTATCCAACATGCCCATTTTGTACTGAATTTCGAGGGTGTGTCTCGTGATATGTGAATTAACTCTTCCATCTCAGAGGTTTTACATATTCTGTGAAACCACTCTTTGACTGTGGGTGTTTGGGTAGAGCCCCAGTGTATGGGGATACATTGCCGAGCCGCATTAATCATGTGCATTGTCAGGGACTTATGGTATGTCCTGTGTGGTTGTGGGGAGTGGTGAAGCAGAAACTGGGCTGGAGTTAGGGATAGTTCATAAGTGGTTACTTGAGAGGTGATTCTGCATACTTCTTTCCAAAAGGTTTGTATTAGAGGGCATGACCACCATATGTGTAGGAGTGTTCCTTTATCTTTGTGGCATCTCCAGCATCTATCTGGTGTGGAGGGGTAGAGTCTATTTAGCAGTGCGGGTGTGCGGTACCATCGGGATTGAATCTTGTATCCGTTTTCTTGTGTGCTGACGTTCAAGGATCCCTTATGGTTATTTAGAAAGATATATTCCCATTGTTCGTCAGTAAATAAAAGGGATAGGTCTTCTTCCCAACGTGTACAAGCTTTGCTTGTATTGGAGTGTCTGTTTTCAAAAAGAAGGTTGTGTGTGTGAGCTATGAGGTGTCGTTGGGGTGTTTTTTGGGAGCAAAGTTTTTCAAAAGATGTTAGTTGTCTCGAGCACTGTCGGTTTTTGTCTATGGATTTGAGGAAATGGGCGATCAATAGGTATGTCCAGGGTGGGATGGGGGGCCCGTTCATTTGGACGGCTAGGTTTGAGGGTGATATGAGTTTTCCCGCGTTGTAGAAATGGTGTGTTCGGGTTTGGTCTTGTGACCAGTTGTCCGTGAGGAAATGGTGGGACATTCCAGGAGGGAAGTCAGGATTTAATTTGACTGAAGTTAGTGGTCCTGGTATGGAGGATATATTTGTGCTGGTGCAAAGTTTTTGGAAGCACGAGAGTGTTGGTCCTATGAGTGGGTGTTGCCGGATTGTCAGCGGAATGTGTTTAGGAGTCATCCAGGGAAGAGAAGCTAGGGGGAAGGAGGTGAGGGATTCCTCAAGGGGGACCCACTCTTTGTAAGGTGAATGAATGTTCCAGTCAACTATTCTGGACAGGTGTGTGGCTGAGAAGTAGTTTCGGATGTCTGGGAGGCCAATTCCCCCTAGTCTTTTAGGTCGGGTAAGTTGCTGGAAGCTAATTCTGGGTTTCCGTTCCCCCCATAGAAATCTGGAGCACATACTTTTGTGTGCCTTAAAAAAGGTTTGTGGGACATGAATCGGTAGTGTTTGCAATACGTACAGTATTCTTGGTAGAGCATTCATTTTTAGGATTGCTGCTCTGCCAAACCATGAGAATATAGGCTTGTTCCAGTTTTTAAGGTCTTTATTAAGTGTATTTAGCATAGGTAAATAATTTGTTGCGTAGAGATTGGATAAATTGGAAGGGATTTGGATGCCTAAATATGTAATTGAATCATTTTTCCAATGAAATGGGAAGTTGACCATGCATTGTTTTTTGATTTCTTGTGGGAGTGATATGTTAAGGGCATATGATTTGGAAAAGTTAATTTTAAGATTGGATAAGGATTGGAAGTGTTGAAATTCCGACAGGAGGTTAGGTATGGTAGTTAGGGGTTCTGTAAGGAACAATAATATATCGTCCGCGAAGGCGGCGTATTTGTATTCCTTGTGGGGAGTTTGGATTCCTTTAATGTCCTGATTTAATCTTAATTTCCGTAGGAAGGGTTCCAAGGTGAGAATGAAAAGGATGGGGGAAAGGGGGCATCCCTGTCTGGTACCATTGCGAATGGAGAAGGCGTTTGACAGAGTGCCGTTAACCCTGACTTTGGCCGTTGGGTTGGAGTACAGGGACAAGATAAAGCTTAGCATACGAGGTCCTAAGCCTATGGCCTTAAGTACTGCTTCCATGTAATCCCAGGCCACTCTGTCAAACGCCTTCTCCGCATCAAGGGACAGGAAGAAGCCTTTTTTCCCAGTGTGGGTCATCAGATGGTGTATGTTGATGGCCTTTATGGTGTTGTCCCTGGCTTCGCGTCCAGGGACAAAGCCCACCTGGTCTGCTGTAATGAGGGAGGGAAGGAGAGGGAGAAGTCTGTTTGCTAAGATCTTTGAGAAAATCTTGATATCGACGTTCAATAAAGAGATTGGCCTATAGCTACCTGTATTAGTAGGGTCCTTGCCTTCTTTAGGGATGACCGTTATGTGTGCTTCTAAGAGCCCGTGGGAGATTGTCTTTGAGGGGGAGATTGAGTTAAATGCTTTTAGATAGGGGGTCTGAAGTGTCTCTGCGAATAGTTTGTAGTATGCCGCGGATAGTCCGTCTGGGCCTGGGCTCTTACCGGGTTTTAATTGTTTTATCGCTTGTGACCATTCCGCTGGGGTGATTGGTGATTCGAGTGTTTTGGCTATGTCTGTTGGGATTTTCCCTGTACTGAAGTCACGTAGGAAGTTTTGTATTTCTTTTTGTCTGCGTTGGGAGGGAGAGGTGTTGTTGTTCGACTTGTTGAGGTTGTATAGAGATGCATAGTATTGTTCAAATTCCTGTGCGATATCTATGTTCTTCGTGTGTATATTGCCTGTTGGGGAGTGTATCTGATGTATGGTATTTTTGGCTCTTTTCAAACGGAGGGCCTGGGCTAGTAAATGACCTGGTTTGTTGCCGTGCTCATAAAAGAGCTTCTGGGAGAGGATGAATTTTCTTTTTAAGTTACGGCCCAGTTCTTCTTGTATGTGTGAACGTAGTTCGGTAAGCTCTGCATGTGTGTTTTGAGCCAATGTGCGCTTATGTTTCGCTTCAAGTGTTTTGAGTTTTGTGAATAGGTCTGAGAGCTTGGCTGATTTCTCTTTTCTGATTGCCGCTGCCAGGGATATTAATCTACCTCGTACTACACACTTGTGGGCCTCCCATTGTGTCAGCTGTGAAACCTCTGGTGTGTCATTTTCAGCGAAATATTGCGTTAAGCATGTACGTATCTCTTCTTCTCTACTTTTGTCTGTCAGGATGGACGTGTCCAGTCTCCATATGTTGGTATGTGCTATTTTGTCTGGGAAGGTAAATGTGGCCGTGATAGGGTGATGGTCTGAGAAAGTCATGGGCTCTATCGTTGCTTTAGTTAGGGTTTGGAGATCCTGTTGCGTGATAAAGAGGTAGTCTAGGCGGGAATACCTTTTGTGTGGGATGGAGAAGAAAGTGAAGTCCTTCTCCTTGGGATTGAGGGTTCGCCAGGTATCATGAAGTGACAGGTCTTGTAAGCTTCTCCTAATTTGTTTGATGGCCCTAAAAGCGATATGTGAAGTACCAGATGAGGTGTCTAAAAGTGGGTCTAGTGGTACGTTCAGATCGCCACCCAGAATCAGTGTTCCTTCTTGAAATATCATTAGTCGGCGTGCTATGTCTCGGATGAAGGGGACCTGGGATGTGTTGGGGCTATATATGTTTGCTAGTGTTATTCGTTTGTTGTTGAAAGTTCCTTTCAGAAAGAGGAACCTGCCTTGATCGTCTACAAGAGAGTCTGAAATTTGGATAGGTGTGTCTTTGGAAAGAAGTATGGAAACCCCTTTGGTTTTAGTGATGGGGGAGGTTGCATGGAAGCCGTGGGGGAAGAAATGATTTGTTAATTTGGGAACCGATTTTGTACTAAAGTGAGTTTCCTGCAAGAAAACAACATCTGCTTTCATGGATCGCATGCTGTTTAGTGTTTGTGTGCGTTTTTCAGGGGTGTTCAAGCCTTTTACGTTCAGAGATATGAGTTTCAGTTTAGAGTTAAGGATTCTCGTGTTTGGTGTGTCCATGGTAGTAGTAAATACGAGATGGGATGTGATAATGATACTTTGGGAAAGAGGAGCCAGAGAGGGGATGGAAGGGTCGGGGGGACCGAGGTGAGGGGAGTAGGGGAAGGGAGAGAGAAAAAAAAAAGAGCAAAAAAAGGGGGAGAGAAAGGAGGAGGAGGGGGTAAAGAAGGGAGTGTGGGTTGAGGGAAGTTTGGATAGGAAAAGAGGAGTGGGTAGAGGGGGTGTAGATCAGGGGATAATACCGGTTAGAGGGTTGAACCTGTCAACTCTCTATGTTGGGGGGTGGGCAACCGGAATGGTCAACGATAACTGCCAGAGTCTGTTGTGTGGGGGTGGTAGATAAAGTAGTACAAGAGGTGTGCGCTCTGTGTTCCTATGAGGCCAAAGATTTATGCGTCTGGCATGTTGTAGGTGGTGTCTCTGGTTTATGGGGTGAGGGATATGTCCTCATCCTCTTCTGAAACCGATCTACTACATTAGTAAGTAGTGTTAGTGATGGGGAGAGTGTGTGTTGTCAGTATTGGGTGGTGGGGTGGTGTGAGGTATATTCAAAAGATACTGTCGTCTGGATAGAAGACATGTCTTGAATATAATGACGATAGAGTACTACGGCTGAGATATGTTTGGAGGTAATCTCGTTTGTAGTTGGAGTAAGAACGATTCCTAGTGAAGGGTTTAATCAGGTGGGTGATGTAAAGAGTACCCTTGGAGTGTCAGGTTTGTTTAGTACCTTTTTAGAAACGTAGTGTGGAACATCTAATAACCTTTTCCTTTACATGACACTTAATAAGAAGAAGACCAAATATGAACAACAAACATGGAAAACAATAACTGTAATACCTGCTGTGAGTAAGAGTGGGGTTTCGGGGTCCGAGATGGAGGCGTCCAGCCATCAGATCGACAAGCCAAGTCTCACTGGTTGATCAAGACGAGGAGGAGAGGGGGGTCTTATATGTGGGATATCATTTTGGGTATAATATATATGACATTTGACTTTTCTTGTCATATGTTTTGCGAGGAATGTGAGAATTTCACCTGGACACCCCCATCTCGGACTATCCGAAATAAGATAAGGGTGGGCATGAGGTTCTTTAGTGGGACCTCTCAGTCCGTGCTCTGCTAGATAAACGTACAATTCTGTTGCTTGAACTACTTGTAATATGATACAGCTTAGTACCACTCACACTCAAAGAGAGAAATGGATGAAAGAGAAGGGGAGGGGTAACGGAGGTAGGTTAGTAGGGGCGGTAGAAGAGAGACATTACAAGAGTAATAGGGGAGGTGGGTTGAGTTAAGTGCGTATGGTGGATGGTTTAGTTGAAAGGAAGGTAAGAGTAAGAGTATACTTGACTGTACGTTCTCAGGTGATGTTGGTTGTTCCAGGAAGCCGTTGTATGATAGTGGAATGCCTGATTTGGCAGACAAAGAGAATGGTGAGGGGGGCATTGCTCATTCCCAAAGGTTGGTCCATAAGTCCACTTTTGTTAGCGAGTATTTAGATCTAAGTCCATATAAGTGTATAGGGGTTTGGTAAGGAATGTGTTGGAGTCCCGGTTGGTCAGGTGAGGGTCCTGGCGTTGAAAGCTGGGGGATTCTCTAGTGTGGCGTGGTCTTGCCGTTGTCATTTTCTGCTTGGAACATCTGGGACATGGCAAGTGGTGTAGCATGAGAGGAGAAGGGTGCTCATGTGGTAAGATAGAGTTTGCTTCAGTTTCTGCTGGATGTTCCGTTGGCGTCTCAGGTGATGGATGAGGGAAGCTTATCAGGCTGCGGCCTGTTTCAGCTCTGTGGTTCGAGTTCGCTGGAGATCCTCCTCATTTGTGGATACAAGTGGGTGGCAGAGCATTTGGAAGTTATATCAAGAGTCTTTAGTGTGCTTCCGGGAAGAGTCTTTATATCTAAAGTGTTGAAGTTGGGCTTTGGATTTCACTATAATTGTATTTGTATGTGAGTCTAGTAAAGTTGTTGCTGTCCGAGTCAGTATTCTCTCTCTGAGTGGGAGTGGGGCAGGCACCGTGTGTCTTGATTTTGTAGTTATTGAGTTGAGGGTAAGTTTACTTCATGTAGAGCAAGCGATGGGGGCTTCGTTGCTTAGGCATAGTGGTTGCAGAGCATGCGGGTAAATATGAGTATCATAGTAGTGCTTTTCATCGCAGTCAGGTATAAAGGGGTGAACTGGATTAGAGGATAACAGGTGTCATGAAGGAGTTGAGGTAAGCGAAATGTACCTGATCAGAGCATTCTTGCTCTGCGGTGAGCCGGTGAGGCTGTCGGGCTTCCGTTTCTGGGGCCTTCTGCAGTTGCCATAGGTGGGTGTAGTGGAGCCGATTGCTGTGCATGGCGGCGGCGGCGTCTTATGCTGAAGCCTCCTGCTTCGTCTATTCCGTCCATGGATGTTGCTCTGTTGATTGAAGGGAGTCTGAAGTCGCTGTACCAATCAGGTAGGTCTACAAGTGGAAGATCTAGAATAGAGCAAAAGTGTTCTAGGTCTTCAGGGACTCTGAGGTTTGCTGTACGTCCCTGGTGTGTTACTGACAGGCAGAATGGAAACTTCCAACGGTATACAATAGATCTCGCCCGTAGTGTATCAAGAAGGGGCCTCAGTTCTCTTCTGCGCTGTAGGGTTATGTTGGACAAATCCTGGAAGATTTTAATATTAGAGCCCCTAAAGGAAAATTGGTTTCTGCTTCTTGCTTTATATAGAATTTCCTCCTTTAATGGGAAATCTGTCAGGCAGCATATTGCGTCCCTGGGAGGGTCAGAGTCTTTCCCTCTCGGGCGAAGTGCTCTATGTATTCGCTCAAAGGCGATCGGTGTGTCAGGGGGTCTTTCTAGGAGGTCATTGAAGATATTGGTGACTGCCTGTGAGAGGTGGTTGGGCTCTATGGATTCAGGGATCCCTCTTACCCTGAGATTGCGGCGTCTCCCTCTGTTATCGAGGTCTTCCATGTGTCGGTTGATTTCTCTCAGGTGTATGGCGTGTGACTCGGTTAGTTGTTGTACTTGGCAGAGGGATGCGTCATGGCGGGCTTGCGTAGTTTCCACTTCTTCCACCCTTAGAGCTATAGCTTGGATGTCGGCTCTTAAGTCTGAGATAGCGGCGGAGAGAGTGTTCTTTATGTCTAATGCGACACTGCGGAGATCATCGAGGCTCAGTGCAGGAGATGTTCGGTTCTCTGAGCTCTCACTACCGCGCCGCGGGCTTCTGCTGTGTGAGCGTGACTCACGGGGGAAGGCGTCTTGCGATGGCTGCGTCCCGCCTCTAGGCCTTGTCCGGAATATCTCAGGTATTTGGCGGCTTAGCTGTGTGTCTGACTCCGGAGCGGAGCTGGGTCTTGTCGCCGGTACACTCCTGGATGTGCTCTCCATTTTGTAGTGGTGATGGGTTCGTGTGTTAGCCAGATGCTGAAGTTGCTGGGCCTCGTGAACAGGAGCTCCAGAGCTACACGTCCATCTTGGTACGATGTCAGGCCACGCCCCTCTCGAGGATTCTATCACCATTGCCTGAGTGTATGAGGATCTGATTGGCAATATCGGGACAATTATTCTGATAAGAATGGGAACTGATCGCTGGAGGATTTAAAACCAATGCCTGATTACATTGGGATCTAGTGTGGCTGGTGTGAAGGGAGCGGGCTCCAAGAGGTGTGGTGAAGGTGAAACCTCCCCTGGCTTATTATCCCATAGTTCTTAATAAAAAAACAGACTGCGTATATTTCACAAATGGTGGACTATATGAAAATGAATGATACATAGATATTGAATTTAATGATCATATTGAGAGAACGCTGGTAATGCTTTGAGGATTTTTCTTTGAAACATATACAATTGAATATACAGTATAAGTCATGTATAATATCTACATGATATTTACACATTATGCACAAAACCATCTTTACAATACAATGTACAGTACAGGTATGGAGCTAGATTACCTCTCAGCTTCAGGTCAGTTCATACTGAGTGTTTGTGTGTCCCCAGGACAAAGAGGTGCCCAGCTTGGTAACAAATGCATTGTATTCCCCTCTCCTTTCTGTAGAGTAGCTAATACAATGCACCCTAATTGTTCACTATACTTAGCAAATGTATATTGAGCACAGCCTCATTGGAGAATTCAAATAAGGCTTCTGTTTACAACCCATGTGAGATGTGCTAAGGAAAGACAATGACCAGGCCTTGGAAGTAGAAAACAATTTACAGTAACACCAACAGGAAAGCTAGGAATGGTGTGATGATGAAACACACTCAATGGATTACTCAGGTCTCTGCCTTTGTGGCTGTTCAGAACAAGGAACATATATACACATGTGGTGGAATTGTTCTGTTATAAAGGAATTCCGGGAAAAGGTTTTTTTACTTGCTACAGAAATGTTTGAAATAACAATAATACCAGATCCAGAAATTGCCCTTTTAAATATAAAACCTGTTTACATGACTTGTAAACAAAGCAAGCTATTCATACAACTTATGACGTCCGCGAAACAGACAATAACTAAAGCAAGGAAAACTCCCTTACTAAACATAGCAGAAACCAAGCACATAATGAATCTGTCATTGTTGCATGCAAAAATGGAAGCCCTAGATCAGTGGTCATCAACCCTGTCCTCAGGGCCCACTAACAGGCCAGGTTTGCAAGATAACTGAAATACATCACAGGTGATATAATTTGCTGCTCAGTGATTGCAGTATTCTAGTCTGTATCTCCCCAAGGTAATACATAAACCCTGGCCTGTTACTGGGCTATAAAGTGGGTTATAAAGAAAATCTGAAAGGATATGAAGGTCTATGGAAACCATGGATCACACATTGTTTACCTATAAACTTTGACCACCAGGTACTCCAGTCATGGTAACTAACATTTTTATATGAAACAATGATAAAACTATAAGAATAGATTATGCCTCCGGAACACCTCATGCCCTCTGTCCCCCCCATCTTTCCTTACCCTTATTTTCTTTCTTTCTTTTTTCCTCTCTTCCTTATTTCTCTCTTATTATCATTTCATAAGGTACCTAACAGCAACAGGTGATATCGAATATATTTAAAATATCACACTCAGTAGTTTGATACATATACTTTATTAAAATGTTTAACACACATAGACCTAATTTTCATTTCATTAACTGATAACGATCCTCTAAATATTAATGTAAGCTAATATTGAAACAGTCTGAAAACTCTATCATTTTGATAAAAAGGGAACTTATCTAACATTAATTTTACCATCTGTGTGTTATATTAATACAATGCCGGTGTTCAGTTGAGAAGTGCCCCCCCATCGAATAGTGCCCGGGATGTACTGCGCATGCGCAGGATGGAACAGCACAACAGCTGATTTGCCCATCAGCTGGGCTGACGTAACCAAGTGCACAACATAGGAGGTATCTCTCGATGGGACATACCATTTCACAGGCACAATTTAAACCTATACAAACAGCGGGGGAGACCGTAGTTCTCACATTGTACATCGCTGCTGCTGCAGGGCGGCTAGTGGCTGTGTTGAAGAGCTGGTTTTGTCTGTGTTGCAAGCCGACCTTTCACACAGGCAAAACTAGCCATTGTACACAGAAAACCTGCCCTGCAACACAGAGAAAACAGGACCATCAGCACACTGTAAAGCCAGCCCGCAACAGCGCGCCACAATGTGAGAACTACGGTGTCCCCCCGCTGTTTGTATAGCTTTCAGTTGTGACTATGAAATGGTATCTCCCATCGAGAGATGCCTTCTATGATGTGCACTTGCGCCCTGGTCACGTCACTCCAGCTGATCAGCAAATCAGCTGAAGTGCGGCCCTGTCCTGTGCATGCGCAGTACATTCCGGGCACTATTCGATGGGGGGGCACTTCTCGAAAGAACACCGTAACCTGCTTCTTTATTTTACATGTAACTACTAAAATACCTTTAATTGATACATTATACTTGTTACCATATGTTGATCTTTCAATAAAAGCCTTTGAATGAGAAACACACTCAATGATTTAACTATATTCCCATCTAACTAAAATATATTTCTAATTGCAATATTATTTACATCTGTTAATTGTGATTTCACATAAACTCGTTATCTTACAAAGAGGCATAGGAGATGTCCGTAACTACCTCTCCAAATCAAGTAATGGGTTATGTTTACATGTTAATCATTTTGTTTGATTTACAGTGCCTTGAAAAAGTATTCATTCCCCTTGAAATGTTCCACATTTTGTCATGTTACAGACAAAACGTAAATGTTAGGGGGCGTGGCCTGGCTATGATGCGTGACGGCTGCTTAGGATGAGAGCTCCGTCATCCAGGGCTTCCTTTTAAGCTGACATTGGCAGGAGAGAGCTAAAATTGGAGATCGAGGACGGCAGGGAGAAACACATCCACCTCCCAATCTCTGATGGATCCTTCCAACCAGCTGAGCCAGAACATCCTGGTGATGTTCCTCACACAACATGTGGACTCACAGGCCCCATCTCAAGCCTTGGATCGTTGTACAGGGGACTACGCCACCTCAACGGACACTCCAGGGGGAACTAGTGCTGAACCGCTGGCGTCTCATCCCTTGCTCTTACCCAGCCCAGCGGAACTTCAGCGGGTAGCCTGGGACATAAAAAACACATTATCTACTGCAATTGCAGACCTAAAAATCGACCCTAAAGGGGTCGCCAAGCGATTGGATTACGTGGAAGTGGTGACCGTGTCTCACGGAGTGGCCATACAGCAGGCACTCATGCACTCATGCCCAGCACTTGATGGATATGCATATGAAGGATTTGGACAACAGGGGCCGGAGACGTAACTTGCAGGTAAGGGGGCTACCGGAATCAGTGGAGGGCCCTCAGCTGCAGTCAGTAGTCTGGGCTGTCTTTATACACTGCTGGGCAGGCAATCAGATGCTCCCGTAGAAATGGAAAGATGCCACAGGGCTCTCAGGCCTAAGGGCTGGGATACTGACCCACCCAGGGACACTGTCTGCTGCCTGGTCAGCTTTAGTCAAAAGGAAGACATACTGCGCTTAGCGCATACTCACAACCATCTAGACCATCAAGGGACACCCATACAGATATTCCAGGATTTCTCCACCATTACTCTTCAACATAGAAGAGACTTACGCCCTCTCTGGCAGTGCTACCGGATAGGCCTATTGCATACAGATGGAAATTCTCTTTCTGCTTGCAAGCAATAACAGGGAACCGCACTGCATCCCTAATGCCCCGTACACATGGTTGGACTTTCTGACGGCAAATGTGCGATCGGAGCTTGTTGTCGGAAATTCCGACCGTGTGTAGGCTCCATCTGACTTTTTCCATCGGAATTTCCGACACACAAAATTTGAGATCTGGATCTCAAATTTTCTAACAACAAAATCTGTTCTCGTAAATTCCAATCGTGTGTAGACAATTCCGACGCACAAAGTGCCATGCATGCTCAGAAAAAATTACGAGACGGAACCGCTGCTCGGTCTGGTAAAACTAGTGTTTGTAATGGAGACAGCACATTCGTCACACTGCAATTTTTAAAATATTTTAATGCAGCGCATTCTCTTCTTTTTGAGTTATGACAAACTGATTTCTCTTATTTCTTGTGATCTCCCGAATCATATTATTTATTTTTTTTGTTAGATCTCCATAATAACGTTTCTACTTTTTGTATATATATATATATATATATATATATATATATATATATATATATATATATATATATATATATATATATATATATATATATAAACATTTTTATCAAGATCTCCTATTTTTTTTTATAGTGATCTCCATAATATTTTTTCTTGTTTTGTGTGTCAAGTTACCACAACACCATTATGATCTTGTATTTTTTAATCTCAAGAAGGTTGGTGTTGGTGTCCCTTAATTAATTTGACATTGTATTTTGGAAATGTACCTGCCTACTCAGAAACAAACTGTCCTTTTTGAAGTAAAACACATAGGCAAGTATTTCAGAAAAAAATATCCATTTATTATGGGTCATAACAAAATAAAGAGGAACGCAATGCTGGAGAAACTATTGAAATTTGCATAGTCTTTGTACCCCAGGGTAGACATCAATAATTTTACAGTCAAAATTGGTGGCCAGAGGAGTTCTTATAATAGTGAGCACAATCTGGTCCAGGACTACAAGAGATAAGGAACATACAACAGCCTGCATCTTTTGTCAGACCAGACTGAACCCAGGCCATCACTCTCTGGTCTTCCTTACATACTTCCTTCTAGGCTTCCTTTCAGGCTGTGGCTCTGGTGTTGTAGTTGTGGCAGGAGATGGAGGAGAAGGAGGACCATGGTTAAACTCACAAACTTGGCTTCGGTTTGTGAGTTCGCCCCCAACACCTTAATTAGGGCTTGTAAGATCAGATACTCACATAAGAGGCGTTGGCTCTCCTCCATTTCCTGCATTTTTCAGGCTACCATGTAGGCATATTCCTCTTGATTATTGAGGGGGGTTCTGAGGGCCGCAGTAGCCTTCCGAAATAGGCCAATTGCAGCCTCCTCCAGGTTACTCTTCTTCCTGGGACTTTTTGTTGGAATGCGGAGGGCAGGCTACTGGGCCCGACCACCTCCTGGCTGCCACTTTCCACTGCCTGGCTGAAGCTTTCCTGTGTATGAAAAAGGGACATAGTTTTAGTTTTTTGTTCAGCAATCACACACAATTTTCAGCTCATAACTGTTGCAAATTGAATGCTAATAAATAGAAATGACTATCATTCTGACCCCAGCATTTTTCATTCTTGTCACAATCATTTTTGTCTACTACTGTCTATTGATATGTAAAACACTTTGTGAAATCATAAATTAGTGATCAAAAATAACATCTATTTAACAGCATTAATTTGACAACCAGAAATATTTTTAATAATGCTATACCTGACTCAAGCTGGACTCCTCCACATGCTGCTGCCTGGAAGGCCCAGGTTGGTCGTCGGAAGCCTCAGCTGGGGGGGAAGGAAGCGTTGAAGGAAGACTGGAGAGTGCTGGTCTGGGTTCACTCTGGTCTGACAGAAAACGCAGTCTGTCATAGTACCACAGCCTGGGGACATAAATGTCATCTGCTGCTCCTGATCTCAGGGAATCCTGAACCTTCTTGCGCTCCCTATTATAAGTGCTTCTCATGCCACCAATCTTGGACTTTAAATACCTGATGTCTGCCGTGGGGATCATCGGCTTCACAAATTCAAGCAGTTTCTCCAGCGCTGCCTGCCTCTTTGTTTGCTTATTAAAAAACGGGTGGTTCAGCTGCTACGGACAGGGCAGCTCCCTGAACAAATCAATGAATATTGCTAGAAATTCCCCATCATTGAAGGGATCCATTTTCTCTGCAAGACACAACACAAAACAAATCCTAATGTCAGGCGAAACTCTCATAATCTTGACCCAATATAGGTCTCAATTTCTAAGCAGTATAGGCCACTGATGCACCAACTTAAAATCGTCGCTTTGGCTACTGCTTCCTCCGCTCACAGATTGAATGTACAACACATGCGTGTTACGCTTTATATACACTGTGCATGCATGAAGCTCCACCCGTCCCTGACGTTCTTTCTAGTGTATTCCCCGCCCCTTGTCTTTCGACGCAGTGGGGAGAGCACATGGCGGAGACACAGCAGGTGCATGCAGACAGCAGCAATGACGAAAGCCTAGAGCCACGAATGTCCCAAGCCCGGAGGAGCTTTAAGGCCTCAAATAAGTCCTTTGTAGAGATGGTGGAGATGGTGGAGATCTTGAAGAGAACTGACTATAATGGGAACTATGGACCTTACCTAAACCCAAATGTGAGAAAGGTCAAGATCATGACTAAAGTTGTGACAAGTCTGCACAGAAATTTTGGGGTACGACAATCCAAGAATCAACTGAGGACCTGAAATTGAGGGAGCACGATCAGTACAGAAAGATCAGGAACCTGCTTCTGAAAAGTAAGTATTTGTTGTGTGTTCCTATTATTATTATTACTTGCATGCTGCTCCATGTGCTTTTCTTTACTGTTGTACAGTTTAAAATGGCAACTTTCATGTTCATGGGCACAGTAATCGGTCGTAGGAAACATCGTTTATTCACCCACTTATAAGATGTTTTTGGCAGATAAAGGTTAACTACATTTGTTCAGGCCTATTTGTATTAAAATAAGTTTGTTGTCTAGATGGGTTTGTAACTAGAATGAAATGGAAACTTGATTCAGTGTAAGGAGAGGACACTCAGCAGCTGTTTACAAATATGGACGCAGGAGCACTAGTGTGGGACACCAGAAAAAACTTTTTAGGGTGTCCCACACAGGTGCTCCAGTGGATACTAGGGGTGTCTCAATGCGTGAAACTTTAACAAAAAAGGTAAGTATTCCAGCTTTAGAAAGGTAATAAAAATTTCTTCAGCTTGGAACTCTGCCAAAATAGACAATTGTACGACACTTCCTAGCAATGTTTCATATTCCTATTTCTGCCATCAAATATCTGTGTGCTAAGTATACCTTTTTTTATTCACATAGGGGAGAAAAGACTCGGGACATCTGAGGACACCAGGGACCCCCCACCTCCTAAAGAAGGGAAAATCTCAAAACCACAAGCAGAAGATGTGGAGGAAGGAGATGTTTATGAAGTGGGCGAAATAGTCACCACAACAGATGAGTGTCTGAGACCACAGCTTCAGGTAATAGATGTATTCCTGCATATTTATAATACATGGTGTGTTTTTTTATTTTAGGTGATGTGGATGTTGTGGAAGAAGAATCTCATTTCACAAGTGAAAGTGCCCAGATCCTCATCAGGGAGATAATGGGGTGCAATCATGATTTAGAAAATATAAAGGAAAACATCAATGATGTTCAACAAAAAATGAAGAACATCATTGATGTTTTAGGCAGAATATAAAACACACAAAAATGTACAGTTTTACCATGTATTTTTGCTTTTAAAAACAAGTTTTAAAGTATTTTATAAGCCAAATTTTGAAGATGCACACGGTGCAACATGTGCTATCTGACATCACGGTATATCAATGTACACGTTTTGTGGATGCAACCCCTTGCTCGCAACTCAAGTAGGTGAGAGGAAGAGGTTGCACCCCCAAAACACGTCCATTGATCCCCCATGATGGGAGCTAGCACATGTTGACATTAGGCATGGGATCGGGAAGGAAATCCCCAGTTTGAATCACAATTTGTGTGCATCTTCAAAATTTGGCTTTTACAGGGGTGACATCACCCCACCTGATGAAGGCAAGATCAACACAGTTTGGACATACTAATGTATGATATTGCCTTCACTTTATCAAAGTTGAACTTTATAAGTTCCTGAGTTGTGTATGTTATGGTTTGAAACATGCCCGTTTAACCAAAAAAAGGATATTTCTAATGTGAAAAAAAAAATGTTATACACCAAAGATGTTGGTTTGTTCAAAAACACTTTTCTAACGCACATTTGAATATGCTTTGAGTAAAATGTTTTCTACTCAACAATGTGTGGCTTCTTCTTTCAATGCTCAATAGCAATGTTTGTAGTAAGTTGGTGTTTACAGTGATAATGGGGGTTATTTACTAATTCACTTTGCACTACAAGTGCAGTTTCAGTACAGTTTCAAGTGCACTTTTGCAGTACACTTGGAGTGCAAAGTGGAATTTCCTTTAGTAAATAACACCCACAGTGCTTTATAATTTGCCACAATCACGCCATTTTCGTGACTCCACAAATTTCAGTCATGGTGCTGAAAATGATGAATATTTTTATCACTAATGCATTACATACATTAACATCAAAAAAGGGTGTGTGTATGTAGCAGACCCACAACATAATAGTTCGCTGAAGAAGAGATTGTCACCTCATGTATCAAAAAAAATACGTTTGCACTATTGCACAAAAAGGAAAAAAGGAAAAGCCCATTGGATAACCTAGGAGCCAGCTAAAAGAAACACAAGCAGTAAATCAAAGTAAATATTATTTAGGTTTAAATAAAAAAATATTTTTAACGTGTTTCTTAAAGCGGTTGTATACTCGCTGACACTTTTTTTTATACCCCTGTAAGGCAAAAGGCATAATGAGCTAGTATGCACCGCATACTAGCTCATTATGAAATACATGGGAGATTTCTTTCTGGCAAGGTCCGGCATCTGCTGGGCCTTCAGCCGAGAATCACCTGTGCGCGTGCGCCGCTGCAGCCAGCAGCTCATTGCATGGGGAATATCTCCTAAACCGTATAGGTTTAGGAGATTTTTTTTTACCTACAGGTAAGCCTTATTATAGGCTTACCTGTAGGTAAAAGTTAAAAAATTGACTATACAACCGCTTTAACCATTTTGTGACATATCAATGGCCCCCCTACCCGCAAAGTACTCTAGATACTTTTCGCAAACTTCGCGGGTGCTTTGGGGGGGCAAGCCAGGACGGCCAGCTTCAAGAGCCATCAGGGTTGTTGTATCCGGTAAGCCAGCCTCAGTCCCAACTGAGGCCACATAGTTCGAAGCATTTTTTCTTAAAAAGTTATGCAATATGCAGTATGCCATAACGATATGATTGATTTTATATTCCACCATTTTTATTGCAGTGAGGAATAGGCGGAACCAGCTGGCCATTATTTCAAAGGCATTTTCCACCACTCTTCTGGCTCTGGCCAGCCGGTAGTTAAAAACCCTCTGGTTTGCGGTGAGGGTCCTCATCAGGAACGGCTGTGTCAGGAGTTCTCCCAGACCAAATGCTTCATCAGTGACAAAGATGAACAGGAGTCCTTCCACGTTCTCTTCAGCAGGGGGCAATACCAAGCCACCACTCTGGAGCCGTCTGTAAAATTCGGTCTGGGCGATGACTCCACCATCCGACATCTGGCCATTCTTCCCCACGTCCACATACAGGAACTCATATGTCGCTGACACCACCTCCAACATCACAATACTATTAAACCCCTTATAGTTATAATAGTATGACCCCAAGTTGGGGGGTGGGACGATGTGGACGTGCTTCCCATCTATTGCCCCTCCACAGTTGGAAAAGTCCCACTGCTGGGCAAACTGGGATGTCACAATCTGACATTCTTGTGGCGTTGAAGGAAATTGTGGAGTCAAAAATTGTCATTTTGCACATAAACATTGCAAGCAGATTAGACACAAACATTCTTGGCCAAAATCAGTATTAACATTTATTTGAAGGAGTATTTAAAGACAAAAAGAGAAGGTCTCACTCCCTCTGATGGCCCATTGTAAACATTTTAGGGGGGGAGATGTTTTGGACAGGTAACCCTCTCCACTTCATTAAGAGCTGAATGCATACATAATGCGTGTTACTTTGGCCAGCCCCTCCTTACCTACACTATTGGCTGTCCACTGGACAGGTTAAGAAGTGTCATAAGGGGGCGTGCCCTGGACATGGCTGTGTGAAGTTGTTTTTTCTTTGAGCTCCCGGCCCCGGCCTTTCCTTACCGGCAAAATCAGCATTAAGAACGGCATGCAATCGGCCAGAAGATACAGGAAAAGAGCAGTACCTCGGGTGACCCGTTCCAGCGCACCCTCCGGTGATATACACTGCTATTTCATCCAGAAACAGAGGGCTTCCCCCAGAGTGAGAGCGGTGGCACCACAAGGCTCCTCACGCGGTATTGCAACAGTGGCACAAGTACGGAACAATGGGGAACACCCTACTGACATCCCCGCCTCACCAGACCGTTCCCATACTACAGCTTACCCTGAAATGGCAACCCCTGCACAAACTCCCGGGAACTACCAGGCAGACCAGGACATTCAGGCGCTCCTATAAGCCCTTCCCACTCGAACGGACATTGAAGCCCTTATCCTCCAGCTGGAGGAGACCCACCGCCGAAGATGTCACCACTCTGGCGTATAGAGTGACAACGGGAGAGGCGTCCCTTTGCAGATTAGAGAACCGGGTGACGGAACTCGAGCGATCCCGGGACCAGCATCGAGACACCGCCATTGCCCTCCAGCTCCACTTAGAGGACATTGAGGACTGGAGCCGTCGGAATAACCAACGGCTCCGGGGAATACCAGAAAGAGCAGAAGTGGAGGATATGGGGGAGACGGTGCCGAATCATCCTGGAGGATCCATCCAGCCTAATTGAAATGGATAGGGCACATAGGGCTTTGGGCCCCAGATCGGCAGACCCAGAGAGGCCCCGCGATGTTATTTGCAGACTGCTGCGCTACTCACAAAAAGAGGCCATAGTACATAAAGCATGGGAAATGGGTGAGGTGGTACTGGAGGGATCACCTATCAAAGTGCTACCTGATCTTTCCAGAGCAACATTAAGGCGCAGAGCCCTGTTAAGACCCATCTTGGACCTGGCCAAACAGAAGGGATTTTCCTATCGGTGGGGATACCCACTCGCGGTAACATTCCAAAAAGATGGAGCTGCCTTCACCCTGCAAACACAGGCGGATCTCCCTGCGCTGTTCTGTTTCCTTGATGCCGACCAGATTCAAGTCTCAGACTGGCTTCAAATATTACCGCGACCTTCAGGCAGATCCGGCGTATCCACGTACCGGGGACCGGCACCACCCCGCCAACAGAGGGGCAGAAGAAGACACCGGGCTGCATTGGGAGAGGAGCAGCGTGAGTAAGATGAACCCCACGAGACCCTGACAGCCTCCCCCACATGGACCCACAGTTGACACTATCCCCATAGAAAGACGCTATCAAGGGGTGACACCCTCATTAAGAGTCATGTGTATTGTCAGCGGGCACATCTTTAACCAACGGCAACTACCGGTCCCCCACGCGGGAGGATTTCCCCCCATTCACTGCTTCAGCAGAATCTGAGGACGTGGACAGTACATATGCTGACCCTTCTCCACCCCACCCGCAGACCACGGCATCCTCTCCTTCGAACAGAACACTGTTCAGAGCTGGCCTATATACAAAAAAAAAACCTGCACAAATAACATGATGACCCGAGACGGTGAAGATGAACGCCGCTGGGAGTAGGGAACTCCTCCGACCCCACTACATATTGCATTCATGGCACATACATCTGCTCAAACCCCTCAAACTGAACCAGCGAACTGACTATAAGAAGACGCTACGGGACTACCTCCCTCTGGGTGACTATATGACGGGTATACCCTGTACCCCCGCTGGTGGATAAGTCGCTGACGATATAAACAATGCCAAACAGAAAAGAAATACTATTAACCCCGATGGAACCACTGAAGAAAACTGCACAAAAAGAAACAGGAAGGCAGAAGTGGCTGAACCATCCTGACTATACCCTGTTTCAAGATGACACCTGGCTGACCAGTTTGTACCTTAACCAAAAAGTCCCAAGTCAGGGTGGTCGGGATCTACTGTGTTAACCTCTCCCTCTACCTCAGCTTAATGCTGGGGAGGGGGAGGGCTTTACCTGGGGGGGGGTGTAGGGGGGGAGAGGGTGGAAAGGGATTACCCCACCGATGTTGAAATGATGTCTGCAGACAGAGAACAGGTAATAGATCCCCGCACTTTACAGTACTTTATGCATATTGAAGTTGATATTGGCCACCCCTCCCCACCCTTGCAGACCCTCGCCTAGATAACTAACTGAAACTTTGCCTGTTGAGAGACTGGAGGGCTTGGAGTCATCTTGCCCCTGCAGGGGAACCCTACTGAGGGGGAGGGGAGCAAATGCCCATAAACACCATACCAGGAGACAAGCAGATGCTTGCCACGTGTCTCCGTGGCCAACAGTTGGGGTGGGAGGAACATCCCCTGGCTCACGGGTGCATAAGGTCACTCATAACAACTGGAGCCTAACGAGGGAAGGGGAAAAAAAAAATGTGGGAGATGTACCTAGTCAGGGTTAGGGTTATTTATCTAGAACGTTTGCTACAACTACTCTGCTACCCCAAGTTTTATTGTTTATATGTTGGAATGATCTATACCATTTACTGCCTTAATATATATGTTATCCGTTTTATAGAAATAATATATGACGTTATTTCTTGTCAAACTGCCGTTATAAGATATGACACAAACAAGTGCCTGGGACGGATGGAGGCATCTGGGAGCTCACTTCCCTGGCTCTGTTTATCCACCAACCCACATAGGCCTGCGCTCAGTACCCAGTGTACAACTGGAGAGTGCTTTAGCTACCTCTAGCTACACTAGCATTTTCTCTTAACGCTGCACAGTCTTGTGACAGCCTCCTAACAAATTCCTGCTCTCCTGGGATTGCCTGTGCAATCCCACTAGTCTATATTTTTTTCATCTGTTTCCCTCCCTTCACCGTTTCTGTCCTTTCCACACACATACCCTCCTACCCTAAACCCCCCAAAACTCACGAACATGGACGTACTGAATATAGTCTCACTAAATGCAAAAGGGCTGAACACACCCGAAAAGAGATGAATGCTGCTTCATGACATGCAGCGCATGAAAGCAGACATCGTCCTCCTACAAGAGACACACTTCAGAGTAAATACTCTGCCAATACTTAAAAACAGATACTACCCCACAGTATACCACTCCACATACACTGAAGCAAAATCCAGAGGGGTATCCATACTATTCTCAGCCAAGGTACCGTGGAAGCTCACTGGTGTAGTGACTGACAGTGAGGGACGATTTCTATTCCTGAAAGGTCGAATTGGCGAAACGCTGATCACCTTAGCAAACCTTTACTTTCCAAATGACCATCAGGATAGATTTATGAAACATCACATAGAAAGTCTCATGCAATTTACAGAAGGACAACTTATCATAGGCGCAGATCTAAATATCCCTCTAATACCAACAGAAGACACCTCCACTGGACTGTCTTCGTCTTCACGGGATGTACGCAAGAGAATTACTACATCGTTACACTCCGCACAATTAATAGACGCTTGGCGCCTCTTCCACCCTGGAGAGAGGGATTACACATTCTATTCTAGCCCACACCAGACGTACTCACGTATCGACTACTTCTTAATCCCCCACAGATACCTACAAGCTATCAAAGACACCACAATAGGATCAATCACATGGTCAGACCACGCCCCAATAATCCTGCGCTACGCAATCTCAGATATTCATAACACACAAAGACAACCATGGAGGCTGAACGAGAGTATACTCCAAAACCCAGACGTAATGACAGGAGTGGTGAAAGAGATAGGACACTATTTCAACACTAACTGTACCCCTGACAGCTCACCAGGGATAATATGGGAGGCTCATAAGGCCGTAGTCCACGGGGTTCTTATCAAACATGGCTCCAGACTTAAAAAACAAAGGACAACGCAACTATCCTCATTACTTCTCAAGCTGCAGACATTAGAGTCAAAACATAAACAAGTTCCATCAGACCAAGTAAGCATTGAACTTGACAACACCCGCAAACAGATCATTGACCTATTACACTTCAAAGCCAAGGCTGCACTCCAGATTTGTAGGAAAAGAGTTTATGAATCAGGGAACAAATGCGGAAGGCTACTAGCCCAGACCCTGCAGACACAAAAATTAGCGTCTTACATCCCATATATCATATCCTCCAAAGGACAAACATTTTCGTTACCACATCACATCTCCCAAGAATTCAGATCTTTCTATAGTTCTCTTTACAACCTGAACACAACCTCACCGACTCATGAAATGACATCAGACTACGTGACCTCCTCTCTTATGCCAACCTTACCGACAGAAGCTAAGGAAATATTAGAAGAACCCATCACCTTAACAGAACTATAAACAGCATTAGGAAACACCAAACTGGGCAAGGCGCTGGAACCGGATGTACTCACCACTGCATACTACAAAACACTACTCCCCTCCATAGGTAAACATATGGTAGACCTATTTAATAACCTTAGCTCAGGGGCAAAACTACATAGCTCCACACTACAAGCGCAGATAGCTGTGATACCAAAAGAAGGCAAAGATCCAACCCAATGCGGGGGTTACCGCCCAATCTCCCTATTAAATACTGATCCTAAACTTTTCACCAAGATTATTGCCTCCAGGCTACAACACTACTTACTCTACCTAATACACCTGGACCAAGTTGGTTTTATACCCACCAGAGAAGCCAGAGACAATACCATCAAAATCCTAAACTTAGTACACATAGCCAATAGTAAAAAAAAACCCTGCATATTCCTTGGTACAGATGCTGAGAAGGCATTTGATGGGGTGAGCTGGAGATTCATGTTTTCAATATTAAAACATATAGGCCTAGGAGATAAGATGCTAAGCTGGATTTTGGCAGCATACTCAGACCCGACAGCTAGAGTGAGAGCGAATGGAGTAATTCCGGATCCATTTCCGATCATTAATGGAACCAGACAGGGCTGTCCTCTATCGCCATTACTTTTTGCACTATCCCTAGAACCCTTTCTATGTCACGTAAGATTAAATTCAGATATCTCTGGCATAACAGTTAATAAAACACAGCACAAGGTATCTGCTTACGCAGATGACTTGATGTTCTCAATAACGAAACCCATTATCTCCCTTCCAAATCTAATGGGCGAATTCGACACATACGACAAACTCTCAGACCTATTAATTTTAGCAAATCGGAAGCGATGGGGATAGGTATACCACAACCACAACTCACACACCTTCAAGCCAGTTTTAATTTAAAATGGACTGATACGGCCTTAAAATACTTAGGCACACACATCCCCCCAAAGTTATCCCAGCTATTTAAACTCAATTTCCCACCCCTTCTAAAAATGTCCAAAAACTTCTCAACCAATGGAACAATGGCCTACATTCTTGGTTTGGCCGCTGTAACATTCTCAAGATGACAGTTTTACCCAAATTTCTGTACCTCTTACAGGCTCTACCCATACATATCCCCGCAGAGTACTTCAAACAAACACGTAAGTTATTCATTAAAATTCTGTGGGCAGGGAAAACACCTAGAATTCACAAGAAGATACTCTCTCTTCCAAAACAACACGGAGGCCTAACCATGCCAGAAATCCGCACTTACTATCATGCGGTACATTTGAGTAGACTTCTAGATTGGTGTCGACATGGAGAAACTAAACTATGGACATAGATCAAGCAAGCACAGAGTGAGATCCCTTTGAATAGAACACCATGGTGCCAGGCAGACCTACTTCCAGACATTAAAAATCAACCACTGATAGGCACCACCACTAAAATATGCACACAGCTGATAGCTCAGACCTCCCTTTCCTGCTCCGACTCACCACTACGTCCCATATTAGGCAATCCCAACTTTGAACTGGGCTTTAAAGACATGAAATTCCGTGCCCTGAGAGATTCGGGACTATTTCAAGCCTCACATTTTCTTACCATGGGAAGATGGATGCCGATTACAGAACTTATTGACCCAGTAGGCCAATATAAGCTAGACTTTCTGAGAGCTCACCAACTAAGCCACTTCCTCAGCACCATAGTTCCTCTTACAGCCATAAATCATCCCCTCACGACCTTGGAGGAACTTTGTACGGAGACGGGCACCATAGCACATACTCTATCCCTCACTTACAATGTGCTAATTACACCTTCAGAAGAATATCAACTCCCAAGCCTAAATAAGTGGGAAAGGGACCTAAATTGCCATCTGACCAACAAGAAGAAACAGCATATCCTCATTTTCACACATAAATCATCAATCTGCTCCAAAATCCAAGAAACCAACTATAAAATCCTTACACGTTGGTACAGGACCCCAGCCCTACTACACAAACTTTTTCCAACAACTTCAGATCTATGCTGGCGCTGCAAACGGGAAAAAGGGACTCTGTTACATATCTTTTGGTCCTGCCCCCACATACAGTGCTTCTGGGGATAATACAAAAATTCACAGACCGTGTAATCCCAGATGATCCTGCATACTTTCTATTACACGCAAATGACACCACGACACGAATATACAAAAAATCGGTAGTACGTCATCTTTTGGATGCAGCTAAAGCCAAAAAATAGAAGACATTAATAAAATGGAAGACCTAGTCCTTACTAGCCAAAATAGACAGGAAGCTTACTCCAAGACATGGCAACTATGGAACATATTTAAATATTCAGCAGAGGGACAAGCCCTCAGAGGAGGGTCTCCACCAACTTAAAAGGATAGTCTTCCATATCACACCTGTGAGATATCGTACCCATCGAACCGAAACACAAATCCATGTTTGTGAATTCCCCTAGAACCCCTCCCCCCCCCCTCTCTTTTTCTTTTCTCACCTTCACAGGGCATTGCCCCGCTTCAATTTCTATTACTCTCTCCTATTTCACAAATACTTATAACAAACAAATAGAAAAAGGAAGAAGGCTGGGCCCACCTGACCTAACTTACTACAAACAAGAAAACGAAACAACCCCATGTATATGAGATTCTGTACCAGGAATCTATAGATGTCATAGATTAGACAGTCATTACCAAAAACGCCAGTCACACCCTGGGCCAACTAACACTTGTCATCAGAGGTAAAAACTGATGTTATACATACGAAAGTTAAGATATTATTCATGTACTTATTTCACCATTCATGTACTATGTGTTTGTAATTGCATTAATGCCTAACAAATTGTAATGTTGTTGAGGTCCTTGTGGACCAGTTTCCTGAGATAAATTAAAAAAAAAAAAAAAAAAAGAAGTGTTATAATACAAAAGTATGAATACACACTGTACAAATTGAAGCACTTTTCTACATTATGCGATTACCTATCAAGATAATAGGAGAACAAAACTTTAAACAGCACCATTTGAAAGTATTCAGGCAGGCCCTTTCACTACATGCTTTGGTGAATCCATCCATAAATATGACCACAAAAGAGGTAGGTATAGTGTGTATGGGTTTGGCAAAGTCAGCAGATAGAGGATTGGTAACGTTTGACTTAGCAGTTGGGGGGAGGGAGGGTTCAAAATTATTTTGGGACCCCAAAAAAAGCCTCTGGCACTCTGCATGAATTTAAGGACACAAATAACATTTGTACACATTTTAGGGGGTGTTTAGGGTAAAGCACTACTATGCTGACAAAATACATTGTTAAGCGACTAGGCTAGGTGTGTATGGGTCCAGGATAGCATGATGGGGAGGTTAGTGAAGGCAAATATGCATGAAGGACAAAAAAGGTAGTTTAAAAGCTTCCAGCATGCATGAGAACAAAGGGGACATTCACAGCATATTACAATCATGGTAATTAGGGAATGAGGGAAAGAAATACAATACATTAGCTAACATTAAATACATATAATGTTATGTTAAAGGAGAAATCTTACCTTAATATAGTCCTTCTGCTGGACCTGAATGATGGCAGAACAGGTCTCTGGAATAATGATCCCCAGAGCCTGGGGGAAGACGCCTGTTGAAAACTTGATGTCCTGCAGATTTCTCCCCGTCGCCAAGTACCACAATGTGGCGACTAGCCTCTGTTCAGGAGTGATGGCTTGCCGCATGCAGGTGTCCTGCCTGCTAATATAAGGGGACAGCAAAGCCAACAAATGATGAAAAATGGGGTCCGTCATCCAGAGATAATTCCTGAAATCGTCAGGATTATTCTCACGGATCTCCCACAACAAAGGCATGTGAAAGAATTGGTCAGGCTGGGGCAACCAATTCTTCATCCATGAACTCCTCCCCACCCTGTTCATGGACTGGGCTTGGGTCAAAGCAAGAACCCCAACACCAAGCCCCTTCACAGCACAAACTCTACGATGAGTACGTAACTGCAACATGACTTCAAAACGGTCGGTTGGACAGAACAAACTAACAGAAAGCACTGAAAAACAGAAGGGCCTGAGAAGAGCGAGCTGAAAATAAAAACGAGCAGACAAGAACGCACTGCAAATCAAATACGTACTGTAATAATAATAATACGCACTGACAAACAAATGCGAACTGACTACATGCACTGAAGAACAGATACGAACCCGCAAGCACAAACTGAAGAGCAGTAACGATCTGAAAAGCACAAGGCTAAAAAGCGTGCATCGTCTCTCACCAAACTTCTACTAACACGAGATTAGCAGAAGGAGCCCAAAGGGTGGCGCACTTGGTAGTGAACTTCCCTTTTCTAGTGCCATCATATGTCACCGCGTTCTTGATGTTTGGAATTTCCGACAACATTGTGTGATCATGTGTATGCAAGACAAGTTTGAGCCAACATCCGTCGGAAAAAAAACATGAATTTTATTTGTCGGAATGTGCGATCGTGTGTACGCGGCATAAGAGTACCTGCAGACCTACACACCTTTTGTGACACCCTCAGCATCCCAGTGACACTAGTGCCAGACTGGTATGGCTCCTTCCTGCAACCTGAACCCTGGATCTAGGCCCAACCAGAGGATACTCCCAGGTTGCAAAGACACAGACATAGGCATTGAAGGTCCTCGTCCAATTCTTTGAGAGTTTGCAGGTGACATAGAAACAGAAGACAGCCCAAGAGCATCACCTTTTTCAGCTAGACGCAAAATAGATGGCTAAAAAGTGAGTCCTTGTTCGGGTGAGCTGATTGTGAAGTTTTACCCAGTTATAATGCCACCCTTTGGAACGTCATCCCTGCTACTGTTGCTTATAGCGATCTTGCTGGAAGACTTAGCGCTCATACACTTTATTAACTAAGTGCCTTATTGCCTTGTTGTAGATGGGAATCTCAAGCTGACCCCTCTCTTGCTCCATAGCTCACACTACCCTTCACAAAATAGACTCGCTTACCTCTTCTGGGGGAAAACCTCTTCTCAATAGATCTCATGGTATGAGAGTAACCTGATTATACGGTCTCTATTGCTTATATGACTCCCTTTCCAGATAGGGACTAAGGTCACACTACAAGCTCAAGAAATGCCCAATTATTCAGGTTGGTGATGTATCCTCCTATCTACACCTGGGTATTTGATTCACCCTGGGCAGCAGGTAGGCTTCCAAGGGATGCTTGTCTTCCACAACCCTGACTTTGGTCCGTATATAAACACTGAAACAATGCTATGAGAAGCAAGTTTTCTCACTACCCCCTTGGCAGTAGGAGTTCTTGCACTTGTCTCACCTACTTTCTGATATGAGTAAGAGAGGGTAATGCATCCCTAGATGGTCAATACGCAATGCTATAAGTGTGTGTTTCGTAATGCTGCACTGGTAAATTATCGGACAATCGGCATAGAGTAGGTGTATTTTTTTTTTCCTTTTTCGTTCTTTTTTTTTGTTTGTTTTTTGTTGTTAGTTTTTTTAGATTACTCTAGATCCTGACATTTCCCATGTAAACTTAAGAGAATGAGTGTTAAGAATACTATTAATGTGCCTCTCCTCCTTTTACATGTCCATGGGCTCTTTTGCTCCCCTAGGATCATGGCTTAACTTAACGTTCAGTTTCGAGGGGAACGTTTGCTCTTGGGGGACAAAGGCACCTAATATCCTTGACATGTGTACAGAGGCATGTGGGTTCTGCTTTTTTGCCCCCTCAGTGTTGCTCTTAACCAAGGGTACACCGGCTGGGCAAGGGTGAAATTGTTAATGACTACTAAAAGGTTGTTGTCTTTTGTTTTTCTGTTTTTCTCTCTCCTTGCAGATCGCTAGTCATGAATAATATACATATTAATCTAGTATTTGTTTCTATCTTCACTGTTTAAAAGGGGAAATGGCAGTGTGATTTGGCTGTGGGATGGGGTACTTCAACTTGGGACCTATGTTCTGTAACGTTGGACCTTGAGGGGGGTGCCCCAGTTCACATGTAAACAGCTGCGTGATGGTTCTGCCCTCCCCTCACATTGCTCAAATAAAGGTTGTCCTTGATCTCCTATTGAGCCTTGACAGTGGGGACTGGGGAGTTTCGGTAAGAGGGCCCACCTAGAGGTCTCTGTTACCCACAGCTGCAGCTACATCCTCCCTTCTTGTAGCTAAACTTATGTTAGGGACCCTGAATGGATGAACAGATATACAAGCTTTGGTGACCTTTCCCACCTCAGAGAGACAGGTTCCCCTTTGAAACCAGCCGGCTTCTCTTCTCCCTTTTTTTTTGTACCCTAATTTCACTACCAGGAGATCTAGCAGGTCTGAGACCACCTCCGGTGATATTTTGATGTGACCCCTGCACTTGGGACCCCAGGTCCCTAGGAGGTTGTGTCCCTTGTTTTTGAAAGAACACATAGGCTAAGTTCACTTACTGACCCCCATATCTCCCTCCTCCCCCTTTCTTTTTTTTCTTTTCCCTTCTTCTCTCTCTTTCACTCACCACTGCAGAACCTTATCCGTCAGTGTTCAGGCGAGACATTTGATCATGCCTTCTAAGGCTAACTGCTCAGCTCCTCTCTCTCTCAAGATATATTCTCAGAACGTTAAAGGCCTCAATGTTCCTGAAAAAATGTGTTCTGGCAGAGGCACACTGACATAGAGCACAAATTGTCTTTTTACAAGAGACACACTTTAAAGTGGGATCCATCCCTTGTTTAACCAACAACCAATTTCCCACGATCTACCATGCTGTATGTGCCGACTCCAAAATGAAGGGAGTTTTGATTCATGCACTTTCATCTAAGGAGTGCTCAATTACCCCAATTAGAGGCAACCCTGAGTTTTTTCCGAGCCTATCCAGGAATTACTTTGTAGTAGAATGACCACATATGAAGATGCAAGCTAGACACTCCTTTTCTAGAGGAAGATTCAAGAAGCATAAGGAATTGGCTGAGTTATCCATTACCAAGACATTCCCCTTCTGGTCTTACTTTCAACTGAAACATTATCTAGATGATCCAGCATGTAGAAAATAGGTTTACTAGGGCTCCTACAGTCTTTGAATCCCTCTGTTATAGGTCCTATCCCCAGAGCCCCCCCTTACATCAGGTGTCCCCAGCGGAGCCCTCCCTTATATCAGGAGTCCCTAGCGGAGCTCCCCCTTACATCAGGAAACCCCAGCGGAGCCCCCTTACATCAGGAGTCCCCAGCAGAATCCCCCTTACATCAGGAGTCCCCAGCGGAGCCCCCCTTACATCAGGAGTCCCCAGCGGAGCCCCCCTTACATCAGGAATCTCCAGCAGAGCCCCCTTACATCAGGAGTCCCTAGTGGAGGGTGGGCGGTGGTTCTATTGTAACCACGCTGCCGGCCTTCTGTAATGGCGGCGGATTCACCGCTGGGGACTCCTGATGTGAGGGGGGGCTCCGCTGCGGACTTCTGATATGGGGGGCTCCACTGCGGACTCCTGATGTGAGGGGGAGCTCAGCTGGGGACACCTGATGTAAGGGGGCTCTGCAGAGGACTCCTGATGTAAGGGGGGACTCCACTGGGGATTCCTGATGTAAGAGGGGACTTTGCTGGGGACTCCTGATGTAAGGGGGCTCCACTGGGGACTTCTGATGTAAAGGGGGCTCTGCTGGGGACTTCTGATGTGAGGGGGCTCTGCTGTGGACTCCTGATGTGAGGGGGGCTCTGCTGGGGACTCCTAATGTGAGGAGGGCTCTGCTGGGGACATCTGATGTGAGGGGGGGCTCCGCTGGGGATTCCTGATGTAAGGGGGGCTCTTCTGGGGATTCCTGTTGTAAATGTAAGGGGGACTCCGCTGGGGACTCCTGACGTAAGGGGGGATTCCCCTGGGAACTCCTGTTTTAAGGGGGGAATCCGCTGGGGACTCCTGATGTAAGGGGCCTCCGCTGGGGATTTTCTAATGTAAGGGGGCTCTGCTGGGGACTCCTGATGTAAGGGAAGGCTCCGCTGGGGACACCTGATGTAAGGGGAAGCTCTGCTGGGGACTCTTGATGTAAGGGGGGCTCCGCTGAGGATTCCTGAAGTAAGGGGGACTCCGCTGGGGATTCCTGATGTAAGGGAGGCTCTGCTGGGGACTCCTGATATAAAGGGGGCTCCGCTGGGGATTCCTGATGTAAATGTAAGGGGGGACTCCACTGGGGACTCCTGATGAAAGGGGGGCTCCACATGGGATTCCTGATGTAAGGGGGGCTCTGCTGCGGACTCCTGATGTGAGGGGGCTCCGCTGGGGTCTCCTGGTGTGAGGGGGGCTCTGCTGCAGACTCCTGATGGGAGGGGGCTCTGCTGGGGACTCCTGATGTGAGGGGTCTCCGCTGGGGACACCTGATGTGAGTGGGGACTTCGCTGGGGACTCCTGATGTAAGAGGGGGCTCCGCTGGGGACTCCTGATGTGAGGGGGCTCCGCTGCGGACTCCTGATGTGAGGGGGGCTCCGCTGGGGACTCCTTATGTGAGGAGGGCTTTGCTGGGGACACCTGATGTGAGGGGGGCTCCGCTGGGGACTCCTGATGTGAGGGGGCTTTGCTGGGGACACCTGATGTGAGGGGGGACTCCGCTGGGGACTTCTGATGTAAAGGGGGACTCCGCTTGGGACTCCTGATGTAAGGGGGCTCTGCTGGGGACTCCTGATGTAAGGGGGACTCCGCTGGGGACTCCTGATGTAAGGGGGGGCTCCGCTGGGGACTCCTGATGTAAGGGGGGCTCCGCTGGGGATTCCTGATGTAAGGGGGGCTCTGCTGGGGATTCCTGATGTAAATGTAAGGGGGGACTCCGCTGGGGACTCCTGATGTAAGGGGGGACTCTGCTGGGATTCCTGAAGTAAGGGGGACTCCGCTGGGGATTCCTGATGTAAGGGGGGCTCCGCTGGGCTCCTGATCTAAGGGGGCTTCGCTGGGGATTCCTGATGTAAGAGGGGGCTCGGCTGGGGACTCCTGATGTAAGGGAGGGCCCTGCTGGGGACACCTGATGTAAGGGGGGCTCCGCTGGGGACTCCTGATGCAAGGGGGCTCCGCTGAGGATTTCTGATGTAAGGGCGGAGTCCGCTGGGGATTCCTGATGTAAGGGGGGACTCTGCTGGAGACTCCTGATGTAAGGGGGGCTCCACTGGGGACTCCTGATGTAAAGGGGGCTCCGCTGGGGATTCCTGATGTAAGGGGGCTCTGCATGGGATTCCTGATGTAAGGGGGACTCTGCTGGGGACTCCTGATGTAAGGGGGGGCTCTGCTGCGGACTCCTGATGTGAGGGGGCTCCGCTGGGGACTCCTGATGTGAAGGGGCTCTGCTGCAGACTCCTGATGTGAGGGGGGCTCTGCTGGGGACTCCTGATGTGAGGGGGCTCCGCTGGGGACACCTGATGTGAGTGGGGACTCCGCTGGGGACTCCTGATGTAAGAGGGGGCTCCGCTGGGGACTCCTGATGTGAGGGGGCTCTGCTGCAGACTGCTGATGTGAGGGGGGCTCCGCTGGGGACTCCTTATGTGAGGAGGGCTCTGCTGGGGACACCTGATGTGAGGGGGGCTCCGCTGGGGACTCCTGATGTGAGGGGGGCTTCGCTGGGGACACCTGATGTGAGGGGGGACTCAGCTGGGGACTTCTGATGTAAAGGGGGACTCCGCTTGGGACTCCTGATGTAAGGGGGCTCCGCTGGGGACTCCTGATGTAAGGGGGACTCCGCTGGGGACTCCTGATGTAAGGGGGGCTCCGCTGGGGACTTCTGATGTAAGGGGGGCTCCGCTGGGGATTCCTGATGTAAGGGGGGCTCCCCTGGGGATTCCTGATGTAAATGTAGGAGGGGACTCTGCTGGGGACTCCTGATGTAAGGGGGGACTCCGCTCGGATTTCCTGATGTAAGGGGGGACTCCGCTGGGGACTCCTGATGTAAGGGGTGCTCTGCTGGGGACTCCTGATCTAAGGGGGCTCCGTTTGGGATTCCTGATGTAAGGGGGGGCTCGGCTGGGGACTCCTGATGTAAGGGAGGGCCCTGTTGGGGACACCTGATGTAAGGGGGGCTCCGCTGGGGACTCCTGATGTAAGGGGCTCCACTGAGGATTCCTGATGTAAGGGGGGACTCCACTGGGGATTCCTGATGTAAGAGGGGACTCTGCTGGAGACTCCTGATGTAAGGGGGGCTCCGCTGGGGACTCCTGATGTAAAGGGGGCTCCGCTGGGGATTCCTGATGTAAATGTAAGGGGGGACTCCGCTGGGGACTCCTGATGTAAGGGGGCTCTGCTGGGGACTCCTGATGTAAGGGGGGACTCCGCTGGGGACTCCTGATGTAAGGAGGGGCTCCGTTGGGGACTCCTAATGTAAGAGGGGCTCGGCATGCGATTCCTGATGTAAGGGGGACTCTGCTGGGGACTCCTGATGTAAGGGGAGACTCCGCTAGGGACTCCTGATGTAAGGGGGGCTCCGCTGCAGACTCCTGATGTGAGGGGGCTCCGCTGGGGACTCCTAATGTGAGGGGGGCTCTGATGCAGACTCCTGATGTGAGGTGGGGCTCTGCTGGGGACTCCTGATGTGAGGGGAGCTCCGCTGGGGACACTTCATGTGAGTGGGGACTCCGCTGGGGACTCCTGATGTAAGAGGGGGCTCCACTGGGGACTTCTGATGTAAGGGGGGCTCCACTAGGGACTCCTGATGTAAGGGGGGCCCCGCTGTGGACTCCTGATGTGAGGGGGCTCCACAGGGGACTCCTGATGTGAGTGGGGCTCTGCTGCAGACTCCTGATGTAAAGGGGGCTCCGCTGGGAATTCCTGATGTAAATGTAAGGGGGGACTCAGCCGGGGACTCCTGATGTAAGGGGGCTCCGCTGGGGACTCCTGATGTAAGGGGGGACTCCGCTGGGGACTCCTGATGTAAGGAGGGGCTCCGTTGGGGACTCCTAATGTAAGAGGGGCTCCGCATGCGATTCCTGATGTAAGGGGGACTCTGCTGGGGACTCCTGATGTAAGGGGAGACTCCTCTAGGGACTCCTGATGTAAGGGGGGGCTCCGCTGCAGACTCCTGATGTGAGGGGGCTCCGATGGGGACTCCTGATGTGAGGGGGGCTCTGCTGCAGACTCCTGATGTGAGGTGGGGCTCTGCTGGGGACTCCTGATGTAAGGGGGGCTCCACTGGGGACTCCTGATGTGAGGGGGCTCCACTGGGGACTCCTGATGTGAGTGGGGCTCTGCTGCAGACTCCTGATGTGAGGGGGGCTCTGCTGGGGACTCCTGATCTGAGGGGGCTCCACTGGGGACTTCTGATGTGAGTGGGTCTCTGCTGCAGACTCCTGATGTAAAGGGGGCTCCGCTGGGGATTCCTGATGTAAATGTAAGGGGGGACTCAGCTGGGGACTCCTGATGTAAGGGGGCTCCGCTGGGGACTCCTGATGTAAGGGGGGACTCCGCTGGGGACTCCTGATGTAAGGAGGGGCTCCGTTGGGGACTCCTAATGTAAGAGGGGCTCCGCATGCGATTCCTGATGTAAGGGGGACTCTGCTGGGGACTCCTGATGTAAGGGGAGACTCCGCTAGGGACTCCTGATGTAAGGGGGGGCTCCACTGCAGACTCCTGATGTGAGGGGGCTCCGCTGGGGACTCCTGATGTGAGGGGGGCTCTGCTGCAGACTCCTGATGTGAGGTGGGGCTCTGCTGGCGACTCCTGATGTGAGGGGGGCTCCGCTGGGGACACTTCATGTGAGTGGGGACTCCGCTGGGGACTCCTGATGTAAGAGGGGGCTCCACTGGGGACTTCTGATGTAAGGGAGGCTCCGCTAGGGACTCCTGATGTAAGGGGGGCTCCGCTGTGGACTCCTGATGCGAAGGGGCTCCACTGGGGACTCCTGATGTGAGTGGGGCTCTGCTGCAGACTCCTGATGTGAGGGGGGCTCTGCTGGGGACTCCTGATGTGAGGGGGGCTCCGCTGGGGACACTTGATGTGAGTGGGGACTCCGCTGGGGACTCCTGATGTATGAGGGGGCTCCATTGGGGACTCCTGATGTAAGAGGGGCTCCGCTGGGGACACTTGATGTAAGGGGGGCTCCGCTGGGGACTCCTGATGTAAGGGGTGGCTCCGCTGGGGACTCCTGATGAAAGGGGGCTCTGCTGGGGACTCCTGATGTAAGAAGGGGCTCCGCTGGGGACATCTGATGTAAGGGGGGCTCCGCTGGGGACATCTGATGTAAGAGGGGCTCCGCTGGGGATATCTGATGTAAGGGGGGCTTCCTGCTGGGAAGACCTGTTTAAGAGGGGGCTCCGCTGGGGACATCTGTTGTAAGGGGGCTCCACTGAGGACATCTGATGTAAGGGGTGCTCCGCTGGGGACATCTGATGTAAGGAGGGATTCTGCTGGGGGCACCTGATGTAAGGATAGACTCTGCTGGGGGCACCTGATGGCATCTGGTGGCAGGTGATGTGGTAGGTGACACGCTCAGGGGTCTCACTGATTCTGGTTTATGGTGAGCTGAATGATTTCATTCTATATTACAATGTAATAATAGTAATAATGTGCCTCAATCATCCTGACACCATAACAACCATGGTGCTGGGATGATTGAAGCGCTAACACCAGGTGTTTGGAGTATCTTTATCTGCTGATTTGTTAAAATCTGGAATACACATTTCTATTGTGGTGTAGGATCTGGGCCTGCCGTCCCTCCATCCCTCTTTCCTTCCTTCTCTCTCCTTCCCTCCTTCTTTCCTCCTTTCTCTCTCCCTCCCTCCCTCTTTTCCCCTTTCTTTCTCCATCTCTCATTCGTCTCAGATTCTAACCACATCCCCATGTAAACCACGCCCATATAAGCCACGCCCACTATCTCACGCAAACCACGCCCATTTTTCCGTGTGGCGTGCTACGTGCGCCGCATTTTTCTTTTTTGCTATGCCACACCTACAAATGCATGCCCCACCCCCTAATTATAATAAGACTCCACCTACAGCCAAAAAAGTGTCCCTATACATTTTTTTACAATGTTGGCAACTATGGCAGTACATGAAGTAATGCAGTGTGGAATGTGGCAAGATAGCTGCTCGGAGGTATCCAGGACCAGCGTGGAGCACAAGCAGCCGGCATTGAGGCCGTTTGTAAGTAGGAGTCGTTCGTAAGTCAAGCATTCATAAGTCGGGGACTGCCTGTACCATTTTGCTGATACTCTATGTTCACATTGTACCACCTGAGCAAGTTCAATACATTTTTGTTATTTAAAAAGATGCAGTTTATGGTTGTAGTCTGTTTTTAAATCTTGTTGTCCACAAAATATTTTGTCAACAATAAACTGTACAGCTGTAATGTAATTTATAAATCTTCTGTTCAGCTTCAAACAATGTTTTATGAATTAGATGTTTGTATCAGTGCAGGAATTCAATATGTTTTAAACTCTCCTAACATGTTGGTCAGAGTAGTGTGCTTTACAGTAATGACAGGCATTAATGGTTTTAGGCTTCCTTAATTGTGGATTTATGTTGCTCATCCAGCACTGCTAGATTTCTAACTGCTTATGCTTGCTCTAATTGGTAATTTTGGGAATGTTTCCTGAGCTATACAGATGAGGCACTGTATTTATTAGCAGAGCAAGTCACCTTATCAAGCTTTTTAGCTATCTATTTTACTTTATGCTGGTACGACATTCAAGAGTGGTTAGGCCTTAGATCTTGCCATAAAAGAGAATATGTAAGAGGAATAATAGCCTTGGATCAAATTTTCGTTTTCTTTAATATGCATCTACTTGCTACATTATTTTAATGTAAAGGGTTTAAATCTAACAATGACATTAAACACAATAATATGTTATTTATGCAAATTCAGCTCAAGCCCCATATATGCTATATATAGACATTGTGTAAAATACATATATTAATTTAAAACAACAAAAGATCTCTTTCAGTATCATTCCACTCAGCAAGGCCTATGACCTGCAGGCACATAATGTGCTGAAGAATGCTGAGATTAATGGTTGAGAGCATCTGTCTTCTCTTTTTTTTTCATAGTGTTTAACTAAAAAAATAAATTAGTTCTGCAAACACTGTGTCAATCTAAATGTAGAAGCATTACAGAAGCTGGCCATTACTCTGTACACAGACTGCTGATAAATCCATATTGGTGATCAATTAAGGCATCAGGTGTCTACAAAACAGTCCTATGAAATCTTTGACTCTTTCAAATAATTCTTGCAAGCTCTACACTATAGCCACCAAAGCTTCACCCACATAAAACATTATTTAGTATTTTTCCTGGAGCTTAGCTCTCCTTACAATAAAGGCTAAGTTCACTTTTTCGTGCAGAATTTCTCTTTTCATAATAAATAGACACTTTTTAATGTCCTTTCTGCCCAAGCCATCCCAATGCATTTATCTCTCACCTTTCATCTCCCTGTTCAAAATTTTAAAAAATGCTTTCTGAGCCCTGACTTCCTGTGTCTTCACGTGACCATACAGGAACTTCATATCTCATCATGCACTTCCTTATGCACCACAGAATAGATCGTCATATGTAAAACCTCATATATTATTAACAACGATCCCTCAATATGCACATACTTGCCAACTGTCCTGAATTTCCTGGGACATTCCCGGGATTTAGACCCTTTTCCCGATTTTAGCGCTTCCCGGGAAATCCCTTTTTTACCGATTTTTCGCCACCACCCACTACCGCCCGCCATCGCTGCTAGAGGTCAGTGGCCGGCGGAGACAATGTCAATGGCGGCCATTTTACAGAAGTTCAGAAGAAGTAACAGCAAGAACAAACAAGAAACTGAGCCAGCCGGGTGGCTACAATAAAAATTGAGCTGCGGCGTCGCCCACCCCCACCCCGGTCTGTCTGTGACCTGTTGTGGAAAGGGGTGGGGGGTGGGCGGCACTGCAGCTCAATTTCTATTGTAGCCACCTGGCTGGTTCTGCCTCTGTTTTGTTCCCCCTCGGCCTCTGTTACTCCTGAAATTCTGTAATGGCGGTGGAGACACCGCTGCTGGGATACCTGATATAAGAAGGGCTCCAATGGGGGGATACCTGATGTAAGGGGGGCTCCAATGGGGGGATACCTGATGTAAGGGGGCTCCAATGGGGGGATACCTGATGTAAGGGGGGCTCCAAGTGGTGGGGATACCTGATGTAAGGGGGCTCCAATGGGGGGACACCTGATGTAAGTGGGGCTCCAATGGGGGGATACCTGATGTAACGAGGGACTTCGCTGGGGACCCCTGATGTAAAGAGGGACTCCGCTGAGGACACCTGATGTAAGAAGGGACTCTGTTGGGGTCCCCTGATGTAAGGAGGGACTCCGCTGGGGACACCTGATGTAATTAGAACAAAAGGATGTTTCTACTAAATACTAAGCAAAGGGTCTGAATACTTAGAACCATATGATATTTCAGTTTTTCTTTTTTAAAAAATCTACAAAAATGTCAACAATTCTGTGTTTTTCTGTCAATATGGGGTGCTGTGTGTACATTAATGAGGAAAAAAATGAACTTAAATGATTTTAGCAAATGGCTGCAATATAACAAAGAATGAGTGAAAAATTTAAGGGGTCTGAATACTTTCTGTCCCCACTGTATATTCCCAGATATTCCCAGATATTTGATGTTATTAACTATTTCCAATCATGGAATCCCTAATGGCAGATCCACCTTCAATGGATCAACCGGAAGCAAAAAATTGATTTATCCCTATATATGTCCAAAATTTTTAATTACAGTATCTCACAAAAGTGAGTACACCCCTCACATTTTTGTAACTTTTTTATTATATCTTTTCATGTGACAACACTGAAGAAATGACACTTTGCTACAATGTAAAGTAGTGAGTGTACAGCTTGTATAACAGTGTAAATTTGGTGTCCCTTCAACACAACTCAAAACACAGCCATTAATGTTTAAACTGCTGGCAACAAAAGTGAGTACAACCCTATATGAAAATGTCCAAATTGGGCCCAAAGTATCAATATTTTGTGTGGCCACCATTATTTTCCAGCACTGCCTTAACCCTCTTGGGCATGGAGTTCACCAGAGCTTCACAGGTTGCCACTGGAGTCCTCTTCCACTCCTCCATGATTACATCACTGAGCTGGTCGATGTTAGAGACCTTGCGCTCCTCTACCTTCCGTTTGAGGATGCCCCACAGATGCTCAGTAGGGTTTTGATATGGAGACATGTTTGGTCAGTACATCACCTTTACCATCAGCTTCTTTAGAAAGGCAGTGGTCGCCTTAGAGGTGTGTTCAGGGCCGTCTTTAATTTTGATTGGGCCCTGGGCAAACATTTTCTTGGGGCCCCCCCTCCATTCTGAGACATACAAAAAATAGCAGGTAGACTCAAAATCAGTTTACTGCAGCAGATCACGCAGCGATTGTAATTGTTTGCCAGAGGTTACAGCCTATCATTACTGCTCAATGGCTGGTTTCTAGAGGTTACAACACATAATTTCTGCTTGCCGATTGGTTGCTAGAGGTTAATGTACATTATTAGCGCTCACTAATTGGTTGCTAGGGGTTACAGTACATCATTAGCACTTACTGATTGGTTGCTAGAGATTAAAGCAGATCACTACTGTTTGCTGATTGGTTGCTAGAGGTTCATGCACATTATTACCTCTCAGTGAGCAGTGGAGCAATCCCAAATAATTGAGCAAGTAAAGGCGCACATTAATACACATACTACAGGAGAGGTTCAGAGACTGCGGACATACTGCAGAAGACAATCAGAGACTGCGGACATACTGCAGGAGATTACCAGAGACTGCGGACATACTGCAGGAGACAATCAGAGACTGCGGACATACTGCAGGAGACAATCAGAGTCTGCGGACATACTGCAGGAGACAATCAGAGGCTGCGGACATACTGCAGGAGACAATCAGAGACTGCGGACATACTGCAGGAGATTACCAGAGACTGCGGACATACTGTAGGAGACAATCAGAGACTGCGGACATACTGCAGGAGACAATCAGAGACTGCGGACATACTGCAGGAGACAATCAGAGACTGCGGACATACTGCAGGAGACAATCGGAGACTGCAGACATACTGCAGGAGACAATCGGAGACTGCAGACATACTGCAGGAGACAATCGGAGACTGCGGACATACTGCAGGAGACAATCAGAGACTGCGGACATACTGCAGGAGACAATCAGAGACTGCGGACATACTGCAGGAGACAATCAGAGACTGCGGAAATACTGCAGGAGACAATCAGAGACTGCGGACATACTGCAGGAGACAATCAGAGACTGCGGACATACTGCAGGAGACAATCAGAGACTGCGGACATACTGCAGGAGACAATCAGAGACTGAGCAAATACTGCAGGAGACAATCAGAGACTGCGGAAATACTGCAGGAGACAATCAGAGACTGCGGAAATACTGCAGGAGATAGAGACTGCAGACATTATACAGGGGATGGTCAGAGAACTTTCAGCAATGCACAGCTTTACAGTTAAATAACACAGCTCAGGGTTTAAACAGTCAGGCATTCTATGGTTGTAAGTGTGGCCAGCCAAACTTACTACATACATTCAGGACTGTGGGGCGGGGCTTCCACTCTCTGCTCTCACTAAAGCAGCTGGGAGCTCCACTGATGCTTTGTTGGGTGGGCCCACATCACCCGTGAATGGTCGCCCCGATGACAGCTTTGCAGAGCGCACAGAGGACACGGGAGGATGTATTCCGCGCTAGCCAGCTGAGAGGGGCGGGGCCAGGAGCTCCACTGACGCTCTGACCCCGCCCACGTGCAGCCTGTGTACTGGGAATATAGCGCCTGTAGTGAGAGCCAGTGATCGGAGTGGGAGTGTCATTGGAGCTCCCGGCCCTGCCCCCGGACCTCTGTATTCACCAGCCAGTATAGAGGGGGCGGGGCCGGAAGCTCCACTGACAGTCGCACTCCGATCACTGACTCTCACTACAGAAGCTCTTTTCCGAGTACACAGGCTGCACGTGGGCGGGGTCAGAGCGTCAGTGGAGCTCCCGGCCCCGCCCCCTCTCAGCTGGCTAGCGAGGAATACATCCTCCCGTGTCCTCTGTGCGCTCTGCAAAGCTGTGATCGGGGCCCCAATTCACGGCTAGCGCGGGCCCCCCAACAAAGATTGGGCCTGGGGCAAGTGCCCCGTTTGCCCTGCGCTAAAGACGGCCCTGGGTGTGTTTGGGGTTGCTATTATGTTGGAATACTGCTCTGCGGCCCAATCTCTGAAGGGAGGGGACCATGCTCTGCTTCAGTATGTCACAGTACATGCTGGCATTCATGTTTCTCTCAATGAACTGTAGCTCCCCAGTGCTGGCAGCACTCATGCAGCCCCAGACCATGACACTCCCACCACCATGCTTGACTGTAGGCAAGACACACTTGTCTTTGTACTTCTCACCTGGTTGCCACCACACACGCTTGACACCATCTGAACCAAATAATTTATCTTGGTCTCATTAAACCACAGGACATGGTTCCAGTAATCCATGTCCTTTGTCTGTTTGTCTTCAGCAAACTGTTTGCGGGCTTTCTTGTGAATCATCTTTAGCCATGCAGACCAATGTGATGCAGTGTGCTGCGTATGGTCTGAGCACTGACAGGCTGATCCCCAACCCCTTCAACCTCTGCAGCAATGCTGGCAGCACTCATACATCTATTTCCCAAAGACAACCTCTGAATATGACGCTGAGCACGTGCACTCAACTTCTTTGGTCGACCATGGTGAGGCCAGTTCTGAGTGGAACCTGTCCTATTAAACCGCTGTATGGTCTTGGTCACCGTGCTGCAGCTCAGTTTCAGGGTCTCTGCAATCTTCTCATAGCCTAGGCTATCTTTATGTAGAGCAACAATTCTCTTTTTCAGATCCTCAGAGAGTTCTTTGCCATGAGGTGCCATGTTGAACTTCCAGTGACCAGTATGAGAGAGTGAGAGTGATAACACCAAATTTAACACACCTGCTCCCCATTCACACCTGAGACCTTGTAACACTAACTAGTCACATGACACTGGGGAGGGAAAATGGCTAATTGGGGCCCAATTTGGACATTTTCACTTAGGGGTGTACTCACTTTTGTTGCCAGTGGTTTAGACATTAATGGCTGTGTGGTGAGTTATACAAGCTGTACACTCACTACTTTACATTGTAGCAAAGTGTCATTCCTTCGGCGTTGTCACATTAAAAGATATAATAAAATATTTACAAATGGGAGGGGTGTACTTACTTTTGTGAGATACTGTATATCCATTGCTGCCATCAGGGATGCCTGAGTATCCCCCAAAAACAGCAACACATCAACAGCATATAGTGCTATTTTCTCTACCCTAAGAATTGCTGTGATCTACCGGCCCCCTGGACCATTATCGATTTTCCTTGATGAGTTTTCTGCCTGGCTACCCTACTTTCTCTCTTCGTAAATTCCCACAATCCTTCTCGGTGATTTCAACATCCCTGCTAATACAAACACTCCTGCTACTTCTAAACTTCTTAGTCTAACATCTTCTTTTGACCGGAAGCAATGGGTACAGGCTTCTACTCACTCTGATGGCAACACACTTGAACTTGTATTCTCCTACCTATGCACTCCATGCAACTTCTCAAACAATCCTTTTCCTCTCTCTTCGACCACCACCTTATAAGTTTCTCTCTCCCCCTGTCTTCCACCACCTTTCCCTCCAATCGCCTAACCATCACCCGTAGAAACATTCATAACTTCAACTCCTCTCTCCTCTATTCTGCTACTGACCACCTCTATGACAAAATCTCTCCCCTGTCCTGCCCCAACCATGCCATGTCCATCTACAATAAATCCCTGTCCTCCACCCTGGACAAGCTCGCTCCCTCACTACACGCAGAATCAGGCTCAACCCCTACAACCCTGGCAAACAGATGACACTAAAATTCTCAAAAAACGTAGTCGTGCTCTTGAGCATCTGTGGCACAAGACTAAGTCTCTCAAAGACTTCAACCAATACAAATCTGCCCTCCAAAAATACTATTCTTCCCTCCACACTGCCAAGCAAACCTATTTTACAACTCTCATTAACACCTTCTCATCCAGTCCCCGTAAACTCTTCTCTACCTTCAACTCTCTACTTCGTCCTCCACCGCCTCCACTCGCTGACTCATTCACTGCCCAGGAGATCGCTAATCACTTCAAAAACAAGATTGATACAATCCGTGATGAAATCTCCACTCTACAGGTATCTCCCCCAGTTAAGACCCCATGTCAACAGGTACAACTGACACTCCCCTCATTCAAATCTGCTACTACAGACAAAGTTGCTAAACTCCTTTCTATCTTCCACCTAACCACCTGTCTGGTGGACCCTATTCCCTCTCAAATGCTCCGGTCGCCCTCTGACTCCATCCTACACTCTCTAACACACATCTTCAATCTCCCCCTCGTCTATGGCATTTTCCCCAATGCTCTAAAACATGCACTGGTCACCCCCATACATAAAAAGCCATCCTTGGACCCTTCCAATCTTAACAACCTACGCCCTATCTCCTTGCTCCCCTTTTCCTCTAAACTCCTTGAACGCCTGGTTTACAACCAATTGAGTGACCACCTCATTAAGAACAGCCTTCTTGATCCCCTTCAATCTGGATTTCACCCCCAACACTCCACAGAAACTGTTCTTTTAAAACTCACAAATGACCTACTAAGTGCAAAAACCAACAGACACTATTCTGTACTCCTACTTCTGGACCTTTCAGCTGCCTTTGACAGGGTTGACCACCCCCTCCTCAAAAAAAACTTTACTCCCTCAGTCTCTGTGACTGTGCTCTTCAGTGGTTCTCATCCTACCTATCTCAACACACCTTCATTGTCACTTAGAATTCTACTTCCTTCACTCCTCTTCCCTTCTCCATCGGGGTCCCCCAAGGTTCTGTTCTTGGTCCTCTTTTATTTTCAATCTACACCTCTTCCCTGGGTCAGCTGATAGCCTCTCATGGCTTTCAATATCATTTCCTACGCTGACGACACACAAATCTATCTCTCTACCCCTCAACTCACTCCATCAGTCTCCTCATCCATCACTAACTTACTAACCGACATATCTGTATGGATGTCACACCACTTCCTCAAACTCAACTTGTTCAAAACCGAGCTTATAATATTTCCTCCCCCACGTGCCTCTTCCCTTGACTTATCTGTCAAGGGCAATGGCACAACCATCCACTGATCCCCAAATGTCAGGGTGCTAGGCGTTATCCTGGATTCTGAACTCTCCTTTCGGCCCCAGATCCAATCACTTTCCAAAGCTTGCCGCCTCAACCTTCGCAACATCTCTAAACTACGTCCCTTTCTAACCAATGAAACCTCCTGATTCACTCCCTGGTTATCTCCTGCCTCGACTACTGCAACTCCCTCCTCATTGGCTTACCTTTAAATAGACTATCCCTCCTTCAGTCCATCATGAATGCTGCTGCCAGACTCATCCACCTTACAAACCTCTCAGTGTCTGCTACCCCTCTCTGCCAATCCCTCCATTGGCTGCCACTTGCCCAATGAATTAAATTCAAAATACTAACAATAAGTTACAAAGCCATCCACGTCTCTGCCCCCAGCTACATCACTAGCCTAGTCTCAAAATACCAACCTAATCGCCCTCTCCATTCCTTCCAAGACCTCCTGCTCTCTAGCTCCCTCATCACCTCCTCCCATATCCGCCTCCAGGACTTCTCCCGAGCCTCGCCCATCCTCTGGAATTCCCTACCCCAATATGTCAGACTGTCTCCAAATTTATCCACTTTTAGGCGATCCCTGAAAACTTTCCTCTTCAGAGAAGCCTATCTGCTTCCATCTAACAACTGCACTATTTTCTCTATTAGCTCATCCCCCACAGCTATTACCCTTTTGTATAACTTGACCCTCCCTCCTAGATTGTAAGCTCTAACGAGCAGGGCTCTCTGATTCCTCCTGTATTGAATTGTATTGTAATTGTACTGTCTGCCCTAATGTTGTAAAGCGCTGCGTAAACTGTCAGCGCTATATAAATCCTGTATAATAATACTCCTGATGCCCTCTGAAATCCCTGTATATCAACGGATGACTTGATAACTATAGCTAGTGGCTCAATTGCTAAGGCAAAAGGCAGGGGTGACAAAGGACACCCCTGCTTTGTCCCACGAGTCAAAGGAAACATCTCAGAGCATGTATTATTTATCCTGACTTTCGCTTTGGGCCTTTCATATAGAAGCCTTACCCAGTTAACATAATTTGGGCCGAACAGGAAAGCAGACAAAGTCTGCCACAAATAGTGCCATTCAAGGCTGACGAAGGCCTTGGCTGCGTCCAGAGACAATATTGCTCTTGATCCCTTGTTAATCGCTGGAACTTGCAAGTTTAAACATACCCTCCTTATATTAATACTGGTTGACCTATTTGGTATAAACCCTGTCTGGTCCATATGAATCAGATTCCGAATTTTTTTTTTAGCTTAACAGCCATTATTTTTACCAAAATTTTCACATCTGTACACAACAATGCTATTGGCCTATATGAGGCAGGGTTAGGTAGATATTTTGCTTCTTTTGGAAGTAGGGATAAGCCGAACACCCCCTGGTTCGGTTTGCGGCAGAACATGCAAACTGACAAAAAGTTTGTGCAAACACCATTAAAGTCTATGGGACCCGACGTGAAAAATCAAAAGTGCTAATTTTAAAGGCTAATATGCAAGTTATTGTCATAAAAAGTGTTTGGGGACCCGGGTCCTGCCCCAGGGGACATGTATCAAAAAAAGTTTTAAAAGAAAGGTTTTTTTTCGGGAGCAGTGATTTTAATAATGCTTAAAGTAAAACAATAAAAGTGAAATATTCCTTTAAATATCATGCCTGGGGGGTGACTATAGTATGCCTGTAAAGTGGTGCATTTTCCCCATGTTTAGAACAGTCCCTGCAGCAAAACTATATTTCTAAAGAAATAAAAGTAATTTAAAACTGATTGCGGCTGTAATGTATTTTCGGGTCCTGGCAATATAGATGAAAATCATTGAGAAAAACGGCATGGGTCCCCCCCCCCCCAGCCCATTACCAGGCCCATTGGGTCTGGTATGGATATTAAAGGGAACCCCGCACCCAAATTTTTTTTAAAAAGGCGTGGGGCCCCCTGAACAGCAGTATACAGGCGGTCCCCGTGTTACAAACAAGATAGGGACTGTAGGTTTGTTCTTAAGTTTAATCTGTTTGTAATTTGGAACATAAATACAAAAATTTGATTCACCAAAATCTGGCCCCAAGTGAATTCAAATAACAGCGCTAAATAAATCTTAATCATAAATAAAATAAACGAGTGATAAAACTATATAGTCCACCAGTGATGAAATTACATAATCACTCCTACCTACTACTGTGCATCAAAATAATGTGATCTATATTCACAAATGCAGTGCGCATAACCAATCAGGTGAATATCATAACTGTGCACATAAAATATATATGAAGAATAAATATCCAGTGTAAAAAAAGTCCAAAAGTATTTATCCGTGACGTGATACAGTGTAGATCTCCACTTTAAATACTCTTCCACCGCACCTCTGTGACTGTGAATCCACTCCCCTTAGGTTAATAAACTCACCAGCTCCTTTCGCCCACACTCTCGTGTTGGGCCACAAAGCTTTATCCCACACAGAAGGGGGAAAATAAATGGTCTCCAATAATTCACCTTTAATGTCCAGAGTGTAATAGTGAAGAGCTCTCTCCACATGAAAAAAAGAAAATGATCCAATAGTGCAATAACGTAATGATATTTATTAAAATAACACACTCCTCCACCATTGAACTCACATCTTAAAAATCACTTCAAGCTCAAAACAGCACAGCACAGCAAGCTGACACAGTATAAACTCCAAACAGTAAAACCAGCGTATGGTGGTCACGGCGGACCCAGGTATTGCGCTCTCTGATATCAGTCTCACCGATCCCTGGTGTTGCTAGGACCCACTTCCCCACTTCCCCACTTCCTCGTATGGCGCTCCCTGTCACAGCGTCCTACGTCACAAGCGTTCAATTGCCATATAGCCACGCCCCGACATGTTTCGTCATGAAGACTTAATCATGGGATTGGCTATACGGCATGGCAATCATTCCTTTATACCCTCCACTCCTATTCCGAGTGTCGGTGACCCTACTGCGCCTGCGCGCTCCCTGTGTCCCCGCTCGCAACATACATCACTATTACAATGCAGCAGAGCGTGTAAGGTTACATTAATCTTAGTATACATATATCAAAACATTTAATCACACAATACTAATCTTAAAATGAGGATTTCTCCTCCACATTCATTTAAAACGGGCTAATTCTCCCTTATATATATTAAAAATGCTTTAAAACTGAGGAACATCATTCCCTTGAACAAGTGGTTAGATATAAATAATTAAATAAAAGTAAAAAGTAATTGATGCTGCATTGGACATTAAGCAGGAGAGAGGACATTCCCGACATGCAGAAGCGTTTTTTGGGTCAAGCCTTGACCTTAAGCATGTCGCACAATTATTTTTGGTGGAATGGGCACTTTTTCTCTCAGCAGGTTGGCGTGGCTATGGGAGCTAAATATGCTCCCAGCCTCGCCAACCTGTTTATGGCTGAGTGGGAAGACAGATATATATTTAGTAGACGACTGCCCCAACTCAGGCTTTACCGAAGATTCATAGACGACCTATTGATTTGGGAGGGGTTTAGGGAATCTTTGGATGAATTTTTAGGCTACCTGAACACCAATGGAAATAATATCAGATTGGAGGTGCAAGTGAGTGATACGAGTGTTAACTTCCTGAACGTAACAATTGAGAAAAGAGGTAACTCCCTAGGCACATGTGTATATTTCAAACCAACGGATCAAAATAGCTTTCTATCCATCAGAAGTGGTCATCACCCTGCTTGGATAAAAAATATTCCAAAGGGACAAATGCTGAGGATCCGTCGGAACTGTTCTGAACAGGAAAAATATTACACACAGGCCAATGTATTAAAGGAGAGGTTCCTGCAAAAGGGATATTCGGAAGGCTCCCTGAATAGAGTTATAGAGCAGGTTGCCAGTATCCCAAGGGAAGATTGTTTAAAAAACAAAGAAAAAGAAAGTACTACCTCCAATGAACAATACCAGTGGGGATTTATTTCGAACTATCATTGTCAGTATAAAGAAATTGAAGATATTTTCAAGAAATATTGGTACATCCTTTGTAGGGATCGCCATTTGGGGGAAGTCTTGCCAGAACTCCCCAGGTTTATTTATAGAAGATCTCCCAATTTTGGAGACAGGGTGGTGAGAAAGATCCTTGACCCACCTGGTCGCCCCTCAATAAAAATTGATTTAAATGTTTTTTTCCCATGCAGAAAGTGTGTATGCTGTAGAACAGTTAGGACCAGCAATAGAGGGATGAAGAGCATCACAAATTATGAAAATGAGACCTTTGAAATAAGAGCGTTCATCACTTGTAACTCATCGTATGTGGTGTATCTAATGTGGTGCCCCTGTGACAAGACACTGGTCACCGCCCACACCCATAACTGGCCTTCACAGTAAGGAGCACATGGAGGGCATATACATACAAGAAAAAGACAATTCCATAGCTCAACTCACCAACCAGTCTGCTGACCAACCAAATTTACCTGTCTAACCGTATGTTAAAATCAGGGGTTTAGTTAGCACACATTTGCAAACGCATGTGAAAGCTGCAAGGCCTCGTCAAGGCACCCTGTATTACTTGCAGTCCTAACACTAAATTTATAAGTGTCTCCACAGTGGAAGCACATGCATTGAATGGATAGGTGTGAGACAGGTGAGCCAGGAGGCCGCCCTAGCCCCCTTAAAGGGACAGGACACACACTGGACACCCAGCAGTAGCAGCAGAGGCGTCCAGTGTGTCCCCGACCCAAATATACAAACGGTAACAAGACACTGGTCACCGCCCACACCCATAACTGGCCTTCACAGTAAGGAGCACATGGAGGGCATATACATACAAGAAAAAGACAATTCCATAGCTCAACTCACCAACCAGTCTGCTGACCAACCAAATTTACCTGTCTAACCGTATGTTAAAATCAGGGGTTTAGTTAGCACACATTTGCAAACGCATGTGAAAGCTGCAAGGCCCCGTCAAGGCACCCTGTATTACTTGCAGTCCTAACACTAAATTTATAAGTGTCTCCACAGTGGAAGCACATGCATTGAATGGATAGGTGTGAGACAGGTGAGCCAGGAGGCCGCCCTAGCCCCCTTAAAGGGACAGGACACACACTGGACACCCAGCAGTAGCAGCAGAGGCGTCCAGTGTGTCCCCGACCCAAATATACAAACGGTAACAAGACACTGGTCACCGCCCACACCCATAACTGGCCTTCACAGTAAGGAGCACATGGAGGGCATATACATACAAGAAAAAGACAATTCCATAGCTCAACTCACCAACCAGTCTGCTGACCAACCAAATTTACCTGTCTAACCGTATGTTAAAAGCAGGGGTTTAGTTAGCACACATTTGCAAACGCATGTGAAAGCTGCAAGGCCTCGTCAAGGCACCCTGTATTACTTGCAGTCCTAACACTAAATTTATAAGTGTCTCCACAGTGGAAGCACATGCATTGAATGGATAGGTGTGAGACAGGTGAGCCAGGAGGCCGCCCTAGCCCCCTTAAAGGGACAGGACACACACTGGACACCCAGCAGTAGCAGCAGAGGCGTCCAGTGTGTCCCCGACCCAAATATACAAACGGTAACAAGACACTGGTCACCGCCCACACCCATAACTGGCCTTCACAGTAAGGAGCACATGGAGGGCATATACATACAAGAAAAAGACAATTCCATAGCTCAACTCACCAACCAGTCTGCTGACCAACCAAATTTACCTGTCTAACCGTATGTTAAAAGCAGGGGTTTAGTTAGCACACATTTGCAAACGCATGTGAAAGCTGCAAGGCCTCGTCAAGGCACCCTGTATTACTTGCAGTCCTAACACTAAATTTATAAGTGTCTCCACAGTGGAAGCACATGCATTGAATGGATAGGTGTGAGACAGGTGAGCCAGGAGGCCGCCCTAGCCCCCTTAAAGGGACAGGACACACACTGGACACCCAGCAGTAGCAGCAGAGGCGTCCAGTGTGTCCCCGACCCAAATATACAAACGGTAACAAGACACTGGTCACCGCCCACACCCATAACTGGCCTTCACAGTAAGGAGCACATGGAGGGCATATACATACAAGAAAAAGACAATTCCATAGCTCAACTCACCAACCAGTCTGCTGACCAACCAAATTTACCTGTCTAACCGTATGTTAAAAGCAGGGGTTTAGTTAGCACACATTTGCAAACGCATGTGAAAGCTGCAAGGCCTCGTCAAGGCACCCTGTATTACTTGCAGTCCTAACACTAAATTTATAAGTGTCTCCACAGTGGAAGCACATGCATTGAATGGATAGGTGTGAGACAGGTGAGCCAGGAGGCCGCCCTAGCCCCCTTAAAGGGACAGGACACACACTGGACACCCAGCAGTAGCAGCAGAGGCGTCCAGTGTGTCCCCGACCCAAATATACAAACGGTAACAAGACACTGGTCACCGCCCACACCCATAACTGGCCTTCACAGTAAGGAGCACATGGAGGGCATATACATACAAGAAAAAGACAATTCCATAGCTCAACTCACCAACCAGTCTGCTGACCAACCAAATTTACCTGTCTAACCGTATGTTAAAAGCAGGGGTTTAGTTAGCACACATTTGCAAACGCATGTGAAAGCTGCAAGGCCTCGTCAAGGCACCCTGTATTACTTGCAGTCCTAACACTAAATTTATAAGTGTCTCCACAGTGGAAGCACATGCATTGAATGGATAGGTGTGAGACAGGTGAGCCAGGAGGCCGCCCTAGCCCCCTTAAAGGGACAGGACACACACTGGACACCCAGCAGTAGCAGCAGAGGCGTCCAGTGTGTCCCCGACCCAAATATACAAACGGTAACAAGACACTGGTCACCGCCCACACCCATAACTGGCCTTCACAGTAAGGAGCACATGGAGGGCATATACATACAAGAAAAAGACAATTCCATAGCTCAACTCACCAACCAGTCTGCTGACCAACCAAATTTACCTGTCTAACCGTATGTTAAAAGCAGGGGTTTAGTTAGCACACATTTGCAAACGCATGTGAAAGCTGCAAGGCCTCGTCAAGGCACCCTGTATTACTTGCAGTCCTAACACTAAATTTATAAGTGTCTCCACAGTGGAAGCACATGCATTGAATGGATAGGTGTGAGACAGGTGAGCCAGGAGGCCGCCCTAGCCCCCTTAAAGGGACAGGACACACACTGGACACCCAGCAGTAGCAGCAGAGGCGTCCAGTGTGTCCCCGACCCAAATATACAAACGGTAACAAGACACTGGTCACCGCCCACACCCATAACTGGCCTTCACAGTAAGGAGCACATGGAGGGCATATACATACAAGAAAAAGACAATTCCATAGCTCAACTCACCAACCAGTCTGCTGACCAACCAAATTTACCTGTCTAACCGTATGTTAAAAGCAGGGGTTTAGTTAGCACACATTTGCAAACGCATGTGAAAGCTGCAAGGCCTCGTCAAGGCACCCTGTATTACTTGCAGTCCTAACACTAAATTTATAAGTGTCTCCACAGTGGAAGCACATGCATTGAATGGATAGGTGTGAGACAGGTGAGCCAGGAGGCCGCCCTAGCCCCCTTAAAGGGACAGGACACACACTGGACACCCAGCAGTAGCAGCAGAGGCGTCCAGTGTGTCCCCGACCCAAATATACAAACGGTAACAAGACACTGGTCACCGCCCACACCCATAACTGGCCTTCACAGTAAGGAGCACATGGAGGGCATATACATACAAGAAAAAGACAATTCCATAGCTCAACTCACCAACCAGTCTGCTGACCAACCAAATTTACCTGTCTAACCGTATGTTAAAAGCAGGGGTTTAGTTAGCACACATTTGCAAACGCATGTGAAAGCTGCAAGGCCTCGTCAAGGCACCCTGTATTACTTGCAGTCCTAACACTAAATTTATAAGTGTCTCCACAGTGGAAGCACATGCATTGAATGGATAGGTGTGAGACAGGTGAGCCAGGAGGCCGCCCTAGCCCCCTTAAAGGGACAGGACACACACTGGACACCCAGCAGTAGCAGCAGAGGCGTCCAGTGTGTCCCCGACCCAAATATACAAACGGTAACAAGACACTGGTCACCGCCCACACCCATAACTGGCCTTCACAGTAAGGAGCACATGGAGGGCATATACATACAAGAAAAAGACAATTCCATAGCTCAACTCACCAACCAGTCTGCTGACCAACCAAATTTACCTGTCTAACCGTATGTTAAAAGCAGGGGTTTAGTTAGCACACATTTGCAAACGCATGTGAAAGCTGCAAGGCCTCGTCAAGGCACCCTGTATTACTTGCAGTCCTAACACTAAATTTGTAAGTGTCTCCACAGTGGAAGCACATGCATTGAATGGATAGGTGTGAGACAGGTGAGCCAGGAGGCCGCCCTAGCCCCCTTAAAGGGACAGGACACACACTGGACACCCAGCAGTAGCAGCAGAGGCGTCCAGTGTGTCCCCGACCCAAATATACAAACGGTAACAAGACACTGGTCACCGCCCACACCCATAACTGGCCTTCACAGTAAGGAGCACATGGAGGGCATATACATACAAGAAAAAGACAATTCCATAGCTCAACTCACCAACCAGTCTGCTGACCAACCAAATTTACCTGTCTAACCGTATGTTAAAAGCAGTGGTCTATTTCATGTTGGACGCACTAAGCGACTTCTAAGGGTGCGAATCTCTGAACATATATCTAATATTAGAAATGGATTTAAGTACCACAGTGTGTCCCTCTATTTTAAAGAAAAACATGATCAGGACCCCAGTCTCCTTCAGTTTTGTGGGATTGATATAGTTTATCCGACCTGGAGGGGTTCAAATCGGGTGAGGGATTTAACCCCAACGAGAGACTCGATGGATATTTCTGCTAAAGTGCCTTTTTCCGAAAGGCCTAAACATAGAACTGGATCTTAACTGTTTCATTAATAATTATTAAATTTTATATACAATTTCTCCCCCCCCCCCCACCTTCTTGGTTTCTATAAATTTTTTTTTATTTTGTAAGATCTAATTTAAGATCTATTTTAAGATTTAGGTTTAACTATGTACGGTACTTTAGGGGATACACCGGTAGCTTTAAATCCTAAGTACTGAGTTAAATGTCTTTTAAAAAAAGATCTAAAATGAAATTCGGGAAGTGAGGAGGATATATGGTTTATATATATAAGCATTACTGTTTGCCATTGAAAAGTAGAGAATCATTGCCCCTCTCTCGGGCTGTAGGAAAGATATAAACATTTTTCTTTAACAACCTTCATGTATTTATTGGGTTAATGATGTAGATTCATTCATTGATAGGGCAACATCAATTAGTTTTTACTTTTATTTAATTATTTATATCTAACCACTTGTTCAAGGGAATGATGTCCCTCAGTTTTAAAGCATTTTTAATATATATAAGGGAGAATTAGCCCGTTTTAAATGAATGTGGAGGAGAAATCCTCATTTTAAGATTAGTATTGTGTGATTAAATGTTTTGATATATGTATACTATGATTAATGTAACCTTACACGCTCTGCTGCATTGTAATAGTGATGTATGTTGCGAGCGGGGACACAGGGAGCGCGCAGGCGCAGTAGGGTCACTGCCGCTCGGAATAGGAGCGGAGGGTATAAAGGAATGATTGCCATGCCGTATAGCCAATCCCATGATTAAGTCTTCATGACGAAACATGTCGGGGCGTGGCTATATGGCAATTGAACGCTTGTGACGTAGGACGCTGTGACAGGGAGCGCCATACGAGGAAGTGGGGAAGTGGGTCCTAGCAACACCAGGGATCGATGAGACTGATATCAGAGAGCGCAATACCTGGGTCCGCCGTGACCACCATACGCTGGTTTTACTGTTTGGAGTTTATGCTGTGTCAGCTTGCTGTGCTGTGCTGTTCTGAGCTTGAAGTGATTTTTAAGATGTGAGTTCAATGGTGGAGGAGTGTGTTATTTTAATAAATATCATTAGGTTATTGCACTATTGGATCATTTTCTTTTTTTCATGTGGAGAGAGCTTTTCATTATTACACTCTGGACATTAAAGGTGAACTATTGGAGACCATTTATTTTCCCCCTTCTGTGTGGGATAAAGCTTTGTGGCCCAACACGAGAGTGTGGGCGAAAGGAGCTGGTGAGTTTATTAACCTAAGGGGAGAGGATTCACAGTCACAGAGGTGCGGTGGAAGAGTATTTAAAGTGGAGATCTACACTGTATCACGTCACGGATCAATACTTTTGGACTTTTTTTACACATTTGTGGACTTATTTTTCACTGGATATTTATTCTTCATTAGGGATGAGCCGAACACCCCCCTGTTCGGTTCGCACCAGAACATGCGAACAGGAAAAAAGTTCGTTCGAACATGCGAACACCGTTAAAGTCTATGGGACACGAACATGAATAATCAAAAGTGCTAATTTTCAAGGCTTATATGCAAGTTATTGTCATAAAAAGTGTTTGGGGACCTGGGTCCTGCCCCAGGGGACATGGATCAATGCAAAAAAAAGTTTTAAAAACGGCCGTTTTTTCAGGAGCAGTGATTTTAATAATGCTTAAAGTCAAACAATAAAAGTGTAATATCCCTTTAAATTTCATACCTGGGGGGTGTCTATAGTATGCCTGTAAAGGGGCGCATGTTTCCTGTGTTTAGAACAGTCTGACAGCAAAATGACATTTTGAAGGAAAAAACTCATTTAAAACTACCCGCGGCTATTGCATTGCCGACAATACACATAGAAGTTCATTGATAAAAACGGCATGGGAATTCCCCAAAGGGGAACCCCGAACCAAAATTAAAAAAAAAAATGACGTGGGAGTCCTCCTAAATTCCATACCAGGCCCTTCAGGTCTGGTATGGATATTAAGGGGAACCCCGGCCAAAATTTAAAAAAAAAAATGACGTGGGGTTCCCCCTAAATGGGTCTGGTATGGATTTTAAGGGGAACCCCGCGCCAAAAAAAAAAAAAAAAACGGCGTGGGGTCCCCCCAAAAATCCATACCAGACCCTTATCCGAGCACGCAACCTGGCAGGCCGCAGGAAAAGAGGGGGGGACGAGAGTGCGGCCCCCCCTCCCTCCTGAACCGTACCAGGCCACATGCCCTCAACATTGGGAGGGTGCTTTGGGGTAGCCCCCCAAAACACCTTGTCCCCATGTTGATGAGGACAAGAGCCTCATCCCCACAACCCTGGCCGGTGGTTGTGGGGGTCTGCGGGCGGGGGGCTTATCGGAATCTGGAAGCCCCCTTTAACAAGGTGACCCCCAGATCCCGGCCCCCCCCCTGTGTGAAATGGTAAGGGAGTACCCCTACCATTTCACGAAAAAAGTGTCAAAAATGTTAAAAATGACAAGAGACAGTTTTTGACAATTCCTTTATTTAAATGCTTCTTCTTTCTTCTATCTTCCTTCATCTTCTGGTTCTTCTGGCTCTTCTGGTTCTTCTGGTTCTTCCTCCGGCGTTCTCGTCCAGCATCTCCTCCGCGGCGTCTTCTGTCTTCTTCTCCTCGGGCCGCTCCGCACCCATGGCATGGGGGGGAGGCTCCCGCTCTTCTCTTCTTCTCTTCTTCTTTTCTTCTTTTCTTCTTTTCTTCTCTTCTTCTCTTCTTCTTCATTTTCTTCTCCGGGCCGCTCCACAATCCATGCTGGCATGGAGGGAGGCTCCCGCTGTGTGACGGCGCTCCTCGTCTGACAGTTCTTAAATAACGGGGGGGCGGGGCCACCCGGTGACCCCGCCCCCCTCTGACGCACGGTGACTTGACGGGACTTCCCTGTGGCATTCCCCGTGACGTCACAGGGAAGTCCCGTCAAGTCACCGTGCGTCAGAGGGGAGCGGGGTCACCGGGTGGCCCCGCCCCCCCGTTATTTAAGAACTGTCAGACGAGGAGCGCCGTCACACAGCGGGAGCCTCCCTTCATGCCAGCATGGATTGCGGAGCGGCCCGGAGAAGAAAATGAAGAAGAAGAGAAGAAGAGAAGAAAAGAAGAAAAGAAGAAAAGAAGAAGAGAAGAAGAGAAGAGCGGGAGCCTCCCCCCCATGCCATGGGTGCGGAGCGGCCCGAGGAGAAGAAGACAGAAGACGCCGCGGAGGAGATGCTGGACGAGAATGCCGGAGGAAGAACCAGAAGAACCAGAAGAGCCAGAAGATGAAGGAAGATAGAAGAAAGAAGAAGCATTTAAATAAAGGAATTGTCAAAAACTGTCTCTTGTCATTTTTAACATTTTTGACACTTTTTTCGTGAAATGGTAGGGGTACTTATGTACCCCCTTACCATTTCACACGGGGGGGGCGGGATCTGGGGGTCACCTTGTTAAAGGGGGCTTCCAGATTCCGATAAGCCCCCCGCCCGCAGACCCCCACAACCACCGGCCAGGGTTGTGGGGATGAGGCCCTTGTCCTCATCAACATGGGGACAAGGTGTTTTGGGGGGCTACCCCAAAGCACCCTCCCAATGTTGAGGGCATGTGGCCTGGTACGGTTCAGGAGGGAGGGGGGGCCGCACTCTCGTCCCCCCCTCTTTTCCTGCGGCCTGCCAGGTTGCGTGCTCGGATAAGGGTCTGGTATGGAATTTAGGGGGAACCCCACGTCATTTTTTTTTTTTAATTTTGGCCGGGGTTCCCCTTAATATCCATACCAGACCTGAAGGGCCTGGTATGGAATTTAGGGGGACCCCCACGTCATTTTTTTTTTTAATTTTGGTTCGGGGTTCCCCTTTGGGGAATTCCCATGCCGTTTTTATCAATGAACTTCTATGTGTATTGTCGGCAATGCAATAGCCGCGGGTAGTTTTAAATGAGTTTTTTCCTTCAAAATGTCATTTTGCTGTCAGACTGTTCTAAACACAGGAAACATGCGCCCCTTTACAGGCACACTATAGACACCCCCCAGGTACGAAATTTAAAGGGATATTACACTTTTATTGATTGACTTTAAGTATTATTAAAATCACTGCTCCTGAAAAAACGGCCGTTTTTAAAACTTTTTTTTGCATTGATCCATGTCCCCTGGGGCAGGACCCAGGTCCCCAAACACTTTTTATGACAATAACTTGCATATTAGCCTTTAAAATTAGCACTTTTGATTTCTCCCATAGACTTTTAAAGGGTGTTCCGCGGCATTCGAATTTGCCGCGAACACCCCAAATTGTTCGCTGTTCGGTGAACTTGCGAACAGCCAATGTTCGAGTCGAACATGAGTTCGACTCGAACTCGAAGCTCATCCCTATTCTTCATATATATTTTTTGTGCACAGTTATGTTATTCACCTGATTGGTTTTGCGCACTGCATTTGTGAATATAGATCACATTATTTTGATGCACAGTAGTAGGTAGGAGTGATTATGTAATTTCATCACTGGTGGATTAGATAGTTTTATCACTCGTTTATTTTATTTATGATTAGGATTTATTTAGCGCTGCTATTTGAATTCACTTGGGGCCAGATTTTGGTGGATCAAATTTTTGTATTTATGGTTTATACACTTTAAGCAGCAGCTCAGATTTAGGCTTTATTTCCACTAGCGCAGCGTTTTGGGTGTAGGAGGGGGCGGATTTTCTATATACCTAATTTTGACATTATTGTAATTTGGAACAGGTACATTTTTTTAAGTGTAGCTCCAGCCAAAAAATCTATTTTTAAGCTTTTTGGATAACATAGGGAAGGGTTATCACCCCTGTAACATTTGTTTTGCTGTCTGTGCCCCGTTCAGAAGATTTCACGTCGCTTTCTGTCCCAATGACAATTGGATTTTGAAAATTTTGGGTTATTAGGGAAACAAGGATTGGTGACAAAGCATCAGTGGAGACACATTTTTCCCATATTAACTCTTACAGGAGAGAATTTCCCTTACTAGGGGTAGATTTCCTCTCACTTCCTGTTGTCTCCCTCCGTTTGTAAGTAGGAGTCATTTGTAAGTCGGATGTTTGAAAATAGGGGACCGCTTGTCTATACTATACGGCTTGCCCTATATACTCTGTGGAAAATTGGGTGTTGGTGGTGGTGCCACAACACTGTAACCCCTCACAGATTCTCTTGTTGAGCACAGGAATGAGCCCTGCTGTGAAATATTAGAGCAAAATTGTAATTACATGCCCCTGTTAAACAGGGGCTAAAAAATTGGGCCTTAGGCAGTGGTGGTGGTGGTGGCACAACACTGTAAAACCTCACAGATACTCTTGTTGAGTGCAGGAACGGCCCCTGCTATGGAATATTAGATCAAAAATTGTAATTACCCGCCCCTTGTAAACAGGGGCAGAAAAATTTGGCCTTAGGCAGTGGAGGTGGTGCCACAACACTGTAACCCCTCACAGATTCTCTTGTTAAGACAGGAACGAGCCCTGCTGTGAAATATTAGAGCAAAAATTGTAATTACATGCCCCTGTTAAACTGGGCAGAAAAACTGGGCCTTAGGCAGTGGTGGCACAACACTGTAAAGCCTCACAGATACTCTTGTTGAGCGCAGGAACGGGCCCTGCTGTGAAATATATGGATCAAAAATTGTAATTACGCACCCCCTGTTACACAGGAGCAGAAAAATTGGGCCTTAGTCAGTGGTGGTGGTGCCACAACACTGCAACCCCTCACAGATACTCTTGTTGAGCGCAGGAACAAGTGCTGCTGTGAAATATTTGATCAAAAATTGTAATTACACGCCCCTGTTAAACAGGGGCAGAAAATTGGGCCTTAGGCAGTGGTGCTGGTGCCCTCAACCAAAAATATTCTTAGAAGCTATCATCATGAAGATTGAGGAGGAATAGGATAGTCACTCAGCATAATAGGATAGTCACTCAGTATAGGCAGTCTTCAAGGGATCCCACATCCATAGAGAAATCAATCGGTTACATCAGCATCAGGTGCTTGGTAACTGGTGAGCCAAGACTGATTCATTTTTATGAATGTGAGCCGATCAACAGAGTCTGTAGACAGGCGCACTCTGTGATCGGTTACAAAGCCTCCAGCAGCACTGAATGTGCGTTCAGAAAGAACGCTGGATGCAGGACAGGCCAGTAGCTCAATTGCATATTGAACAAGCTCTGGCCAGTGGTCCATCCGCAAGACCCAGTAACCCAGTGGATGTTCTGTTGGAAAGGTCTGATCTTGCCCCTAGATATTCCTGCACCATGTAATTCAGACACTGGCGATGGTTGCTGGAACTGATCAGACCTTGGCACTGAGGACTGAAGAATTGTCTGAAGGCATCGGTCAGTCGGCCACCTTCTCCACCACTCTTTCTGTGACTCAACGAAGCCTCAGCAACACGCTGTCCAGCACCAGGAAATTGTAACCTCCCGGGCTCTGGAAACGCATTGCACAAACCTTTCTGCAAGGCCTCCCGAAGATGTTTCATCCTCTACTTCCTCTGCGAAGGCTGGATAAGTTCTGCAGCTTTACCCTTATAACGTGGCTCAAGAAGGGTTGCCAGCCAGTAATGATCCCTTTCCTTGATACCATGAATCCTAGGATCCTTTCGCAGGCTTTGCAGGATCAGGAAGGCCATGCAGTGTAAGTTTGCAGAGGCATTCGATCCTGAGTCCTCTGGGTCACTAAGGATCACATGATCCGCAACCACCTCCTCCCAGCCACGTACAACTCCTTGGATTTCTGGGGACTGAAAACAATCCCTTTAAGACTGCTGTTGATGCTGAGTGTTATCCTCCACCTTCATGCTGACACAATCCTCCTCCTCCTCTTCTTCTTCCTGTGTGATCGGCGGGCCCTCGGGAATACTATCTGGATAAAGAGGGCCTTAAGAGGTAAGGAAGTCCTCCTCTTCCTCCCGCTGTTCTGCCTCAAGTGCCCTGTCCATTATTCCATGAAGCGTGTGCTCCAACAGGAAGACAAGAGGAACAGTATCACTGATGCATGCACTGTCACTGCTCACCATCCTCGTGGCCTCCTCAAATGGTGACAGGACAGTGCATGCATCCTTGATCAGTAGCCACTGGCATGGTGAAAAAAAGCCAAGCTCCCCTGACCCTGTCCTGGTGCCATACTCACACAGGTACTCATTGATGGTGCTCTGCTGCATGTGCAGCTGCTGCAGCATTGCCAATGTTGAGTTCCACCTGGTGGGCATGTCACAAATGAGGTGGTTCTTGGGCAGGTTGCATTCCCTTTGAAGGTCAGCCAGCCGAGCACTGGCATTATATGACCGGCGGCAATGACCACAGACTTTCCTGGCCTGCCTCAGGAGATCCTGTAAGCCCAGGCACCTGCTCAAAAACTGCTGCACCACCAAATTCAGGACGTGAGCCAAACAGGGAACATGGGTCAAGTGTCCCTGTTGGAGGGCAGAGAGGAGGTTGGTGCCATTGTCGCATACAACCATTCCTGGCTGAAGCTGGCATGGCATCAACCACCTCTGAGCCTGCCCCTGCAGAGCTGACAGAATCTCTGCCCCAGTGTGGCTCCTGTTCCCTAAGCAGACCAACTCAAGCACCGCATGATATCTTTTTGCCTGAGTGCTTGCATAGCTCCTTGAATGCCTACAAAGCACCGCTGGTTCAGAGGACAAATCTGCAGAGGAAGATACCATAGAGGAAGAAGAAGAGGAGGGGTGGAGGAGAGAGCTGTGGCAGAATCGCCACTAGCATTTTGGAGGCATGGTGGTGGAACAAGCTCCAACAATACTGAACCCTGTCCTGCATCCTTCCCAGCTGCCAACAGAGTTACCCAGTGCACTGTGAAAGAAAGGTATCATCCCTGTCCATGCCTGCTGGACCATGAGTGAGCAGTAATATGCACCTTACTGCTGACCGCCCTGTCCAATGAGGCCAAGACATTGCCTTCCACATGCTGGTAGAGAGCCAGAATGGCCTTCCATGAAAAGAAATGGCGTTTGGGAACCTGCCACTGAGGTACTGCACATTCCACAAATTCACAAAAGGGGGCAGAGTCCACCAGCTGAAAAGGCAGCAGTTGCAGTGCTAGCAATTTGGCCAAGCTAGCATTCAGATGCTGAGCATGTGGATGGCTGGGACCAAATTTCTTTCGATGGTTTAGCAACTGGGGTAGGGAAATATGCCTGCAAAAATCAAATGTTGGTGTACCGCTAGCAGATTGGCCACAAGTACTTGGAACACCTATTTCTATACCTTCATTCCTCTCAGTGCAGATTTCTGAGAGGACTGGAGGTATAGTGGGGTTGGAGATCCCAGCTGATGAGAGCAAGTAGAGGTCTGCCTTGTTCTTTGATGCAGGTCTTTTAAGTGCTGTTGCCAACAGACTGCATGGGAGGTCGTCATATGTCTGGTCAAGCATGTGGTGCCCAAGCGGCTGCTGTTTTGGCCACGCTTGATACGCTTCAGACCTGCACCTGCTTAGCTCTGCGGTGTGATGCAATAGGGTGGCTGCCCTTAAGCTGCCTCCTGGAGGGCATCCTGCCTCATTGGAGATGTGTCTCCTCCTCCTCCTCTCTTCTATCAGGCACCCAAGTAGTCAGTGACCTCATCATCCCCTCCCTCCTCATCACTGGAGCAAACTTGGCAGTATGTTGCAGCTGGGGGAACATGACTGCCAGTTTCTTGTCCATCTTGGGCACCTCCTCTCTCTAGGCTCACATTACTCCCTTCGTCAACCTGGGTACCCTCATCGGAGCCTTCAAATCAATGCGCATCCTCCTGCAGCATGTACCTGACACTATGGTCGAATAGTTTGGGGGACTCCTCCGTGCATGAAAGTGGGGCTAGGGAAGGAGTGACTGTTGACATGGAGCCAATGGAATAGGCCGCTTTGGCAGCTGCATTGGCAGGCAAATTACTCTGAGCCTGGGTGACAGAGGATGAGGAGGATGAGGATGGTTTTGTTATCCATTCCATCAACTCTTCTGCATGTTGTGGCTCAATAACACGGCCAGCTGCAGAAAAAAAGGACAAGCGTGCCCCACGGCCACGTGCTGAGGATGCGTTGTGTCTACGACCAGCACTGTTGACTGTAGACACAGAGCCTGCTTACCCACTTTTAGTGGCCTGTGAGCATCTGTCTCTCCTTGGTGGCCTTCCGAACATGCTGTAAATTTTGTTTTGTATTTTGTATTTTGTTTTGTATTGTGTACTGTGTACACCACCAGTAAAGTAGTAGCAACTGTACTAGGGGTGCACGGTGCTGTGTACACCACCAGAAGTGTAATAGCAACTATGGGTGCACTGTATTGTGTACTGTGTACACCTCCAGAAAAGTGCTAGCAACTGCACCAGGGCTGCACGGTATTGTGTACACCACCAGAAGTCTAATAGCAACTATGGGTGCACTATATTGTGTACTGTGTACATCACCAGAAAAGTAGTAGCAACTGCACTATGGGTGCAGAGTACTGTGTACACCAACAGAAGTGTAATAACAACTATGGGTGCACTGTATTGTGTACTGTGTACACCACCAGAAAAGTAGTAGCAACTGCACTATGGGTGCACGGTACTGTGTACACCAACAGAAGTGTAATAACAACTATGGATGCACTGTATTGTGTATTGTGTACACCACCAGAAAAGTAGTAGCAACTGCACTATGGGTGCACGGTACTGTGTACTGTGTACACCGCCTAAAGTATATTATAAAAAGTACACCAAAAATGGCCTGCAGTCAGATATAGGCTACACTGGATGCTCAAATTTACAGCAAATGCCCCATAATGTTCGTTTTTCGATGAACGGCGAACACCCAATGTTCAAGTCGAACTCATGTTCGACCCGAACATAAAGCTCATCCCTATTTGGAAGGACTATGATGGTGGATTCCCTCATAGATGCTCCGTTAAATGTTTTAACAACTCTGGCAGCAGTATTTCTTCATAACACTTGAATATCTCTGCTGGCAGACAATCTGGTCATGGAGATTTCTGGTTTGCCAATGCTAATACCGCCTGTCTCTTCTTCCAAAACTATGGGGGCATCCGATGCCTCTCTGGCTTCCTCCGTAAGGTGGGGGTTCTTCAGATCTCTAAAAAACTCCCACATCTCCCCCTCTACCTCCCTGTCTTAGGCACTGTACAGTTTCTCATAGTATTTTTTAAATATGTCTACAATCTCGGGGACATGTGATGTTATTTGCCCCATCCGTTCTAATGGCGGATATAACAGTGGTAGTTGTATTTGCCCTGGCCAATCGAGCCAGTAAGTATCCCGCACTCTCTCCCTCTACATAATAATGCTATCTCTGGAACATCAACTTGTTCTCCACTTTTATGAGGAGAAGGTCCTTATATTCTTGTTGTATCTTAATCCACTCATAAATCGCCTCAGGGGTTGATCTTACTATGTATTGCTGTTCTGCTTCTGCAACCTTGTTCATAATAAGTTTTTACCTTTCTCTAGTGTGTTTTTTTTTACTCTTGCTACATGTTGTATTAGTGGCCCCACTAAGAAATGCCTTAAGGGCGCCCCAGACCACCCCTAGGGGTGCTGTTCCAGCAATAATACTCATAAATTCTACCAAGAATAATATCACTCCCTCTTTTCCCCCTTTTATCTCTAAACAGTATGGGCTTTTTTCCAATCCCCTTTACAGTACTCAATGACACAACCAACGGAGAGTGGTCTGAGAGGCCCCTGGGCATATAATTTATGTTCCTAACAAAATGCAGCATATTCTCACTACCCAGAGCCAGATCAATTCTAGAGAGCATGGAATGGGTTTTCGAGAAACAGGAATATTGCTGTTTAGTTGGATTCCACATCCTCCATATGTCCCAACTCTCCTACTATTTGTGAAAACATAACGGCCCCTTTTCCTGTCTGAATTCATGATGGACATTTATCCACCCTCCCACCCAGTACCATGTTAAAGTCTCCTACTGCCATTGTTGGGACATCAGGTTTATCGAAAATGAATTTCATCAACTGATACAAAACCTCAGCTTTAAATGGGGGGGATGTATATATTAGCCAAAATGCATGTCATATTCCCAAAGGTGCAATACAGAAAGATATACCGGCCTCTTTCATCTATATTAATCTGCCTGCAGGAGAACCCCACCCTTGTTAAAATCAGAACACTTTGAATACTGAGTCTGGAAGTTTCTCCTTTTTAAATATATCGTCTCTTTTGTTAAATGCCTGTTAGATGCCTCTTTTGTTAGATCTCCTGTAGGCAGACTACAGTGGCCCTGTATGCCATCACTGCAGCAAAAACTGGAGCTCTTTTTATAGGGTCTCCCAATCCCTAAACATTCCAGGAACATACATTCACCATTTTAGAATAAAAACGTTTGGTTATCAATAGCTTAGTGTTTTTATAATATCCCTAATCGTATCTATACTTGTGTTTCCCAATATTTATTATAGTATATACTGTGTTTTTTAGACATGTTTCCACATGATTCTCAAATTCCTTAATAGTGTTTTTAGTGCAACAGAAAAATAAACCAACTTTAGCTATCCTACAACACCCTTTCACTACCCACACTTGAACCTCACTAAACCTACACAAACAATGTTTAAATCTGATATCTGTGCAATATCTTTTCCCCATCCATACCAAAAACAAAAGGAAAACACAATTACAGACAACAATAACATAAAGTGCTATAACAAACAACAACAGACAAAGACACAAAACACAAATACAAAAAAATCCTTTCATACCCCACGCCTGGCCCTCACTACGCCTATACAAGAGGCATTTAAAGTTGCTGTGATAAAAAAGACATTTCCCTTCTCCTCACTCCTCCCGCTCAACCAGGGGTGGAAAGACGGAGGGAAAGGGAAATAACAAAAACCACCCACCAAGGGAAAACACACATCTGCCATTCCCCTTCCTCTAGTGCAACCCCCCTCCTAACCAACCAATATTCAATAAATCTCTATTTCAAAACTAGACCATTATGCATCATAATTAGTCTATTGGATCTTTCTTTTTCTGTTTGCTTCCTGTCTTCCTCTCATTTTTCTCCAGCCATGGAGTACAATGTGGTCAACGCATGGACAAATGTGCTCTATTCGCGGACGATTTGTTGCTTTTCTCACTTCCCCTCTTACATCAACCCCTAATGTCCTTAGTCTCCTAAAGGCTTTCAGAAGGATCTCGGATTTACGTGTCAACATGACTAAGTCCATAGCGCTGAATAGGGATGAGCCGAACACCCCCCGGTTCGGTTCGCACCAGAACCTGCGAACGGACCGAAAATTCGCACGAACGTTAGAACCCCATTGATGTCTATGGGACTTGAACGTTTGAAATTGAAAGTTCTCATTTTAAAGGCTAATTTGCATGGTATTGTCCTAAAAGGGTTTGGCGACCCGGGTCCTGCCCCAGGGGACATGTATCAATGCAAAAAAAAAACTTTTAAAAACGGACATTTTTTCGGGAGCAGTGATTTTAATGATGCTTAAAGTAAAAAAAAAAAGTGAAATATTCCTTTAAATATCATACCTGGGGGGTGTCTATAGTATGCCTGTAAAGTGGCGCGTGTTTCCCGTGCTTAGAACAGTCCCTGCACAAAATGACATTTTTAAAGGAAAAAAAGTCATTTAAAAACTGCTTGTGGCTTTAATGTAATGTCGGGTCCCAGCAAAATGGATGAAAATCTGTGAGACAAATGGCATGGGTACCCTCCAGTCCATTACCAGGCCCTTTGGGTCCTGTATGGATATTAAGGGGAACCCCGCACCCAAATTAAAAAAAGGAAAGGCGTGGGGCCCCCAGGCCCTATATACTCTGAACAGCAGTATACAGGTGGTGCAAACAAGGCAGGGACTGTAGGTTTGTTGTTAAGTAGAATCTGTTTGTAATTTTGAACTGGTACATTTTTAAAGTGTAGCTCCAGCCAAAAAATCTGTTTTTAAGCTTTTTGGAAAACATAGGGAAGGGTTATCACCCCTGTGACATTTGTTTAGCTGTCTGTGCTCCTCTTTAGAAGATTTCACCTCACTTTTTGTCCCAATGACAAATGTTTTTTGAAAATTTGGGGTTTTTAGTGAAACAAGGATTGGTGATAAAGCATCAGTGGAAAGGAGAAAAGTTTTTCCCACATTAACTCTTACAGGAGAGAACTTCCCTTCCTATGGGGTAGATTTCATCTCCTTCCGTTTGCAAGTAGGAGTCATTTGTAAGTTGGAAGTTTGAAAGTAGGGGCCTGCCCTATATACTCAGCAGAAATTTGGGCCTTAGGTGTTGTTGTGGCCTCAACACTGTAAGCCCTCACAGGGCCCTGCTGTGAAATATTAGATCAAGAATTGTAATTACATGCCCCTGTTGAACAGGGCCAGAAAAACTGGGCCTTTGGTGGTGGTGGTGGTGCTGGTGGCACAACACTGTAAGTCCTCACAGTTAATCTTGGTGGGTGCAGAAACGTGCCCTGCTGTGAAATATTAGATCAAGAATTGTAATTACATGCCCCTGAAAAATTGGGCCTTAGGCACTGGTGCTGGTGCCACAACACTGCAACCCCTCACAGATACTCTAGTTGGAACGCAGGAATGAGCCCTGCTGCAAAGTATTGCATCAAAAATTGTAATTACACACCCCTGTTAAACAGGGGCTGAAAAATTGGGCCTTAGGCACTGGTGGCAGCGCCCAGAACCAAAAATGTTCTTACAAGCTATCAGCATGATCATTGAGGAGGAAGAGGATAATTACTCAGGATAGTCACTCAGCATCAGCATAGGTAGTCTTTGAAGGGATCTGAGATTTCAAAAAAAATTATTCAGTTACATCAGCATCAGGTGCTTGGTAGCTGGTGGTGATCCAAGACTGATTCATTTTTATGAAGGTCAGTCGATCGACCGAGTCGGTGGACAGACGCACCCTGTGATTGGTTACAAAGCCTCCAGCAGCACTGAATGTGCGTTCCGAAAGAACGCTGGATGCAGGACAGTCCAGTAGCTCAATCGCATACTGTGCAAGCTCTGGCCAGTGATCCATCCTCAAGACCCAGTAACCCAGAGGATTTTCGGTGGGAAAGGTGTCCAGGTCAGATCTTGCCCCTAGGTATTCCTGCACCTTGTAAAACAGATGCTGGCGATGGTTGCTGGAACCGATCATAACTTGGGGCTGTGGACTAAAAAATTGTCTAAATGCATCGGTCAGACGGCCACCTTCTCCATCACTCCTTCTTTGACTGACCGAAGCCTCAGCAACACGTTGTCCAGAAACAGGAGTTTGTAACCTCCCAGTCTCTGGGAACGCATTGCACAGACCTTTCTGCAAGGCCTCCTGAAGATGTTTCATCCTCTGCTCCCTCTGCGACGGCAAGATAAGGTCCACAACCTTACCCTTGTAACGTGGATCAAGGAGGGTTGCCAGCCAGTATTGGTCCTTCTCCTTGATACCACGAATACGAGGATCCTTATGCAGGCTTTGCAGGATCAGGGAGGCCATGCAGCGTAGGTTTGCTGAGGCATTCGGTCCGGAGTCCTCTGGGTCACTAAGGACAACATGGTCTGCAGCCACCTCCTCCCAGCCACGTACAAGTCCATGTGTTTCTTGGGACTGATCCCTTAAAGACTGCTGCTGATGCTGAGTGCCAGGCTCCACCTCCATACTGACACAATCCTCCTCCTCGTCCTCTTCCTGTGTGATCGGCGGGCACGCAGGAACACTGTCTGGATAAAGGGGGCCTTGAGAGCTAAGGAAGTCCTCTTCTTCCTGCCTCTGTTCTGCCTCAAGTGCCCTGTCCATTATTCCACGCAGCGTGTGCTCCAACAGGTGGACAAGGGGGACAGTGTCACTGATGCATGCACTGTCACTGCTCACCATCCTCGTGGCCTCCTCAAATGGTGACAGGACAGTGCATGCATCCCTGATCATGGCTCACTGGCGTGGGGAAAAAAACAAGCTCCCCTGACCCTGTCCTGGTGTCATAGTCATACAGGTACTCATTGATGGCCCTCTGCTGCGTGTGCAGCCGCTGCAGCATGGCCAACGTTGAGTTCCACCTGGTGGGCATGTCACACATTAGGTGGTTCTTGGGCAGGTTAAATTCCTTTTGGAGGTCTGCCAGCCGAGCACTGGCATTATATGACCGGTGGAAATGCACACAGACTTTCCTGGCCTGCCTCAGGACATCCTGTAAGTCCGGGTACCTGCCCAAGAACTGCTGCACCACCAAGTTAAGGACGTGAGCCAAACAGGGCACATGGGTCAGTTGTCCCTGTTGGAGGGCAGAGAGGAGGTTGGTGCCATTGTCGCAAACCACCATTCCTGCCTTAAGTTGGCGTGGCGTCAACCACCTCTGAACCTGCCCCTGCAGAGCTGACAGAACCTCTGCCCCAGTGTGGCTCCTGTCCCCCAAGCACACCAGCTCAAGCACCGCATGGCATCTTTTTGCCTGCGTATTTGCGTAGCCCCTTGAATGCCTACGGAGCACTGCTGGTTCCGAGGACAAAGCACAGGAAGAGGCCATGGAGGAAAAAGAAGAGGAGGGGGTGGAGGAGAGAGGTGTGTCACAATCATTAGTAGTGACATTTTGGAGGCGTGGTGGCGGAACAACCTCCAATACTACTGCACCTTGTCCTGCATCCTTCCCAGCTGCCAGCAGAGTCATCAATGCACGGTGAAACTTAGGTAATGTCCCTGTCCATGCCTGCCGGTAATATGCACCTTACCACTGACCGCCCTGTCCAACGAGACATGGACATTGCCTTCCACATGCTGGTAGGGAGCCGGAATCGCCTTCCATGAGAAAAAGTGGCATTTGGGTACCTGCCACTGAGAAACCGCACATTCCACAAACTCACGGAAGGGGGCAGAGTCTACCAACTGAAAAGGCAGCAGTTGAAGTGCTAGCAATTTTGCCAAGCTAGCATTCAACCGCTGGGCATGTGGATGGCTGGGAGCGAACTTCTATTGGCGGTGCAGCAGCTGGGGCAGGGAAATTTGCCTGTTACAATCTGACGTCGGTGTACCGAAAGCAGATTGCCCACAAGTACTTGGCTGTGACACACCTAATTCTACACCTTCATTCCTCTCAGTGCTGGTCTCAGAGAGGACTGAAGGTATAGTGGGGTTGGAGATCTCAGCTGATGAGGAGCAAGGAGAGGTCCTCTTTGTTCTTTGGTGTGGGTCTTTTAGATACGCTTGCCAATTAACTGCATGGCAGGTCAACATATGTCTGGTCAAGCATGTGGTGCCCAAGCGGGAGATGTTTCGGCCACACAAGATACGCTTGAGACATATGTTGCAAATAGCAGCGGTGCGATCTGATGCACTCGTCTCAAAAAGGCCAACACCAAAGAACTTTTGGAATGACGCACATAGACAGCAGTGCCCTGCACATTCGGAGCTTTGGGGTGTGATGCAGTCAGTGTGCTGCCCTTAGGCTGGCCCCTGGAGGGCATCCTGCCTCGTTGGTGATGTGCCTCCTCCTCCTACTCCTCTCTCCTATCAGGCACCCACGTTGAGTCAGTGACCTCATCATCCCCTCCCTCCTCATCACTGGAGCAAACCTGGCAGTATGCTGCAGCAGGGGGAGCATGACTGCCAGATTGCTGTCCTTCTTGGGCACCTCCTCTGTCCGTGCTCACGTTACTGCCTTCATCTAGCTCAGTATCATCATCAGAGCCTTCTAAACGCTGGGCATCCTCCTGGAGCATGTACCCAACACTGTGGTCAAACAGTTCTAGGGACTCCTCAGGAGGACATTGTGGGGCTAGGGAAGGAGTCACTGATGCCATTGAGCCGAGGGAAGAGGCTGCATTGGCAGCTGCTTTGCCAGTCAAAGTACCCTGAGCATGGGTGAGAGAGGATGAGGAGGATGATGACGGCTTGGTCATCCACTCGACCAAGTCTTCCACATGTTGCGGCTCAACGCGGCCAGCTGCCGAAAAAAAGGGCAAGCGTGTCCCACGGCCATGTGCTAATGAGGATGCACCGTTTCCATGACCAGCACTGTTGCCTCTAGATACAGAGCCTGCTTGCCCTCTTTTATTGGCTTATGACTGTCTGCCTCTCCTTGTTGGCCTTCCAGACATACTAATGGCCTGTAGCTGCACTGGGATATATATATATATATATATATATATATATATATATATATATACTGATACTGCAGCTAGCAAAATCAACTGCCTGCCTGTAGTATGAGAACACCACCAACCTTCTACAGGTAGCTTTAGCTGAACACTGTGAGGAGGACGCACTACACTAACTTGTAGCTTATTTAGCTGCCTGCAGTAGTGATAGGATCAGGAAAACACCACCAACCTTCTACAGGTAGCTTTAGGTGAACACTGTGCAGAGCTCGCAAAAAACTAACTTGTAGCTTATTTAGCTGCCTGCGGTAGTGATAGGATCAGGAAAACACCACCAACCTTCTACAGGTAGCTTTAGCTGAACACTGTACAGAGGTCGCACTACACTAACTTGTAGTTTTAGCTGAACACTGTGAGGAGGACACACTACACTAACTTGTAGCTTATTTAGCTGCCTGCGGTAGTGATAGGATCAAGAAAACACCACCAACCTTCTACAGGTAGCTTTTTTTTAACTGTTTATTTAAGATTTTGCAGAGAAACATCAAAGAAAATGAAAAAATACATTGTCAGAATACATTCAGTATAACAAGTGGATGCTCAAGATCAAACGTACATGTAATATACAAAATATATATATATATAAGTATGTAAATTATCGTCCAAATATATAGTGGTTATATAAGAAAGTCAACTGAAGAGTAACTATGCAGTATTTATGTTCAGTTCTTGTTGCAACTCGCCAATCTTTCAGCAATAAGGATGTGCGTGGCCACGGTTTGAAATTGACTAGTCCACGTGGGAATTGCAAGGCCAAGTAGAAAATCCACTGAGGATAAGTCAGTTGTCATATGGGTGATTGTACAGAAATTTTGTAAAGTTGGGCACTCCCACCAAATGTGGAGTAGAGTACATGGCAGACCGCAGTTTCTCCAGCACAAGTGAGAGGTGTTGGGGTACATCTTAGAAAGTCTGGTAGGAGTATAATACCATTGTTGAAAGAGTTTTTGCAATGACTCCCAGTGTATAATACAGTGAGAGAGTCTCAAGGGAAGTGATAATGCTTTGTACCATTGGTTCAGTGAGCAGACTGAGGTAATATGCGTTGACCAGAAAGTTATTTGTTTCTGGATGGAGTCATCAGATGATTGTGAAAGGAGATCATAGATGTGTGAGATACCTTTCAGTTGTTTATTGGGAGAATCGTAGAATTGTATCAGGGGGTGTAAGATGGTGTCTTGTGTAATCCAATGGGTTTTTGTAAGCAAAGATCTAGTTCTGGGGTATACATAGAACGTATTTGTAGAAAGGCCATACTTGATTTGGAGATTTGCAAAGGACAGTAAGCCAGCTGAGTTGAAGAGGTTCCCTATAGTGTAGATACCCGCATTTATCCATGGTTGTAGTTGTATATCCGGGGTGATGAGTGAAATGGTGTTAAGTAATAAATGTGACAGGATCGCTTGGGGTATGCCTTTCAACATTTGCAGGATAGCTGACCATACTCTCAAGGAGGCTGTAATTGTGTCTAACGGGAAGTGTCCAGGCATTGGATTTAAGAGTAAGGCACTAAGGAACAATTTTGGGTCTTTGGCTAATATTACTGATTCTATTTGTTTCCAATTGGATTGAGTAGATGTTGTCCACCAGCTTTTAAGTTGATACAGCAGAATTGCTCGGTAATATAAGCGTATGTTCGGGGTTCCCATTCCTCCCATTCGTGATGGGGTCATCAGATTGGCTTTTTTTTTCCTGGGGCATTTTGTTGCCATATAAAAGTATTAATAAGAGCTTGGATAGTTCTTATGTGTACAGGCAGGAATGGAATAGGTAACGTCCGGAAAATGTATAAAATATGTGGAAGCAGAAACATTTTGGCTAGAGCAATTCTACCCGCCCAAGACACAAAAGGATGGTGTATTTCTTTAGATATACGTTTAAGCTTTTCTTTTGAGGTCTGCTAAGTTGGAGTGTAGGAGAGTTCTACTAGGTGAGGTTAGGCGGATTCCTAGGTATGATATGGTGAAGTCGAAGTCATGGGACCATGAGAATGGAGAGTGCTGTGTAATGTAGTGTACATCGTGCTTATCCAAGCCGAGAGCTAGCATAAACGACTTACTATGATTTATTTTATACAAAGATATGGCACTGAATTGGTCAAGGATATGTTGTATTTCAAGGAGAGAGTGTTTTGAATTTGTAAGGGCAATTATGACATCATCCGCATATAGGCCGATTTTATGTTCTGTGGTGCCTATATTTATGCCTGTGACCATGGGTGTGGAGTGGATCTTTTGAGCCAGGGGTTCCATAATCATGGCAAAGATTAATGGGGATAGCGGGCACCCCTGTCTTGTGCCATTCGTGATGTTAAAGGGATTAGAGACAACCCCTGAGGTCCAGACTTTCGCACTTGGGGATGAGTATAGGCTAAGAATAGCATTCAGAAACATTCCAGACAGACCAAATTTGCGTAGGACAGCTTTGAGGTAAGTCCATTGCACTCTATCAAACGCCTTCTCTGCATCCAGAGATAGGAGCAGAGAAGGCGTTCTGGTGTGTTCCACCCATTGTATAATGTCTATGAATCGTCGGGTCCCGTCTGAAGTTTGTCTCCGGGAATAAAGCCGACCTGATAAATATGAATGATTTGGGGCATAACCAAGGAGAGGCGGAGGGCTAAAAGTTTTGCATAGAGCTTTGTGTCTGTATTTAATAAGGATATGGGTCTGCAATTTGCTGGGGATTCTGTTGATTTACCCGGTTTAGGAAGTGTTACTATTTGGGCTTCCAGAGATTCCTTAGGGATTTTCCCAGAGGATGCATAGTGATTATATGTGGTACATAAATGAGGGGACAAAATATCATTAAAGTGTTTATAGTATTCATTGGGGAATCCGTATGGACCCGGGGCTTTGTGGAGGGGGAGGGTTTTGATGGCTTTGTGAACTTCATCTTGGGTGAAGGGGGCTGATAAGGCTGTAAGTTGTTCCCTGGATACTGAAGGTAGTTGTATAGAGAAGAGAAAAGCATTTATATCTTCAGTGCATGGAGGGGTGGTATCGTTTGCGTCTTGTAAATTTTACAATTTGGCATAGAAGGATGCAAATGTGTTAGCTATGTCTAAAGGGTTTGTCATGCGTGTATTTTGCGGATTTAGAAGGAAGGGAATTTTTGACTGGATTTGTCATTTTTTAACCCGTTTTGCCAGGAATGCTCCGGCTTTGTTTTAATTGTAGTTTTAATCGTTTGACGTAATAGTCAAACCTGCGATGTAGGATTTCTCCTAGTTTGTATCTTTGGAATTTAAGTTCATTAGTGGTTATTTGATTGGGTGAGGCCTTATTTGTTTGTTCTAGGAGTTTGATCTGGCGTAATAGTGAGTCTATCTCATTTGATTGTCGTTTGCGTTCTTGAGCTCCAAACTTGATAAGAATACCTCATAGAAAAGCTTTGTGGGCCAGCCATACCATGGATTGGTCCTCAACAGATTCACAATTCGTTTTGAAGTAGTTCCCAAGTCCAGATTTGATCTGGTGCTCATAGTGTTGGTTAGTTAGGAGAGATTAGTTCGATCTCCAAAGGGTGTGGTTTGTCGGTCGAGAGTGTGGGAACAATTTAATAGATATCGGGGCGTGGTCTGACCAAGTAATGACACCTATGCGAGATTCGGAGGTAGCCAATAGGATTTTTTTGTTTGTGAGGAAAAGATCAATCCGAGAGTAGGAACCACTAGTAGGAGAATAAAAGGTATAATCGCGTTCAACGTCATGCATGCATCTCCAAGGATCGTATAGGTCCTCATTGTTTATAAAGGATGTAAGGGCTGACGGTTGGCATCTGTCAGGGTTTGTGGAGTCTAATGAGGGGTTGATGATAGCATTAAAGTCACCACAAAGCACCAATGGAGTGTTTTTGTATGGCTGAAGTCTATCTTTTAATTCTTTGTAAAATGTTCGTTAGGAGGTGTTGGGTGCATAGACGTTCACTAAAGTCATGGGATGATTATTGAGAGAACTATGAATCTGCCATCATCATCTGTTTCCACATTTTTTAGTGTAAAGGATAATTTGGTGCTGATAGCTATCATTACTCCACATTTTTTTTTCTCACCGTTTGCAAAGAAATATTGGGAATATGTTTGTACAAGAGGGGGGTTTGGCTTTAGAGAAATGGGTTTCTTGGACACATAATATACCTTCGTTTTGGGAAGATGCCTCCTTCCAGAGGAGGTTTCTCTTAAATGGTGAATTAAGTCCTTTGGCATTGATGGATGTAATATTGATAGACATATTAATAGGTTTTAGAGGTCAAATTGCAGTATTTGAATGAGATTATAGCAATCTATACACTGTATTAGTAAGAAAGCCTTTTAGGATATCGCAAGCTGAAAATTATAGCTAAGTCACAAATATATGTTAATGTCAAGAGTGGTGTAATTCACACTGCGTAACTTATTTTATGAAAATACGCAACAGAAAACAGATGCAACAAGGAAATGAAATACAATAAAGTATATCAGAGGATAAATTGAGTGAGGAAACTGTAGATGGTAATGTTCACCTGAGTGTGCCTTGCACACTATTCAGTTGGGGGTAAGGTGGAAATCGTACATGTCGCTCAGTCAGGGTATCTCAATGCTAGGGACAAGTACCTCTTGGATGACGATTATCCTTTGTCCGCGTGGTTTGGTTTAGGTTGCAGAGGAGATGAAGAAATGGCATGGTTGCTCGAGGCTGGAGATGAGGCAGAGATGGGTAGAAGGCCCCAGTTAGTTAGCTTTTTGTAACCATCTTTAGGTGACAGGATTGGGATGATTTTTTGTTTGTATGTGACCAATAGTTTGGTGGGGTAGCCCCAATGGTAGATTATTTTCCGTTCTTGGAGTATTGATGTGATAGGTGCGTATGACCTGCGTACCGCCATTGTGGCGGGAGAGAGATCCATGAAGAGAGAACGTTTGGAATAGGGTGCAGGTAGAGATTTAGTGGCTCTGGCTGTATAAAGAATTTGCTCTTTTATATGGAAGAAATTAATTCTGGCCAGGACGTCCCTGGGCGTTTTCTCAGGTAGGTGTTCTGGTTTTGCGATTCTATGTGCACGATTGATGAGCAGGTCATGAGGAGGAATATTCAGAAGTAGGGTGGAGAAGAGCTGTTGCAGGTATTTTTTGAGCTCATTGGGGGGTACTGTCTCTGGGATACCTCTGAATTTTATGTTGTTTCGTCTCAACCTGTCTTTGAGGTCGGCGAGTTTCAGGTTAATTCTTTGGATCTCATTGGAGTGGTGGTCATGCGCGTCAAGGAGCTCATTGTGTGCTTTGCTCATTTCAGACATGTGTGACTCTACGGTGTAATTTCTCTCCTCTAAGCAATCAATCCTCTCATGCATTTGGGACAGAGACAACTGCAGCCCCCTGTGTAAATCCTGTTGTAATGTGAGCAGCATGGATTTTAACATGCTTTCAGATACCAGGTTGTCAGTGACTGGCATGGCAGCTAATGTGAATACATGAGAGGGTTCCTGAGTCGTGTGGTCTGAGGCATTACAGTGAAGTCTTTTGGCCAGAGGAGTTTTATTGGGAGAAATAGCTGGAGAGGTGGCAATCCTCTTACCTCTATACGTTGGGACATCTGCAGGGTTTGTGGGTGCAGGGAGACTGTCCATCTCCTCCAGTTCGTTCAACACTGTGAGCTCAGAGCGCTGCTGTGTCTGTGCGCCGTCACCGAGAGCCTGTCTGTGTGCAGTGGCTGAGGGAGACGAGCAGCCAGCGCCATTTTGGCTAGATCGCGGTTCCATGAGGGGGAAGTATTGAGTGAGGCGGTGCGGTGGAGGTGGCGGGTTTCTCCTCAGAGACATTCCCGGCAGTGTCCCGCTGTCTTCCCCTCACAGAACGAGGGAGAGGGGAAGAGCTAGTAGCGCTGAGTAGCCATATACCGCTGCCGTTAAGCAGAGCTCTTGTCTCAGGCAGCCATCCTGATCTGCGGCTAGCCACGCCCCCTTCCACAGGTAGCTTTAGCTGAACACTGTGAGGAGGACGCACTACACTAACTTATAGCTTATTTAGCTGCCTGCGGTAGTGATAGTATTAAGAAAACACCACCAACCTTCTACACGTAGCTTTAGCTGAACACTGTGCAGAGGTCGCACTACACTAACTTGTAGTTTTAGCTGAACACTGTGAGGAGGACACACTACACTAACTTGTAGCTTATTTAGCTGCCCGCAGTAGTGATAGGATCAAGAAAACACCACCAACCTTCTACAGGTAGCTTTAGCTGAACACTGTGCAGAGGTCGCACTACACTATCTTGTAGTTTTAGCTGAACACTGTGAGGAGGACACACTACACTAACTTGTAGCTTATTTAGCTGCCCGCAGTAGTGATAGGATCAAGAAAACACCACCAACCTTCTACAGGTAGCTTTAGCTGAACACTGTGCAGAGGTCGCACTACACTCACTTGTAGTTTTAGCTGAACACTGTGAGGAGGACGCACTACACTAACTTGTAGCTTATTTAGCTGCCTGCGGTAGTGATAGGATCAAGAAAACACCACCAACCTTCTACAGGTAGCTTTAGCTGAACACTGTGCAGAGGTAACACTACACTAACTTGTAGTTTTAGCTGAACACTGTGAGGAGGATGCACTACACTAACTTGTAGCTTATTTAGCTGCCTGCGGTAGTGATAGTATTAAGAAAACACCACCAACCTTCTACAGGTAGCTTTAGCTGAACACTGTGCAGAGGTCACAGTACACTAACTTGTAGTTTTAGCTGAACACTGTGAGGAGGACGCACTACACTAACTTGTAGCTTATTTAGCTGCCTGCGGTAGTGATAGGATCAAGAAAACACCACCAACCTTCTACAGGTAGCTTTAGCTGAACACTTGCAGAGGTCGCACTACACTAACTTGTAGTTTTAGCTGAACACTGTGAGGAGGATGCACTACACTAACTTGTAGCTTATTTAGCTGCCTGCGGTAGTGATAGTATCAAGAAAACACCACCAACCTTCTACAGGTAGCTTTAGCTGAACACTGTGCAGAGGTCACACTACACTAACTTGTAGTTTTAGCTGAACACTGTGAGGAGGACGCACTACACTAACTTGTAGCTTATTTCGCTGCCTGCAGTAGTGATAGGATCAAGAAAACACCACCAACCTTCTACAGGTAGCTTTAGCTGAACACTGTGCAGAGGTCGCACTACACTAACTTGTAGTTTTAGCTGAACACTGTGAGGAGGATGCATTACACTAACTTGTAGCTTATTTAGCTGCCTGCGGTAGTGATAGGATCAAGAAAACACCACCAACCTTCTACAGGTAGCTTTAGGTGAACACTGTGCAGAGCTCGCAAAAAAACTAGCTTATTTAGCTGCTTGCGGTAGTGATAGGATCAGGAAAACACCACCAACCTTCTACAGGTAGCTTTAGCTGAACACTATGCAAAGGTCACACTACACTCACTTGTAGTTTTAGCTGAACACTGTGAGGAGGACGCACTACACTAACTTGTAGCTTATTTAGCTGCCTGCGGTAGTGATAGGATCAAGAAAACACCACCAACCTTCTACAGGTAGCTTTAGCTGAACACTTGCAGAGGTCACACTACACTAACTTGTAGTTTTAGCTGAACACTGTGAGGAGGATGCACTACACTAACTTGTAGCTTATTTAGCTGCCTGCGGTAGTAATAGGATCGGGAAAACATCACCAACCTTCTACAGGTAGCTTTAGGTGAACAGTGTGCAGAGCTTGCAAAAAACTAACTTATAGCTTATTTAGCTGCCTGCGGTAGTGATAGGGTCAGGAAAACACCACCAACCTTCTACAGGTAGCTTTAGCTGAACACTGTGCAGAGCTCACACTACACTAACTTGTGGTTTTAGCTGAACACTGTGAGGAGGACTCACTACACTAACTTGTAGCTTTAGCTGAACACTGTTCAGAGGATGCACTACACTAACTTGTAGCTTTGGCTGAACACTGTGCAGAGGTCGCACTACACTAACTTGTAGTTTTAGCTGAACACTGTGAGGAGGACGCACTACACTAACTTGTAGCTTTAGCTGAACACTGTGAGGAGGACGCACTACCCTAACTTGTAGCTTTAACTGAACACTGTGCACTACACTAACTTGTAGTTTTGGCTGAACACTGTGCAGAGGTCACACTAAACTAACTTGTAGCTTTAACTGAACACTGTGAGGAGGACGCACTACACTAACTGTAAATAGTCTAGCTGCCTGACTGTGGTACTAATAGGATCAAAAGAACACCAGCAATTTTATTCAGGTAGCCAATATCATTCACAATTCGGCGAACAGGCGAACAGACGATGTTCGAGTCGAACATGGGTTCGACTCGAACACGAACCTCATCCCTAGCGCCGAATATCAATATCCCGACCTCCTTAGTCGAACGACCCAAAAGCCATTTCCCATTTACTTGGAGTAACCATTAGTATTTAGGTGTCAACTTGGCAGCTAGAGTGGATCGGCTCCATAACATTAATTACCCCCCCTATACAGAAAGCTGGGTGCAGACTTGGCCAATTGGTCGCATGGAGACATCTCCTGGTTGGGAAGGGTTCATTCTGTCAAAATTACCCTTCTCCCCAGGTTACTGTACCTCTTTTGTTCCCTCCCGATCCCACTTCAAAAACCTTTTTTTTTTAAATTCCAATCTCAGGTAGTCCGCTTTATTTGGGGATCCAAGGGTTATATATGCCCTAAAAGTTTACTGTTTAGAAGACCAAATCAAGGAGGGTTGGGGGTCCTATTCTCTGAAAATATTACTAGGCGGCCCATTTAGCACAGTTCTCCATAGTTTATTTTCAAGGACATACACCAGATTGGGTAGATATTCAGAGACAAGCCATTCCCAGACACACAATTGACTACTTAGTCTGGATTCCCTCTAAAAATAGGCCTCTGATTCTGGCCCCAACACTCTCCCATTCTATGGCTCTCTGTGACTCCTTACATAAATCACCAACATTGATTTCCAAACTTCAACCTTTAACGTGCCTTTTCTACGATCTCAAATTTCTCCCTGATTTACACAGCCTTGGCAGAAAGCTCAGGCAAACCTTCACATGCACTGAACTGGGAGCGGGATTTGGAGATCGACTGGGAGATTGACACTTGACACAGACTTTTCCAAAGAGCATTTAAAGGAATTGTAAATGATTCCCTGATCGAGGCAAGTGTTAAAATCATCTATAGATGGTATTGGGTACCCTCCCGATTAGCAAAAATCTTCCCTGGCACATCCCCACTTTGCTTTCAAGAATGTGGCCTTGTGGTATCACTCTTCCATACTTGGTGGGAATGTCCACGCATTAGGGGCTTTTAGAATAGGATTTTTGGTTTGCTGCACAGGGTCACTGGTGTGGCAATACCTAAAACTTGCTTTGCTGAATAGCAAGCCAGTTGGATGTTCTAAAAACCTATTAAAACTCACTCACTTTATCCTACTGGATGCTAAAATTATTATAGCCTCTGCATGGAAACAGCCGAAAGTGTCCTATGCTGCAGCAAAATGAAAGATATTTTGGATAATGGTCCAGGAGCAGACGGTTGGTTCTCTTTTGGCCTCCTCCAAAGCATATGAAGCAGTATGGGAACTTTGGAGTATTTACATACACCAACCCCTATGATTCGGTTTGATAGAATACGTTTTTCGTAGTCTCCGGATGCCTGTACCTTCTCAAAGCTGACTGTCTCTCTACTTCTCCCTTCTTTTTTTCCTTGTCAAAAGAAGTTTATTGAGTATACAATGTTATAAAGATACATAAAGTAAGTTTACAAGGATCTATAAAGTAAGCTCATTGTTTTACAGTAGGGTTTATATAGGTAAATATCATGAAATTTCAAATATTAAACATTGGGTTCACGTAAACCTAAATTAAAGATATATATCATTTCCTTAGTTACTTTTGTAGGTATTTAAATGATTTATACCTACTGTACATATTGTTTACAAGTAGAGTGTATATAGGTCAAATAAATTCTGATAATGAGCTTTAATCGTAAGGTGGAGAAAAGGAAAGAGACAGAAGAAAAAGGGTAGAAAGGCAGAGGTATGGTCCATAAGGTTGTCCCGCTCGTCAGTTTATTATTCTTTTTAGTTCTCTTTGAAGCCTTAGAATGGGTGTCTCTGTAAGTCATTTAATCTGCTACCATGGCAACAGGACAGAGTCATTGAAGTTTCACAGGAACTGTTGTTTTATCCAAGGATGCCAAAGTTTTTCAAATTTTAGAATTTGATTTTGATCGATGGCTACCATCTTAGCATGGGACATTGTATTATTCATTCTGTGAATTGTTTCTGCTAGTACCAATGTAGGAGATTTCCATGCCTTGGCCACTGTTTGTTTTGCAGCCGTTATTAGTTGGATCATAAGTTTGAATTGAGAGAGTGTTAACCATTCCGGTTTTAGATTAAGTAAAGTTAAATATGGATCTGGTTGTATTATTTTTTTAAATATTTTAGATGCAATCACGAAGACTTCCTTCCAGAAGGTTTGGATTACTGGGCACGTCCACCATATGTGTAAATATGTGCCTATTTCTGGGCATCCTTGAAAACAAAGAGCTGAGGTATTAGGTGAATATTTTGCCACTCTAGCAGGTACAAGGTACCAGCGAGTTAGGACTTTATAATTTGTCTCCAGTGCTAAGATGTTGGGTGAAGATGACTTAGATGTGAGCCATATGTTAGACCAGTCCGTGTCTCCTAAAGTTCGTCCCAGGTCCTCCTCCCACCTCTAAACGTAAGAGGGTCTATTAAGATTTGCTACTCCATATAATTGATTATAAAGTGATGAAATTGTACCTTTAGCAAATGGATCTTTTGTGCAGATTGATTCAAAAATGGATAATTGGGATAATGGTGTATCCCCCTTTAGGAATGGTGTATAGAAATTTTTGATTTGGAGATATCTAAATATCTCAGAGTTTGGTAGATCATATTTTTCTCTAAGCGATGGGAATGAAAGGAATGATTTAGATGCTATGAAGTCATTTAGTGTCTGAATGCCTGATGTTGTCCAAGCTTTAAAAGAATTTGGGTAGATCCATGCCGGATAAAAGGCCGGATTTCTGATAAAAGAAAGGAGAGGATTGTGTGGAGATTGTAACTGATATTTGGTTTTTAGTTTATCCCAGAGAGATAAGAAGTGTTTAGTTATGGGATTATGAATTTTAAAGCGGTCTTTAGGATCAAGCCATAATAAATTTGATATTAATAGAGGGTCATTTTCTGAAGCCTCTATAAATACCCATAATGGGATTTCCTGTTTTGCATGGTATTTGGACAGACTGGCCAAATGTGCTGCTCTGTAGTAGTTAGTAAAATTAGGGTATCCCGGGCCTCCTTTATTTTTGGGAAGATGTAGTGTGTGTATAGGTATACGTGGTTTAGAAGAGCCCCATATAAACGAAGTTGCTCTTTTTTGTACTATTCTCAAAAAATAGGAAGGAATTGGAATAGGGAGGACTCTGAATAGATAAAGCAATTTGGGTAGAATAGTCATTTTGATTGCATTAATCTTCCCTATCCAGGATAAAGGAAGTTGCGACCATTGTTTTATTAGATTTGTGATCTGTCTTAATACAGGAGGATAATTGGTTGAGAATAAGTCAGAATGAGATGCTGTTAAATGAATTCCAAGATATGGGATTGATTTTTCTGCCCATGTGAATGGGAGTGCAGCCCTAGCCGGGATCAATTCCATGTTTGTGAGTGAAATATTAAGCACTAGGCATTTCTTAGGATTAATCATAAGGCCGGATAGGGCTGCAAACCCATCAAGAGCTGGTATTAAGTTAGGACCAGAGACCTGTGGTGATGATAGGAAAAGTAATATATCGTCTGCAAATATACATAATTTGTGTGTAATACCTCCTACTTCAATGCCAGTTATAGTTTGGTTTGTTTTGATGTATTGGGCCATGGGTTTGAGTATAAGGGCAAATAATAAGGGAGATAATGGGCAACCCTGTCGGGTACCTCTTTCGATATTAAAGGCTTCAGATTTGTATCCAGCATATTTTATATAGGCTTTGGGTTTATTATATAATGCTTTGATCCATGTTAAAAAGTGGGGTCCAAAACCCCATTTTTGTAATGAATATTGCATATATTGCCAGGATACTGTGTCAAATGCCCTCTTAATATCGAGAGATAGAAAACATAAAGGGATTTTCCGTTTTTTAGCAATATGTGCCAATAACACTGCCCTGCGTATATTATCGCCTGCCTGTCTATTTGGCATGAAGCCTACTTGATCTCTATGTATTAATTTTCCTATAATGCTATTGAGGCGTTTTGCTATTATTTTTGCTAATAATTTAATATCGAGGTTTAATAGAGAGATAGGCCGATAATTCACACAGGAAGTATCATCAGAAAGGGGTTTTGGGATCATACAAACAATTGCCATTAGTGTTTCTTGCCGAAAAGAATGTCCATCTAGAAGTTTGTTAAAAGTTTCAGTGAGAATGGGAGAGAGTATTTCTGAGAATGTTTTATAGTATAAAGCCGAGTAGCCGTCTGGGCCTGGTCTTTTGTTAAGTTTTAGGTCTTTTATGGCGTTAGCAACTTCATCTATAGTTATAGGCTCATCCAAACTGCTTTTTTGATTCTGAGATAAGGTTATTTTTGAGAAGAAGGATTCAGCCTCTGTAGGATTAAATTCATTGTTTGTCTTGTATAAAGTTGCGAGATGTGAGTGAAATTTATGGACTATTTTAACTGGATTACAAGTATAAAAATTTTTTGATAATTTCAAACGTATTGGTTTGAAAGATTTGTTAGTTGAACAAACCTGGTTTGTTTGTATTCATGTAGAAATTGTGTTTGGAGCGTTTGAGGGATTTATCAACTGACTCAGTGAGAAATAGATCGTATTCCAATCTAGATTTTTCCAGATGAGATTTTGTACTCTGAGATGGATTATCTTGAAATGATATGTAGGCTGCATTAAAATTGAGTTCTAGTTTTTTTGCTAGATTTTTGCGTTCCCGTTTAAATAGTGCCATTTGTCTTTGTATTGTACCACGCAAGACAGGCTTATGAGCTTCCCACAGTGTTATTGGGGAGATGTCTGTTGTATTATTAATTGATATGTATTCCTTTAAAGCTTGTTCAATGGCCATCTGATGTAGTGGGTGTTTGAGCATTATGTCCGGTAAGTACCACGTTGGGTCATGCGCTTTTGGTATGGCTGAGACTATAGTAGTGTATACTGCATTATGGTCAGACCACGGAATCGGAATCATATCTGATGCAATAATTTCTGGTATCATTCCTATTGTTAGAAAAATATGATCTATTCTGGTGAAGGTTTGATGAGGGTGCGAGAAATAAGTGAATTTCTTTTTCATTGGGTTACTTTCTCTCCATGAATCTACCAGATTGTATTTGGAAAGAAGTTGAGAAAAAGGTAATCTAGAGGTTATTTTGGATGGTGTAAAAGGTGATTTATCTAGAAATGGGAGGAGGACCTGGTTCGAATCCCCACACATTATCACTGTTCCTATTTTGTGTGTATTAATCACTTGTAATATATGTGAGAGGAATGGTGTAGGTTGTTTGTTAGGAGCGTAGTAGGAAATCACCGTGATTGCTGTATCCATTATATAACCCATGAGTATCAGGTATCTACCTTCTGGGTCTTTAATTTCTGATGATAAGGTGAATGGTGTGGATCGGTGAAATGCAATTAGAGTTCCCCTTTGCTTGGTACAGGCAGAAGCCGTGTAAATTTGTTGATAAAAAGGAGAAATATATTTTGGAGTAGAATCTTTGGTGAAGTGTGTTTCTTGGAGGCATACTATGTGAGCCTTCCTGTTATGGAAAGTACGGAAGGCTTTGGTCCTTTTTTGAGGGACATTTATTCCCTGAACATTCAGGGAAAGTATATTCAGTGGTGCCATGGCAATAGATCAAATAGTTTTGACTTACTTTTTGTTATGCAGAGCTGACTGCGCAGATCAACCTGTGTGGACTGAAGAGATGAATAGATAGAAAAGAAACCAGTGAATTCTGGAGTAAAGAGTAAACAAAAAACATATGAGATTAGATGATACATTGTATAAATTATTTTTTGCAAGTAATCACAATTTACCCGTGAAAGAGAATAAATATCTCTCTCAGGGGAATAAGTGCCTTCATCACACTCCCACATAATATGGTTGGGAGAATGAGGAGGGCTAATGGGGGTACACGGATCTTCCGCTTACAGGAGAGAAGTGCTATGTCAAAATACATCAAAATGATGTTTCATTAATTGGAGTGCAGAATATAGTTTTTGTTGAAATTATTTATTCCAGGGTGGTTGTATATGGTTAGTCTTGCCCTAGGCTAAATAATTCAGTTAGAAAGGTACTGTTAATAACTTTGGTATTGATGAAGATAGTTTGAATTATTTTGGGATTTTAACCCTTTTAGAGTAAACAATTACATATTGTATTCATATGTAACTGTTTAGATATGTTAACTCATAAAATTGAGGTTGTATTGCTTCAGATTAGAATAAACAAAAACATAATTCTAGGAACTAGTTAGGTAATAATATATTTGTTTTAAGAAAAGAAAGAAAAAGCTTCCATTACTTCTGGATTATTGAACATATTTGTCCTAAAAAGTAATAAATCTATTGTTATTACCTGATAATATATAACTGAACAAGAATTTCCTTATTTCACTTATATATTCTAAGGCTATATGAATCAGAAGTAATAAGAAATATAACTGGAATGTAACATGATCCCACACAGTGTGTGACTATCAGAATGCAGTTACATTCAGTTATAAATATAGGTTTTTTATAGAGAACCATCTCTTAGTATAATAAATGAAGAGATATCAGGAATTAGGATGTCAGTCCATTGAATCTTCTTGGTCCATGGATGATGTGGCATAACGGCCTCTTTTGTGAGAATGATGATTCCCATTTTGTTCTGAAATTTTCTGGGTGCTGCCTGAAGGTGAAGATGATGCCATTCTTCTGCGTGTGGGAGTGTTGCTGCTTGTGGGTTCTGTCAGATTTAATTTTAAAAGGGTTTGTTGTAGTTCATCTGCTGATCTGCTTCTGTAAATTGTACCTTGGTAGTTAAATCTGACTGAAAAGGGGAAGCCCCATTGATACATAATGTTGTGGCGTTGCAGTTCCATTAGTTGGGGTTTCATGGATCGTCTTTTAGTAATAGTAAGTTGGGATAGGTCAGCAAAAATTTGATAATTGTGTCCTTGAAAATTAAGTTCCTTTTTTTCTCTTGCAGCAATTAGTATTTGTTCTTTCGTTCTGTAATAATGAAATTTTGTGATTATATCACGTGGGGGTCCATCTTTCTTTTTGGCTGTGAGGGCTCTGTGTACTCTGTCCAGTTCTAAACGTTCAATAGGGATATCTGGCTTTAGTTCTTGTAATAGAGCAGTAATAGTAGATTGCAGGTCTGTCACAGTTTCAGGTATTCCCCTTATGCGCAAGTTTGAACGTCTGGCTCTATTTTCGTAATCTTCGAGCTTAGTTTGAAGTATTAAATTCTCTTTTTTTAATTGTTCCAATTCTGTTATATTTTCTTGGGTTGTAATTTCAATTTCATCCATTTTTATTTCTAAGGCTGCGGTGCGGTTTCCCAGCTCTCTTATTTCTTTGGTTAGGCTTTTTGTTATTTGGTCTGAGGTTTGTTTTAAAGCCTTATGAAGCATCTTTTCAAATTGTAATAATATTACTGGGGATACTGAGGAGGCTTGTGGAGAAGTTTGTGAGAGGATTTGTTCTGTATCTGACTCAAATGGAGAGTCTTGCTGTGACATTTTCTGTCTGTGAGAGCGCCCTGATGCTGTATCTTGTGAGGTGACTGGAGCTGCTTCAGCTGCAGTGAGTGCCTGTGAGCTCTTTGTGAGGTGATTTTTATTTCTGCCATGGTTTCCTCCCAGTACCATATTTCCTGCCCAAACTTTCACAGTTTGTTCCCTGGGGCAAAAAGGTTCAAATGGATACCTTTTGAGCCTGCAGGCTCCGCTTTGTCCTTCTCTTCTCTCCTCAGCGCTGTGGAGCTCTAACAATGCATGTCTGCTCCGCTAGGCTCCGCCTCCTGCCCCCCCCTAAATTAATTTTTTTTATTTTTCAAAAAAATTTGGCCGCGGGGGACCCGAGAATTGGTCACTGCTGCCCCCATTTTTCTGTCCTAGGACTCTCCTCCATTTGGGTTACAGTGTGAGGGGCCTCCTCGATAAGACTTTGTGCCTCTGAGCCAGCAGATTTGCGTGCTCAGTACGCCATTGTTTTATCTTTATACATATATTAGTAATAATAACTTATTTTAAATATATGACACTTATTATTTCTTTCTTCTCCCATAATCTACTTCTCCTTTTTTCTTTTATCCAATCTTTCTCTGGGGTTTCTTTGATTCCGCACTTGATAACAGAAATATATCGATATATCTTATGTAAAAATTATATATGGCACCTTTAAATGTCCTAACCTTAAATGTCCAAGGTCTAAACATTCCTCATAAGCAAACTAAAGTATTCAGATCTTTATCCTCCTCAAAAGCCCATATAGTGTGCGCATTTTACTGAAACTTCAACCCCTAAATATTTTGGGACATGCTACCCCCAAGTTTATACTGCTTCAGCTAAATCAAAACACAGAGAAGTACTAATAGCATTTCACCAAGCTACACCTTTTTCCCTCATAACAGAGATCAAAGATCCAGAAGGCCGCTATCTCATACTTTTGGGACACCTATGTGATATCCCACTTACAATTGTTTCCTATTATGCACCTAATAAAAGACCAACATCATTCCTCTCTCACTTGCTACAAGTAATAGATTTGCATAAAATGGGCACACTTTTGATATGTGGTGATTCAAATCAAGTTCTATACCCCTATCTAGATAAATCCCCTACTCCAACCATATCCATCTCTCAATCTCGTATGTTTCAAAGACTTCTTCAACAACATTCACTGCTAGATTCCTGGCGTGAAATTAATTCTTCAAAACGTCAGTTCTCTTTTTACTCCCACCCACATAAATCTTTTTCCTGTATTGACCATATCCTAATATCTATAAGTATGTCACCAGAATTGCTCAACTCTTATATTAAACCTTATACTTGGACGGATTATTGTGCGATAATTTCAACCTTTACTTCTTTAATCCCAAAAGCTCAAGACCCCACATGGCACATAAACGATTCAATTCTCACACACCCATCACATTCATCTGACTTAGAATCAGCAATAAAAGAATATCTGGGAAACAATGATACTCCTGATATATCCCCACTGACATTGTGGGAAGCCCTTAGACCTGTTCTTAGAGGGGTCTGTTTACGACAAGTATCATACCTTAAAAAAGAAAAATGACAACTATAATAAAAACTAGAAAAAGAATTTAATGACTGCCACACAAATTTCCAATCAAATCCTACTCCAGTGTCAAAAGCACAACTTGATAAGGCAAGTTTAAATCTTGTCCTATTCCTATCAGAATTGGTGGACAAAACAATATGTAAATCTAAACATAAATTCTACTTTAAAGCTAATAAACCTGGCACCCTTCTTGCACGTGCGCTTCAAAAATTAAATAACCCCTTTAAGCCAATTTGCCTAAAAATACCTCATGATTAATACACTAGTAACCCAGTAAAGATATTACACGTCTTTCATAAACATCTTACTTCTTTACACAAAAAAGAAGGATCCTTCGACCAATCCTCAGCAGAATCATTTTTTTCACCAACTTCCAACCATTTCTCAAGTTCAATACGATAACCTTGAAAGTCCTATTGAACCTATAGAAATCGAAATAGCAATTAAATCCCTTAAGTTAAATAAACGACCAGGCCCTGACGGATTCTCGGCCCTCTACTATAAAAAAATTCACATATTCTTACTCCCATTCTGACAAAAGCATTTAACTCCCTACTTAACAAATAATCCTTCCGACCGGAAACTTTAACAGCAATAATTTTAATGATCCCTAAACCTCAGTCTGATGACTCATCTTGTACTAACTTTAGACCTATATCCTTATTAACCACTTGACCACTGGGCACTTAAACCCCCTTAATAACCAGACCAATTTTCAGCTTTTGGTGCTCTCACAGTTTTAATGACAATTACTCAGTCATGCAACACTGTATCTATATGAAATTTTTATCCTTTTTTTTCACACAAATAGAGCTTTCTTTTGATGGTATTTAATCACCGCTGGGTTCTTTATTTTTTGTGCTATAAAAGAAAAAAGACAGAAAAATCTGTAAAAAAAATGCATTTTTCTTCGTTTCTGTTATAAAATTTTGCAAATTAGTAATTGTTCTTCATATATTTTGGCCAAAATTTATACCGCTACATATCTTTGGTAAAAATAACCCAAATCAGTGGATATTATTTGGTCTTTGTGAAAGTTATAGAGTCCAAAAGCTATGGTGCCAATATCTGAAAATTGATCACACCTGAATTAATGACGGCCTATCTCATTTCTTGAGACCCTAACATGCCCAACATGCAGGGGAGCACCTTCAGGCATTCTGGAGCACCCAGGCCAACTCTGACATATCTCTCCTACATGTAAAAATCATCATTTATTTGTTAGAAAATTACATAGAACCCCAAAACATTATATATGTTTTTTTAGCAAAGACCCTAGAGAATACAATAACGGTCATTACAACTTTTTATCTTGCACGATATTTGCGCAGCAATTTTTCGAATGCATTTTTTTGGGAAATAAAACAGTTTTGTGCTTTAAAAAAAAAACAAAACAGTAAGGTTAGCCCAATGTTTTTGCATAATATGAAAGATGAAGTTACGCCGAGTAAATAGATACCTAACATGTCACCTTTAAAAATTGCACACGCTTGTGGAATGGCACCAAACTTTGCTACTTAAAAATCCCCATAGGCGACGCTTTAAAATTTTTTACTGGTTACAAATTTTGAGTTACAGAGGAGGTCTAGGGCCAAAATTATTGCTCTCGCTCTACTGATCGCAGCAATACCTCACATGTGTGGTTTGAACACCGTTTTCATATGTGGGCGGGACTTACGTATGCGTTCGCTTCTGCATGCGAGCACACGGACAGGGGCGCAAAAGTAATGGCGTCTCATCTTAATAATATAATTGGTTCATTAATAAGCAAAGATCAAGTAGGTTTCATCCCTTTACGACAAGCAGCAGGTAATGTCCGTAGAGCATCATTATTGATTCAAGCAGCTAAAACAAGGTGAATACCTCTGTGTCTCCTGTCATTAGATATCAAAAAAGCATTTGATACAGTGACGTGGCCCTACTTAAATTTCACTCTACAAAAATGGGGCTTTGGCCCTCATTTTCTTAGCTGGGTCACTTCACTTTATAATAATCCCAAGGCATATGTTAAATATGCAGGATACAAATCAGACATGTTTGACATAAATAGAGGAACACGTCAGGGTTGTCCTCTCTCCCCACTTTTATTTGCCTTACTCATTGAACCTCTTGCCCAGACTATCCGTACAGACCCCTCAATCAAGGGCATAGATTTAGCAGGCCATCAACATAAATTATGTCTATTTGCTGAAGATATATTAATTTTTACATCAAAAAAGGTTTTATTTTGTAATTAAACATATACAAACATATGTATCAGCAGGTTGACAGTGAATCAAAAACAAAGAAAGACAGACAGGACTATTTAGACTTTGAGGTATAACTGATCCTAGCTGAAATAAAGCCGAGGAAGACTAAGTCGGTCGGGACGATGTCCCGTTTATGTACTTAGTTGCATAAGGAATCTAGAACAGTTCTTACTTGCAAACAGAACGGTGGGTTGTGCAACCAAAGGGAAAGCCCTTATGACAGTATAATGTTATGATAGTACAATGGTAGAGACGGAAAGGAGTCAGGGGATTCCCATTTATACACCCAGCACCCCCAAGGGGATCAGACTGTGCTGGGTGGGGGCCTCGACCCTGGAGCCCCTCCCCCCACCATGTGTCTTAGGTTTGGCCCACAACGGTTCCTACTATCACCTGGAACTCCAGGCTGGTAATTCGTATGTGTTCCACTGTCATCTCATTTAGACAGAGGAAGATGAGGAGGGAGAACAGAAAAGGATTGAGAGAGTCAGGGAAAAGGGAGAGGAAAACAAGAGAAAAGGGTGTTGCTTATAGTTGTCTATCTTTAATAACCTTTTAGATTGGACTTGTAGGGTCTCAGTCTGGTCTACTGCCAGGGAGGAGGGAGATACCCATATACTGAGCCCACGGCTCCCATGTGGCCTCTAATTTAGTGCGGGAGTCTGATAGTATACTAGATAGTTTTTCTTGTGACGTGATCCATGAGATCTTCCTTTGGGCGGCCTTAATGGAGAGGTTTGGTAGCTTCCACACTCTAGCTATTGTAAGTTTAGCGCCCACTAGTATGAAGTGGATTAGCTTCCTAGTACAAGACGGGGTTTTTGGAATCTGTTCATTGAGAAGGGCTATTGTAGGAGATCTGGGCACCTGGCGACCGACCATCCTGTCTATAATGTTAAAGATTTTCCTCCAGAAGGGGCGAATCCTGGGACACTCCCACCAGATGTGGGACATTGTGCCTGTAAGATGGCATCCTCTGAAACACAGAGGATCTGCAGAGGCATACATGGACGCTAATCTGAAGGGGGTATAATAACATCTCGAGATAACTTTTATACTGGCCTCTGTGAGTGAAGTGTTCAAAATCCCCTTAAAGGATTTAAAGCAGGCCGTTTGCCAGGTCTCCAGATTCCAACTGAATTGTAGCTCCTTTTCTCATCTATTCATGAAAGGGGATTTAGAATCTGGGAGTACCAGTGATGAGTAAATGATCTATATTCCTCACCTCTGCTCCAGACCCTGTCCACACCATAGTTCATATGCTGTACATCTAGGCGGGATCAGTTTTTCCAACCATATGGTGTGCAGAAAATGTGAGATTTGATGGAATCTGAAGTGTTCTATTGTGGGTAGCTCCAACTTATTTATGTAATGCTTGAGGGGGAGAGGGCCCGCAGGAGAGAAGAAGTGCCCGATTTGGTACAGTCCCTTGTCCAGCCACCATTTGAATGCCACAATATTTTGTCCTGGGGGGAATTCAGAGTTGTTAAATAAATGGGATAGTGGTTTGCTGGTTGATGTTAGGGTTTTCGACTTTCGTAGCTTGTTCCAGAGCACTAGGGAGTGGGAAAGGGTCGGTGCCATTATCAGCGGATGGGATTTTGGGGGCGACCACATTAAAAAGTCTATAGTGTGATGGGGTATTGCTTGTCTTTCATTTCGGACCCAATCTGGTTTTTTGTATCTCGAGTATATGATTGAGATTTGAGCTAGTCTAGCTGCAAAGTAATATTGAAGTAAATTGGGGAGCCCAAGACCTCCCTTTTTTCTGTGGGTATACATGGAGCTTTGTGGAATCATATAGCCTGCCTTGCCCCAAGTGAATTGTAGGATCTTACTCTGAAAGGATTTCATATGGCCCCTGTTGATTGGGATGGGGAGGGAGCAAAATAAGTATAGGAGTTTGGGAAGAAGGGTCATCTTTATAGAATTTATCTTTCCTATCCAGGAGAGGTTATGGTTAGCCCATATTTTGAGATCCGTTTCCAGTTTCCGGAACATAGGGGGATAATTGTTATTATAGAGGGACTCTATTTTGGATGTTAAGTTGATTCCAAGACATTTAATATACTTGTCGTTCCACTTGAAGGGGAAGGATTTTTGAAGCAGGGATACAGTTTGTGGATGGAGCAATATATTCATGGCAAAAAAAATTGGAATAGTTCACTTAGAGCCCTGAAATTCTTGAAAATTCCTCTAAGGTCTGGCGTAAATTTGGCAGAGACGTGATGGGTGAAGTGAGGAATAGGAGAATGTCATCTGCGTAGAGTCCGCACTTGTGAGTTTGTGAGCCGCATCTTACTCCTTTTATGCTTGGGTTCTCCCTAATCGAGATGGCGAGGGTTTCAATTGCCAAGGCAAAGATTAGTGGGGCTAGTGGACAGCCTTGCCTGATGCCTTTTGAAATGTGGATGAGGTTCGAGTAGTGTCCTTGAAGGCGTATTCTCGCTTGAGGTTTGGAGTAGAGAGATCTGATTAGCCCCATGAATCTATCTCCAAACCCCCATCTTTCTAGCAGAGTGAAGATGTATGGCCAGGATACAGAATCCACGGCTTTTTTTAAGTCTAAGGAGAGTAACATACCTTCTTGTTTGGGTCGCCCCTCCCAGTTAGATTGAAGTATGGATATTATATTGATCGCCCACCTAATTTGGTCTGGGCCTTGTCTGCCCGGGATGAATCCTACTTGGTCTTTGTTTATATACTTAGTTATAAATGAGGCAAAACGATTGGCTAAAATTTTGGTTAAAATTTTGAGATCGCAGTTAATAAGAGAGGTCGGTCGATAATTGCTCACTTCCTCCGGATTTTTATCCGGTTTAGGGATCACCGCTATGAATGCGGAATTGAGTTGCAAGTCTAGAGGGTCTCCCTGGGTTTTGGCGTTGAAAAATTTGGCTAGATGCGGAGCTAAGGTGTTAGCAAAAGCCTTATAGTAAGGGTTAGACAATCCATCCAGCCCTGGGGCTGATCCACTTTTTAGTTCCTTAATAACGCTAAGAACTTCCTCTGCTGTGAAGGGAGCTTCTAATGAGTTTTTATGTTCCTGAGACAGATGCGGGATGAGTAATTTATCTAGGAAGGATTTGATGGTCTCAGTGTTTTTTGGAGGGGAGGCTGTGTACAGTTTTGTGTAAAAGGACTGAAAAGCGTCTAAAATTTTTTTCTAGATTTGCTGTGAGGCCATGTCCGGGTATTCTGATTTGGGGCATTCTGTTTAGTTGTATTCTGGGAGATAATTTGGCAGCCAGCATGGAGCCAATTTTATCCCTTTGTGTATAATGTTTGCTTTTGTTCCATCTTATGCTTTTTCAGCTTGTGCTGTGAGGGCTAAATTAAGTTCCAGCTTGATTTTATCAATTTGTGTGATGTTATTATGTGAGGGTTTTTTTGTGTTGGGATCTTAATATGGCATACTTCCTTTCCAGTCTCTCAACTTCAGCAGTTCTTTCTCTTTTTATTTGGGTGTACATTTGTATGATTTCCCTTCGGATGAAGGCCTTGTGAGCCGCCCAAACAGTTTCCATTGAGATGTCACCTGTCGTGTTGAGTTTGAAGTATTCTATTAATTACTTTTCTAGCATGGTGACTCTGATTGGATCCGTTAGAAGGGGTTCATTCAGTCTCCAGGGTTTTAGTCCTGATTTTTGGGTTGTAAGTCGTATGGACATGCTTACTACTGCGTGATCTGAGAGGATCGTGTCTCTGATTCGGGATTGGGTGACTGCAGGTATTGATTGTGTGTGTAGTAGAATATGGTTTATTCTGGCAAATGTGTTGTGGGGGGCCAAATAGTGTGTGTAATCTCTGGTGGCTGGATTCAGTTCTCTCCATACGTCAGTCAGTCCCTGAGTATGAATCAGTTTAGCTATTTTATGGCTGGCCTTGAGGGGGCATATTAATTGATGTCCCTGGGGCTTTGATCTGTCTAGCCCTTGATCAAAGGCGACGTTGGAGTCGCCTCCAAAGATGACTGTTCCCTCTAGCATGGGGTTCAGGGTGCGGAAAAGGCGGGCGAAAAATGTTACTTGTCCCTTGTTAGGAGCATAATACGACACTAATGAGTACAATTGTCCTTCAATCGTGCCTTTGACTAAGCAGAACCTGCCTTCTGTGTCCCTATAGTCAAAGGTCCATTGAAATTTGCAGGATTTGGAGAAGAGTATGGCTACTCCTTTTGTTTTGTTTTCTGCGTTTGCGAGATAAAATTTGGTATACTGCCCGTGGATGAACTTAGGACTGTACCGAACCGGGAAGTGCGTCTCCTGTAACATAATAACATCTAGTTTGAGGGATTTATAGAAGTTGAAGATTTTCTTGCATTTTAGAGGGGAGTTCAAGCCTTGCACATTGTGAGAGGCAATCCTTAGGATGTTTGGTGTGGGGCTAGCCATGGGAGCAGAGGGGAGGACTGTGGATACATTCATCATCACTTACCGTGGGAAGTCTTCTTTTGTAATTGGAAATACTTGTGGAGACCGCCTTGGGCCTTTTGTGGTTTATTCATGTTCCAGGAAACGGGGGTATCTGCTAAAGATATACTAGTTAGTGTTGTCATGATAGACAATAGAGGGGAGTAGACATGGAGATGGAAAGAAGAAAGAGAAGAAGGTTTTCTCCCTGAGAGAATAGTAGGTCCCGGGGGGAGAAAGAAACCCCGGGAGCTAATAAATCCAAAAAATGTTGGAAAATATCCGAGCTTGCCATCTCGGTTGTCCCAACCCCTGGAAGGCAAGCGGATTTCAGAGGATGGGCGGAGGCACATGTGTACCGCCCCAGACCAAGGGGCTCTATATACAGAGAAGAAAAACAATATAAGTCAGCTATGCTACATGCATTCACATATAGATGTCAGGAAGGTATACTAAGGAAAATATTTCAACCTGAAAACAGAATTGAGGAAGAAAAACTATCCAAACAGAACTTTGACTTTGAACAATTAGGTCCATCATTTGTCACACCAGAAGGATTTCTTGTTATTCCATGTGTCCATTATATCAAATTAGGACAACTACAATGATGTATGGGGAAATACAAGGCCCTTGGGGACCGAGAGTTAAACGGGGGTGGTGGGGGGAATGGGTAGGGGGGGGACCGGGCGTTAGCAAATGGGAGGTTGTATGATCTACAGTTCTAATAACAATATAGCTGTGAAAAGCAGATTACACCTTTTCTACGAGACAAGTGCGTCTGTTCGTAAACCTGTAGGATAAAACAAGAACCGAACAAAGCGGAAAAAAAAAAAAAAAATTTTGTTAGACTATGCCGCATAGTGCACTTAGAAGCAAACAACAATAATGTGGGAGTAGGTTAAAGGCTTGTAGTTTTAGGGGGCCTTAAGTAAAGTGTCAGGATAACTGACAAGCAATAAGGCAAATAGGTGAGTCCAGGATCCGTTGTGGCGGCCTTCAGGTAGGGCCGTTGTCTCCTGATCTTCTCGACTTCTGCTTTGACCATAGAGGGGTCGGAGGGCTGACGGGTGGAGGCCTCTTAGTTGAGCTTGTGGAAGCAGAGGACGTGTCCATTTCTGCATCATGTGAAATGATCTTCAGACGTAGTAGAAGCTTTTCTCCTGCAGCAAAATTGGAAAAAGCATGTTTTTGGCTTTTGTATGTAAATTGAACCGCAAACGGGAATGCCCACTTGTATTTTATGTCTTTCTGAGCCATGGCATCTTCTTTGGATGGTTGAGGGTACAAGATCCGCAAAAATCTGTATCTTGTGGCCTTGACATGTCACCTGGGTTAAAGTGCGTGCCTGTTTCATCATGTCTTGTTTGACGGCATAGTGATGCGGTTTGACAATTATGTCTCTGGGCAAACCGTCTTTACTGGGGGGACCCAGAGCTCTGTGGGCCCTGTCCAGCTCCAAGCCCTGCGGATTAATGTTAGGGAGCAGAGTTTTGATTAGGTCTTGGGTTGCTGCAGATACATCCGTCACAGTCTCTGGTAGTCCCCTGATCCTGAAGTTATACCATCTGCACCTGTTTTCAAGATCGTCAATGCGTGATAAGGCGTTATCTAGTTGGTCCTGTAGGGTTGGATCATATCAGTATTTTGGTTAGAAACTGTGGCAGTGCGTTCCAGTTTATTTTCTATCGCCTCCATTCTGGAGCCTATGTTTTGCACGTCAGATTTGATTTCCCCTGTTATTTTAGCTGCCATAGTGGCCAATCCTCTTTCCAGGAGGATGGAGAGCTTGTCATATAGATCTGCTGTGGAAAAGCAGTGATCTTGTGGTTGCAGGCCTGGTATGGGGAGGTCAGAGTGTAGTGGCCTGTTAAGTCCTGAGGGGGAGAAAGCCTGATCAGCCATAGTGTGGCTTATGAGTGATTCCGTGGAGGCAGGAGAGGGGGTAAAGACCTGCTGATAGTTCCCAGGCATAAGAGGGGTGTATGTCAGGGTGGCTGGGGTGAGGACTTGCCTGTAATCCTGGGCCCCTTCTGTGTTGGGAACATGAGGCTGCTTGCTTGCCTCAGCCGCGGCGGCCATCTTGGTACACCCAGCGTGGGTGGACGCCTCGAATTGTGGGCCCAGGTCGCGGCGGGCGGCCGTGATATTCATCCGGGGGGGTCACCAGGGGTTCGGGCGGCGGGTCTCCTCTATGTGAGCCTTCCTGGGGTGTGCAGAGCCATGCTGGGGGCTCCGTTGGTCTGGCAGGGTGCAGAGGATCAGGCTCTGGTGGCCATCTTAGATCCCTCGCACATGCGCACCACGATATATTAATTTTTATGTCTTCCCCTCATATTTCTGCTCCCAATCTTATAAGCAAACTAGATTACTTTGCCCAAATTTCTGGACTAATTATAAACTCACAAAAATCAACAGCTTTACATTTTTCTTTACCCACGCAAACACTACAACAAGCTCAAACATCTCTCCCTTTTACATGGTCAACGTCTCACCTCACATATCTAGGTATTACTCTTACCCCCAATCTATCTGATATCTTCTCTGCTAACTATCCTACACTACTACTAAAAATTACTAATTTTCTTAAACAATGGTCCTCTTTGCCAATATCATGGATTGGTAAAATAAATGTAATAAAAATGGCTGTATTACCTAAAATGTTATATCTCTTTCGTGTATTACCCATTCCTATCACGGCATACTTCCTTAGGAACCTACAACGTAAAACACAAGCATTCATATGGAGCTCCTTAAAATCTCGCTTACCTACCCACACTCTTTATCTTTCTAAACTTAAAGGAGGATTAGGTTTCCCTAATTTTACTGATTATTTCCATGCAGCGCAAATAGCACATATTCCTAAATATATCACACGAAACATGAGATCCCCCTCTGGGTAGCGATTGAATCAATCAATGGTCTACCTCTTCTGACCATAAAATAATAAAAAATAGGATTACTAAACATACAATTGCTATATGGCAGGGATATGCAATTAGTGGACCTCCAGCTGTTGCAGAAGTCCCATGAGGCATAGCGAGACTCTGACAGCCACAAGCATGACACCCAGAGGCAGAGGCATGATGGGACTTGTAGTTCTGCAACAGCTGGAGGTCCGCTAATTGCATATCCCTGCTATATGGGATAGATTCAAAGTAATCAAAAGACTACAATCTCCGCATATACCTCTTGTATCATTTATTAGAAATCCACTTTTCTACCCAGCTCATAAATCTCCTAAAACTTTAAAAAAATGGATTTCTGCTGATTTAACACAACTCTATGACCTGATAACGACAACTTCACTTAAAACATTTCCTGAAGTATGTGAAACCCATCAATTTCCAGATTCAGAACTCTTTCGTTAGCTACAGATCAAAACATTTTTATGCCATTTATACAAGGTAGAGATAATCTATGTGACATAACGCATTTTGAACGTATTTGTAAAAATGACCCCCACTCAAAGGGGCTTGTGTCAATGTTGTATAGTCACCTGAATGCTTTGCCTGATACAAAAACACCCTCCTATGTGGAAAAATGGGAGAATGAGCTTGGTTTTCACATGGACTCATCCAAATGGGATACAGTCTGGGCCAATACAAAAATATCTTCTCATAATGTAGTAACCTTAGAGGCGAACTATAAAGTACTTATGCGTTGGTATCTGGTCCCTGTTAGGATCGCATAATATGTTCTACAATACTCTCCACTTTGCTTTTGCGGCTGTGGTGATATAGGAACACATTTTCATATCTTTTGGGATTGCCATATAGCAAAAAATTATTGGAAAGAAATATTCCTAATGCTCTCTAAATTTTTCAAGAAAACTATCATCCCAGATCCGACAATTGCGTTTCTAAATTTAAAGCCTACCCAAATCTCCTATACACAATTTAAACTCCTCCTACAAATTACCACAGCCGCAAAGCAGACCCTCGCCAAAGCATGGAAGTCCTCATCATTAATGCTTTCTGAAACTACGAATAGAATACATCAGGCATTGATCCTCTCGAAAACAGATGCCATGTCCAACGATAACATACCTAATTTGAGAAAATTTGGAGTCCTTGGGTGACCCACTTTCTTTCTCCTAATTTTGACAATTCTTTACTAAGACCTTGGTAACTATATAACTTTGTCTTGAATAACTGATAAAAAGATACTATGTACATATTGTATATATGGTATTAAGGCCTTGTAGGATTTTATCCACCAGCTCAGTATCCGGAAAGTCTCTTGCCCAATTGGCCGCTAATGAGGCTGTGAGAGGGGGAGTGGTTTTCAGAAGAAGAGGTTGGTAAATGTCTGAGATTTTGTATGAGTCCTCAGATAGAAGGATATCCATGAAAGATGATTTGAACCTTTTATGGTCATCTCTGCAGGCATTTTTCAGAAAGCTGATGCATTGTCCATATTGGAAGGCATGTGACGGTGGGAGTGAGAATTTGTCAGCTATAGTTTGAAAATTGATAGAGCGACCAGTCTCTCTGTCACATAGTAAAGAGAATTTGGTGAGGCCTTTTTGTTGCCATGTGACATAGGGTTGATGTTCCAGACCTGGATGGAAGCTTGGGTTTCCTTGTATCGGAAGATGGCTAGAGATGAAGGGTGGTAGTTTGAGGCTTTTCCTCACTTCTTTCCAGGCAATTGCAGTGTCCCGTAGCAGGAGGTTGTGCTGAAGTGATGGTGGAAGGGATTTCCACCTGCAGTGAAGGAGGGCTGCCAAGGAGTAAGGGTGTGTCAAAGCGGTTTCCAGATAATAATTGGAGAAGCGAGACCATATTGTATATAAAGAGGACTTTATGGGCACAATAATCACTGTAGTTGATATAATTAAAATTCAATTTATTAAAGATTGTTTAAAAATATAAAAAGACAAAGACAGAAATCAGTTCATGGCCATACATTTACAGTATATACATCCATACAAAGCTCTGTATTGTAGACATCAGTTGCACAATCGTTGTAATAAACAATTTACATACAGTTGTATTGTGATTGAGAGGGAGCTATGCAGGGATAGTAATCAGTGACAAGGACTTGCTCAACATGTTACACGCCAGAGCGCTTCTTCAGGAGCACAGAACAGATTACTAGAATATATAAGACATACAGTAAATAAGATGAGATGGAATGAAATGAAATGGAATGTGATCCTGAAGAAGCGCTCTGGCGTGTAACATGTTGACGTGGGGTTCGGCGTGGGCCGAACACCCCCCGGTTCGGTTCGCACCAGAACATGCGAACAGGCAAAAAATTTGTTTGAACAAGCGAACACTGTTAAAGTCTATGGGACACGAACATGAAAAATCAAAGCGCTAATTTTAAAGGCTTATATGCATGGTATTGTCTTAAAAAGTGTTTGGGGACCCGGGTCCTGTCCCAGGGAACATGTATCAATTGATAAAAATGGCATGGGATTCCCCCACAGGTAAACCCTGAACCAAAATTAAAAAAAAAAAGGCCCTTCAGGTCTGGTACGGATTTTAAGGGGAACCCCACGCCAAAATTTAAAAAAAAAATTACGTGGGGTCCCCCCAAAAATCCATACCAGACCCTTATCCCAGCATGCAACCTGGCAGGCCGCAGGAAAAGAGGGGGTGAGAGAGCTCCCCCCTCCTGAACTGTACCAGGCCACATGCCCTCAACATTGGGAGGGTGCTTTGGGGTAGCTCCCCAAAGCACCTTGTCCCCATGTTGATGGGGAGAAGGGCCTCATCCCCACAACAGTTGCCAGGGGTTGTGGGGGTCTGTGGGTGGGGGGCTTATCGGAATCTGGAAGCCTCCTTTAACAAGGGGACCCCCAAATCCCAGCCCCCCCTGTGTGAAATGGTAATGGGTACAAATGTACCCCTACCATTTCACAAAAAAATGTGTGAAAATGGTAAAAAAAACACAATACACACCTTGGGACAAGTCCTTTATTAAAAAAAAAAATAAATAAATAAAACTGTCCCATGGAGTCTTCTTCTTCTTCTTCTTGCGCTTCGACGGACCAAAAAAAAAAAGCTGCACGTCGCCTACGATCTGCCTCCATGGGAGGCACCTGCCGTAATGACTGATACAACAAAATATACTCTCTTATCAGAAGCAAGTATTAACAGCGCTAGTTCAAGTGGTCTAAAATGAGTTGTAATGTCACTAAACTCACAAATAAATAAAAATGGACATGAGGTTAGTCATCATAAAAATATATACCAAGAGTCCAATGCAGTATACAGGAACCAGCAGTCCCTAAATAAATAGTTCATAGAGTACCAAAATAGTGTGTAAACACTGATAATATCCGCTGCATAAACTCAAAGGTAACATGTAAATAGTTCATTGCATCAAGAGGACAATAATCGCAGTCAAGGAATGTAATTCTTCAGGAGTGCACATATCCAACTAGACCATCACCACATCACCGTGTGAATAACCCTTTTGGATGTGAGCTTACCAGAGGTAAGACAAAGACAAGCCTGTCATCTCCTTTACTCTTTCAGATCTGCTCCTCCACCACCAAATTCACTCAGTCCTCCTCAGTCAGGATCTCCGCCATCCTCTTTTTGAACACTGGCCGATCTTCTCCGGAGAGAGATCTTCTCTTGGAGACTCACTCAGTCCTCCTCAGTCAGGATCTCCGCCATCCTCTTCTCGAACACCGGCCGATCTTCTCCGGAGAGAGATCTTCTCTTGGAGAAGATCGGCCAGTGTTCGAGAGGTGGATGGCGGGGATCCTGACTGAGGAGGACTGAGGGAATTCGGTGGTGGAGGAGCCGATCTGAAAGAGTAAAGGAGATGACAGGCTTGTCTTTGTCTTACCTCTGGTAAGCTCACATCCATAAGGGTTATTCACGCAGTGATGTGGTGATGGTCTACTTGGATATGTGTACTCTTGAAGAATTACATTCCCTGACTGCATTTATTGTCCTCTTGATGCAATGAACTATTTACATGTTACCTTTGAGTTTATGCAGCGGATATTATCAGTGTTTACACACTGTTTTAGTACTCTATGAACTATTTATTTAGGGACTGCTGGTTCCTGTATACTGCATTGGACTCTTGATATATATTTTTATGATGACTAACCTCATGTCCATTTTTATTTATTTGTGAGTTTAGTGACATTACAATTCATTTTAGACCACTTGAACTAGCGCTGTTAATACTTGTTTCTGATAAGAGAGTATATTTTGTTGTATCGTTATGGTTTTATTTTTATAACAGCAGCTTGCAATCAATCTTAGTGGATTTATTTCCATCCCTGATTTATTTTACTGTGAGCGCTTGGACCTGAGCTGCTTGGCAACTCTGGTATTTGTTTTTTTGCCGTAATGACTGGCTGCTCTCAGGCGACAGCTCTTTTATAACTGAGGGCGGGGACATACAATGACATTGCCGGGTGACCTTGCCCCCCTCTGACGCACGGGGACATCCCTATGGCTTTCCCGTAGCATCAGAGGGGGACCGGGCCACCTGGTCCGCCCCCCTCTGATGCACAGGGACATCCCTATGGCTTCCCCGTAGTGTCAGAGGGGGGCAGGGCCACCCGGTTATGTAATGTTACGTACTGTATATGGATTTTGAGGGGGACCCCCACGCCATTTTTTTAAAAAAAATTGGCGCAGGGTTCCCCTTAATATCTATACCAGACCTGAAGGGCCTGGTATGAAATTTGGGGGGACCCCCATGCATTTGGGGGAATCCCATGCTGTTTTTGTCAATGAACATTTATGTGTATTGCCGGGACCGACAATTCATTATAGCTGCGAATACTTTTAAATTACTTTTTTTCCTTTAGACATGTCATTTTACTCTTGTACTGTTGTAAACATGGGAAACGTGTGCCACTTTACAGGCATACTATAGACACCCCCCCAGGTATGAAATTTAAAGGAATATTACACTTTTATTGTTTTACTTTAAGCATTATTAAAATCACTGCTCCCGAAAAAACTGACGTTTTTAAAACTTTTTTTGCATTGACACATGTCCCCTGAGGCAGGAACCAGGTCCCCAAACACTTTTTATGAAAATACCATGCATATAAGCCTTTAAAATTAGCACTTTTGATTTCTCCCATAGACTTTAAACGGTGTTCCGTGGCTTTTGAATTTGCTGCAAACAACCCAAATTGTTCGCTATTCGGCAAACAGGCAAAAAGCCGATGTTCGAGGGAAACGTATCAGGACCATCCTTATCTACAAACTAGGGCTAACCTACAAGAAAATAGTTAAGTACAAAACAGCTTCAGCAAGTCAAAGTGAGGAGGGTCAGGAAGGAGAACTCTCTAGTAAGTACAAAGCAGGAAGTGTTTATAAAACAAGCAGAATTTATCGGTGAAAGATTTGTCCAAAAGGGATATCGATCTAGCTTTATTAAGGAAAAGATTAAAGATGTAGGGGCCTTGGACAGAAGGAAACTGATTGAGGATTCAACTAGAAATAATGAATCTCTAAATGCTGTACCACTAGTGATGGATTACAGCATGCAGCATAAACAAATAGAAAAAATATTCAAGAAATATTGGAACATTGTGAAAGCTGATCGACATCTAGGAACAATATTACCAGAAAAGCCAAAATTCACGTATCGAAGAGAGACAACTTTGAGGGATCTTATTGCAAAGAATGTGCTGGATCCCCCTTCCCAAAAAAAGTTTTTCTTTTTTGATGGAAAAGTGTTTTATCCCTGTAAGACATGTTATACATGTAAACATACAGATGAAATAAAGAAGAAAGAATCTAGTTTCAAATCCACCATTACTGATAGAGAGCACGAGATAAAAGAGTTTATATCCTGTCGAACAGAAGGGGTGGTGTACCTTCTGGAATGTCCGTGTCAGATCCAGTACGTTGGACGAACCAAAAGGGAACTTTGGAAGAGACTTAGGGAACATACCCAAAATATAAAGAATGTTTACCCAAAACATAGTCTGTTTAGACACTATGACCAGTTCCACAAAAGAGACCCCTCCTCTTTGAAAGTATGGGGAATAGATAGATATAAACCCCATTGGAGGGGTGATAACAAAGTAATTAAACTTAGTCAGTCAGAATCTTTGTACATTGGCGCCATTAGGACATAATGTGGAATTCGATCTCAATTGTTTTATTTCAGATTATTGAATATTATTTTTTCATTTTTTAGTTCCACTCTCTCTTAATATTTTCAATCCCCTTACCTTCTCCTATTCAAAATCATGGAAATTGTCATTACCATTGTTTTTTCCTGCCAATCAATGAATATATTAACTACTAGTTTTTATTAGATGGCCTGCATTATGAGCTGTTATCACTTGATTTTATGATATATTAGCTTGATTTTAGCTTAAGTGCACCCGGCCCTTATGAGTTTTTAAGGAATAAGTTCTCTAATTTACTTATAATTGATTGGTTCACTTCATTTTAGTAGCTATACCTTTTTAAATATATTGCATTGATTTTTAATTGTGGCGTGATATTTAGCTAATTGTTGCAATCTTGTTATCGATTTATTTCTATTTTTATTTTTGCTATAACCCAGGAGTACTTATTTTGTCCGCTAGATGGCAGTTTTAATGCCAACAGTAGATATTAATTCATGTGGATGTTTGCAATATATTGCTGCCCGCTAGAGGGTGTACTTTATTGAATATACCATTCTTTGTATTTATTTATTTAATATCAATTGTATTATTATTTGGGAACTGTTTTTACTATATGAAAAGCCATTACTTGGAATCCTTATGCCGTTATATGCTGAGCAGGAGCTACCATTATGCCGTTATATGCCAAGCAGGAGTTACCATAGTAACCTCCCTGCTATATGAGTCATCCCCGTCACACCCGTCTCTATACCCTTTGAGAAAGTGACGTGACAGTCACGCAACGCGTCAGAGAAGAGAGGCGGGTCATGTTTGGCTTCCCGATCACGGCCGGGTTCGGGAAGCAGTTGTAATGCTCGCAGTTGCTATGCTCGTTTGACATTATTTAAATGTAAGTGGAATACCTTTAATAAATGTGTTGTTTTTAAATACTATACCATGGAGTGCTTCCTCCCCTCTTTTACATGAATCACATTGCTTAACTGATGGTCGGGGGCGCCCTGAGAATGGAGTGCGTTTTAAGACAGGAGACCCCTAGGGGAGCTACCGTTAAGGGATTCGTGGAGCCGATTGGATTGTCTATAGTTGCTAATAAGGCTGTTATCGTTCAGCCATGAGGTGAGAGGCTGGGGGGACCACATCTTTCTATACACCTAAGATTGATTGCTGGGACCGGAATTCTTTTTTTTTTTTTTTAAATATTTTTTATTGAAGCTTTTCAATATACAGTTCACAGTAGTATACCATGCAAGGTATTTCTTAAATAGTATTACAATTGAACAAAGATCATTTAACATATCTTCATAAATTTCCTAAAACTATAACATACAGCCTGTGCGAAGATGTGTGATGATTATTTATATTCAACATATTGATGTGTTGCTAAGCACTAGTTTGAGCTGAAAGGCATGTATTTAAAAATATTAGATTACCAAAAAAAAAATTTTTTAACAGAAAGAATAGGGACTCTGGCTCCCTATCATATGAAAAGAAAATACAAGAAAAAAGGAGGCAATCAGATTTTTCACGTCCCATTGTTTATTCAAGCGGGGTGTATTTCCATCCATATTTGCAATATTCTGTTCATGTTTATAAGCGTCATCTACTTTTTTAACAACTTCACTGATATTTGGTGAATTGATAGACTTCCATTTGCTAGTGATTGTTAATCTGGCTGCCATCAAAATCTGTAGCACCACTGGTCTAAGAGAAGGTGGGTATTGGTCTATATGGATACTTAGTATGGCCAATTCTGCGTTACCTTTCTTTTTTTTTTTTTTGTTAAATATTTTTATTGGTTTTTAAACAAAGGTAATAAGGAAGAAAAAGGGAGATCAAAGCATAAGGGCAATTTAAATACATTAAAGTATACATTTGCGGACGCAGCCGCTAATAATGTGAGAGAAAAATTAAAGTTGTTATATATAAACTGTGATAGTAGATAATATAGTAAGGGGAAATATTCAGTTATGCAGTAAAGAAGTAATACATTAGTGATTTTGTTACTGAGTAATAATAATCCTGGTTTACATTTTAACATGGATAATGGTAGATATAGGGTGGGTAGGGATGAGAATTATCTAATCATGAGTTTCATCTGGTAGAGCTCATTTTAAGCTTGGTTCAGGTGGTTATAAATGTGAATAGGTATTGGTAGAAGGGGTTTGTAGGGGATAAACGGGAGAGTATTAGTGTGTGGGCTGTTGTGAGTTCTGTCAGTAAAAGGTATAAATTTTGTGAGTATCATCTTGGGTTTGGAGAGCTTTGGGATTCAGCATTAGTAGAAAGGGAAAGGGAGGGAACAGCGAGTATCAAGGGTGAAGTAAGTATACAATATCATAGTTATCTTCACAGCATCCATACTGCTTTCATTTGAGGTATTTTTTTGTATTCATCAGTGGTAGTAAAGTGTATCCAGCATGTCCATGTTTTGGTGAACTTAGACTGTGTTTCTTTGGCCTGATGTATGAGGTCCTCCATGACCATTGTTTTTTGTATGCGTGTAAACCATTCTGCTATGGAAGGCTGGTCAGTTGAGCGCCATTTGAGGGGGATACACATCTTGGCAGCGTTCACCATGTGCTTGGCCAGAGATCGGAAGTAGGTCGACAATGGTGACGTGGAATGATGGAGTAGGAATAATGCAGGGTTGAAGTCTAATGTGTAAGTAGTTATTTGGCTGATCAATTTGTGTACTTCTTTCCAGAAGGGTTGGATTTTTGTACATGACCACCAGACATGTAGGAACGATCCAATCTCTGTTTTACATCACCAACAGGTTTGGGTAATTGACGGGTCAATATGATGCAACGCCAGTGGTGTTCTGTACCATCTGGACAGTACTTTAAAGGCGTTTTCCTGTACTTGCACATTGATTGATCCTTTGTGGGTCAGGGTATATATTTCCTCCCATTCTACGTCTGTAAGGTTTGCCGAGAGATCGTGTTTCCATTGTCTGGTGGTCCAATGTTTCATTGGTGTGCAGGCGGTGAGTAGGAGTGCATATGTTTGGGATATCAGGTGTTTTTGGGGTTACCCACTGGAGCATAAATTTTCAAATGTGGTGGTCTGTCTGGACCAGTCTGGTTTGGGTTTAGGTTTGCTGAAAAAGTGTCTCAGTTGGACGTATGTCCAGAATGGGAAGGATTCTATGTTCATTTTTGACGCCAGCGCGGGTTGGGATAAGAAACGATTTTCTTCAAAAAAGTGCTCTGCTCGTACAGTAGGGTGGGGCCAATGGTCTGCTAAAAAGGTGGAATGCATTCCTGGCAAAAAATCTGGGTTCAGCCGTAATGGGGTCATTGGGCCATTAAGTGAAGAGATTTTGTGGAGATTACAGGTTGTGTGGAAGGAGGCCAATGTTGGGTTGATTAGTGGGTGATGTTTGGATTCAGGGGGGATATTAGGTTTAGTGATCCAGGGGAGATGAGATAATGGGAGTTCTGAGAATGATTGTTCTATGTGGATCCAGTCTTTATGTTTGGAGTGTATGTTCCAATCCACAATTCTTGTAAGATGGCATGCTTGTTGGTATTTACGTAGATCAGGAAGACCTATGCCACCTAAGAGTTTAGGGGTGGTCAATCTCAGGAAGCTAAGTCTCGGGCATAGTTTATCCCATACGAATGTCGTACAGGCGTTTTGATAAGTTAAAAAGAATGTTTTTGGGAGTTTAATGGGAATAGTTTGCAAAATATATAAGATTCTGGACAGGATGTTCATTTTGATGATTGCGGCTCTGCCGAACCAAGAAAAAAGTCCTGTGGACCATTTTTTTAAGTCTAATTGTATTTTCTGTAAAATTGCAGCGTGATTTAGGGTGTAAAAGTCTTTTAAGGAGGTCGGTAAGAAAATACCTAGATATGGGATTGCTCTATTATTCCACGAAAACGGATAGTTGAGTTGGCATTGTTGACAAATTTCAGGGGTGAGGGAGATATTAAGGGCTGTCGATTTCGAGTAATTTATTTGGAGGTTAGAAAGGGTATGAAAATTTTGAAAGTCTTTAAGGAGGTTGGGTATTGTCGTGAGCGGGTCTGTGAGAAAGAGGAGTATGTCGTCCGCGAAGGCAGCTATTTTATATGTGCGTTGTTTGATAGTAATTCCCTTAATGTCTTGATTGGCTCTTATGCGTCGCAGGAAGGGTTCCAGGGATAAAATAAAAATAAAAGGGGAGAGTGGGCATCCCTGATGGGTTCCATTCGACACGGAGAAGGCGTCCGACAGGTGGCCGTTTATGTGGACTTTGGCAGTAGGGTTAGAGTAAAGGGCTGATATGAAATTCAGCATTGTTGGGGGAAGACCTATCATCCGTAGAGTTTCTAACATATAGTCCCATGCCACTCTGTCAAACGCCTTCTCCGCGTCGAGAGAAAGCATAAATCCGCTAGAGTGGTTAGATGTAAGCCAATGGTGTATATTAAGAGCTTTCAGAGTGTTATCTCTCGCCTCTCTTCCCGGAACAAAGCCAACTTGGTCCAGATCTATAAGTTGGGGTAATAGTGGTAGGAGACGGTTCGCTAAAGTCTTCGCATACCATTATAAGTCAACATTAAGAAGCGAGATGGGCCTGTAATTGGTAACAAGGAATGGGTCTTTGTCTGGTTTTGGAATTACAGCTATATGGGCAGTTAGAAGGTCTCGAGGCGGTGTCGTGGGGGTCGCGAAGGAGTTAAAGGCGTTTACAAAGAAGGGGGTGAGTATTTCTGCGTAAGTTTTATAGTAGCCGACTGTCAAGCCATCGAGGCCGGGGCTTTTACCTGATTTTAGTTGTTTCAGAGCTAAGTCTATTTCTTCTCTGGTTAGGGGGGAGGCTAGATCTTGGGCCATGGAATCAGAGATAGGGGTAGGGCCATAATGTTGCAAAAAATCGACTATCATTTCTGTTCTTTTGTTTTTATCTGTGGAGGAATTAGATGGGTGAAGGTTATATAGTGTACTATAATATTGGACAAACTGTCGTGCGATGTCTGGAGTTTTGTTAAATTTGCATCCCGTCGGGTCAGTGATGGAATGAATCGTTGTGTAAGCTCTTGTCACTTGTAAAGCCCGCGCAAGCATTTTACTGGCTTTGTTGCCGTATTCATAAAACATTTTTTGGGAAAGGATATATTTACATCGAATTTAGGAGTCTAATATATCTAGTAAGTCTTTTCTAGTTTGAATCAGTTCTGTCATAGTGGAGAGGGCTTGTGTTTGTTTTTGAGCGCCTTCTAGCCTATGGATTTTGTTGATGAGGTCTGAGTATTGTTTTCTGCGTGCGCGATTGCGTTTAGCAGCCTCTGCGAGTAGGACTCTTCTGATTACACATTTATGTGCTTCCCAAATGGTAAGTGGGGACGTATCTGCTGAAATGTTCTCTTGGAAGAAATGTTTGAGATTGGATTCGACTTCTGCCGCGATGGAAGGGTCATTCAGTAATGATGGATCCAATTTCCATGTTTGTGAACGGGGTGTCGTGTTTGGGATTTTAAGTGTTAAAGAGATGGAGTGATGATCTGAGATAAGCATGGGGTCAATGGAGGTTTGGTGGATTAGAGGGGGCCCCTGTGCAATGCACAGAATGATCGTCTGGTGGGGATGCGTTCACTCTGCAAAGACATTATCGGTTTAGAGGTGTTTTGCTCTTGTCACCCCTGGTATGCCTGATCAACATGTTTGGGGTGCCATGACCTACACCTGCATATAATCTCTCATCCATGCACGAGGAACTTTAGTCATCGTCATTTAGTATATTGTATCATGTCCTGTAGTAATTGGTTGTTTTGTGTTCTGCTGTTAAATCCTTATATGGTCACTCACATCCTGTGAGGTCACAAGCTTTGTAAGAGGTGTTTGGCTGTTGGAGGCGGAACCCTCGAGCTTTTGGGACCTCCTATTGATATGCTAATAAAGTGGCTCACGCAGACAGCTAAGGGAGGCTGGCTAGCAGTGTGTGTTTTTGGAACTTGAACGAAGAGGATGTGATTATTTGTCTAGTTGGTTGGATGGGGCACACACCAGAGGATGGATACGATCAAAAGGTGAGATGGTATTATATCATTTAGACGAAATTGTTATTATGATTAGAAACAGGAGATTTGGCTGTGTGCTTTGTGTACAACCAAATTTCGCTAACAGCATGGCGAGCCAGGTAGGAGTGAACAGAACCTCCTTCAGAATCGGATCATTAAAATGTGCTGGGGAGGGTCTGCTTCGCAAAAAGAACAAATTTTTCGTCTTTTGAAAAAATGCTGGAAGTTTGATCGTATGTCTGGTGTGTGCCTGTGTGTGTGTGTGCCTGCCTGTGTGTGTGATTTGTATTTTGAATCTTTGAGTAAGGAGACTGTGTGTGTGTGTGTGTGTGTGTGTGTCTGATGCTGTGTAACAAGTTTGTAATGCATATGAGAAATATAAATGTATGAATTGATATTATTTGCAGCCTGTAATGTGTGTGTGGCTGAGTAGTTTTGTAAGTAGCTGAACCTGTTTGTAAAGATGAGTTTAGTGAAGGGGCAGGCATTGTTGTTTTTGTATTGAAAGGGACTACGCCCTGGGGGAAGGGAACTATAATGTTCTGAAAGACATTGCAAGCATTCACTGTCTGTATCTTTCAATGTTTTGGTTCCTGTGAAAGCTGTGAACTGAGTTTGAGTGTATGTTACAGCCGTGTAATTGTGGGTTATGTGGCTTGGTTGTTTCATTGGATAGCATGTGTTCCTAAGTTGTGCTTTTTGTAACTTTAACACTTTTAAATGTTTGTCTAAGCGTTCATTTAGTATCTCAAATGTGTAAGTTTTTGGGGAGACATTTTTGGTTTTGGCAGGAAAATGGTTTTTGTCTGCTACTTCCTTTTGTTCTCTTGTTGTTGTTGTCTACCATGTGACTACGGTTGGCCATTTTCTTTTCCTTTGTGTGTGAACTTTGAAATGTTTATCCATCTTGGTCAGTTTTGGTGGGAAAATGCGCCATTTTGTTGGGGTCTGGCCTTTGTTGTGGTCACCATGTGCATCGGCAGCCATTTTGAAGACCTGTGAGCTCCCCCTGGAGCTGCTCCATTGTGTATTCATTTGTGTGTGCAAAGCCATGTGCTTTAAGCTACAATCTGGCTTTTAGGCACCATTTTGTGAATTATTGGTTTTAAGTTGAAATGCCTGTCGCATATCCAAGTGCCCATGCATTGTTGGGACATCACAATAGGAGCTGTTTACACACTGTGGGGGTCTCAGGTTTCTAGGTAATAACATGGGGGGAGTTCTAACTCTCAGAGTCAAATAGTGTATTGTTTAAGAAATCCTGGTTTGTCTTGTCATTTGTTAATGTCGGCCATTTTTCTGTAGTCCTGGTTTCATTCGCCATTTTGCCATGGACCGATTTTCGATTGCTGCAACTGCCTTTTTGTTTCTGCTGATTTTAGTCTTGAGCGAAATATCTCTGGGTTTGTACTGAATTCCAGTTCCAGTAGAATCATTTAGGTTTTTATACCAGTTGTTTTAAAGAAGTTTATGTTTCTAGTGAAGAAATCTCGATTTTGGCGGGATCAACAACTAAATTTCATGTGTTAATGGCACCATTTTGTTTGTGGCTGCCGTGGAAGGGAATAGAACTCCTTCAGCCATCTTTTTGCAGGAGTTTCAGTTTTTGGCTTTTGTTACACTGTTGTGTGGTATTTCGGTCAAAACTTGTGGTTTTCCTAGGGGATATGTGAGTCAAGGGGGATTCCCTCCCATTTGCAATATGGGGGCTTATTCCACCCACTCCGGGACAAAGAGTTTTTATCTGTTGATGTTAGCCATAGATTTTTCTAATGTTTTGATAGACAAAATATGAAGCTATTCAAGGCTTCCCCTCCCCCTCCCTCTTCCTACTCAGGTGTGCAACAGGAAGTTGGTGGGAGGGGCTTGGGGTCTTTTGACTTGTGTTTGGAAGGACAAAATTATTTTTATTTTTAAATTATATTAAGGTTCATACTGTAATACAGTTTTGGGTAGAGAGCAAACAGGAGGCATCCAAGTTATTGTTGTAATATCTAGGTACAGAGAGAAGCCATAAGATTGTTTTGAATAGTTGAGGATTTCATGGTGCTTTGTAGTTTGTCTGACAACACATTTATAGGGCTGCCGATAACCGGTTGTAGAGCATGTAAATGTGAGGATTAGTACGCTAGCACACCGGGAGGCCATGTAAAATAATCGGAGAACGCCGGGTGCCAGTACTGTAAAAATAGTCACTAAGCAGTACTGATCCGAAAACTAGTGCAAGGGTGCCCTGGACACAGGGACCGTCATAAGCGATTCGAATCGTCATGGGTAATGTTGGTCCATGCGTTGGAGGAAAAAAATGAGGCTCCACACCAGTCAGACAGCTGCACTTCACATGAGATCTGTGTCTGGGGCTCCGGACATGAGACCCCTTAAAGTTTGGCAGATATGGTCGGAGGGTACAGTAAGGTGTACTCCTTTGGAAGGTACTTTTGATGTCTGGAGGTACGAGACCCCAGAATAAAAATACCTTGGAAGTAGTTCAGCTGTGGCTTCAGAAATCTGTAATGTTGAGTGAGTTGATGGATGTGTAGTACACATTTGTGTGATTAAAATACACAGGCCTGTTTTTGAATTTTGTGTGGCTGGTCCATGCAAAGATTTCGAAATGCTCTCGTGCCTTTCAAATTGTATTCTTTTCTATCGCTAAAAGAATGAAGGCAGCATTCCATCTGGTCGTTTTTATTTTTTCATTTTTTTGTTTTTGGGAACTATGAAATATCTCCTCCACATTTGTATCTAAATGTTTTTCTTTGTCTCATTGTTTGTATGTGCTAACAAGATGTTTGAACCTCCCGTGACAGCCCTCTTGCGTGTCGCGGCTGTTGTATTTTAGGAAAAAAAAAACGTGAAAGTAAGATTTACAGAGGGTTTAGTTATTATCGGTTTTGTGGAATGTCAGTGACAATTTACCAATGTACATGAATATTGTATTGTTTACCATTCTTAAGTAATAACCTTTGCTTATAAGTATCTTTTCAGGTCCAGTTTCTGGAAGAGTGTGTACAGGTGTATAAGAAGGTAAAAGTATCATAGGCTATTTCACTGTTTTATTCTGCGCCATTCTAAACCCTACATGTCTTCCTCCAGTTTGTAATGAGGAGGGAAGAAAAGGGGGATGAGAGTGGTGAGAATAACACATTTTCTTGTCAAAAGAAGTTTATTGAGTATACAATGTTATAAAGATACATAAAGATACATAAAGTAAGTTTACAAGGATCTATAAAGTAAGCTCATTGTTTTACAGTAGGGTTTATATAGGTAAATATCATGAAATTTCAAATATTAAACATTGGGTTCACGTAAATCTAAATTAAAGATATATATCATTTCCTTGGTTACTTTTGTAGGTATTTAAATGATTTATACCTACTATACATATTGTTTACAAGTAGAGTGTATATAGGTCAAATAAATTCTGATAATGAGCTTTAAACGTAAGGTGGAGAAAAGGAAAGAGAAAGAAGAAAAAGGGTTGAAAGCTAGAGGTATGGTTCACAAGGTTGTCCCGCTCGTCAGTTTATTATTCTTTTTAGTTCTCTTTGAAGCCTTAGAATGGGTGTCTCTGTAAGTCATTTAATCTGTTACCATGGCAACAGGACAGAGTCATTGAAATTTGACAGGAACTGTTGTTTTATCCAAGGATGCCAAAGTTTTTCAAATTTTGGAATTTGATTTTGATCGATGGCTACCATCTTAGCATGGGACATTGTATTATTCATTCTGTGAATTGTTTCTGCTAGTACCAATGTAGGAGATTTCCATGCCTTGGCCACTGTTTGTTTTGCAGCCGTTATTAGTTGGATCATAAGTTTGAATTGAGAGAGTGTTAACCATTCCGGTTTTAGATTAAGTAAAGTTAAATATGGATCTGGTTGTATTATTTTTTAAAATATTTTAGATGCAATGACGAAGACTTCCTTCCAGAAGGTTTGGATTATTGGGCACGTCCACCATATGTGTAAATATGTGCCTATTTCTGGGCATCCTCGAAAACAAAGAGCTGAGGTATTAGGTGAATATTTTGCCACTCTAGCGGGTACAAGGTACCAGCGAGTTAGGACTTTATAATTTGTCTCCAGTGCCAAGATGTTGGGTGAAGATGACTTAGATGTGAGCCATATATTAGACCAGTCCGTGTCTTCTAAAGTTCGTCCCAGGTCCTCCTCCCACCTCTGAACGTAAGAGGGTCTATTAAGATTTGCTACTCCATATAATTGATTATAAAGTGATGAAATTGTACCTTTAGCAAATGGATCTTTTGTACAGATTGATTCAAAAATGGATAATTGGGATAATGGTGTATCCCCCTTTAGGAATGGTGTATAGAAATTTTTGATTTGGAGATATCTAAATATCTCAGAGTTTGGTAGATCATATTTTTCTCTAAGCGATGGGAATGAAAGGAATGATTTAGATGCTATGAAGTCATTTAGTGTCTGAATGCCTGATGTTGTCCAAGCTTTAAAAGAATTTGGGTAGATCCATGCCGGATAAAAGGCCGGATTTCTGATAAAAGAAAGGAGAGGATTGTGTGGAGATTGTAACTGATATTTGGTTTTTAGTTTATCCCAGAGAGATAAGAAGTGTTTAGTTATGGGATTATGAATTTTAAAGCGGTCTTTAGGATCAAGCCATAATAAATTTGATATTAATAGAGGGTCATTTTCTGAAGCCTCTATAAATACCCATAATGGGATTTCCTGTTTTGCATGGTATTTGGACAGACTGGCCAAATGTGCTGCTCTGTAGTAGTTAGTAAAATTAGGGTATCCCAGGCCTCCTTTATTTTTGGGAAGATGTAGTGTGTGTATAGGTATACGTGGTTTAGAAGATCCCCATATAAACGAAGTTGCTCTTTTTTGTACTATTCTCAAAAAATAGGAAGGAATTGAAATAGGGAGGACTCTGAATAGATAAAGCAATTTGGGTAGAATAGTCATTTTGATTGCATTAATCTTCCCTATCCAGGATAAAGGAAGTTGCGACCATTGTTTTATTAGATTTGTGATCTGTCTTAATACAGGAGGATAATTGGTTGAGAATAAGTCAGAATGAGATGCTGTTAAATGAATTCCAAGATATGGGATTGATTTTTCTGCCCATGTGAATGGGAGTGCAGCCCTAGCCGGGATCAATTCCATGTTTGTGAGTGAAATATTAAGCACTAGGCATTTCTTAGGATTAATCATAAGGCCGGATAGGGCTGCAAATCCATCAAGAGCTGGTATTAAGTTAGGACCAGAGACCTGTGCTGATGATAGAAAAAGTAATATATCGTCTGCAAATATACATAATTTGTGTGTAATACCTCCTACTTCAATGCCAGTTATAGTTTGGTTTGTTCTGATGTATTGGGCCATGGGTTCGAGTATAAGGGCAAATAATAAGGGAGATAATGGGCAACCCTGTCGGGTACCTCTTTCGATATTAAAGGCTTCAGATTTGTATCCAGCATATTTTATATAGGCTTTGGGTTTATTATATAATGCTTTGATCCATGTTAAAAAGTGGGGTCCAAAACCCCATTTTTGTAATGAATATTGCATATATTGCCAGGATACTGTGTCAAATGCCCTCTTAATATCGAGAGATAGAAAACATAAAGGGATTTTCCGTTTTTTAGCAATATGTGCCAATAACACTGCCCTGCGTATATTATCGCCTGCCTGTCTATTTGGCATGAAGCCTACTTGATCTCTATGTATTAATTTTCCTATAATGCTATTGAGGCGTTTTGCTATTATTTTTGCTAATAATTTAATATCGAGGTTTAACAGAGAGATAGGCCGATAATTCACACAGGAAGTATCATCAGAAAGGGGTTTTGGGATCATACAAACAATTGCCATTAGTGTTTCTTGCCGAAAAGAATGTCCATCTAGAAGTTTGTTAAAAGTTTCAGTGAGAATGGGAGAGAGTATTTCTGAGAATGTTTTATAGTATAAAGCCGAGTAGCCGTCTGGGCCTGGTCTTTTGTTAAGTTTTAGGTCTTTTATGGCATTAGCAACTTCATCTATAGTTATAGGCTCATCCAAACTGCTTTTTTGATTCTGAGATAACTCAGGTAAGGTTATTTTTGAGAAGAAGGATTCAGCTTCTGTAGGATTAAATTCATTGTTTGTCTTGTATAAAGTTGCGAGATGTGAGTGAAATTTATGGACTATTTTAACTGGATTACAAGTGTAAACATTTTTTGATAATTTCAAACGTATTGGTTTGAAAGATTTGTTAGTTGAATTTAATGCCCGAGCCAAATATGTACCTGGTTTGTTTGTATTCATGTAGAAATTGTGTTTGGAGCGTTTGAGGGATTTATCAACTGACTCAGTGAGAAATAGATCGTATTCCAATCTAGATTTTTCCAGATGAGATTTTGTACTCTGAGATGGATTATCTTGAAATGATATGTAGGCTGCATTAAAATTGAGCTCTAGTTTTTTTGCTAGATTTTTGCGTTCCCGTCTAAATAGTGCCATTTGTCTTTGTATTGTACCACGCAAGACAGGCTTATGAGCTTCCCACAGTGTTATTGGGGAGATGTCTGTTGTATTATTAATTGATATGTATTCCTTTAAAGCTTGTTCAATGGCCATCTGATGTAGTGGGTGTTTGAGCATTATGTCCGGTAAGTACCACGTTGGGTCATGCGCTTTTGGTATGGCTGAGGCTATAGTAGTGTATACTGCATTATGGTCAGACCACGGAATCGGAATTATATCTGATGCAATAATTTCTGGTATCATTCCTATTGTTAGAAAAATATGATCTATTCTGGTAAAGGTTTGATGAGGGTGCGAGAAATAAGTGAATTTCTTTTTCATTGGGTTACTTTCTCTCCATGAATCTACCAGATTGTATTTGGAAAGAAGTTGAGAAAAAGGTAATCTAGAGGTTATTTTGGATGGTGTAAAAGGTGATTTATCTAGAAATGGGAGGAGGACCTGGTTCGAATCCCCACACATTATCACTGTTCCTATTTTGTGTGTATTAATCACTTGTAATATATGTGAGAGGAATGGTGTAGGTTGTTTGTTAGGAGCGTAGTAGGAAATCACCGTGATTGCTGTATCCATTATATAACCCATGTGTATCAGGTATCTACCTTCTGGGTCTTTAATTTCTGATGATAAGGTGAATGGTGTGGATCGGTGAAATGCAATTAGAGTTCCCCTTTGCTTGGTACAGGCAGAAGCCGTGTAAATTTGTTGATAAAAAGGAGAAATATATTTTGGAGTAGAATCTTTGGTGAAGTGTGTTTCTTGGAGGCATACTATGTGAGCCTTCTTGTTATGGAAAGTACGGAAGGCTTTGGTCCTTTTTTGAGGGACATTTATTCCCTGAACATTCAGGGAAAGTATATTCAGTGGTGCCATGGCAATAGATCAAATAGTTTTGACTTACTTTTTGTTATGCAGAGCTGACTGCGCAGATCAACCTGTGTGGACTGAAGAGATGAATAGATAGAAAAGAAACCAGTGAATTCTGGAGTAAAGAGTAATCAAAAAACATATGAGATTAGATGATACATTGTATAAATTATTTTTTGCAAGTAATCACAATTTACCCGTGAAAGAGAATAAATATCTCTCTCAGGGGAATAAGTGCCTTCGTCACACTCCCACATAATATGGTTGGGAGAATGAGGAGGGCTAATGGGGGTACACGGATCTTCCGCTTACAGGAGAGAAGTGCTATGTCAAAAGACATCAAAATGATGTTTCATTAATTGGAGTGCAGAATATAGTTTTTGTTGAAATTATTTATTCCAGGGTGGTTGTATATGGTTAGTCTTGCCCTAGGCTAAATAATTCAGTTAGAAAGGTACTGTTAATAACTTTGGTATTGATGAAGATAGTTTGAATTATTTTGGGATTTTAACCCTTTTAGAGTAAACAATTACATATTTTATTCATATGTAACTGTTTAGATATGTTAACTCATAAAATTGAGGTTGTATTGCTTCAGATTAGAATAAACAAAAACATAATTCTAGGAACTAGTTAGGTAATAATATATTTGTTTTAAGAAAAGAAAGAAAAAGCTTCCATTACTTCTGGATTATTGAACATATTTGTCCTAAAAAGTAATAAATCTATTGTTATTACCTGATAATATATAACTGAACAAGAATTTCCTTATTTCACTTATATATTCTAAGGCTATATGAATCAGAAGTAATAAGAAATATAACTGGAATGTAACATGATCCCACACAGTGTGTGACTATCAGAATGCAATTACATTCAGTTATAAATATAGGTTTTTTATAGAGAACCATCTCTTAGTATAATATATGAAGAGATATCAGGAATTAGGATGTCAGTCCATTGAATCTTCTTGGTCCATGGATGATGTGGCATAACGGCCTCTTTTGTGAGAATGATGATTCCCATTTTGTTCTGAAATTTTCTGGGTGCTGCCTGAAGGTGAAGATGACGCTATTCTTCTGCGTGTGGGAGTGTTGCTGCTTGTGGGTTCTGTCAGATTTAATTTTAAAAGGGTTTGTTGTAGTTCATCTGCTGATCTGCTTCTGTAAATTGTACCTTGGTAGTTAAATCTGACTGAAAAGGGGAAGCCCCATTGATACATAATGTTGTGGCGTTGCAGTTCCATTAGTTGGGGTTTCATGGATCGTCTTTTAGTAATAGTAAGTTGGGATAGGTCAGCAAAAATTTGATAATTGTGTCCTTGAAAATTAAGTTCCTTTTTTTCTCTTGCAGCAATTAGTATTTGTTCTTTCGTTCTGTAATAATGAAATTTTGTGATTATATCACGTGGGGGTCCATCTTTCTTTTTGGCTGTGAGGGCTCTGTGTACTCTGTCCAGTTCTAAACGTTCAATAGGGATATCTGGCTTCAGTTCTTGTAATAGAGCAGTAATAGTAGATTGCAGGTCTGTCACAGTTTCAGGTATTCCCCTTATGCGCAAGTTTGAACGTCTGGCTCTATTTTCGTAATCTTCGAGCTTAGTTTGAAGTATTAAATTCTCTTTTTTTAATTGTTCCAATTCTGTTATATTTTCTTGGGTTGTAATTTCAATTTCATCCATTTTTATTTCTAAGGCTGCGGTGCGGTTTCCCAGCTCTCTTATTTCTTTGGTTAGGCTTTTTGTTATTTGGTCTGAGGTTTGTTTTAAAGCCTTATGAAGCATCTTTTCAAATTGTAATAATATTACTGGGGATACTGAGGAGGCTTGTGGAGAAGTTTGTGAGAGGATTTGTTCTGTATCTGACTCAAATGGAGAGTCTTGCTGTGACATTTTCTGTCTGTGAGAGCGCCCTGATGCTGTATCTTGTGAGGTGACTGGAGCTGCTTCAGCTGCAGTGAGTGCCTGTGAGCTCTTTGTGAGGTGATTTTTATTTCTGCCACGGTTTCCTCCCAGTACCATATTTCCTGCCCAAACTTTCACAGTTTGTTCCCTGGGGCAAAAAGGTTCAAATGGATACCTTTTGAGCCTGCAGGCTCCGCTTTGTCCTTCTCTTCTCTCCTCAGCGGTGTGGAGCTCTAACAATGCATGTCTGCTCTGCTAGGCTCCGCCTCCTCGAATAACACATTTTCAAACCAACAATACTAACCTTTGTAATTCTAACCAAGTTTGTGCCAAGACTGTCTTTCTTTGATAGAATTTGAATCAGCAAGCAGCAGTCTGGTGAAGGAGGCTCCCATCCCAGATGCTAAGAACCTTTTTGTCACTGGTTCCAGGTATTACACCCCGGATGGTAAGCCACGCACAGGTTATGCAGTGACCACAGTCCCGATGTCTGGGTTATTGTCATATGAGGTTTGTTTAAAGGTCAACCAAAAACAGAGTTGTACTTTCCTCATTAGCTGTCACCTACATTCTCAGCTGATGGGGTAGGTGCAATCACTGTAACATGAACTTCAAAAGGTCCACCACAGGGTTCACGAGTCCAACCCGGACCCTGACACAATAACCAGTTTACATTCTTTCCAACCAGGTGACTGGGTCATTGTAAAGAAGCTTGAGGGATGAGACCACGCCAGCCACTGCAAGAAGCTGATCAACCACAAAAGAGTAGAGGAGTATCTTTGTTCATTTATATTTTTTGTTTAATAAATTTTGGCAAGGGTAACGATGAAAAGCATCCCAACTAGCTAAGAAAGAGAACAGGACACATGGTCGGGTATTAGTGCCCCAGCGATGACGGCGGTACATGCTATATGTGACGTTCATATTGGTGTGAGGAGTTTTGACAGACTAGTAAAATACAAACAGACACCTGTCAAAAGAACTTAACAAAACATTTCTAGAGGGTAAAATTAATTATAATTTTAACAATAGCTCTGGTTCTTGCCAGCTTTGGTATCGGGATAACTAGGTAGCCCACAAGTGTGCTACAACTGAAGTTTGGTATTAATGCGGATCTGCAGCTTATAAGGTAATTTCCCGTAAGGCAAGAGGTTCATGTGTGCTGATGAAACTCGTCCCAGCATCTTATGTCGCGGCCGATTGTGAGGATCTGATGGCGCAAGAGAAGGTAAGAATGGCAGGGACAGCTGGAAGGGAATTGCTTGTACACGGTGGGGGCTTGAGCTTATGAAACGCTTGAACAATTTCTCATCCATTGAGGATGGGATGTTTCATGTAACTGTTGAAGTTACAAGGAAGTTCCCACAGTCCAAGGGGGTTTCTGGGAATTCATAAGTAAAGATTGTTATATCTGGATCGGGGGTAGTAGTGACAAAGTTCAGGCCCATATGGATAAGGTTTAGATCCCTACAAGACAAAGCCAGAGCTATAGATAGTGAAGGTTGGAATCCTTTTTAAGGGTTTGGGAATCGTTGGAGATTTAATTTTTATCTTGCAGCGGATCATAGTGAAGGAAGTAGGGGTATATATACTCATGTTGTTTTTGTTTCTATTCCTTCTATATGCCATGATGAGGTGCTCCTGTTGCCTGATTGGACGCGTGACCAGAGCCTGAGCGGATGACCACATCTTCCCTGATGAGATGTCCCGAAGCCCGACCCACGTACAAGACACAGAGGATCCCAGACCGACCGGCGACTACTACAGCTCACCACGTCATCTCCAACAGAGTCTACATGTCAAGCCGTGTTTTACTTTTTATGGACTAAGAAGAAGATCAGGATTCATCAAGGGACACATGAGATCATATGACAAGAGGAGGGACTGTTGTGGAAAATTTTATATTAATGTGTTGTCATAAGTCTCCCAGTGTGTCTGATCAACCACAGCCCATTCTAAAGAACTGACTGGGGCAGATCGATGCTGGCTGAGACCTGTTAGGTAGTGGAAAACTTCCTGGTGTTTGGAGAGAGGTGTTTGTGGAGAGAGGACATGTCCGCCAGCAAAAGGGCCCCTGTGCAATGCACAGAACGATCGTCTGGTGGGGATGCGTTCACTCTGCAAAGACATTATCGGTTTAGAGGTGTTTTGCTCTTGTCACCCCTGGTATGCCTGATCAACATGTTTGGGGTGCCATGACCTACACCTGCAGATAATCTCTCATCCATGCACGAGGAACTTTAGTCATTGTCATTTAGTATATTGTATCATGTCCTGTAGTAATTGGTTGTTTTGTTTTCTGCTGTTAAATCCTTATATGGTCACTCACATCCTGTGAGGTCACAAGCTTTGTAAGAGGTGTTTGGCTGTTGGAGGCGGAACCCTCGAGCTTTTGGGACCTCCTATTGATATGCTAATAAAGTGGCTCACGCAGACAGCTAAGGGAGGCTGGCTAGCAGTGTGTGTTTTTGGAACTTGAACGAGGAGGATGTGATTATTTGTCTAGTTGGTTGGATGGGGCACACACCAGAGGATGGATACGATCAAAAGGTGAGATGGTATTATATCATTTAGACGAAATTGTTATTATGATTAGAAACAGGAGATTTGGCTGTGTGCTTTGTGTACAACCAAATTTCGCTAACATTGCGTCAGAAAAATGTAATCGATCCTTGAATATCTGTCGTGGGGAGCGGAATAAAAGGTGAAGTCTTTAACATTTGGGTTCAGGGTGCGCCAGGAGTCATGGAGCAGTAGCTGTTTGAGTAACGATTTAATTGTCTTGAGGGCCGAATACGTGAGTGAGGATGAGCCGGTGGATGTGTCTTGGATAGGGTTAAGTGGAATATTGAAGTCTCCTCCCAAGATGAGGGTTTCTTCCTGGAAGGTCGTGAGTGTATTCGTGATAGTTCTAAAGAAAGGTACCTGACGGCTATTGGGGGCATATACATTAGCCAATGTGAATTTCCTGTTGAGAAGAGATCCTTTTAGAAATAGGTACCTGCCTTCCACATCTATTACCGAGTCGGTGATTTGAATGGGGCAGGATTTAGCAATGAGTATTGAAACTCCTTTTGATTTGTGCAACGGGTTGGTAGCGTGATACACCGTGGGATACCGGTGATTTTGTAATTTTGGTGTGGCATTGGATCGAAAGTGGGTTTCTTGAAGGAAGATAATATCAGCCTTATTACGGTACATGGTGAGGAGTAGTTTAGAGCGTTTCTCTGGTGTGTTAAGGCCTTTTACTTTGAGTGAGATTATTTTGAGCATGGAGCTGTGTGTGGTGCTGGATGAATTTGTCATTGTATAGGAGTTTGAATGTATTTAAGAGGAGAGTAGGTATTGCGGTAGTGGAGGTGGTGGGGTGGGCTGAAGGGTGTATGCGTATAGGTGAGGTAGATCGGGGGACAGGGGAAAAGGAGGGTTATCAATACCGGCGATGAGCGCGATCTCAATCACCTAATTCGGTGACTAGGATCACAGTAATTTACTAGCCAGATGAGGTCAGTGGTGTGTGTAGGTTAGTATACTGGAGATGTTTGAAAAGATTTGCTTAACCACTGTGTGGGGGTTGGTCTATCAATCGAGAGATGTATACAGTAGGTGGGAGAATCTGTCAGTGAGGTCTGGCTCACCAGCAGCCTTATTTTATATATTTGGTGGAAAAGGGGGAACAGGTAGGTAGTACTCATGTTGGAATACGTGGTGGAATGAGGTCACATAATTGGTAGGGTGGCCAATCATTTGTGATGAAGAGATGTTTAGTTGAGTAATGTTATCAGTAATTATTTATGCCTTAGACTGTGTGGGAGGGAGCAGTTGTTTGGGTGATGGTTACAGGTAAGGTCATATCAACGAGGGGGGGAAAGGCATAAAGAAGGATAACAGTAATAATTGTTTCTATGCAAGGACATTAATATTTATAGCTAAACAACCTGTTCATGCAATAGACGAGCCTAAGGCTGAGTAATCAGGGTAGCATATCGCATGTAGTAACAATCATCTATATTAATACATCTATGCATGTACAGAATGGTCATTTGTGAGAAAATAAATTGATCGTAACCTGAGTGGGGAGGGATTGTAGGTATGTGTAGTCGACCCAGGCATAGACAGCACAACAAGGAGGATATAATCCTCTAATTTTTTGTATGTGTAGATTCGTAAGTGATTAACGGATTGTAATGAGTATAGTAATAAGCATAGTACCCTAATGTAGTCAGTGTAATGACAAGTGTCGGTGGTGCATGGTATATATAGGGTTAACCGTGGTCGTTGTAATGCATTAAATTAAATGAGGGCATTTAGTGTGTAGGGATGTAAATAAGATGGGCCCAAAGCCAGCAGATGGCGGCAAAGAGCAAAATTTCAGAAAACTGATTGTGGCTTAAGGAGCTAGTCAGTTTGAGGGAGATTAAACTGGTAACAGGGTTGTGAAAGAAATCGTTTTCTCAAGTGTTGTCAGTATGTGGTGCATTGTACTAGTGTTTTCCCGATATAGGAGGCAGTAACCGCTTAAATCTTTAAACTTATAACAGTAAATTAAAACTTTTAACAATTTACCCTTCTGACTTTTCTCAGGATACTAAGGGTCTGCAGGTATTAAGTCTGATATTTAATGCAGGTCCCGGTGTCAGTATAGAGCTTCCGTACATACACATGTCTGTATAGGAAGCAGATGGAGCGGCTCCTGGGGACAGATTGTTCTGCAGTGGGGAGCGGTGTCTACAGCATAGATTCTGTGGTTGTTTCAGTGCGGTAGTCTGCTAAGTGGAGGATCGTCAGGGATGAAAAGTTAAGGTATCCGTGTTTTGTTTCAGGGGTAGTTAGCAAAGTTAATGTGCAAGCAGAAAAGAATATTGCAGATATGAGGATCGGGTCTTAGGTGATGTTGCAAGGCGTCCGGGTGTAGCGTTGTTTCTTCCGTAGGTTGTTGATGAGTGTGGGAGAGGTGGTGGATAGATTTCCAGATACAGGTGGAGAGGAGAAGGTGGGAGAGGTGGAGTAGGAGCTGTCAGCAAGAGCGACTTGCGAGGACAGCGTATTCAGGGGCATGGAAGGAGATCAGCGGTCTCGGCGAACTCTGCGAGGCAGGGGCGCTGTCATGGGGCTGGGAGGCGGGTGTCGGGGCCCCATTGAAGAATTGGGTCTGGTGGGTGACGGCGATCTGCGTCTATGAAAGCTGGTGTTGTGGGCATCCATCGGTTCCTCTTCTGGTGGATGTCGGATACGGGGTGAGATGTTGAACTCCGCATACCAGTTTGGGACAGCCACATATGGTATATCCAGGGTACGGCAGAACACTTTGAGGTCTTCTGGGACTCTCAGTAGTGCAGAGCGGCCTTTTTGAGAGGCGGATAAGCCGAATGGAAACTTCCAGCGATATCGGATTCCATTGTTCCGCAGAACTTCCAGAAGCGATCGGAGATCTTTGCGGTGCCTCAGTGTAATTGCTGACAGGTCTTGGTAAATATGGATGTGGCAGCCATCGTATTCCAAGTGCGATTTTTCGTGTGTTTTCTTGAGGAGTTCTTTGGTTGCATAGTCATTTACAAAGCAGATAATATCCCTCGGGGGGTCTGTGTCTCTGCCTCTGGGACGGAGCGCTCTATGGATACCTTCCATAGCCAGTGGAGTGTGCCGAGGCCTGTCGAGGAGTTGGTTGAAGAGGCCTGTGACAACTTGGAGGAGTTGGTCTTGGTCCACGGATTTGGGTAGGCCTCTCACCCTGAGATTGTGTCTGCGGCCCCTGTTGTCGAGATCTTCAACATGGCGTTGAAGATCTCTAAGTTGTATGGTGTGGGAGTCCACTTTATAGTGAATTGTTTGCATTGCTGAGCCTTGTAGTGCCACATCATCCTCGACACGCTGCATTCTCCCTGAGATGGCCTGTAGCTCGTGGCGCAAGTCTGTGATGGCCGAGAACAGGGTGTCTTTAATGTCAGCTGCCACAGCTTGGAGATCCCGTAAGCTCAGTTGACGGAGAGATGTGCCGTCGGTCTCCATTTGCGATGTGCGGGGTTCGGATGGGGTGAGGACAATCCCTGCCAGTTCCTGAGGAGGAGGTGAGGCGGGAAGGGGAGCCGCCATGTTAGGTCTCTGGGAGCAGAATATCTCCGGTATAGTATGATTCGTGCAGCCGGTAAGTTCTCTCAGGGAGCGGGATCATGACTGCGAGCTTCCGCCGGAAGAAGTTCCCATAGTGGGTGGTCGAGAAAAGTCAGTGTTCCCCTGTATAAGCTAATGAAAAGGCGGTGGTGAGCGGGAGCCTAGGGATCAAGCAGCCATCTTCTCTCAAGGCAAACCACGCCCCCACCTTTCTTACAGCTTTCCAAAAGCTCCAAAGGTTGGGGCAATCCCATATCATATGAAGAAGTGTGCCTACTTTGCCACAACCTCACCAACATTCGTTGGAGCTATTTGTAGAGAATTTTACAGTTATGTAGGGAGTAGGGATGAGCCGAACACCCCCCTGTTTGGTTCGCACCAGAACATGCGAACAGGAAAAAAGTTCGTTCGAACACGCGAACACCGTTAAAGTCTATGGGACACGAACATGAATAATCAAAAGTGCTAATTTTAAAGGCTAATATGCAAGTTATTGTCATAAAAAGTCTGGTATGGAATTTAGGGGGAACCCCACGTCATTTTTTTTTTTTAATTTTGGCCGGGGTTCCCCTTAATATCCATATCAGACCTGAAGGGCCTGGTATGGAATTTAGGGGGACTCCCACGTCATTTTTTTTTTTAATTTTGGTTCGGGGTTCCCCTTTGGGGAATTCCCATGCCATTTTTATCAATGAACTTCTATGTGTATTGTCGGCAATGCAATAGCCACGGGTAGTTTTAAATGAGTTTTTTCCTTCAAAATGTCATTTTGCTGTCAGACTGTTCTAAACACAGGAAACATGCGCCCCTTTACAGGCATACTATAGACACCCCCCAGGTACGAAATTTAAAGGGATATTACACTTTTATTGTTTGACTTTAAGCATTATTAAAATCACTGCTCCTGAAAAAACGGCCGTTTTTAAAAATTTTTTTTGCATTGATCCATGTCCCCTGGGGCAGGACCTGGGTCCCCAAACACTTTTTATGACAATAACTTGCATATTAGCCTTTAAAATTAGCACTTTTGATTTCTCCCATAGACTTTTAAAGGGTGTTCCGCGGCATTCGAATTTGCCGCGAACACCCCAAATTGTTCGCTGTTCGGCGAACTTGCGAACAGCCAATGTTCGAGTCGAACATGAGTTCGACTCGAACTCGAAGCTCATCCCTAGTAGGGAGTGTAATACCATCTGAGTAGAAGTTTTTGAGCTGTTTCCCAGTGTGTTGTGGATCTTGTGAAGCAATTGTTAGATTTGATCGCCTCCAACCATTGCTTCTCTGAGAAGGTTGTAGAGAGTTCTGATTCCCATTTTTGATGTGATGGTAGTTTAGTGAAAGAGTTTTTTTGTTGTATTAGAGTATAGAATAGGGAAATCCCTTTTTTGGTTTTAGTTGTGTCGCTCCAATAGGTCCATGCTTTATGTGGAATCTTAGTAGGTTGTAGAGGGTGTGCCTTTAAGAATGTTGTAATTCTTATGTACATGTAGTAATCATAAGTGGGAAGAGAATACTTTTGGGCTAATATATTGAAGGGAATGAATTTTCCTCGATCTAACAGATCTGAGACTAAAGTAATTCCTTTTTTTTCCCAAATTGTTGTCGTTAGATCGCTAATGTGTGTGCAAATCGAAGACAGAGGGGTAGGTATTTCTGTAAGGTCTGTATTGTGTCTTGATTCGGAGCAGAATTTTTTACATGTGTCCAATACTAGTTGTATAATGGGGTAAGTGGATTTGAAGTGAGTATTTGAGAATGAGTTTGCTAGTAATGTGGATCTTAATGAGTCAGGTTTTAACCAGGTATGTTCTATGGTAGCCCAATGCTTAGGAGAATGGTTTTGGAACCAAAATTTTGTTTGATCTAATATGCTGGCTGTGAAGTAATCTCTTAAAATTGGAAGTCCCATCCCTCCAGCTTTTCTATGTTTTGATATGGAAGACTGAGAGCATCTTGGTTTTTTATCTGCCCATACAAACTTGCGTAGCTGAGTTTGAGCTGTTCTGAAAAATTTTGCTGGTATAAAAATTGGGAGAGCTCTGAAATAATAAAGTATTTTTGGTAGAATAAGCATTGTGTATGCCGCCAGTCTTCCCATCCAAAACAAACAAAAGGACTTTAGTCTGTTTAATTCTGGTTGGATAGAAGAAATAAAGGGAATGAGATTTGCCTTAAATAGATTACAGCTTGAAGTTGTCAGTCGAATACCCAGATATTGAATAGGCTTATCAGCCCACGGGTATGGAAAACGTGAAGAGAGGGATTTTTTAAGGTTTCCATCTATATTTATAGTGAGTAAATTAGATTTTGTTGCGTTTACTTTGTAGTATGAGATTTGATTGAAGTGATTTAATGTGTTATGTACTGCTGGCAGGGAGGTTTTGGGATCTGAAAGGGATAGGATCACATCAGCTGCAAACAGAGAAATGGTATGTGCCTGTTTTGAAATTGAGATGCCCGAAATGTCTGGATGAAATCTAATTTTTTCGGCCAGGGGTTCCATTAAGAGAGCGAAAATCAGGGGAGACAAGGGGCAACCCTGCCTCATCCTGTTGGTGATATTGAAGCTGTCAGAGAACATTCCTTCTGTGTATACCATTGCGGAGGGGTTAGTATATAGTGCTAAGATGGCTGAGTTAATCGTTCCTGAAATACCATATTTATCCAATACTTGTTTTAAATATCCCCCGTGAATCCTATCAAAGGCCTTCTCTGCATCTAAGGATAGAAGCAGAGAAGGGACCCCCGAAGACTCTGCAGCGTGGAGCAGATTGATAATTCTGCGTGTTGCGTCTGGTGCTTGTCGACCTGGGACAAACCCAACTTGGTCATGTTTTACTAGGGTGGGCAGGAATCGGGTCAGTCTGTTAGCTATGATCTTAGCATAAATCTACAAGCCTACATTTAACAAAGCTATAGGCCTGAAGTTTTGTGGAGTGTCGGGTGATTTTCCTGGCTTGGGTAATGTTACAATTGTGGCCGTTAACATTTCTGAGGGAAAGGAGGTTGTGGATGCAGCAGTTGCATATACCCTTAATAAATGTGGGCCTAACGTGGAATAAAATGTACGGTAATATTCAGACGAAAATCCATCTGGGCCTGGAGATTTGTTATTGGGGAGAGACAAAACTGTTTTGTGGAGTTCAGCCATGGAAATTGGTTCATTTAAAATTTTAAGTTGGTCAGGATTCAACTTGGGCATGGAGATTGAATCCAGAAAGGTCTGGATCATCTCAGGAGATGGTTGTTGGGTAGAGGTGTCTTCTTTTAAGTTATAGAGATTGTTATAGTAATCCCTAAATGCATTAGCAATGTCCGTTGGATTGGAAAGTCTGATGCCTGTGGTTGGGTGTGAAATGTACGGTATTTTTTGTTTGATTGTTTTCTCCTTTACCTGATTCACTAATAATTTACCTGCTTTGTTACCTTGACTGTAGTAATGTGCCTTCCATTTCTGAGCCGTGTGATTGTGTTGGGAGATAAGTAATAATCTAAGATCATGTCTGATTTTATCCAGTTGGGAGCTAATGGTAGGATCAGGAGATTTTTTGTTTACCGATTCTAATTTTTCTATTTGGAGGAGTAGATCGTTTAACTGCTGGTTTCATCGCTTTTTGGCCACACTGCTCATTTTCATGAGAATTCCTCTCATATATGCTTTATGACAGTTCCAGACCATGAAGGGATCCGACACAGACAGGGCGTTAGTAGTGAAGAACTCGCAGAGTTCTTTAGTAATTTTATGCTTATGATCTGGATGTGTGAAAAGAAAGGTATTGTTTTTCCATCTATTTGCCCGTGTTTCAGTGCGGGATCCCTCCACCATCATAGAGACTGGGGCGTGGTCAGACCACGTAATGTTGTGCACAGTGGATGAACTAACATTCTGTAAAAGAAACTTATCGACCAAAAAGAGATAAATTCTTGAGTATGTGCGATGCACACTCGAGAAGTAGGAGTAGTCCCACTCAGTCGAGTGCTGACAACGCCACACATCGTGTAGACTTTCTGAGGCCATGAAGCGCGAAAGGGTCACTCTTTCCCGAAATTTCGGGGTCTCAGCCGAGACATCTAAGGATTTGTTTGGTATAGCATTGAAATCACCACAAATTATGGTATATCCCTTTTGCACTGCAAGTACTCGTTTCCAAACTTTGTTCAGAAAAGAAATTTGTTTCACATTAGGTAAATAGACATTCACTATGGTATATACTGTGTTGTTTACCTCACCAACCAGTATAATATATCTACCCAATTCATCTGTTTCTGTATGGATATGTTGAAAAGATATAGTGTCTTTGATGATAATAGCCACCCCTCTCTTTTTCTTTGGGGCATTAGAGCAAAAAATTGTTGGAAAGTTTTGATGAGAAAATTTTGGAGGTTTTGATGCAGAAAGGTGAGTCTCTTGTAGACACAGGATGTCACTTTGTAGGAGACGAGTTTCTTTCCAAAGCATTGATCTTTTCTGTGGGCTGTTCAGTCCTTGAACATTAAATGAAGAGATTTTAAACCCCATGTTATCTTTTGTAGAGGGTAGGTATCACAGTGTCCCTTGGATCTACAGTCCTTGTCAATATATAGACCGAAGCAAGAAGTTTTGTATAAGTAGTACTCTAATAGTGAGCCAGAGTCCAAAGTGTTGTGTTACAATCGGTGTAGTGTATCAGAGATTAAAACAAGAAACAAGGAATCTCTGATATAAACAAGAATAAGGAAAATAATAATAAAAAAAAATGATTCAACTGAATCTGTGGGGATATAATCCCTTAACTTTCAAGGGGATGAAAAGAAAACTGAATAAAGGTCCACGAGTGCACAGAAGCACAACGGTATGTAGTAGTATTTTTGTACAACCTGAGTCTCAGTCAATTGTATCTTGTGGCCAGGTGGGTGAGTGCGGTCGAGGTGAGGAAGAGATGGAGGGAGGATCCTGTGCTTTGTCTAGAATATTCCATTCTTTCAGAAGCCATATGCCGTCTTCCACCGACTGGATAGGGAATGTTTTACCATCCTTTGTTATTAGCAGTTTTGCTGGATAAGCCCATCTGTAGGAGATGTGGTGGTTCCTCAATGGTTTGGTAATGGTAGCCATATTCTTCCTTCTTTGCATTGTGTAAGCCGATAGGTCTGGATAGAAGGAGAGGCCTTGGATGCAAGGCGATGCATTGTCAGGATTTCTCATGCACTGGAGAAATTTCTCTTTGTGGTAAAAATGAATTCATGCAATTGTATCTCCTGGTAAATGTTCTGGTAAATGTTTGGGTTTTGGCAGTCTATGAATCCTATCTATAGATAGGTCTATTAAAGAAGCTTCAGGGAGTATTTCTTGGAGGATTTTTTGAAAATAGGCATTCAATTCTGGTGGTTTCACCGATTCAGGTATCCCACGGATTTTAATATTATTTCTTCTCGAATGATCTTCGAGATCGGCCATTTTGATCTTTAATTGTTGTACTTCATCTTCCTTCTCATTGTGGGCGTCAATTACTTCATTAATGGCACCGGCAAATTCTCCCATCTTATGTTCTATATGGGTAACCCTGTTATTGACAGCTTTAATTTCTGTCTTGAAGTGACTTGTAAGGGTTAATATATCAGCATGTAAGGTGCTGCGGAGGGACACCAACATATCCTTTAAAGTTGTGTCAATCACTGGTTGATTTTTAGTAGGGAACTCCAAGATGGAGTCCTGGAGCTCCCTGGTATCATTAAGAGAAGTGTCTATCTCCTCCTCTGTCATATTTCCCCCTTGCATAAGTTGTTGTTTTGCCTTAACAGGGCTGGATGAGGAGGAAGATGATTGGGTGTGAGTATAGTTTCCCTTATGACCCTTTTGTGAGTGAGACATGGAGCGCTGTGTATTGCTGCTGTGACCAGAGAGCCTGCCACGCTCTCCGCCGTTATGCTTACCGGCGCCATCTTGGGCCTGTGTGCTGCGGGGAAGCGTGTAGAAGTCCGTCATTCTGCTGAGCTTCCAATTCTCCTTTCTCTTCCTGGACATGTTCCCAGGATGTGCCTGACCTGTTATAGGTTAAAATCGCCGCTTTACGAGGCTCAGGAGTCGCGATGTGTGCTCCGGTATGTCCGGGGATGACGGAGCTCTCTCACTCTACAGCCATTCTCCTCGGCTGCTGGCCACGCCCTCCGGCACCGGAATTCTTTGATGAACTATCTTTCACTTGTTTCAATTGAGATTGTCACAATTTGAATTGCATCGTCTATGGGACCTTTTTTTGTTGAGGACACTTTGGTTTTACTATATTAAGCACGTTTGCTTGATTCACATTGGATCCTAATGATTATCTTATATTTTCTTTACACTTCTGTGGAGTTTTGCATGCTATCATATTTATATACACGTTCATTTCTACTTTGTATTGATTTTGCACAGATTGCACTTTTGCACCTTATTTTTTGAAATTGATATTTGTAAACTTTAGGGTGTTTTATTATTTATTGCCATTTTTATTCATTTGTATACATATTTATTTGCACAATGGTGTCATGAATTTATTGGTGGGCACCTTATCAATTTCTTATGTTTTCTTGATCATATTTTTTAGAAAAGTATTATTTAATTTCATTTAATATTAGAAGATTTTTTCTCCTGGATAATATCTATCACCCTTTGAGAGGCTCCACTAATGGTCGTTTTGGTAGTGGGCTATTTTGGATCCATTTATTGAAGTAACAATGATTTTCTTTAATCTTTGGTTACACGATGCGATGGAAGATTAATGGTAAAGACACAATTATTGATTGGATTTTCCGTATTGAATTTCCATTTTACTTGGTTGTTTTACATTCCTAGTTGATTTGAGTAAGCGCCACATATTTTACCATTTTGTAGATTTCCTTTTATTGGTGTGTGAACACCCTTATGTTGGCAGCTATATCAGCTAGCTTTTTTTTTTTTGCCAGTGTTTTGTGGTTTAAGTAAGTAAGTAAGTAAGTACAGGTTCCATTCCTAGTCCTCCCATATTAAGCTGTAGAGATAAAGGAGCACTCTGTAGAAAAGACTAGGAAGTCATTAAAATGAATATTTTGCCCAGAATATTGTACCTTTTACAGACAATCCCAATCAAAATCCCACCTGTTTTTTTCTCAACGTATCGCACAACTTGCATAAAATTTGTGTGGGGTAAACTAAAACCGAGACTTAGCTACATTAGGCTCACATATCCCAAACTTAAAGGAGGAATAGGGCTCCCCGATATAAGAAAATACCAACAAGCATGCCACCTTGCAAGGATCATAGACTGAAACATACATACCAGATATAAAGATTGGATCCAATTGGAACAATCGATGTCACCCCTTCCGTTAGCTCAACTTCCCTGGATCACACCTCAACACATCCCCCTAGAATGTAAATCCCACCTACTCATTAATCCAACCCTCATCTCTTTTCGGGATGCATGCAACAAATATGACATTTCTTCCATCCAAGGCCCAATGACACCACTAGCACAAAATCCAGAATTCACCCCAGGTACATATCCTTCCTTTCTAGCTGAAGGTTGGCCTCACCCGAACATTCGAGCAGAACACTTCTTTGATGATGGTCGCCTTCTAACTCAAGCAGAACTGGCCACCAAAATGACTACAGCCACATTTCCCTTCTGGACATATGTACAAATTAGGCACTTTTTTGATAAACCTAAACCCCAACCAGAATGGGCAAGACATACCACTGCCTTCGAATCCCTATGCTTGAAAGAGGAACCCCAAAATCATTTAATCTCTATTACATACACCATGCTATTCTCGAACCAGCATTCTAATTTACTCTGGAATACCAAAAAAGGGAACAAGAACTTGCCATTAGCCTCACAGAAAAAGAATGGGAAATTATCTATATGCACATACACAAGGGAACCATAAATGCTCAGGTACAGGAGAATGCATTCAAAGTACTATCCAGGTGGTACAGAACCCCACTTAAGTTACACCACTTTAACCCCGCTCTTCCCCAGCATTGCTGGAGATGTAAAACAGACATTGGCTCCCTCATACATATATGGTGGACATGCCCCAAAATCCAACCTTTCTGGAAAGAGGTCCACAGAATTACCAAACAAGTAACCACTTACACACTTGACTACACTCCAGAGCAATTCCTCATTCACCATTCCACAATCCCAACACGCTCCTACTTCCGCTCTCTTGCTATGCACATGGTAAATGCAGCTAAGATGTGTGTTCCATGCAAATGGTGATCTCCTGACCCACCAACTGTGGCAGACTGGTACAAGCGTATACAAAAGACTGCAGAAATGGAAGAACTCATACATCAAGCGAAAGACACACCCGCCAAGTTTAACAACACATGGGCCTGCTGGCTACATTTCCTTACCACAGATGAATACAAAACAATTCTACCCTGAAAGAGATGAGGGAGCTGTGCCGGAGAGAGAGAAAAAAGGAAACACCCCCCCCTCCCCCCAACCACATTTACCTGTATCCCTGAAGGCCCTATCCAGACCCCTTGCCACGTGCCTGATTATGTAACCTAATAACACAGAACTTTTCCGGTTATATATTTACTGAAGGTATTGGGGCAATGCAACTCTATTCCATTTTTGAATTCTGATATTTCTTTCCACCATTCTGATACCTTCAGATAGAAATAAATTTTTATAACTGTCGAGTGTACAATGATTGTCCATTTGCAGAAGTTATCCAATGCTTTACCATGTACTCTTAAATCTATGATAAGATGTGTAATATTAATTACCACGCATTGTATGATGAAACTTTCCTCTATTTTGTGTCTTGCATAACATGTACTGTACCTTCACTTTCAATAAAAATTTGTTGAAAAAAAAAAAAAAGACTAGGAAGTTCGGACTGCTATAGGATCAGTTTCCTTCTGGCTCTCCTCAATAGAGAGGTATGTGCTAAAGAGCAATGACCTCCATGCCACTAGGCCAGGGTCTAGCCGGGATACCCCCTTATCTGTCCGAAGTTCAGCTCACTTGCACCCATAACTCGCATACATTACATTTTATATGTTATATTTTGCCACAGGGCTGTGAGAGACCACAAGCTGAGCCAACCCGTCCGAACGCTTCCATGAAGGAGTTGCAAGTAGAGATGTCAGGGCTCACAGGAGCATGAGGAATCTGTTGCCCCTCCAGCACTCCAGTCCCTTATAGAAAGGAAATTATAAAAAGCCCCTTCTAAAAAGCTATATTTAGTGTTAATGGCGTAAAGGCCTCCTGGGAGCCTAATTGTTTTTGACCCAGATAAGGGGAAGACGATCTTCAGAAGGAAACAGCATGTGGGCTAAGAGAAGTTAAGTATGTTTCAACAGGTTCCAACATATGGATAACATCAGTAACACACTCTGGATCAGCCAACAAGGAATGGAGTTTAGACATCCGCAGAAGTCCCAGCCAAAAGGAGCATTAGAGCACTAAGCAGTAGACAGTAACTGTAAGCAGTGGTGGACGTGCCAACAAGAATGCAGAAGGGCCAGAATGTGGGACTACTCACAGAGCCGGCTGTCTTGGGCTCAGTGGTCTGTCTTCTGATGAGCCGATGAGGGTGAGGATCTGGGGCCACGGTCTGTGATATCATCCGAGCCTCTCCTCGATGAGTTGGAGGAAGATCTACGGTGCTTCTGGCAGTTGCGTTGCAAGCGGGGAGTCACCTCTTGTTGTGTAGAGATCCAGGGTTCAGGTTGCATGAAGTAACTGTACCACTCTGGTACAGCAACCACCGGGATACCCAAGGTGTCACAGAAAGCTTGTAGATCCATTGGTGTACGCAAGAGGGCCGTACGGTTTCCCACTGTCCCACTGTCACTGCCAAACAGAAAGGTAATTTCCAGGGATACATAATATTTCTGCACCGCAAAACGTTGAGCAGGGGGTGGAGCTCCCTTCTATGCTGAAGTGTGATAGCAGATAGATCTTGGAAAATTTGTATGGGAGAGCCTTCATGTTGCAGCTGTCCTTGGTTGCGAGCTAAACGTATTATGTCTTCCTTCTGGGTGATGCTAACCAGGCAAAATATTGTATCCCTAGGAGGATCACCGTTCCAACCTCTAGGCCTAAGGGCCCTGTGACATCTCTCCATTTCTATGGGAGCATCTGGAGGTCTGCCAAGGAGTGTATTGCATATTGCCCACACCGCTAGTTGTAACTGAGGGCCTACTATTGTTTCTGGGATCCCCTTAATTCGCAGGTTGCACCACTGGCCCCTATTGTCAAGGTCTTCGATGTGGCGATGCATCTCAATGAGATGCTGGGCATGTGTATCAGTGACCTGCTGTACCTGCCTTATAGCTGCTCCATGAGTCATGGCCGCCAATTTCACAGTCTCTAGGTGGGAAGCCACAGCTATTGCGGTGGTTAGTGTGTTTTTTATGCCCCTTTGCCACTAGCTGCAGATCTGTCATGCTGAGAAGCGGGGATGGCTATGGAACATGCCTGCTGGCGTTCGGATGTTCCCTAGGATCGGGTGCATTGGGCTGACTGAGCTGACTGGCAGCATTGTGGTTTGAGGTCTGGATAGAGGCCTGTGAGTCAGCTTGCTGAGAGCGGAATATCGCCGGAATGGTCTCACTGAGCTGCGTAGTTGGGTCCACCTGGGAGCGGGTGGCAGAATTGCTTCCCCCAACCATCTCCTCACTGGTGAGTCCAAGCTGTTTCGCTTATGGAAGCTTAGAAGTTAGCCCTAGATGCTCTGGATATTATTAATCTGGGTTTTCAGAATTGTGTTGAACTGGCCTCGGTTCGGGTGGGGTGCCAGGCTCAATATATATGAGCCTGGCGTGTGGGACAGTTTTTATTGTTATTTGGTATTTACTCAAGCTGTAATGGCTGAGTAAAATTGTAGCTTTTGGTATAAGCTGGTATTTATTTAATTATTTATTAAATATTATTGGTGCTTTATATATATAGATATAGATTTATATATATCTTGGATTAATATTTTATTGCCAATAATAAAAGGCCACGGTCAGTTCAATCCAATTATTGGTGTTTTGAGTGTTTTTTAATTGATTTGTATATTTGTAAAGGCCCTGTCTACAGTCCCATATTTCATCAACTGACAAACCCCCAGGGTAGTATACTTATTGACATGTGACTGTTAAGTTTCTAATATTGGCAAAATCAAATGCAAATGGTGGAAAAAGGAAAATTGACCACTCATAGGATATTAAGGCATTTTGAGTAGTCCTGTAGAAAGATTTTTGGCTAATCACTATAATTGGCATCTAAAAGGCCACTATTATGTTGAAATGGATACATTGCATAACATTGTTTGTTGTCTTTATTTCTTTTCTACTAGGCTTTTTAACTGCTCTCTGTTATATGGTGAGCTAATTAGGGTAGGCCTTGATCCAAGGGATTCCCTTATTTTGCAGGGATTTCTTCTCACTTCCTGTTTTGGCTATGGGACAACAAATTATGGGAAATTATGGGAAAAAAAAGTTGTGTCTTTAGTTCTACTTCAACCTACCTGGTGGTATGATTATGTCAGATTTTTGAATCTCAAAATGGTACATTGTTTTGCATGGAAATTTGACGTTTTATATTGTAGGCCTGTAGTTCTTAGTAATAACACACTTAAATCTGTCCAAACAAGAGTCTAGTAGACATCCCGGGTATGATAAAGTTTTAAACACAAAATCATAAATTTTAATATAATTAACTATAAATAATTATAAAAAATAATAATATAATAATAATACATTTTATTCAATAATATAAGCAAATCAGAAACACTGAAATTTGCTCAGTCGCAGAATTGTTGCTGTCATCACTTTCAGTGTCTGATGACGAATTTCCCCACAAATCACTATCGCTCAATTTTGCAAGTATTGTATGTGTTATGTATTTTTCACTTTTTGAATTTGCCGCCGGGCTCCGCTCTCGTGCGTCACGGCGCTCGCAGGGAACGGAGCCAGGCACAAAGGTAAATCAGGCGAATGATCCGGTGGAGGATACAGCGGGGGGACATCGCAGGATCCTGGGGACCAGGTAAGTAAGCTGTGCATGGATCCTGCGATGCAATCCTGAGTGTGTCTTGGGGTTACCGCTTTTGGTAGTGAAAATTCACCCCGCGCCACACTCAGGGAGGTTAATATAATACGTTAAGATCAGTCAATGAAGAAAAACCCTTATAACTTTCTGGAAGCCAAATAATTTAAGAATATGCTTGTCAGAAGTCTCTTTAAAGGATAAGTTCACTTTTTGTGCAGGTAAAAAAAATGTACATTTATTTTATTTTTTATTTTTTTTTGGAGCCTGTAAACCATTGCACCTGTGCTCAGCAGATTGCTGGTGACATGCAGGTCTCCTGCAGGCCTGTCAGTGTATCTATGCCTGTATATATGGACAAGCAGATACACTGACAGGAAGAATCAATAGATGTTGGCTTATAGTTCTCAGTGAAGTGCCGTGGAGCGTCGTGGTAGTTCATTGAGAACTATAAGCATTTGCAAAGGATGTTGGTACTTATAGTCTATTCATTCACAGAAATCTGTGAATGAGTGATGTGGTGTATGGGCAGACCCCCGCATGGCCGCCCTGATTTAAAAAACTAATAGCTGGTATGGGGAACATCTCCCCTTACTGCTGTCATGGGGGGGGTCAAGCAGTAGTGTCTGCAACATTGGGAACATCTTACACGTTACACCCTAAAAATTGGTGGAACATGTACAGTACCTGACCACGAGATTGTGTTTCCAGTGCGATCCCATTGCGCTGGTTCTCCACGACAGGGTACTGTGCATGTCGCACTGGCTCACTCATCGGGAAAGGAAAACTTGTGTGATCGGCGGGCATGCAGGAACACTGTCTGGATAAAGGGGGCCTTGAGAGCTAAGGAAGTCCTCCTCTTCCTGCCTCTGTTCTGCCTCAAGTGCCCTGTCCATTATTCCACGCAGTGTGTGCTCCAACAGGTGGACAAGGGGGACAGTGTCACTGATGCATGCACTGTCACTGCTCCCCACCCTCGTGGTCTCCTCAAATGGTGACAGGACAGTGCATGCATCCCTGATCATGGCCCATGGTGTGAGGAAAAAAAACAAGCTTCCCTGACCCTGTCCTGTTGCCATAGTCGCACAGGTATTCATTGATGGCCCTCTGCTGCATGTGCAGCCTCTGCAGCATGGCCAACGTTGAGTTCCACCTGGTGGGCATGTCACAGATTAGGCAGTTCTTGGGCAGGTTAAATTCCTTTTGGAGGTCTGCCAGCCGAGCACTGGCATTATATGACCCGGGGAAATGCACACAGACTTTCCTGGCCTGCCTCAGGACATCCTGTAAGCCCGGGTACCTGCCCAAGAACCGCTGCACCACCAAGTTAAGGACATGAGCCAAACAGGGCACATGGGTCAGTTGTCCCTGTCGGAGGGTGGAGAGGAGGTTGGTGCCATTGTCGCAAACCACCATTCCTGCCTTAAGTTGGCGTGGCATCAACCACCTCTGAACCTGCCCCTGCAGAGCTGACAGAATCTCTGCCCCAGTGTGGCTCTTGTCCCCCAAGCACACCAGCTCAAGCACCGTATGGCATCTTTTGGCCTGCGTACTTGCGTAGCCCCTTGAACGCCTACGGAGCACCGCTGGCTCCGAGGACAAAGCACAGGAAGAGGCCATGGAGGAAGAAGAAGAGGAGAGGTGTATCAGAATCACCAGTGCTGGCATTTTGGAGGCGTGGTGGTGGAACGACCTCCCACACTACTGCACCTTGTCCTGCATCCTTCCCACCTGCCAGCAGTCACCCAATGCGCCATGAAACTTAGGTAACGTCCCTGTCCATGCCTGCTGGACCATGAGTCAGCGGTAATATGCACCTTACCGCTGACTGCCCTGTCCAGCGAGGCCAAGACATTGCCTTCCACATGCCGGTAGAGAGCCGGAATCGCCTTCCGTGAGAAAAAGTGGCGTTTGGGAACTTGCCACTGAGGAACCGCACATTCCACAAACTCACGGATGGGGCAGAGTCTACCAACTGAAAAGGTAGCAGTTGAAGTGCTAGCAATTTTGCCAAGCTAGCATTCAACCGCTGTGTAGTGATATAATGTATTGGGTGAATGATTAATTAGTAGTTATTATAATGATGATGTAAGTACTCTTCCGCAGCAACCCAATTCTTCCAGAGAGATGCACTTTATTGACTTCCAACACAGAACAAGGTCCACAGTCCACAGATGACAAAAAATCCAACAGAGGAAGTATAATTTAGAGTCCCATTTTTCCTAGGTCTGTGCCTTCATAGTCATACACAGACAGTACGACTGCATGCCCGCTTGAATGTCCTCTCTGAAATATGAATACACTAGAAGGGAGTTTCTGCAAGGTCAACCCAAAATACTCTTTGATCTTATTGTTACCCCCTCAAGTCTAATTACCATCAATAAATACTTCTTCTATGGTCCTTTAAACAATGTACCCTTTGAAATGTTCAATTAGGTTAACAGGCCATACCTCACACACATAGGTAGACTTGCATAAGATTAACACATCAAAGGGTCTTCAGCTGTCCCCTTGTTATGTTAAAATTCAGTTGGCTTGGACAACTCAACTGAATTTCTGGTCAATGTGGCACTCCAATACAACATTATACATAAATCGGCCAACATATTACAACATATACCCTCACTTGGGTCGGTTCTAACTACTAGAACTGACCCGTAAATCAAACAACAAAAAATATCATTACGATTTAAGGTACTGAATGCTTTACAATGGCTCAAATAAAATATGAAGTTGAAACTGGTTACATCTCTCTTCACCAGCCTCTAAAATATCCCCATGAAACAGTTATTAGATAATATAACTTTTAGACCATGACTGGAAAAGGATTTGGTAAACATCAGTGGCCCATATAGCTGTTAGGCCTTATTATATCACATCAAGATCTTGAAAATTGCTCAAAGACAAGCTGATGTCACAGTCCTTTCTTTGGTCTGACTTCCTCACATCTCTCACCATCTCACCAAAAGTAAACTTGGTATGCTCTGGAAGCTCAAATCCACATAAGTCCAGGATTCTCTCATCTCCAGGCTCAAGCTTTTCATTTTTAAAGATGCTTTTACGCAAACATTCTACTTTCATCTTTATAGTAAGAAGAACCATCAATGTACCAGCACTCACTTTCAAGGTCAAAAGGTTTGGATACGGCAGTAAAAACTGTACTGCAAACTATTTACTTGCACTTGACATTCATGAGTCCATCTTGCAAGCATTTTACAATTCACATCTGCTTCTTTCCATTTCCTATTTGAGCAATGATGACCGGTTGTGTACCTGTCAAGTACCAGAACTTGTTGATTGCCAGCCACAATTTGCTGTAGGCCGACCCCTCATTGCCTTCAATAGAGCAGTTACTTGGATCATTCAGTCCATAATTACACCTGAATGGTATACCAACATATACATATACCCCCACACGATGGTTCAGATAGAATCAGCTTGACATCAGTGTTAATCAGATCTTCTATCCAGACAAAGCGACAGTGGAAATTCTTGCCAATATCCTCACCATGAAAGGTAGAAAGGTCTTTTTCATCCATATATGTCATAGCCTTTAGCATATTATAAACAACTGATTCAACAAAGTTTCAAATCATGACTGGAGTGATGAATTTCACTCACCCCTCTTATAAATTTAGGAAAACCACCCAACATAGTATAATTTATGCTATGCCAAGCCATTGTGCAGCATCTCACCTTAGATGTCAACTATATTGATCAATACGTATTATGTAATGTGTACAGATGTTATGAAAATTATTTTAGGTTTAAATGCTTCTCTTTGGTTTTAAGATAAAGTTCAAGAAATAAAACATAATGAAAATAAAAAATTAAAAGCAAAATATATCAGCAAAAGGGAGAAAAAATAAAAATTAGGGCGTTGAAGAAAAAAGAAAAAAAAGGTCCATTGCTTGATGAATATTTGAGAGAGTCCATAAATCCTTTTTAATTCCTTGTATAGTGATATACTGTCTATTCAGCGTTTCTCCCCCACTAGCCAGCAATGTCAGATACTTCTAGTGCTTCTGCTATTCACATGCAAATGAGCATCTCCGGACAAATATCTGAAAGACAAAAACTCTCCAACAAAAACTCATTAGCAAGGTCATTAAACATTGTTTGAAGTTAAAACAAAACACTATTTACACTTTTACAGTTTGAAGCTAATTCACCCCCACTGCTAGAGAAGTGTCATTTGCATTCTAAAACAGATCTGGAGAATGTACATCTTGTACCCCCTTCAACTGCTCTAATAATTTATCACGTTCCCCTCTCATCTTGTCATACTCAATCTTCAGGTGGTCATATTTCTGTTTTAACTGAGAAAACGGTATCCAAGTCTTGAACCTTTTCTTATTATTATTTTGGTCAGCTCTGTTTTTCATATTAATATCACCTATATTTGACCCGGTGTCTCCTCTCTGGGTGTTATGATAAGATATTATCTTTTGATCTTTAGGTTCAGTATTTGTCCTAAACAATGTGGCTAAATCAATTTTGACAGCTTGCTCATTTGACTTTCTCCATGAATGGTCTGCTTTCAACAATATGTCTTTTAAATCATGAGGATTTGGGGTAACTAATAAAATATTTTGCTTGATATCTTCATGCAAAGCATCTAGAAACATACTCATATGTATCAAGCCACCACGCTCAAATGCAAGATTATTACCGACCAATAATTCCATAATAGTTGCTATCATGTCTGACAATTCATATGGAGATTCATTTTGCATCTGTTGGATCCTCCCATGAATAGTAACATCAGAACGTACACCATACAAAACACATAATAATTCCAGTAATATGTCCCTTGTTCTAAGAGGCTGAATACCAATCTGTTTAATTCACATCCAAAGACCACTTCCTAAAGAATATTGCAAAACTCTTTCTAAGTCAGATGGGTTGAGATTGTACATATCTCTGACCTGCTGCACGTCACAAAACCATTTTAAAAATCTGTTTAAATCATGGTAGGGAACCATTCCTATTTCTTTAAGAATTGCGTCTAATTCTTTTGGTTTCAAAGGCTTCATTACAAGTCGAACTTCACCTGTATTATTATTATTGTTATAAACTGTGGTGGTCACAGTGGGTACAGCTGGTAATGAATTATGAGATTTAATATGAGGTTCTGTTTCATTTGATAGAAAGTTTGTGTTTGTATTTTGCTGCAGATTGCTGAATCCAAGATTTGATGCATTTCTGCATTCCTGAGATCTCTTCTCTAATTCCATAATTCTTAATTTTAATCTCTCATTTTCCTCTGATAATTCATCACAATGTTTAGATTTCTCAAGCAAAGCTCCCCAAATGGTAACTGCATGCAATTTTAAATTTACTGTCTCAGTTTCTGATTTTTTGTTTTGTAACCTCTGACAAACCTTGTGGCTATTATCAACTGCACTCTGTAACTGCGCAATTTCCTCAGCCTTACCATTCAAAGAACTTTCCATTGTTAAACAGCAAGATAACAAGCCCTGCACAATACAACCTTTTCTTTTACTTTCTGAAATTTTGCTATCAAAAATATTTTTCTCTAAAAATTCCTTCATCATAGTCCACGTCTGCTTACATTTTTCTGGAATTTCATAAGGACCGCGATGGCACTTAATACATTTTAATACCCATCTGTTAACTTTATCAGAACTGACACTAGCTTGACACTGAGTAAGCATTTTGACTATATTACTAATAATTTAAAAAATATATATATATTTTACTCACCGCATTAGTTACTCTTTCAGCTTCCAGTTCAGGTCTTCTGGTACACGACACCTTTTTGTCCTTTTTTTTTGTTGTTTCCAGTCTTCAGAGAATAATTCTGGGGTTCCCAACTTGTTAAATTTTGTAGATCAGACTCTCTTATGTCACAATCAGACATTAGAGTCACAGCACAGCTCTTGGTTCTTCATTAGACTTCTGTTCACCTCACAGGATTGTTGTAGAGAGATGCACTTTATTGACTTTCAACACAGAACAAGGTCCACAGTCCACAGATGACAAAAATCCGACAGAGGAAATATAATTTAGAGTCCCATTTTTCCTGCGCCTTCATAGTCATACACAGACAGGACGACTGCATGCCCGCTTGAATGTCCTCTCTGAAATACTCGTACACTAGAAGGGAGTTTCTGCTAGGTCAACCCAAAATACTCTTTGATCTTATTGTTACCCCTCAAGTCTAATTACCATCAATAAATACTTCTTCTATGGTCCTTTAAACAATGTACCCTTTGAAATGTTCAATTAGGTTAACAGGCCATACCTCAGAAAACCTAGGTAGACTTGCATCAGCTGTCCCCTTGATATGTTAAAATTTAGTTGGCTTGGACAACTCAACTGAATTTCTGGTCAATGTGGCACTCCAATACAACATTATACATAAATCGGCCAACATATTACAACACGCTGGGATGTGGATGGCTGGGAGCGAACTTCTTTCTGCGGTGCAGCAGCTGGGGCAGGGAAATTTGCCTGGTACAATCTGACATTGGTGTACCGATAGTAGATTGCCCACAAGTACTTGGCTGTGACACACCTAATTCTACACCTTCATTCCTCTCAGTGCAGGTCTCAGAGAGGACTGAAGGTATAGTGGGGTTGGAGATCCCAGCTGATGAGGAGCAAGAAGAGGTCCTCTTTGTTCTTTGGTGTGGGCCTTTTAGGTACGCTTGCCAACGAACTGCATGGAAGGTCAACATATGTCTGGTCAAGCATGTGGTGCCCAAGTGGGAGATGGCCAGGAGAGATACGCTTGAGACATATGTTGCAAATAGCAGCGGTGGCATCTGATGCACTCGTCTCAAAAAAGGCCCACACCAAAGAACTTTTGGAATAACGTGCAGAGATAGCAGCGCCCTGCACATGTGGAGCTCTGCAGTGTGATGCAGTCAGTGTGCTGCCCTTAGGCTGGCCCCTGGGGGGCATCCTGCCTCCTTGGTGATGTGCCTCCTCCTCTCTCCTATCAGGCACCCACGTGGAGTCAGTGACCTCATCATCCCCTCCCTCCTCATCACTGGAGCAAACCTGGCAGTATGCTGCAGCTGGGGGAACATGACTGCCAGATTGCTGTCCTTCTTGGGCACCCCCTTTGTCTGGGCTCACATTACTGCCTTCCTCTAGCTGAGTACTGTCATCGGAGCCTTCAAATCGCTGGGCATCCTCCTGGAGCATGTACCCAACACTGTGGTCAAACAGTTCGGGGGACTCCTCAGGAGGACATGGTGGGGCTAGGGAAGGAGTGACTGATGCCATTGAGCCAAGGGAAGAGGCCGCGTTGGCAGCTGCTTTGCCAGACAAAGTACCCTGAGCCTGGGTGAGAGAGGATGAGGAGGATGAGGACGGCTTGGTTATCCATTCAACCAAGTCTTCTGCATGTTGCGGCTCAACACGGCCAGCTGCTGAAAAAAAGGCCAAGGGTGTCCCACGATATGACAAAACAATATTGGGTGTATCATTGGTGCAATATACTAAATATAAATGTGAACCAATGGATTAAACATATGTAAAAGTGCTCCAGTGCATAGACAATAAATATGCTGTGTTTGCAATAAAGTGTATCCAGTGCAACAAATCAAATGTCCTCAAATCATTTGAAAAAAAACCACACAAAATTCTTCTTAGTAGAGCCAATCACCACTTAATAAAGTGCACATGCTTTCTTATCCGTGCTTCACCCGAAGTGGTATATCAAAGCGCTCGCCAGATAGTAGTGGCCACAAAGTGACCCTCAGGCATGAAAAACCATTTATCTTCAAAAGGTATGTTTCCCAGATCCTGGCAGAAAGACTCCAATCACCAGTCAGCAGGAATTGTATATGACTTCTGTATCTGAACCTCGGTGCATCACTGCATTAGCCAAATCTGCAAAAAGTGGCTTCCCATAAAAGCCACAAAACTTGGATAGTGTAAAAACGTCTTTATTCCAACAAAAGCTAAAACTCCCAAACAAGTGTGCAGGTACAGGACGAAAAAACAGCAAATTAAGCTGCAGCTGAAAAGGAAAGCAGAGACTGAACGATACCTTATGTTCTGTAGGTATTGGCTGGCGTCTTGGAATGCGTCCCATCTGATCCAGAAACGGAGGACTCGTGAGCAGCTGCCTAGGGGAAAAAAACTTGTCTGCAAAGTCACACGGCCACGTGCTGATGAGGATGCACTGTGTCAACGACCAGCACTGTTGCCTCTAGACAGAGAGCCTGCTTGCCCTCTTTTATTGGCTTGTGACTGTCTGCCTCTCCTTGTTGGCCTTCCAGACATACTATTGGCCTGCAGTGAGATGTAGCTGCACAAAACTGGGTTGTATATATATATATATACCGATTATACTGCAGCTAGCAGAATCAACTGCCTGCCTGTAGTATTATTAGTATGAGAACACCTGCACTTGTCTTCAGGTAGCTATACTGTAGGTGCAACTGTGCAGGGTACACAGTACAGTAACTGGAAATACGTCAAGAGCCCACACAAGCACCTGGCTTCAGGTAGCTATACTGTAGGTGCAACTGTGCAGGGTACACAGTACAGCAACTGGAAATACGTCAAGAGCCCACACAAGCACCTGGCTTCAGGTAGTTATACTGTAGGTGCAACTGTGCAGGGTACACAGTACAGTAACTGGAAATACGTCAGGAGCCCACACAAGCACCAGGCTTCAGGTCGCTATACTGTAGGTGCAGCTGTGCAGGGTACACAGTACAGATACTGGAAATATGTCAAGAGCCTACACAAGCACCTGTCTGCAGGTAGTTATACTGTAGGTGCAACTGTGCAGGGTACACAGTACAGTAACTGGAAATACATCAAGAGCCTACACAAGCACCTGGCTTCAGGTAGTTATACTGTAGATGCAACTGTGCAGGGTACACAGTACAGTAACTGGAAATACGTCAAGAGCCTACACAAGCACCTTGCTTCAGGTAGTTATACTGTAGGTGCAACTGTGCAGGGTACACAGTACAGTAACTGGAAATACGTCAAGAGCCTACACAAGCACCTGGCTTCAGGTAGTTACACTTTAGGTGCAACTGTGCAGGGTACACAGTACAGTAACTGGAAATACATCAAGAGCCCACACAAGCACCTGGCTTCAGGTAGTTATACTGTAGGTGCAACTGTGCAGGGTACACTGTACAGTAACTATAAATACGTCAAGAGCCTAGACAAGCACCTTGCTTCAGGTAGTTATACTGTAGGTGCAACTGTGCAGGGTACACAGTACAGTAACTGGAAATACGTCAAGAGTAGGGATGAGCCGAACACCCCCCTGTTCGGTTCGCACCAGAACATGCGAACAGGAAAAAAGTTCGTTCGAACACGCGAACACCGTTAAAGTCTATGGGACACGAACATGAATAATCAAAAGTGCTAATTTTAAAGGCTAATATGCAAGTTATTGTCATAAAAAGTGTTTGGGGATCCGGGTCCTGCCCCAGGGGACATGGATCAATGCAAAAAAAAGTTTTAAAAACGGCCATTTTTTCAGGAGCAGTGATTTTAATAATGCTTAAAGTCAAACAATAAAAGTGTAATATCCCTTTAAATTTCGTACCTGGGGGGTGTCTAAGGTACGCCTGTAAAGGGGCGCATGTTTCCTGTGTTTAGAACAGTCTGACAGCAAAATGACATTTTGAAGGAAAAAACTAATTTAAAACTACCCGCGGCTATTGCATTGCCGACAATACACATAGAAGTTCATTGATAAAAACGGCATGGGAATTCCCCAAAGGGGAACCCCGAACCAAAATTAAAAAAAAAAAATGACGTGGGAGTCCCCCTAAATTCCATACCAGGCCCTTCAGGTCTGGTATGGATATTAAGGGGAACCCCGGCCAAAATTAAAAAAAAAAAATGACGTGGGGTTCCCCCTAAATTCCATATCAGACCCTTCAGGTCTGGTATGGATTTTAAGGGGAACCCCGCGCCAAAAAAAAAAAAAACGGCGTGGGGTCCCCCCAAAAATCTATACCAGACCCTTATCCGAGCACGCAAACTGGCAGGCCGCAGGAAAAGAGGGGGGGACGAGAGTGCGGCCCCCCCTCCCTCCTGAACCGTACCAGGCCACATGCCCTCAACATTGGGAGGGTGCTTTGGGGTAGCCCCCCAAAACACCTTGTCCCCATGTTGATGAGGACAAGGGCCTCATCCCCACAACCCTGGCCGGTGGTTGTGGGGGTCTGCGGGTGGGGGGCTTATCGGAATCTGGAAGCCCCCTTTAACAAGGTGACCCCCAGATCCCGGCCCCCCCCTGTGTGAAATGGTAAGGGGGTACATAAGTACCCCTACCATTTCACGAAAAAAGTGTCAAAAATGTTAAAAATGACAAGAGACAGTTTTTGACAATTCCTTTATTTAAATGCTTCTTCTTTCTTCTATCTTCCTTCATCTTCTGGTTCTTCTGGCTCTTCTGGTTCTTCCTCCGGCGTTCTCGTCCAGCATCTCCTCCGCGGCGTCTTCTATCTTCTTCTCCTCGGGCCGCTCCGCACCCATGGCAAGGGGGGGAGGCTCCCGCTCTTCTCTTCTTCTTTTCTTCTCTTCTTCTCTTCTTCATTTTCTTCTCCGGGCCGCTCCGCAATCCATGCTGGCATGGAGGGAGGCTCCTGCTGTGTGACGGCGCTCCTCGTCTGACAGTTCTTAAATAACGGGGGGCGGGGCCACCCGGTGACCCCGCCCCCCTCTGACGCACGGGACATGACGGGACTTCCCTGTGGCATTCCCCGTGACATCACAGGGAAGTCCCGTCAAGTCACCGTGCGTCAGAGGGGGGCGGGGTCACCGGGTGGCCCCCCCCCCGTTATTTAAGAACTGTCAGACGAGGAGCGCCGTCACACAGCGGGAGCCTCCCTCCATGCCAGCATGGATTGCGGAGCGGCCCGGAGAAGAAAATGAAGAAGAGAAGAAGAGAAGAAGAGAAGAAGAGAAGAAGAGAAGAAAAGAAGAAGAGAAGAGCGGGAGCCTCCCCCTAATGCCATGGGTGCGGAGCGGCCCGAGGAGAAGAAGATAGAAGACGCCGCGGAGGAGATGCTGGACGAGAACGCCGGAGGAAGAACCAGAAGAGCCAGAAGAACCAGAAGAACCAGAAGATGAAGGAAGATAGAAGAAAGAAGAAGCATTTAAATAAAGGAATTGTCAAAAACTGTCTCTTGTCATTTTTAACATTTTTGACAGTTTTTTAGTGAAATGGTAGGGGTAAGAACCCCCTTACCATTTCACACAGGGGGGGGCCGGGATCTGGGGGTCCCCTTGTTAAAGGGGGCTTCCAGATTCCGATAAGCCCCCCGCCCGCAGACCCCCACAACCACCGGCCAGGGTCGTGGGGATGAGGCCCTTGTCCTCATCAACATGGGGACAAGGTGTTTTGGGGGGCTACCCCAAAGCACCCTCCCAATGTTGAGGGCATGTGGCCTGGTACGGTTCAGGAGGGGGGGCCACACTCTCGTCCCCCCTCTTTTCCTGCGGCCTGCCAGGTTGCGTGCTCGGATAAGGGTCTGGTATGGATTTTTGGGGGGACCCCACGCCGTTTTTTTTTTTTTTTTTGGCGCGGGGTTCCCCTTAAAATCCATACCAGACCTGAAGGGTCTGGTATGGAATTGAGGGGGAACCCCACGTCATTTTTTTTTTTTAATTTTGGCCGGGGTTCCCCTTAATATCCATATCAGACCTGAAGGGCCTGGTATGGAATTTAGGGGGACTCCCACGTCATATTTTTTTTTAATTTTGGTTCGGGGTTCCCCTTTGGGGAATTCCCATGCCGTTTTTATCAATGAACTTCTATGTGTATTGTCGGCAATGCAATAGCCGCGGGTAGTTTTAAATGAGTTTTTTCCTTCAAAATGTCATTTTGCTGTCAGACTATTCTAAACACAGGAAACATGCGCCCCTTTACAGGCATACTATAGACACCCCCCAGGTACGAAATTCAAAGGGATATTACACTTTTATTGATTGACTTTAAGCATTATTAAAATCACTGCTCCTGAAAAAACGGCCGTTTTTAAAACTTTTTTTTGCATTGATCCATGTCCCCTGGGGCAGGACCCAGGTCCCCAAACACTTTTTATGACAATAACTTGCATATTAGCCTTTAAAATTAGCACTTTTGATTTCTCCCATAGACTTTTAAAGGGTGTTCCGCAGCATTCGAATTTGCCGCGAACACCCCAAATTGTTCGCTGTTCGGAGAACTGGCGAACAGCCATTGTTCGAGTCGAACATGAGTTCGACTCGAACTCGAAGCTCATCCCTAGTCAAGAGCCTACACAAGCACCTGGCTGCAGGTAGTTATACTGTAGGTGCAACTGTGCAGGGTACACAGTACAGTAACTGGAAATACATCAAGAGCCCACACAAGCACCTGGCTTCAGGTAGTTATACTGTAGGTGCAACTGTGCAGGGTACACTGTACAGTAACTATAAATACGTCAAGAGCCTACACAAGCACCTTGCTTCAGGTAGTTATACTGTAGGTGCAACTGTGCAGGGTACACAGTACAGTAACTGAAAATACGTCAAGAGCCTACACAAGCACCTGGCTGCAGGTAGTTATACTGTAGGTGCAAATGTGCAGGGTAAGCAGTACAGTAACTGGAAATACGTCAAGAGCCCACACAAGCACCTGGCTTCAGGTCGCTATACTGTAGGTGCAGCTGTGCAGGGTACACAGTACAGTTACTGGAAATATGTCAAGAGCCTACACAAGCACCTGTCTGCAGGTAGTTATACTGTAGGTGCAACTGTGCAGGGTACACAGTACAGTAACTGGAAATACATCAAGAGCCTACACAAGCACCTGACTTCAGGTAGTTATACTGTAGGTGCAACTGTGCAGGGTACACAGTACAGTAACTGGAAATACGTCAAGAGCCTACACAAGCACCTGGCTTCAGGTAGTTACACTTTAGGTGCAACTGTGCAGGGTACACAGTACAGTAACTGGAAATACATCAAGAGCCCACACAAGCACCTGGCTTCAGGTAGTTATACTGTAGGTGCAACTGTGCAGGGTACACTGTACAGTAACTATAAATACGTCAAGAGCCTAGACAAGCACCTTGCTTCAGGTAGTTATACTGTAGGTGCAACTGTGCAGGGTACACAGTACAGTAACTGGAAATACGTCAAGAGCCTACAGAAGCACCTGGCTGCAGGTAGTTATACTGTAGGTGCAACTGTGCAGGGTACACAGTACAGTAACTGGAAATACATCAAGAGCCCACACAAGCACCTGGCTTCAGGTAGTTATACTGTAGGTGCAACTGTGCAGGGCACACTGTACAGTAACTATAAATACGTCAAGAGCCTACACAAGCACCTTGCTTCAGGTAGTTATACTGTAGGTGCAACTGTGCAGGGTACACAGTACAGTAACTGAAAATACGTCAAGAGCCTACACAAGCACCTGGCTGCAGGTAGTTATACTGTAGGTGCAACTGTGCAGGGTAAGCAGTACAGTAACTGGAAATATGTCAAGAGCCTACACAAGCACCTGGCTTCAGGTAGCTATACTGTAGGTGCAACTGTGCAGGGTACACAGTACAGTAATTGGAAATACGTCAAGAGCCAACACAAGCACCTGGCTGCAGGTAGTTATACTGTAGGTGCAACTGTGCAGGGTACACAGTACAGAAACTGGAAATACATCAAGAGCCTAAACAAGCACCTGGCTTCAGGTAGTTATACTGTAGGTGCAACTGTTCAGGGTACACAGTACAGTAACTGGAAATACGTCAAGAGCCCACACAAGCACCTGGCTTAAGGTAGTTATACTGTAGGTGCAACTGTGCAGGGTACACTGTACAGTAACTATAAATACATCAAGAGCCTACACAAGCACCTTGCTTCAGGTAGTTATACTGTAGGTGCAACTGTGCAGGGTACACAGTACAGTAACTGGAAATACGTCAAGAGCCTACACAAGCACCTGGCTTCAGGTAGTTATACTGTAGGTGCAACTGTGCAGGGTACACAGTACAGTAATTGGAAATACGTCAAGAGCCTACACAAGCACCTGGCTGCAAGTAGTTATACTGTAGGTGCAACTGTGCAGGGTACACAGTACAGTAACTGGAAATACGTCAAGAGCCTAAACAAGCACCTGGCTTCAGGTAGCTATACTGTAGGTGCAACTGTGCAGGGTAAGCAGTACAGTAACTGGAAATACGTCAAGAGCCTACACAAGCACCTGGCTTCAGGTAGTTATACTGTAGGTGCAACTGTGCAGGGTGCACAGTACAGTAACTGGAAATACATCAAGATCCTACACAAGCACCTGGCTGCAGGTAGTTATACTGTAGGTGCAACTGTGCAGGGTACACAGTACAGTAACTGGAAATACATCAAGAGCCTACACAAGCACCTGGCTTCAGGTAGCTATACTGTAGGTGCAACTGTGCAGGGTACACAGTACAGTATCTGGAAATACTGTAAAAACAGCTGCCTACCTTTTAGTATATTAGGAAGAGAACAGGATCTAGCTAAATTGAATACAGTGTATATATATATATATATATATATATATATATATATATATATATACACAACACCTGGAATGCATATATATATATATATATATATACACAATACACTGCAAGTGCAGCTAATTGACTCAACCTGCCTACTCTATCTAACTTAAATCAAATGACACTGTCTCTCTGTCTATCTACAGTACCTGACCGCGAGATTGTGGTTTCAGTGCGATACCATCACGCATGTTCTCGGTGACAGGGTACTGTGCATGTCACGCTGGCTCACTCATCGGGAAAGGAAAACTTTTTTTTCCTTTTGCGATGAGTGACAGGCAGTGCTGACAGCTGTCTGGTATGAATCCTGAGGGGGAATGCAGCGCCAAATTTTAGGTCTGGTATGGATTGTAAGGGGAACCCCCTACGCTGAAAAATCGGCGTGGGGGTCCCCTCAAAATCCATACCAGACCCTTATCCGAGCACGCAACCCGGCCGGCCAGGAAAGGGGATGGGGATGATCGAGCGCCCCCCCTCCTGAGCCGTACCAGGCTGCATGCCCTCAACATGGGGGGTGGGGGCCTTGGGGAGGGGAGGCCCCCCACCCCTAAGCACCTTATCCCCATGTTGATGAGGACAAGGGCCTCTTCCCGACAACCCTGACCGTTGGTTGTCGGGGTCTGCAGGCGGGGGGCTTATCGGAATCCGGGAGCCCCCTTTAATAAGGTGGCCCCCAGATCCCGGCCCCCCACCCTATGTGAATGAGTATGGGGTACATGGTACCCCTACCATTTCATGTAGAGAAAAGTGTCAATAAAAAAAAACACAGTACACAGGTTTTAAGAGTAATTTATTAGGCAGCTCCGGGGTCTTCTTCCAACTTTGGGGGGGTCTTCTTCTGACTTCTCCCGGTGTTCCGCCTCTTCTCCCGGGCCCCTCCGCTATCTTCTTCCAGCCCTTTTGCCAGCGGGGGCCCGGTCTGCTGCCGCTGTCTTGTCGCCGCTGTCTTGTCGCTTCTGCTCTTTTTCTCTTCTTCTGATGTTGACACGACGCTCTCTCCGGCTGGAATGCTGCGTGCGAGCTGCGGAAGCCCAGTCTGCTGCCACTGTCTTGTCGCTGCTGTCTTGTCACCGCTGTCTTGTCGCCGCTGTCTCGTCGCCGCTATCTCGTCGCCGCTGTCTCGTCGCCTCTTCTCTTCTTCCGATGTTGACACAATGCTCTCTCCGGCTGGAATGCTGTGTGCGAGCTGCGGAGCCATTTATATAGGCAGTGACCCCGCCCCTTGTGACTTCAAGGTCCCAGCATGCACAGGGACTCTGGGGTCATGCCCCCTTATGATACCAGAGTCCCTGCATATGCTGGGACCGTGACGTCACAAGGGGGTGGGGTCACCACCTATATAAATGGCTCCGCAGCTCGCACACAGCATTCCAGCCCGAGAGAGCATTGTGTCAACATCGGAAGAAGAGAAGAGGCGACGAGACAGCGGCGACAAGACAGCGGCTACAAGACAGCAGCGACAAGACAGTGGCAGCAGACCAGGCCCCCGCTGGCAAAAGAGATGAAAGAAGATAGTGGAGGGGCCCGGGAGAAGAGGCGGAACACCGGGAGAAGTTGGAAGAAGACCCCCCGAAGTCGGAAGAAGACCCCGGAGCTGCCTAATAAATTACTCTTAAAACCTGTGTACTGTGTTTTCTTTTTTATTGACACTTTTCTCTAGGTGAATGGGTACCCCATACTCATTCACATAGGGTGGGGGGCCGGGATCTGGGGGCCCCCTTATTAAAGGGGGCTCCCGGTTTCCGATAAACCCCCTGCCCACAGATCCCGACAACCAAAGGCCAGGGTTGTCAGGAAGAGGCCCTTGTCCTCATCAACATGGGGACAAGGTGCTTAGGGGTGGGGGCCAGTAGCACACCACCAGCTGTAGACTATAGCAGGAATATTTATCTGCCTCATTTGCTGAAGCAAAAAAAAAATCACTGCCACCCACATGCCCAGCGTTTACAACTCTTGCCTTTCCATCTGGTGAATTATGCCATCTTCGATCATTTTGAAGAATGAGCTGTACCACAATGGCAGGTTCCCAGTCGCTATTTCTTTTCACGTAAGGCCATTCCAGCTCTCTACCATCACGTGGAAGGCAATGTTGTGACATAGTTGGGCAAGGCAGTCACCTGCAAGGTCCACGTTACTGCTGACACAGGGTCCAGCTACAATATATTTCATTCACAGCACACAGGGTAACTGCTTGCAACTGGGAAGGATGCAGGACAGGGCTCAGTGCTGCAGCTTGTTGTGCCGCCACATCTCCATACAACTAGTGATGATGCAAGATTTGCTAGCTCCACCCCCTGCTCCTCCATGTCCTCCTCTGCAGAATTGTCCTATGAACCACAAGTAACCCCAAACTTTTCAAGGAGCTATTCAATGAGTCAGGCTAAAAGGTGCCATGCAGTGCTTCAGCTGGTCTGTCTGAGGGACAGGAGCCACACTGGAGCAGAGATTCTAGCAGCTTTGCAGGGGCAGGCCCAGAGGTAGTTCACGCTATGCCAGCTGGAGCCAAGAATGGTGGTGTGCGATAATGGCACAAACCTGTGCCATTATCGATGTTAGACAAAGTAAGTTGACACATGTGCCATCCTGGCACATGTCCTCAATTTGGTAGTGCAGTGTTTCTTAAATAGGTATCCAGGGTTGGAAGATCTGCTAAAGCAGACTAAAAGAGCCTGTAGGCATTTCAGGCGGTCATACACAACCAGTGCTCAGTTGGCTGAAATTCACCTGCCTGTAAACCGCCTGATTTGTGACATGCCCACCAGGTGGAACTGGAGCTTTGGCCAATTATGGCTCAGGGGGGTTAGTACACGCCCCACACTATATAAGGCCACCTGCACGGCGGCCCTGTGTAGTTTATTCTGGCGTTAAGAGAGAGAGAGATAGACAGAGAGGCAGTGTCATTTGATTTAAGTTAGATAGCGTAGGCAGGCGAGTCAGTTAGATGCACTTACAGTGTATTGTGTATATATATATATATATATATATATATATATATATATATATATATATATATATACATCCTAGGTGTTGTATGTATATATATATATATATATATATATATATATATATATATATATATATACTGTATTCAGTTTAGCTAGATCCGTTCCTGATATTCTCTTCCTACTACTAACAGGCAGGCAGGTGTTTTTACAGTATTTACAGCTACCTGAAGAAAATTGCTGGTGTTCTTCTGATCCTATTAGTCCTATTAGCTACAGTATTTACAGTTAGTGTAGTGCATCCTCTGCACAGTGTGCACCTAAAGCTACCTGAAGAAAATTAGTGGTGTTATTCTGATCCTATTAGTAAAGTACCGCAGGCAGCTGTAGTATTTACAAGTTAGTGTAGTGCGTCCTCTGCACAGTGTGCACCTAAAGCTACCTGAAGAAAATAAGTGGTGTTCTTCTGATCCTATTAGTACAGTACCACAGGCAGCTGCAGTATTTACAAGTTAGTTTAGTGCGTCCTCTGCACAGTGTGCACCTAAAGCTACCTAAACAAAATTAGTGGTGTTCTTCTGATCCTATTAGTACAGTACCGCAGGCAGCTGCAGTATTTACAAGTTAGTGTAGTGCGTTCTCTGCACAGTGTGCACCTAAAGCTACCTGAAGAAAATTAGTGGTGTTCTTCTGATCCTATTAGTACAGTACCACAGACCGGAGTCCGTCGGACAATTCGATCATGTGTGGGCTTCAGCGGACTTTTTTTTCCCCACTTCGACGGACCTAGAAATGAAACATGTTTCAAATCTTTTCGATGGACTCGAGTTCGGTCAAAAAGTCCGCTCGTCTGTATGCTAGTCCGACAGAAAAAAAACGACGCTAGGGCAGCTATTGGCTACTGGCTATGAACTTTCTTGTTTTAGTCCGGTCGTACGTCATCACGTACGAATCTGTCAGACTTTGGTTGATCGTGTGTAGGCAAGTCCATTCATTAGGAAAGTCCGTCGTAAAGTCTGTAGAAAAGTCCGCAGGACAAAGTCTGCCGTGAAGTCCGCTCGTGTGTACGCGGCATTAGTCTACTGTGTCCTCTGCACAGTGTGCACCTAAAGCTACCTGAAGAAAATTAGTGGTGTTCTTCTGATCCTATTAATACCACAGGCAGGCAGCTACAGAATTTACAATTAGTATAGTGTGTCCTCTGCACAGTGTGCACCTAAAGCTACCTAGAGACAATTGCTGTTGTTCTGCTCCTATTAATACCACAGGCAGGCAGCTACAGTATTTACAGTGAGTGTAGTGCGTCCCCTGCACAGTGTGCACCTAAAGCTACCTGAAGAAAATTAGTGGTGTTCTTCTGATCCTATTAATACCATAGGCAGGCAGCTACAGTATTTACAGTTAGTGTACTGTGTCCTCTGTACAGTGTGCACCTAAAGATACCTGAATAAAATTGTTGGTGTTCTTCTAATCCTATTAATACCACAGGGAGGCAGCTACAGTATTTACAGTTAGTGTAGTGCGTCCTCTGTACAGTGTGCACCTAAAGCTACCTAGAGACAATTGCTGTTGTTCTGCTCCTATTAATACCACAGGCAGGCAGCTACAGTATTTACAGTTAGTATACTGTGTCTTCTGCACAGTGTGCACCTAAAGCTACCTGAAGAAAATTAGTGGTGTTCTTCTGATCCTATTAATACCACAGGCAGGCAGCTACAGAATTTACAATTAGTATAGTGTGTCCTCTGCACAGTGTGCACCTAAAGCTACCTAGAGACAATTGCTGTTGTTCTGCTCCTATTAATACCACAGGCAGGCAGCTACAGTATTTACAGTGAGTGTAGTGCGTCCCCTGCACAGTGTGCACCTAAAGCTACCTGAAGAAAATTAGTGGTGTTCTTCTGATCCTATTAATACCATAGGCAGGCAGCTACAGTATTTACAGTTAGTGTACTGTGTCCTCTGTACAGTGTGCACCTAAAGATACCTGAATAAAATTGTTGGTGTTCTTCTAATCCTATTAATACCACAGGGAGGCAGCTACAGTATTTACAGTTAGTGTAGTGCGTCCTCTGTACAGTGTGCACCTAAAGCTACCTAGAGACAATTGCTGTTGTTCTGCTCCTATTAATACCACAGGCAGGCAGCTACAGTATTTACAGTTAGTATACTGTGTCTTCTGCACAGTGTGCACCTAAAGCTACCTGAAGAAAATTAGTGGTGTTCTTCTGCTCCTATTAGTACCAGAGGCAGGCAGCTGCAGTATTTACAGTTAGTGTAGTGTGTCCTCTGCACAGTGTGCACCTAAAGCTACCTGGAGATAATTGCTGTTGTTCTGCTCCTATTAATACCACAGGCAGGCAGCTACAGTATTTATAGTTAGTGTAGTGCATCCTCTGCACAGTGTGCACCTAAAGCTACCTGGAGACAACTGCTGTTCATCTGCTCCTATTAACACCACAGGCAGGCAGCTACAGCATTTACAGTAATGCCACGCACACACGACCAGACTTTACGGCATACTTGGTTTGGTGGACTGGAGTCCGTCGGACAATTCGATCATGTGTGGCCTCCAGCGGACTTTTTTTCCCCAAAACTTCGACGGACCTATAAATGAAACATATTTCAAATCTTTTTGACGGACTCGAGTTCGGTTGAAAAGTCTGCTCTTCTGTATGCTAGTCCGACGGACAAAAAACGACGCTAGGGCAGCTATTGGCTACTGGCTATGAACTTCCTTGTTTTAGTCCGGTCATACGTCATCACGTAGAATCCATCGGACTTTGGTTGATTGTGTGTAGGCAAGTCCGTTTATTAGGAAAGTCCGTTGTAAAGTCTGTTGAAAAGTCCGCAGGACAAAGTCTGCAGTAAAGTCTGCTCGTGTGTACGTGGCATTAACGTACTGTGTCCTTTGCAGTGCATCCTCTGCACAGTGTGCACCTAAAGCTACCTGGAGACAATTGCTGTTGTTCTGCTCCTATTAATACCACAGGCAGGCAGCTACAGTATTTACAGTTTGTGTACTGTGTCCTCTGCACAGTGTGCACCTAAAGCTACCTGAAGAAAATTAGTGGTATTCTTATTATCCTATTAATACCATAGGCAGGCAGCTACAGTATTTACAGTTAGTGTAGTGCATCCTCTGTACAGTGTGCACCTAAAGCTACCTGAATAAAATTGGTGGTGTTCTTCTAATCCTATTAATACCACAGGCAGGCAGCTACAGTATTTACACTTAGTGTAGTGCGTGCTCTGCACAGTATGCACCTAAAGCTACCTGAAGAAAATTAGTGGTGTTCTTATGCTCCTATTAGCACCATAGGCAGGCAGCTGCAGTATCTACAGTTAGTGTAGTGTGTCCTCTGCACAGTGTGCACCTAAAGCTACCAGAAGACAATTGCTGTTGTTCTGCTCCTATTAATACCACAGGCAGGCAGCTACAGTATTTACAGTTAGTGTACCATGTCCTCTGCACAGTGTGCACCTAAATCTACCTGGAGACAATTGCTGTTGTTCTGCTCCTATTAATTCCACAGGCAGGCAGCTACAGTATTTACAGTTAGTGTAGTGCGTCCTCTGCACAGTGTGCACCTAAAGCTACCTGATGAAAATTAGTGGTGTTCTTCTGATCCTATTAATACCACAGGCAGGGAGCTACAGTATTTACAGTTAGTGTAGTGTGTCCTCTGCACAGTGTGCACCTAAAGCTACCTGGAGACAATTTCTGTTGTTCTGCTCCTATTAATACCACAGGCAGGGAGCTACAGTATTTACAGTTAGTGTACTGTGTCCTCTGCACAGTGTGCACCTAAAGCTACCTGAAGAAAATTAGTGGTGTTCTTCTAATCCTATTATTACAGTAACCACAGGCAGCTGCAGTATGTACACATTAGTGTAGTGCATCCCCTGCACAGTGTGCACCTAAAGCTACCTGAAGAAAATTAGTGGTGTTCTTCTGATTCTATTAATACCACAGGCAGGCAGCTACAGTATTTACAGTTAGTGTAGTGCGTCCTTTGTACAGTGTGCACCTAAAGCTACCTGAATAAAATTTATAGTGTTCTTCTAATCCTATTAATACCACAGGCAGAGAGCTACAGTATTTATAGTTAGTGTAGTGCGTCGTCTGCACAGTGTGCGCCTAAAGCTACCTGGAGACAATTTCTGTTGTTATGCTCCTATTATTACCACAGGCAGGCAGCTACAGTATTTACAGTTTGTGTACTGTGTCCTCTGTACAGTGTGCACCTAAAGCTACCTGAAGAAAATTAGTGTATTCTACTGATCCTATTAATACCACAGGCAGGCAGCTACAGTATTTACAGTTAGTGTAGTGCGTCCTCTGCACAGTGTGCACCTAAAGCTACCTGGAGACAATTGCTGTTATTCTGCTCCTATTAATACCACAGGCAGGCAGCTACAGTATTTACAGTTAGTGTACTGTGTCCTCTGCACAGTGTGCACCTAAAGCTACCTGAAGAAAATTAGTGGTGTTCTTCTGATCCTATTAAAACAGTACCACAGGCAGCTGCAGAATTTACACATTAGTGTAGTGCGTCCCCTGCACAGTGTGAACCTAAAGCTACCTGAAGAAAATTAGAGGTGTTCTTCTGATCCTATTAATACCACAGGAAGGCAGCTACAGTATTTACAGTTAGTGTACTGTGTCCTCTGCACAGTGTGCACCTAAAGCTACCTGAGGAAAATTAGAGGTGTTCTTCTGATCCTATTAATACCACAGGCAGGCAGCTACAGTATTTACAGTTAGTGTAGTGCGTCCTCTGCAGTGTGCACCTAAAGCTACCTGAAGAAAATTAGTGGTGTTCTTCTGCTCCTATTAATACCACAGGCAGACAGCTACAGTATTTACAGTTAGTGTAGTGCATCCTCTGCACAGTGTGCACCTAAAGCTACCTAGAGACAATTGCTGTTATTCTGCTCCTATTAATACCACAGGCAGGCAGCTACAGTATTTACAGTTAGTGTACTGTGTCCTCTGCACAATGTGCACCTAAAGCTACCTGAAGAAAATTAGTGGTGTTCTTCTGATCCTATTAATACCACAGGCAGGCAGCTACAGTATTTACAGTTAGTGTAGTGCGTCCTCTGCACAGTGTGCACCTAAAGCTACCTGAAGACAATTGCTGTTGTTCTGCTCCTATTATTACCACAGGCAGGCAGCTACAGTATTTACAGTTAGTGTACTGTGTCCTCTGCACAGTGTGCACCTAAAGCTACCTGAAGAAAATTAGTGGTGTTCTTCTGATCCTATTAATAACACAGGCAGGCCGCTATAGTATTTACAGTTAGTGTAGTGTGTCCTCTGCACAGTGTGCACCTAAAGGTACCTGGAGACAATTACTGTTGTTCTGCTCCTATTAATACCACAGGCAGGTGGCTACAGTATTTACAGTTGGTGTACTGTGTCCTCTGCACAATGTGCACCTAAAGCTGCCTGAAGAAAATTAGTGGTGTTCTTCTGATCCTATTAATACCACAGGCAGGCAGCTACAGTATTTACAGTTAGTGTAGTGCATCCTCTGCACAGTGTGCACCTAAAGCTACCCGAAGAAAATTAGTGGTGTTCTTATGATCCTATTAATACCACAGGCAGACAGCTACAGTATTTACAGTTAGTGTACTGTGTCCTCTGCACAGTGTGCACCTAAAGCTACCTGAAGAAAATTAGTGGTGTTCTTCTGATCTTATTAATACCACAGGCAGGCAGCTATAGTATTTACAGTTAGTGTAGTGTGTCCTCTGCACAGTGTGCACCTAAAGCTACCTGGAGAAAATTCCTGTTGCTCTGCTCCTATTAATACCACAGGCAGGCAGCTACAGTATTTACAGTTAGTGTAGTGCATCCTCTGCACAGTGTGCACCTAAAGCTACCTGAAGAAAATTAGTGGTGTTCGTATGATCCTATTAATACCACAGGCAGACATCTACACTATTTACAGTTAGTGTAGTGAATCCTCTGCACAGTGTGCAACTAAAGCTACCTGGAGATAATTACTGTAGTTCTGCTCCTATTAATACCACAGGCAGGCAGCTACAGTATTTACAGTTAGTGTACTGTGTCCTCTGCACAATGTGCACCTAAAGCTACCTGAAGAAAATTAGTGGTGTTCTTCTGATCCTATTAATACCACAGGCAGGCAGCTACTGCATTTACAGTTAATGTAGTGCGTCCTCTGCACAGTGTGCACCTAAAGCTACCTGGAGACAATTGCTGTTATTCTACTCCTATTAATACCACAGGCAGGCAACTACAGTATTTACAGTTAGTGTACTGTGTCCTCTGCACAGTGTGCACCTAAAGCTACCTGAAGAAAATTAGTGGTGTTCTTCTGATCTTATTAGTACAGTACCACAGGCAGCTGCAGTATTTACACATTAGTGTAGTGCGTCCCCTGCACAGTGTGCACCTAAAGCTACCTGAAGAAAATTTGTGGTGTTCTTCTGATCCTATTAATACCACAGGCAGGCAGCTACAGTATTTACAGATAGTGTAGTGCGTCCTCTGCACAGTGTGCACCTAAAGCTACCTGGAGACAATTCCTGTTGTTCTGCTCCTATTAATACCACAGGCAGGCAGCTACAGTATTTACAGTTAGTGTACTGTGTCCTCTGCACAGTGTGCACCTAAAGCTACCTGAAGAAATTTAGTGGTGTTCTTCTGATCCTATTAATACCACAGGCAGGCAGCTACAGTATTTACAGTTAGTGTAGTGCATCCTCTGCACAGTGTGCACCTAAAGCTACCTGGAGACAATTGCTGTTGTTCTGCTCCTATTAATACAACAGGCAGACAGCTACAGTATTTACAGTTAGTGTACTGTGTCCTCGGCACAGTGTGCACCTAAAGCTACCTCAAGAAAATTAGTGGTGTTCTTCTGATCCTATTAATACCACAGGCAGGCAGCTACAGTATATACAGTTAGTATACTGTGTCCCCTGCACAGTGTGCACCTAAAACTACCTGAATAAAATTGGTGGTGTTCTTCTGATCCTATATTAATACCACAAGCAGGCAGCTACAGTATTTACAGTTACTGTACTGTGTCCTCTGCACAATTGCACCTAAAGCTACCTGAAGAAAATTGGTGGTGTTCTTCTGATCCTATATTATTTCCACAGGCAGGCAGCTACAGTATTTTCAGTTGGTGTAGTGTGTCCTCTGCACAATGTGCACCAAAAGCTACCTTGAGACAATTGCTGTTGTTCTGCTCCTATTAATACCACAGGCAGGCAGCTACAGTATTTAGAGTTTCTGTAGTGCATCCTCTGCACAGTGTGCCCCTAAAGCTCCCTGGTGACAATTACTATAGTTCTGCTCCTATTAATACCACAGGCAGGCAGCTACAGTATTTACAGTTAGTGTACTGTGTCCTCTGCACAATGTGCACCTAAAGCTACCTGAGGAAAATTAGTGGTGTTCTTCTGATCCTATTAATACCACAGGCAGGCAGCTACAGTATTTACAATTAGTGTAGTGCGTCCTCTGCACAGTGTGCACCTAAAGCGACCCTGAGGCAATTGCTGTTGTTCTCCTCCTATTAATACCACAGGCAGGCAGCTACAGTATTTACAGTTAGTGTACTGTGTCCCCTGCACAGTGTGCACCTAAAGCTACCTGAAGAAAATTAATGGTGTTCTTCTGATCCTATTAATACCACAGGCAGGCAGCTACAATATTTACAGTTAGTGTAGTGCGTCCTCTGCACAGTGTGCACCTAAAGCTACCTGAAGACAATTGCTGTTGTTCTGCTCCTATTATTACCACAGGCAGGCAGCTACAGTATTTACAGTTAGTGTACTGTGTCCTCTGCACAGTGTGCACCTAAAGCTACCTGAAGAAAATTAGTGGTGTTTTTCTGATTCTATTAATACCACAGGCAGACAGCTACAGTATTTACAGTTAGTGTAGTGCATCCTCTGCACAGTGTGCACCTAAAGCTACCTGGAGACAATTGCTGTTATTCTGCTCCTATTAATACCACAGGCAGATATCTACAGTATTTACAGTTAGTGTAGTGAATCCTCTGCACAGTGTGCACCTAAAGCTACCTGGAGACAATTACTGTAGTTCTGCTCCTATTAATACCACAGGCAGGCAGCTACAGTATTTACAGTTAGTGTACTATGTCCTCTGCACAATGTGCACCTAAAGCTATCTGAAGAAAATTAGTGGTGTTCTTCTGATCCTATTAATACCACAGGCAGGCAGCTACTGCATTTACAGTTAATGTAGTGCGTCCTCTGCACAGTGTGCACCTAAAGCTACCTGGAGACAATTGCTGTTATTCTACTCCAATTAATACCCAGGCAGGCAACTACAGTATTTACAGTTAGTGTACTGTGTCCTCTGCACAGTGTGCACCTAAAGCTACCTGAAGAAAATTAGTGGTGTTCTTCTGATCCTATTAGTACAGTACCACAGGCAGGTGCAGTATTTACACATTAGTGTAGTGCGTCCCCTGCACAGTGTGCACCTAAAGCTACCTGAAGAAAATTAGTGGTGTTCTTCTGATCTTATTCATACCACAGGCAGGCAGCTACAGTATTTACAGTTAGTGTAGTGCGTCCTCTGCACAGTGTGCACCTAAAACTACCTGGAGACAATTGCTGTTGTTCTGCTCCTATTAATACTACAGGCAGACAGCTACAGTATTTACAGTTAGTGTAATGTGTCCTCGGCACAGTGTGCACCTAAAGCTACCTCAAGAAAATTAGTGGTGTTCTTCTGATCCTATTAATACCACAGGCAGGCAGCTACAGTATATACAGTTAGTATACTGTGTCCCCTGCACAGTGTGCACCTAAAACTACCTGAATAAAATTGGTGGTGTTCTTCTGATCCTATATTAATACCACAAGCAGGCAGCTACAGTATTTACAGTTACTGTACTGTGTCCTCTGCACAATTGCACCTAAAGCTACCTGAAGAAAATTGGTGGTGTTCTTCTGATCCTATATTATTTCCACAGGCAGGCAGCTACAGTATTTTCAGTTGGTGTAGTGTGTCCTCTGCACAATGTGCACCAAAAGCTACCTTGAGACAATTGCTGTTGTTCTGCTCCTATTAATACCACAGGCAGGCAGCTACAGTATTTAGAGTTTCTGTAGTGCATCCTCTGCACAGTGTGCACCTAAAGCTCCCTGGTGACAATTACTATAGTTCTGCTCCTATTAATACCACAGGCAGGCAGCTACAGTATTTACAGTTAGTGTACTGTGTCCTCTGCACAATGTGCACCTAAAGCTACCTGAGGAAAATTAGTGGTGTTCTTCTGATCCTATTAATACCACAGGCAGGCAGCTACAGTATTTACAATTAGTGTAGTGCGTCCTCTGCACAGTGTGCACCTAAAGCGACCCTGAGGCAATTGCTGTTGTTCTCCTCCTATTAATACCACAGGCAGGCAGCTACAGTATTTACAGTTAGTGTACTGTGTCCCCTGCACAGTGTGCACCTAAAGCTACCTGAAGAAAATTAATGGTGTTCTTCTGATCCTATTAATACCACAGGCAGGCAGCTACAATATTTACAGTTAGTGTAGTGCGTCCTCTGCACAGTGTGCACCTAAAGCTACCTGAAGACAATTGCTGTTGTTCTGCTCCTATTATTACCACAGGCAGGCAGCTACAGTATTTACAGTTAGTGTACTGTGTCCTCTGCACAGTGTGCACCTAAAGCTACCTGAAGAAAATTAGTGGTGTTTTTCTGATTCTATTAATACCACAGGCAGACAGCTACAGTATTTACAGTTAGTGTAGTGCATCCTCTGCACAGTGTGCACCTAAAGCTACCTGGAGACAATTGCTGTTATTCTGCTCCTATTAATACCACAGGCAGATATCTACAGTATTTACAGTTAGTGTAGTGAATCCTCTGCACAGTGTGCACCTAAAGCTACCTGGAGACAATTACTGTAGTTCTGCTCCTATTAATACCACAGGCAGGCAGCTACAGTATTTACAGTTAGTGTACTATGTCCTCTGCACAATGTGCACCTAAAGCTATCTGAAGAAAATTAGTGGTGTTCTTCTGATCCTATTAATACCACAGGCAGGCAGCTACTGCATTTACAGTTAATGTAGTGCGTCCTCTGCACAGTGTGCACCTAAAGCTACCTGGAGACAATTGCTGTTATTCTACTCCAATTAATACCCAGGCAGGCAACTACAGTATTTACAGTTAGTGTACTGTGTCCTCTGCACAGTGTGCACCTAAAGCTACCTGAAGAAAATTAGTGGTGTTCTTCTGATCCTATTAGTACAGTACCACAGGCAGGTGCAGTATTTACACATTAGTGTAGTGCGTCCCCTGCACAGTGTGCACCTAAAGCTACCTGAAGAAAATTAGTGGTGTTCTTCTGATCTTATTCATACCACAGGCAGGCAGCTACAGTATTTACAGTTAGTGTAGTGCGTCCTCTGCACAGTGTGCACCTAAAACTACCTGGAGACAATTGCTGTTGTTCTGCTCCTATTAATACTACAGGCAGACAGCTACAGTATTTACAGTTAGTGTAATGTGTCCTCTGCACAGAGTGCACCTAAAGCTACCTGTAGAAAATTAGTGGTGTTCTTCTGATCCTATTAATACCACAGGCAGGCAGCTACAGTATTTACAGTTAGTGTAGTGTGTCCTCTGCACAGTGTGCACCTAAAGCTACCTGGAGACAATTACTGTTGTTCTGCTCCTATTAATACCACAGGCAGGCAGCTACAGTATTTACAGTTAGTGTACTGTGTCCTCTGCACAATGTGCACCTAAAGCTACCTGAAGAAAATTAGTGGTGTTCTTCTGATCTTATATTAATACCACAGGCAGGCAGCTACAGTATTTTCAGTTTGTGTACTCTGTGCTCTGCACAGTGTGCACCTAAAGCTACCTGAATACAATTGGTGGTGTTCTTATCCTATATTAACACCACAGGCAGGCAGCTACAGTATTTACAGTTAGTGTAGTGTGTCCTCTGTAGAGTGTGCACCTAAAGCTACCTGAATAAAATTGGTGGTGTTCTTCTGATCCTATATTAATACCACAGGCAGGCAGCTACAGTATTTACAGTTAGTGTAATGTGTCCTCTGCACAGTGTGCACCTAAAGCTACCTGGAGACAATTGCTGTTATTCTGCTCCTATTAATACCACAGACAGGCAGCTACAGTATTTACAGTTAGTGTACTGTGTCCTCTGCACAGTGTGCACCTAAAGCTACCTGAAGAAAATTAGTGGTGTTCTTCTGATCCTATTAATACCAAAGGCAGGCAGCTACAGTATTTACAGTTAGTGTAGTGCGCCCTCTGCACAGTGTGCACCTAAAGCTACCTGAAGAAAATTGGTGGTGTTCTTCTGATCCTATTAGTACTACAGGCAGGCAGCTACAGTATTTACAGTTAGTGTACTGTGTCCTCTGCTCAGTGTGGACCTAAAGCTACCTGAAGAAAATAGATGGTGTTTTTCTGATTCGATTAGTACTACAGGCAGGCAGCTACAGTATTTACAGTTAGAGTTTTGTGTCCTCTGCACAGTGTGCAACTAAAGCTACCTGTAGAAAATTGCTGTTGTTCTGCTCCTATTAATACCACAGACAGGCAGCTACAGTATTTACAGTTGGTGTAGTGCACCCTCTGCACAGTGTGCACCTAAAGCTACCTGAAGAAAATTAGTGGTGTTCTTCTGATCCTATTAATACCACAGGCAGGCAGCTACAGTATTTACAGTTAGTGTACTGTGTCCTCTGCTCAGTGTGCACCTAAAGCTACCTGAAGAAAATAGGTGGTGTTCTTCTGATCCGATTAGTACCACAGGCAGGCAGCTACAGTATTTACAGTTAGTGTTTTGTGTCCTCTGCACAGTGTGCAACTAAAGCTACCTGAAGAAAATTGCTGTTGTTCTGCTCCTATTAATATCACAGGCAGGCAGCTATAGTATTTACAGTTAGTGTACTGTGTCATCTGCACAGTGTGCACCTAAAGCTATCTGAATAAAATTGCTGGTGTTCTTCTGATCCTATATTAATACCACAGGCAGGCAGCCACAGTATTTACAGTTAGTGTACTGTGTCCTCTGAACAGTGTGCACCTAAAGCTACCTGAAGACAATTGCCGGTGTTCTCATACCAATAATACTACAGGCACACAGTTGATTCTGCTAGCTGCAGTATCACTATATATATACATCCAAGCTTTGTGCAGCTACATCTCACTGCAGGTCATTAGTATGTCTGAAAGGCCAACAAGGAGAGGCAGACAGTCACAAGCCAATAAAAAAGGGCAAGCAGGCTCTCAGTCTAGAGGCAACAGTGCTCGTCATGGAGACAGTGCATCCTCATCAGCACAGGACATGCATGGGACACGCTTGTCCTTTTTTTTGGCAGCTGGCCATGTTGAGCTGCAACATGCGGAAGACTTGGTAGAGTGGATGACCAAGCCGTCGTCATCCTCCTCATCCTCTCTCACCCAGGCTCAGGGTACTTTGTCTGGCAAAGCAGCTGCCAACGCGGCCTCTTCCCTTGGCTCGATGGCATCAGTCACTCCTTCCCTAGACCCACCATGTCCTCCTGAGGAGTCCCCCTAACTGTTTGACCACAGTGTTGGGTACATGCTCCAGGAGGATGCCCAGCGTTTTGAAGGCTCCGATGATGGTACCCAGCTAGAGGAAGGCAGTAACGTGAGCCCAGAGAGGGAGGGTGCCCAAGAAGAACAATAATCTTGCAGTCATGTTCCCCCTGCTGCAGCATACTGCCAGCGTTGCTCTAGTGATGAGGAGGGAGGGGGATGATGAGGTCACTTACTCCACATGGGTGCCTGATAGGAGAGAGGAGGAGGAGGAGGAGGCACATCACCAAGGAGGCAGGATGCCCTCCAGGGGCCAGCTTAAGGACAGCACACTGACTGCATCACACCGCAGAGCTCCACATGTGCAAGGCACTGCTGTCTCTATGCGTTATTCCAAAAGTTCTTTGGTGTGGGCCGTTTTTGAGACGAGTGCATCAGATCCCACCACTGCTATTTGAAACATGTGTCTCAAGCGTATCTCGCCTGGCCAAAACATCTCCCGCTTGGGCACCACATGCTTGACCAGACATATGTTGACCTGCCATGCAGTTCGTTGGCAAGCGTACCTAAACGACCCACACCAAAGAACAAAGAGGACCTCTCCTTGCTCCTCATCAGCTGGGATCTCCAACCCCACTATACCTTCAGTCCTCTCTGAGACCTGCACTGAGAGGAATGAAGGTGTAGAATTAGATGTGTCACAGCCAAGTACTTGGGGGCAATCTGCTATCGGAACACCAACGTCAGAATGTACCAGGCAAATTTCCCTGCCCCAGCTGCTGCACCGCTGAAAGAAGTTCTCTCCCAGCCATCCAAATCTCAGTGGTTGAATGCTAGCTTGGCTAAATTGCTAGCACTTCAACTGCTGCCTTTTCAGTTGGTAGACTCTGCCCCCCTGCCCGTGAGTTTGTGGAATGTGCGGTTCCTCAGTGGCAGGTTCCCAAACGCCACTTTTTCTCATGGAAGGCGATTCCGGCTCTCTACCGGCATGTGGAAGGCAATGTCTTGGCCTCGCTGGACAGGGTGGTCAGCGGTAAGGTGCATATTACTGCTGACTCATGGTCCAGCAGGCATGGACAGGGACATTACCTATCTTTCACCGTACACTGGGTGACTCTTCTGGCAGCTGGGAAGGATACAGGACAGGGTGCAGTAGTGTTTGAGGTTGTTCCGCTACCATGCCTCCAAAATACTACTAGTGGTGATTCTGCCACACCTCCACCCCTCCTCTTCTTCTTCCTGTATGGCCTCTTCCTGTGCTGATTTGTCTTCGGAACCAGCGGTGCTCTGTAGGTGTTCAAGGGGCTATGCAAGCACGCAGGCCAAAAGATGCCATGCGGTGCTTGAGCTGGTGTGCTTGGGGGACAGGAGCCACACTGGGGCAGATATTCTGTCAGCTCTGCAGGGGCAGGTTCAGAGGTGGTTGACGCCACACCAGCTTAAGGCAGGAATGGTGGTTTGCGACAATGGCACCAACCTCCTCTCCCCCCTCCGACGGGGACAACTGACCCATGTGCCCTGTTTGGCTCACATCCTTAACTTGGTGGTGCAGCGGTTCTTGGGCAGGTACCCGGGCTTACAGGATGTTCTGAGGCAAGCCAGGAAAGTCTGTGTGCATTTCCGCAGGTCACATAATGCCAGTGCTCGGCTGGCTGACCTCCAAAAGGAATTTAACCTGCCCAAGAACCGCCTAATCTGTGACATGCCCACCAGGTGGAACTCAACGTTGGCCATGCTGCAGCGGCTGCACATGCAGCAGAGGGTCATCAATGAGTACCTGTGCAACTATGGCACCAGGAAAGGGTCAGGAGAGCTTGTTTTTTTCCCCCACGCCAATGGGCCATGATCAGGGATGCATTCACTGTCCTGTCACCATTTCAGGAGGCCCCAAGGATGGTGAGCAGTGACAGTGCATGCATCTGTGACACTGTCCCTCTTGTCCACCTGTTGAAGCACACGCTGCATGGAATAATGGACAGGGCACTTGAGGCAAAACAGAGGTAGGAAGAGGAGGACTTCCTTAGCTCTCAAGGCCCCCTGTATCCAGACAGTGTTCCTGCATGCCCGCCGATCACACAGGAAAAAGAAGAGGAGGAGGAAGAGGAGGATTGTGTCGGCATGGAGGTGGAGCCTGACACTCAGCATCAGCAGCAGTCTTTAAGGGATCATTTACAGTCCCAAGAAACCCATGGACTTGTACGTGGCTGGGAGGAGGTGGCTGCGGATCATGTCGTCCTTAGTGACCCAGAGGACTCTGAACCGAATGCCTCAGCAAACCTATGCTGCATGGCCTCCCTGATCCTGCAAAGCCTGCAGAAGCATCCTCGTATTCGTGGTATCAAGGAGAGGGATCAATACTGGCTGGCAACCCTCCTTGATCCATGTTACAAGGGTAAGGTTGCAGACCTTATCTTGCCATCGCAGAGGGAGCAGAGGATGAAACATCTTCGGGAGGCCTTGCAGAAAGGTCTGTGCAACGCGTTCCCAGAGACTGGGAGGTTACAAACTCCTGTTCCTGGACAACGTGTTGCTGAGGCTTCGGTCAGTCAAAGAAGGAACGGCGGAGAAGGTGGCCGTCTGACCGATGTGTTCAGACAATTTTTTAGTCCGCAGCCCCAAGGTATGATCAGTTCCAGCAACCATCGCCAGCGTCTGTTTTACATGGTGCAGGAATACCTAGGGGCAAGATCTGACTTGGACAACTTTCCCACCGAAAATCCTCTGGGTTACTGGGTCTTGAGGATGGATCACTGGCCAGAGTTTGCACAGTATGCAATTGGGCTACTGGCCTGTCCTGCATCCAGCGTTCTTTTGGAAAGCACATTCAGTGCTGCTGGAGGTTTTGTAACTGATCACAGGGTGCGTCTGTCCACCGACTCGGTTGATCGACCGACCTTCATAAGAATTAATCAGTCTTGGATCACCACCAGCTACCAAGCACCTGATGCTGATGTAACCGAATATTTTTTTTGAAATGTCAGATCCCTTCAAGATTGCCTATGCTGATGCTGAGTGACTATCCTGTTATGCTGAGTGACTATCCTCTTCCTTCTCAATTATCATGCTGATAGCTTGTAAGAATATTTTTGGTTCTGGGCGCCGCCACCAGTGGCTAAGGCCCAATTTTTCTGCCCTTGTTTAAAAGGGGCGTGTAATTACAATTTTTGATGCAATATTTTGCAAGGAGGGTGCACTCAGCTAGAGTATTTGTGAGGGGTTGCAGTGTTGTTGCACCAGCACCAGTGCCTAAGGTCCAATTTTTTAGCCCCTGTTTAACATGGGCGTGTAATTACAATTTTTGATGCAATACTTTGCAGCAGGGCTTGTTCCTGCGCTCCAACTAGAGTATCTGTGAGGGGTTGCAGTGTTGTGGCACCAGCACCAGTGCCTAAGGCCCAATTTTTCTGCCCCTGTTCAACAAGGACATGTAATTACAATTCTTGATCTAATATTTCACAGCAGGGCCAGTTTCTGTGCCAACCAAGAGTAACTGTGAGGACTTACAGTGTTGTGGCACCAGCACCACCACCACCAAAGGCCCAATTTTTCTGCCCCTGTTCAACAGGGGCATGTAATTACAATTCTTGATCTAATATTTCACAGCAGGGCCTGTTTCTGCGCCCACCAAGAGTAAATGTGAGGACTTAGTGTTGTGGCACCAGCACCACCACCTACACCAAAGGCCCAATTTTTCTGACCCTGTTCAACAGGGGCATGTAATTACAATTCTTGATCTAATATTTCACAGCAGAGCTCGTTCCTGCGCCCACCAAGAGTAACTGTGAGGGCTTACAGTGCTGTGGTAACACCAACACCTAAGGCCCCAATTTCTGCAGAGTATATGGGGCAGGCCTCTACTTTCAAACATCCAACTTGCAAACGGAAGGAGACAACAGGAAGTGAGATGAAATCTACCCCTAGAATGGGAAATTCTCGCCTGTAAGAGTTAATATGGGAAACATGTGTCTCCTCTCCACTGATGCTTTATCACCATTTCTTGTTTCACTAAAAACCCCAAGCTGTCAAAAAACATTTGTCATTGGGACAGAAAGTGAGGTTAAATCTTCTGAAGAGGTGCACAGACAGCAAAACAAATGTCACAGGGGTAATAACCCTTCCCTATGTTTTCCAGAAAGTTTAAATATAGATTTTTTGGCTGGAGCTACACTTTAAAAATGTATCAGTTCAAAATTACAAACAGATTCTACTTAACAACAAACCTAAAGTCCCTGTCTTGTTTGCACCACCTATATACTGCTGTTCAGAGGGCCTGGGGCCCCATGCCTTTCCATTTTTTAATTTGGGTGCAGGGTTCCCCTTAATATCCATTCAAGACCCAAAGGGCCTGGTAATGGACTGGAGTGGGGGGGGGGTACTCATGCCGTTTGTCTCATTACATTAAAGCCGTAAGCAGTTTTAAATTACTTTTATTACTTTAAAGCGGGGGTCCACCTAAACCGCCAAAAAAAAAAATATTAAAAGCCAGCAGCTACAAATACTGCAGCTGCTGACTTTTAATACATGGCCACTTACCTGTCCCAGGGTCCAGCGATATCGGCAGGCGACGCAGAGAACCCGCTCGGCAGCTGCCGCCACCATCCTAGGTGAGGGAGTCAGGAAGTGAAGCGTTGCGGCTTCACTTCCCGGTTCCCTACTGCGCATGCGCGAGTCACGCTGCGCATCTTAACTGGTCCCCGCTATCTCCTGGGAGTTGTGTGTTTCCCAGGAGACAGCGCGGACTGACAGGAAGAGGCATAGACTCCCATGGGAGTCTATGCTGGAAGTGGGTGCAAATACCTGTCTTAGGTATCTGCACCCCCCTCCCCCCTGAAAGGTGCCAAATGTGACACCGGAGGGGGGGAGGGTTCCAAAAAGTGGAAGTTCCATTTTTGTGTGGAACTCCACTTTAAAAATGACATTACTTTACAGGCATACTATAGAAACCCCCCAGGTACGATATTTAAAGGAATATTACACTTTTTTTTCACTTTAAGCATCATTAATATCACTGCTCCCGAAAAAACGGACGTTTTTAAAACTTTTTTTTTGCATTGATACATGTCCCCTGGGGCAGGACCCGGGTCTCCAAACCCTTTTTAGGACAATACCATGCAAATTAGCCTTTAAAATTAGCACTTTTGATTTTGAACGTTCAAGTCCCATAGACTTCAATGGGATTCTAACGTTCATGCAAATTTTCGGTCCGTTCGCAGGTTCTGGTGTGAACCGAACTCAGCTCATCCCTAACTGTCACCATTTGAGGAGGGCACAAGGATGGTGAGCCGTGACAATGCATGCATTAGTGACACAATCCCTGTTGTGTTCCTGCTGAATCAGACACTGCGTGGTATTATGGACAAGGCACTCGAGGCAGAGCAGCGGGAGGAAGAGGAGGACTTCCTTTCCTCTTAAGGCCCACTTTATGCAGACACCATTCTTGCCACGCCACAGAACACACAAGAGGAAAGGGAGGAGGAGGAAGAGGATTCTGGCAGTTTTGGAGGCATTGAAGCAGAGCAAGACATACATCATGCCTTAACAGATGGTTTTCAATCCCCAGAACCCTTGGGAATAGTATGTGGCTAGGAGGAGGCAGTTCAGATACTGTAATCCTCAGTGACCCAGAGGATTCTGCTTCTCATGCCTCCGCAAACTTGCAGTGCATGGGCTCCCTCATTCTTCAAGCCATGCAAAAGGATCCGAGAATAAGTGGCATCAAAGAGAAGGATCACTATTGGTTGGCAAACCTCCTTGACCACTGTTACAAGGGGAAAGTCTCAGAACTCATCTCATCTCCACAGAGAGAGCAGAAGATGAAATTTCTTGAGGACACCTTAAAAATAGTTTATGTAATGCCTTTCCCGACCCTGGAAGGTTACAGTCTGGTGGAAAACGTAGTTTTGAGGCTTCTGTTGCTCAAGAGAGGAGCGGTGGAGAAGGGGGCCGCCTCAGTGATGCCTTTCAAAAAAAATTTAGTCCTCGGCGCCGAGGGCTGTCAACTTCCACATAACAGTGGCAGCATTTGCATCATATGGTGGGAGATCCACTGGGTTACTGGGTCATGAGAATAGACCACTGGCCAGAACTTGCCCAGTATGCAATTAAGCTGCTGTATCCAGCATGCTTTCAGAACAGGCATTCAGTGCTGCCAGAGGTTTTGTGACAGATAAAAGTGCACGTCTGTCCACAGACTCTGTGGACCGGCTAACATTTATCAAAATAAATCAGTCCTGGATAAGCAGCAGCTATCAAGCCCCTGATGACGATGTTGCTGATTAAGTGCTTTCTGGATCTGGATTCTCTGAAAGACTGTCTAGGGTGCCTAGCTTTGCGTGTGTTGATTTCATCTGGAAGAACTTTTTTGGCCAGGGCCAATTGTTGTTTTCATCAAGAGTACCTCTATAGAGTTACCAATTTTTCCACACCTGTTTGACAGGTGCATATATCATTTAAATTTTTGACAGCAAGGCCAATTCTTGCCTTCATCAAGAGTACATCTATAGGGTTATGGTGCGAAGGCACCACCTACACCCAAAGACCAATTTTTCCACACCTGTTTGACAGGTGCATATATCATTAAAATTTTTGACAGCAAGGCCAATTCTTGCCTTCATCAAGAGTACATCTATAGGGTTATGGTGTGAAGGCAACACCAACACCCAAAGATCAATGTTTCCACACTGTTTGGCAGGTGCATATGATTTCAATTTTCGACAGCAAGGCCAATTCTTGCCTTCATCAAGAGTACATCTATAGGGTTACAGTGTGAAGGCACCACCGACACCGAAAGACCAATTTTTTTACACCTGTTTGTCATTTACACACCTGTTTGTCATTTCATGTTTTGACAGCAAGGCCAATTCTTGCTTTTATCAAAAATACATCTATAGGGTTAAGGTGTGAAGGCACCACCGGCACTCAAAGACCAATTTTTCCACACCTGTTTGGCGGGGGCCATATCATTTCAATTTTTGACAGCAATGCCAATTCTTGCTTTTATCAAGAGTACCTCTATAGGGTTACATTGTGAAGGCACCACTGACACCCAAAGACCATTTTTTCCACACCTGTTTGACAGGTGCATATCCTTTAAATTTTTGACAGCAAGGCCAATTCTTGCTTTCATCAAAAGTACCTCTATAGGGTTAAGGTGTGAAGGCACCACTGACACCCAAAGACCAATTTTTCCACACCTGTTTGGCTGGGGCATATCATTTCAATTTTGACAGCAAGGCCAATTCTTGTTTTCACCAAAAGTACCTCCTTTGGGTTACAGTGTGAAGGCACCACTGACTCACAAAGACCAATTCTGCCACTGTTTGGCTGGGGCATATCATTTCAGTTTTTGACAGCAAGGCAAATTCTTGCTTTCATCAAGAGTACCTCCATAGGGTTACAGTGTGAAGGCACCACCAGCATCCAAAGCCCAATTTTCCGCACCTGTTACCTCTATCCAAAGTCTGCTAATGAGACACCAGGTTTTATCCAAAAAATCTCTAATCTTGTTTTGAGTGCACTAAATTGTGGCCTCATCATACAAACTGGCTCCCCAAGCCATTGTTTACAAAATAAAAAAAGCTTTCAGGGAAAATTTCATTTTTTTGGCTTTATAAATGTCATTATTGCTGCAGCAGGTTCTATACAAAGGTACAGATGTGCCACTTTACAGGCAAACTAAGGGGACCACCCAGGCACTATATTTAAAGGATTTTTTCATTTTTATTGTGTGGTAGTGTGGTACCCCACCAGTGTATGGGTCCATAATTCTCAACCAGGCAGGTTGAGGGGCTCCAGTGTATTTTCTTGTTTAGGAGGAAACTGGCTTTTCAGTTTCCTCATTATTTAGTAAAGTCCACTTTGGGACCTGGAGCCCGGGGATTTCTTAGAGATCCGGGTGTAATGAAATCCCCAGTCCTGGGTCCGGGTTTTGAGACTCTCCGGCACACTGATTGTTCAGGTGTGTGTGGGCCTGATAGTAGAGTCAGGACCATGGTTCTGGGCTCCACCCTCCTGAGGAGTCCAGGCTTGCGAGGGAAAACCCAGAGAGTGCAGGTGTGCACCGGAGTAGTCAGAGAGTGCAGGCTGCACTGCGAAAGCCAGAGACCCGAGCCTGGGGTTGCTGACAGGACACAGGAGGGCTCCTTGTGGGAGCCTGAGCAGTGGTGCTGCAGCTGAAGAGAGCCAGGCAGCTCTGTATTTTTGGTTGCAATTTTGCATGTGTGAGCCAGGAGGCTGAACTTACTGTCATTTAATGCTGATGGTGAAAACCCCTTGAGAGGGAAATCACTTTTGTTTTCATTTCTGGAACTTTGTTTGATTTTCTTTAATAAAAGTGGGCCAACAAGCCCTGAAAAGGAATCATTTGTGTGGACTGTTCTCACTAGCGGGTGCTACATTTGAGCTAAACAACCCCCAATTTTACAACTGTTATTTCTCATTTTTATGGTTTTAACTTTAAGCATCAGTAAATCACTGCTCATTTAAAAATTATGTTATTTACAAACTTTTTTTTCATTGATTCATGTCCCCCCAGGGCAGTACCCAGACCCCATAACCATTGTATGCCCAATTACTTGCATATAAACCTTCAAAATGGGCACTTTTGATTTTTTCACTTCAGGTCCCATAGACATCAATGGGGTTCGTTATTCAGTTCCCAACTGTTGCGATGTTCGAAAATTCTGTCATGAAACAAACGAGGTGTCGTTTGGCCCATCTCTATTGCACACTCTTTATGACCTAACATCTTAGTCCAGCCTTTAATGCAAAGTTACTGTTGCTTAAGTGTTTGATTCATTGCCTATTATACAGCTATTGTACTGTGATTCGGAAGGACATGTCTTTAGCACATACGGCTCTGACTCGGTTGAATTGATGATAGGCAACTCCTATCCTCATATTGATTAGTGGTTCCAAATTAATAATAACTACTGCAGTAGGGAACAGACACAAAAGATACGCTCAGCATCTTTCCAAATTACTGTTCTGCTTTATTATGACGCAATTGAAGGTTTTTATGCACATGATTACGTAGGTATCACATTAATATTACAATTGTACGCTTATGGTAACAAGGGGCGTTACATAGACAGGCTTATTCTAATCAGGACTCAAAAGAATGTAAACATTTACTGAAAACATTATTAGTGCCGTGTGCACAGTGAGGGCAGTGTGCAATACATACAAAATACAATACAATTATATACAGAACTTACAAATTTCCATTACAGTCTCCCCTCTTTTGATCAATATTTTGATCACTAACCATACCTGCTATCACCTTTAACCTGAAACCTCCACACGCTTAGGTGGAGGTAGTCCTGGCCAAAGAGGCAAAAAACTCCATTGTGGAGAAAATAATAGCTGAGCAACTTTTTCATTACAAAATGACTTTTCATTGTGAAAAACAAATGATTGATAAGACATATTTACAGAGTACTGGCTGTACACTCCTGTGGCCAGAATGGCCTTCTAGCTTAATTGTTGGCATGCTGACTTATCAGCATATGTAAACACAGACAATTCTACATAAAATGGAAGACGTACAAAAGACAAATATGACTTCAACATGGCTAAACTATTTTTCAAATATATATATATCCCTTACAATTAAAGTAACTGAATCAAAAAGTACCCTAGACTGTGATCACAAGAGGGAAACAAATCAAACTCAGAGATTTCTTTAATTTAGTCATTTTTGCAGTGTCTGGTGTGGATCCAGGTGACTTTTCCTTCAAGTTTTGCAAAAACTGTACATGAAATAGATGCTGTATTGAGTCTCCAAACATTTCCTTATATATAAATGTCTCTTAAAAATCCACAAGTCACCTGGCTTTAGTTTTAGATCCTTCCAAACTTTTAGGATCTGGAATTGGGGAGAAAACACATAAATGAGTTTGTCAAAAACCTTAAAAGATCAGCAACATTCTCTATGAGATCCGAATGAAGGACTTCAGCTGCTGAGACAAAATATAAGCAAGTGAGTAACACACTCCCAAACCAAATCCCATAGGGAGAGAGTCCAATATCCCCCTTAGGGGCTTCATAAAATATAAGAAAACATTCAGGCAAAAGTTTTCTAGTTTCTTACTCTACTTTGTCCGCTACATTGTAGACAGTAGGGGGTGTAAAAATAAAACCTCAAAACTTCTATTAAGGACTCTCCTATAAAAAATGATTTCCTCTGTTACTCTCTGTACTTTCTGGCACTCTGTACTTACAAACTACTTCTGATAACACTTTTTACTGTGGCCTTTGCAGTAGCATTTGCCACTGGACATCCAAAAAACATGTCCATACAGACAAAATGCATACTCGTAAGATCCTAACTTGGGCATCTGGATATATCTTTTTGTAATCTCTGGGAGGGATGTTCAGCTTTTGGTAACACCTTTGGTAACAGGTAAAACAAGAAGTGGTATGTTAGTAAAACAACTGTGGTGAACCCTGGCTCTATCCCACGCTCATTTACTAAGGCAGCCATAACTGCTTGTGACTGATGACACGGTCCATGTGTCAAGCTGAAGGGAAAAGAGTGGCTGGCAGACATAAATGATCACCTTTTCCAAAGTCCTGTTTCATAAGAAGTTGCCCCCTGTGGACCACTTGTTCTTCTCGTTCTGGGGTCCTTAAAGTTGAATTATTAATCCCAGCTATACTGGGCCAGAACTAGGGTGGAATCTGTGAGTTGCACAGACCCATCAAGTGTCCGGGGCTGTAAATGCAGCATCCTTAGTCACCTGGTCTGCTTCCATGTGTGAAAGTTAATATGGCTACCTCAGCAAGAAGCTGGAAGGCTGAAAACAGCCGATCAAATTAACTTGGCATGCTTGGTTGGTTTACCTGCCGAAGTAAAAACAAACTTCTGGCCCTTTAAATGGAACCAAAAGCTCTCTATATCTCGACTATCTATATAAATATACACTCTTTTTATAGCTCACAGGCTTTGCTAAAACATGGAGCTCTGTTTCTTGAGCTGGGGAAAAAGGATCCAATGACTTTGAATACAGAGTATCCTTCTGGGTGATAAACTGCATACTCAAATCTACAAAAAATTAAATATCTGGGTCTTCAGGGAGTGTGTCCCGCACTGGGCTCACAGCAGCTGATTCCTACACCATCAATTTAACACATGTGTCTTCCTTTCTCTTGAATAAATGTACGCATTTTTCATTGTTAGATTTGTACATAAACAAACTCATATTTTAAACCTTTCATTAAACAAACATTTAGTTAGCTGTATATTTGCTGCACAGAATGTCGGACCATTAAAAATTAAATGTTTGACCAAAACAATATCTAACTTTGTCTAATAGCACCTTTGCATAAAAGCTACAGCTCTGATATATCGGGATGAACCCTTCATTACTGGGTCCAGCTTGCATAAATATATTACAATGTCTTGTTTTCTATCACACTATTTGTGTAAGAACTCCAGTTTCATGTTTCAAAAGACAACTTTTTCCTGGCAATATTATAATAAATGATAACAATACCCTGCGGTCATGGAGAGATGCCCATAAATCCAAAATATTCTTCTGCTTATACCACTGCACTTACAAGAAAAATGGGCACATCATTTCACAATCCACACATTCTGCTTTGGATTTCAAAAATAAAAATAAATAAAAACAAAAAGACCAACAATCTGTATGATGGACCAGAAAGCATCAAAAACTATAAAACAACTGGCTGCAGGTGGCATCTATCCTAACAGGGTGTGTGGACTTGATGTGATGGGTCTGTTATATTTAAATTTTATTTATAACAACTCTCACATCATGGACTGACATCAAGTTATTATCAAGAACCTTGAAATTTCATTTTTGTAGAAAAACTTCTTATGTATCCCATCCATCTTGGCTTTGTTAAATATTATGGCAGCTTTATTCCGAATAACAACCTCATCTTAATCTTTTTTTCTCTCAATAAGGGCTTATTGAATAAATGTAAAATTACAAAATTGTTATCTTAATCTAAACTAATCTCATTCATTACAAATTTCCCCAATAACCTGGATTTCATTTCCAACCAAAGGTTGTCTAAACCAGTTTCATTATATCTATATAATTGTTAAACTCATATTAGAAATTAATACTCATTATTACTTAATTTTACTTAATTTCCCTTTTTTAAATGCACTGTTTCCACTATCAAAGGATATTCAATTTGTGTAATACACGGTTAAATGTAACCTTCATTTTACCATGTTTGGAAAACAGATTCAAAATAATTGTGATCACATTGTTTACCATTAGATTCGTTAACCCGGCACATTTTGTTATAAATGTTTTGTCTAAAAAACTGGAATTGGCATGATGTCCTTCCAGCTTATCACTAACCTCTCATCCCAGCCACATTTCTTTCATGAGAGCACAAAGGAGGGGGTCACATCTGCGTACATGACACACACAAGCAATAGAACTAAAGGTCCCAGCATTCGCACACACACCAATATCTCTCTAAAATCGCTTACATTTTTCCCATTTGTACACAACACATGCATATCATTCTCTCACTTTCTTTTAACTCTTTAATATTTCCCTGCCTAAATTCTGCTTTCCTTATTTTGTTTAAATAACTTTTATATCTAGCTTCTATGATTCTATGATCAGTTGGGGAGCCACAGTGCTCATCCCATCTTCTCTCTCTGACAACATATAAAGTATTCTGTTTTACCTCTCATTTCTCTGTTTCTGACTCTAATAGTTGTAGTGCCTGACCCCAAATTCATCCCACAACTTAACATGAAAATGTCCCTTTCTGTCTAGTGTTAATGTCACCCTTGATCCATCCTGCTCACATAGATAGCTGTTTCTCTAGCTGTTTACTCTGTGTGATTCTTAGTCCCTGTGGACTTTGGTAACCCAGTTACCCAATGTGGATCCCTGTCCACTCTAACCATTAATCTAGGGGCTCAGTATAGGCGGAACCGCACCTTTGGTTCATATATAGCGCTCCTCTTGCGCTGGGCATTTTTGAGGGTCTCTTACCCTTCATTCCCTTACTTAATTCAATGCCCATAATGACTGGCCAGTCTTCTCTCTTCTCTACATATGCCTATACCCTCTTGCCTCTAAACTACTTTATCTAGCAGATGTACTACATATACCTGTGAACAGCACTATTCTTCCCTTTCTTATCTATAACACTCCGATGGACAATAGACAGGGACAACATAACATATAACCACCAATCAATACAGTTCGATTAAGGGGAGTAAAATAGGTACCCTTTGTCCCGAAAATGCCTTACCGATCAAGGAAGTCTGATAACTCAAATGTAAGCAAAAGGCTTACCTCAGCCGGCTGATTATCAGAAATTCCCGGATCGTCTCAAGCTCCTCGTTTCGGATACTCAGGGTCACCTGGAATCCCCTCCTAAGGCAAAGCTCGCCATGCTGACTCGGTTGAATTGATGATAGGCAACTCCTATCCTCATATTGATTAGTGGTTCCAAATTAATAATAACTACTGCAGTAGGGAACAGACACAAAAGATACGCTCAGCATCTTTCCAAATTACTGTTCTGCTTTATTATGACGCAATTGAAGGTTTTTATGCACATGATTACGTAGGTATCACATTAATATTACAATTGTACGTTTATGGTAACAAGGGGCGTTACATAGACAGGCTTATTCTAATCAGGACTCAAAAGAATGTAAACATTTACTGAAAACATTATTAGTGCCGTGTGCACAGTGAGGGCAGTGTGCAATACATACAAAATACAATACAATTATATACAGAACTTACAAATTTCCATTACAGGCTCCCAGCAGGTGATCATGGTGAAGCTTCGCCAATACTCCAGCCTCAAGTTGGTACCAGATGATTTAGGATAAAGCAGTAAGTGTATAAAATGACCTATGTACAAAAATAATAGATTCCCTGGACTCATAAGCAACACTGTCATGGTTACCCATTCACTATATGAATGGTCCAATATAATTGAATAATGCATTTATAAATATGAAGGAAAGAGGAACTGTTTGTGTGTCTTTGGGAAATGGGATAATTTTTTGAGTGTTTTACTGTGTACAGGATAATAAAAGAATATTTTAATGTTTTTAAAAATGTGCTTAATGCACTCTGTATTAGATGTTGACTTCAGTCTGAGCTACATAGGAAGCAATTAATGGAAGCCGTCCTCTGTCTTTATTAGTGACAGTGGCATTGCTCCTGCAGTGCCAACTGGCTTCAGACCTTCAAACCCTTCTACACTATACATAAATGTTTTTTTGCATTATAATAACTGACTAATCACCAGGCCATGTGTTATGTTAAGCAGTCCATTCATTTTTATCTTTAGACTGTGCAGAGTGAGGAAAACACAGTGACCATTCTGCAGCCTCTCACTCTAACTATCCTTCCCCTGTCAGGTAAAGTTATCTCTTGCCTTTCGTATCCAGCGACAGTGAGGCTTACTTTATCCTACTGACACCAACAAAGGGGTTTATTTAATTCAACAAACACCAGCGATAGGGCTTATTTTTTCCACTGACACCAAAAAGGCTTTTTTTTAATTCACTGACACCAATCACGGGGCTTATTTTATCCCACTAACAACATCAATGGAGTCTATTTTACTTCCACTGACACCAACGATGGGGCTTATTTTACTCTCATGGAAACAAATGAAGAAACTCATTTTATTCCTACTGACACCAATTGTGGGGCTTATTTTATCCCACTGACACCACTGGCTGTTATTTTACTCCCACTTTCTCTTCAGTGAAGACACAGGCCCTATTTTGTCTAAAATAGAGCAAAGCCACATCCATTGTTAAATTGTGCCCATGTGTGACCCCAGCGCACTTTCCTCTCTGGTCCTTAACGTGTACCGTTTTAATCATTTTCAAATTTTGGCAACAATCTACAGTATGCCTGACTTTTCATAGCAGTCAGTTATACTACCCAAGAAAACTATACATTTTTATGAGACAAAGCACTTGCTTTCAAAGTAATGCTTAGACTTGGCTTCCTGGGAAAACTGTATCGGACTAGAAAAACTTATGCTATGGCCACAGCATACACATTTATTTTATAATATCAGTAATACAGATGATAGTTATTTTTGACAATTCAATATAAGCTTCCTTGAAAAATCTAACTTCATGTTGTGAGCTCTGTCTGTCTGCTGGATATCTCTTTCTACATCTTCATGTATTCTCTGCACATCTTGCAGCATCTCCTTTGCTGTTTAGTCCTTCATTTATAAGGACTACATATCCCATGGTACCTTTCTGCCTGCAAGATGCAATTCATGTACTGACTTTGCCTCCTGAAACTCCTCCTCTCAGCACCTCTGTAGTTCAGAAGGCAGGCTCTGTGAATTCTGTGACACAGCAGTTCCTACTCACAGGGCACAGTGAATACATGTTCTGGAATTCAAGTAAGAAAATCTTTACTAAATACCAATCCTTATCTAACTCCTACTATGGCCTGAGGAAGGAACACACATGCTTCATAAAGTGTAGCAACGACACCCCACTCTTCCCCTGGGTTGACATCACTTCCACGCTGTGTGCTCCAAGCTGGTTACAGATGTTCTGGGCTTCATGCTGGGTGACTATATCTCTGCATTCACAGCTAGCAACCACAGCTAATCCATCTAGCGGGACCTGCAGGATATGGATTACAGCGGTGTATTTATTGATTAGAGATATCTTTTTATCATGTGAGTTGCTTAACTGTGTGAATCTGGTGAGTGAGTGTACTATTGGGAGGCACTGAAGCACGAGGTGTTGGTGTGAAGATTGCACATTATTTATAATATTTACACAGAGTTATTTTGGGATCATAATAAGTGGACTTCTATAAGGACTTTTGGTTATGAATGTTTTTTTCATATTAGAACACTGGGTTTTTCTTTAATTTTTGTTTTTTACCATTTTCCTATTGCTGATATTAATGGGTATTTGGAGGATTTTTTATGTAAGATATTTATTGTTTTGTCTAAGATAGCGCCACTATTTACTCTATTGTTAAAGGTGACTGCACTAATGCCGCATACACACAACCGGTTTTTCTGTCAGAATAAACTCTGTCGATTTTTCTGACGGAGTTCCGACGGAGTTCCGCTGAAATGGACTTGCGTACACACGATCACACCAAAGTCCAATCGTTTAGAATGCGGTGACGTACAACACGTACAACGGGACTAGAAAAGAAAGTTAAATAGCCAGTAGCCAATAGCTGCCCTTGCGTCGTTTATGGTCCGTCGGAATAGCATACAGACAAACGGTTTTCACGATAGGAATTGATTCAGTCGGAAAGATTTAAAACATGTTCTATTTATAGGTCTGTCAGAATTTTCGAAAGGAAAAGTCAGATGAATCCCACACACGATTGGAATATCTGATGAAATGATTCCATTGGACCTTTTCTGCCGGAAAGTCCGCTCATGTGTATGCGGCATAAGACTTGCTTAATTGTGTACCTAATAAATGGATTGGTTTTACTACACTTAGATGGCACTTCCCCTTCTTTGCATGCTTCATTTTGCAAGGATTGCTGCTGACTTTTGGGTACAACTGCCACAAGTGTTGGGCACCAATTTTTTTGATTTACTAGGGGGTATTTGATCTCTTATGCACCCTTCATTTTGTATTGAATGGAGGGCAATCTGCACTCTATTAGCTTTACTGGAGGACAAGTAATGCCGCGTACACACGGTCGGACTTTTCGTCTATAAAAGTCCGACGGACGCCGATGGACTAAAGCTGGCTGACAATCCGATCGTGTGTGGGCTTCCCCGGACCTTCAGCGGACTTTCAGCAGACTTTTGCAGCCTCAAATCTGATGGACTTTAGATTTGAAACATGCTTCAAATCTTTACGTCCTAACTACGCCGGACCCAGAAATCCGCTCGTCTGTATGCTAGTCCGACGGACAAAAAAACGACGCATGCTCATAAGCAAAAACTAAACGGAAGCACTTGGTCTAGTAAACCTAGTGTTCGTATTGTAGGTAGCACATTCCTCACGCTGCAAAATCTGTGATAGTTGAATACAGCGCATTAATGTCTTCTTTAATAATGCTATAAGAACTAAGATGTTTTGCTGTTCATATTCAAACAGAGTTCTCCCAAACTGATTTCTAGATTCTTTTTCTCTTTGATCTCATGAATGATATAGTATTCTTTTTAAAAACAATGTCTCCATACTAATAATAATTTTTACACTTGTTTTTTTTTGGTGGAGTCATCTTTTATTTTAGATTTTCTCCAGATGTTTATTTTATGATTGTTGTCGAACTTATTTTATCTTTATCTAGCTTTTTTTTTTTTGTTTGTTTGTTTGTGTTTGTAGTTTTTTAGTTTTTTATTTCTTAAATTGAACACAAATACATTTTAATTTCATTTTTGTTTGTTTTTAATGTTGTTTGTTTTAACTTACCACAAAGAACCATTTTTTTGTTTATTGTGTTTTTTTTAATTTTGTATATAAAGTTAACACAAAGAACCGTTTTTGGTTATGTATCATTTTTTTTTTAAAGTTACCACTAGAACATTATTAATGTATTTTTTGTGTGTTTTTGCAACCTCAAGGAGATTGTTGTCCCTTGTTAATTTGACATTGTGTCTAAATCAATGATTTAAAATAAAACACATAAAGTCTTTTCCTAAACTCAAATATCCATTTATTCATGGTCTAAATAAAATAAAGAGGAAGTCAACGCTGGAAAAAGTCTGTGGACAAGAAAATTGGGATCTTGAGGAGTCCATATAAGAGGGATCACAATCTGGTCCAGGAATCCCAGAGATCAACAGCAGCAGCAGATGATATAGATGTCCCCAGACTGTGGTACTACAACAGCCTGCGTCTTCTGTCAGACCAGACTGAACCCAGGTCATCACTTTCTTCTCTTCCCTGCAGCCTTTCCTCCACGCTGCCCTGCACCCTTCCCTGCAGCCTTCCCTGCAGCCTTCTTTGGAGGCTGTGGCTCTGGTGTTTGAGTTGTGGCAGGAGGAGAAGGAGGAGGAGGAGGAGGGGGCTGCCTCATGTAATTGTGTGTTGCTGGTTAGCGCGCCCTGCAGCCCCTTGTGTATTGTTTCCCCAAACAGTCTCTCACAAATGAGGCGTTGGCCCCACTCCATTTTAAACAGCCTGCTGGCTAAGTAGCACCCATAGGCCTCTTCAGCTTCGGGGGGCTCCTTAAAAAATTGCTGGCCTCTCGCATGAGGCGCAGGGATGCCTCCTGTGTCACCGTCCCCTTCCTGGCCCTTTTTTTTGGAAGGCGGAGGGGAGACAGTTGTGATTGTGTCAGGCTCCTACTGGGCCCAGCCACCTCCTGCCTGACACTGGGCCCAGCCACCTCACTGGGCCCAGCCACCTCCTGTCTGACACTGGGTCCGGCCTCCTCCTGCCTGACACTGGGTCCGGCCTCCTCCAGGATGATGTTGAATCCGGACTCCTCCAGGCTGTCCATGGGCCCGGTCTCCTCCTGCCTGCCACTTTCCCCACATTCCTCCTGGCTGGCCTCATCCTGTGTATAAAAAAGGACATATTTTAGTATTTTTTTTGGGTTCATCAATGACACACAATTTGCTTCTCATGACTAGCAAATTCAATGTGAATACATCTCTTAATAAAAGAGTATAGAAATCAGACACCCTAATTTTTTGAAGCAGGTGACAAACATATTTAGCCACTACTGTCAATTGATATGTATACATCATTTTTAGGGGAAAATTATTTGTATCAATTATAACATCCAGTTAACATCATTAATATTAGGACAGTAAATATTTGTGAAATTAATTTACCTGACTCCAGATGGTCATATCCGGTTCATCCAGGATGGAAGACCCAGCTTGGTCCTCATCAGCCTCTGCTGGGGTGGAGGGAAGGGTGCATGGAAGAGTGCATGGAAGGGTGGAGGGAAGGGTGGAGGGAAGGGTTGAAAGTGATGCCCTGGCTTCAGTCTGGTCATCAAGAAACCGTAGTTTATTGTAGTATCACAGCCTGGGTACATATACATCATCTGCTGATGCTCTTGATCTCATGGATTCCTGGATCTTGTTATGCTCCCTCTTATACATGTTCCTCAAGATCCCAATTTTCTTTAACAACGTCTCCATTGTTGCTTCCGGGATGGTCGTCTGGCCAAATGTCAGAAGTCTCTCCAGCGTTGACTTCCTGACATGCTTTAAATAATATTGAGGGTGTTTCATCTCCCACAGATTCCTCATCTCTCTATATTTGTCTATGAAAGCCGACAAAAATTCAGGCTCCTTAAATTTGGCATTCATAATGTCTGTAAAAGATAAAGACACAAGACAAAAAACACTTATTATGTTTCTGCTAAACCCTCATCATCTTATCCCTATGTAGGCCTCATCAATCTGTCAAGCCATATAGGCTGCTTGCTACAAAGTTTTTACCAAATTTATAAATTTAAAATTACCTTCGTTTAGTAGCGTCCCGGTCCACTATCACCTACGCACAGAACGTACGTACGACACAATACGTAACAACGTTTTATACACTACACATGCGTAATACTCCGCCTGCTTGTCCCGCGCCTGACGTTCTTTTTGTTTACACATATACCCCACCCTTGACTCTACGCACAGAACGTACGTACGTACGACACGTGCGCAAGAACCCTCTTTATACACTGCGCATGTGTGAAACTCCGCCTGCGTCGCCCGCCCCTGACGTTCGATTTTAACTCATGTTCTCCGCCCATTTTTTGTACGGTGCGTAGTGGGGTGAATAATGGCGGAGACACATCAGGTGTGTACTACCTCAGGTAGCGAAGAAAGCCCGGAGGCCGGAATGTCACGATGTGGGAAGACGAGATTTAAGGCCTCCAATATGTCCTTTAAAGAGATGGTGGAAATGGTGGCAATTCTTAAAAAAAAGGACTATGATGGGAAGTATGGGCCGTACGCCCGGCCAAATTTGAGAAAAGCCAAAATAATGGCTAAGGTGGTGAACAAATTACATGATTATTTTGGGGTACAGCGCTCGAAGGATCAGATTCGAAAAAGATGGTCCGACCTGAAACTCCGGGAGCCGGATCAGTACAGACGGATCTGTAAAGTCTTGAAAAAAAGTAAGTACTTGTCGTGTTTTCATCTTCTGTTTATTACCTTGTATACTGCTCCATGTGGTTTTCTTTACTATACGATTTTTGCATAGTTTGAAACGATCTTTTAATAAACCTCGTTACTAATATATATCTATATATATAGATATATATTATATATCTATATATAGATATATATTATATATCTATATATAGATATATATATATATATATTATATAATATTATATTATATTATTTTTATATATATATATATATATATATATATATATATATATATATATATATATATATATATATATATATATATATATATATATATATATATATATATTATATATTATATATTTTATATATAATATATCTATATATCTATATCTATCTATCTATCTATCTATCTATCTATCTATCTATCTATCTATCTATCTATCTATCTATCTATAATCTCTCTCTCTCTCTCTCTCTCTCTCTCTCTCTCTCTCTCTCTCTATATATATATATATATATATATATATATATATATATATATATATAATTTCTCTCTCTCACTATATATATATATATATATATATTTAATATCTCTCTCTATATATCTATATGTACTAAAATATCTTTAAATATATTTTTGGTGGAGGATGTGGATGGGGATGTGGAGGAAGGAGAGGTGGGCGACATGGGCACCTCACCAGGTGAGTGTCTGATACACCAGCTTACGGTAATCTATGCATGGCTGCCTTTTATTTTATGTAATTTTTTTACTCTATTTTAGGTGATCTGGTTGTGCTTGACTCAAGCAACAGCGCCACCCCCGAAGATGTTGATGAAGTATGCTACATGGACACCCCACCAGGACAGTGCCTGAGACACCAGCTTATGGTAAGGTAAACTAGGTATGTCTGCATATTTCTAAACACATCTTTTTTTCATTCTATTGTAGGTCCAAGTGACTATTTCACAACAGACAGTGCCCAACGACTAATTTCTAAAATAATGGCCTGGAATGGGGAGATTGATCAAATGCGGAATCGGCTGGATCGTATGCAGCAGGAAATGAAGGACATGATGGACATGATTGATGTTTTGGGTCGAATCTAAATGCCCTTTTTCAACCCCAAAAACATCGATCATGTCTTTCATTTCCTGGTTTGCTGACCCTATTCTGGGCCTTCTCTTTTGTATTTTGTGGAAATTATATGCCTGTTTAACAACATAAAAAAACAAAAATTACAAAAAAATGGAGGCCTGTTTTGAAAAAAAAAAACCTGTTTTTAAAAAACCAAAAAAAAAAAAATCTAAAAAAAAAAAAAACCCAAAAAAAAAAGGCCTGTTTTTAAAAAATAAAAAAAAAAAATAAAAAAGAGGCCTGTTTTTTAAAAAATAAAAAAAGGCCTGTTTTTAAAAAATAAAAAATAAATAAAAAAATAAAAAGGAGGCCTGTTTTTAAAAAATCAAAAAAAAAAGGCCTGTTTTTAAAAAATAAAAAAAATAAATAAAAAAATAAAAAAGAGGCCTGTTTTTAAAAAATCAAAAAAAAAAAGGCCTGTTTTTAAAAAATAAATAAATAAAAAATAAAAAAGAGGCCTGTTTGTTAAAATAAAAAAAAAAAAATGTATATTTTAAATTATAAAAAAATATAACTAATTATATTTTTCCAAATTTGTCAATATATTGATATATTTTTGACTATGAACATTTTATACTAATGCTTAAGTGAATGTTTACAGAATATTAAAACATCTGTTTAGTAATTAACTAAATGTGTGGTTTGTTATTTCAATGCTCAGTATCAGTTTGTTTAAATTTAAAATAGTTGTTTACTGTGACAATGGAGCTTATTTAGTCAAGGAAAATACACTTGGCACTACAAGTGCTCTACCATAACCTAGGAGAAAGCCAAAAAGAAAGGCAAGCAATAAATATAATTCAAAATTTCTTCAAGATTTTTTTATTTTGATAATTTAGATATCCTGGCCCATTGCAATGGCCCCCCTACCCATAAAATAATTTACATATTGCTGTCGAACTTGACGGGCACTTTGGGGGGCCAAGCCAGTACGGACAGTATCCAGGCCCGTAAGATTGTCACTGATAAGTCCGGCCTCAGGCCCAACTGGCACAATATAATTTGTGGAATGTTTGTGCAAAAAGTTGTGCAGGATGCAGCACGATAAAATGATAAAATTAAGTTTGTATTCCGCCAAGTTAATGGATGTTTGAAACAGGCGGAACCAGCTGGCCAGAATCCCAAACGCATTCTCAACCACTCTTCTAGCTCTGGCCAGCTGGAAATTAAAAACCCTCCTCTCCGGGGTGAGGGTTCTTTGGGGGAATGGCCTCATGAGGTGCTTGCTCAGAGCGAAGGCTTCATCTGCTATGAAGACAAAGGCGAGTCCTTCCACGTTATCTGCATCAGGTGGCAATCCCAGGCCACCACTCTGGAGACGGTGGCAGAACTCCATCTGGGCAAATACTCCTCCATCCGGCCATTCTTCCCCACGTCCACATAGAGAAATTCATAGTGTGCCGACACCACCGCCATTAAAACAATACTATGGAACCCCTTATAATTAAAATAGTATGACCCCGAATGGGGTGGTGGCACGATGTGGACATGTTTCCATCTATAGCCCCTCCACAATTGGGAAAGTCCCAACGGGTGGCAAAATGGGATGCCACAGTCTGCCATTCCTGTGGCGTTGAAGGAAACTGGGGAATCAAACAAGAAAACAATACTCAGTAATTTATAAAAGAACATTGCAACAACGTTATACACTTAAAACATTATTGCCCAGCATTAGTATAACATTAAATAATTGAAATCTTCTTGAATAAATAATATGGAAAGGCACACTTATCAGATTGCTCACCCCCTCTGATGGCACATTGTTACATTTTAGGGGGTGGTGAAATTAGAAATTAATTAAAAGTTTAAGGACACGCAGGGTTTTATTGACTAAAGGCTACAAGACTGTGCAGTTGTCGCACTCTGCAAGTGCAGTTGCTCCACAGCTTAGTAAATGAGGTAAGGTAAAAAGGCTTTCATGTTGCAAGGAGTACCCAATCACATGCAAGGGCAATTCATCCAAACACTTTGTGGCTTGCACATGATTGGATGATGGAAATCAGCAGAGCTTATGCTCATTTACTAAAGCACTGGAGCAAATGCACTTGCAGAGTGCAAATGCATTTTGCAAAGTGCAACATATATTTGCTTTGTAAATATCAACACCACAGAACATTATAGCAAATTATTAGGGGGGGGGTTTGGAAATCAAGTTAATTACATGCACACTATTTGGATTGAGTTTAGGTGGGGGGAGGGGTTTGGAAATCAAGTTAATTACATGCACACTATTTGGATTGAGTTTAGGTGGGGGGAGGGGTTTGGAAATCAAGTTAATTACATGCACACTATTTGGATTGAGTTTAGGTGGGGGGAGGGGTTTGGAAATCAAGTTAATTACATGCACACTATTTGAATTGAGTTTAGGTGGGGGGAGGGGTTTGGAAATCAAGTTAATTACATGCACACTATTTGGATTGAGTTTAGGTGGGGGGAGGGGTTTGGAAATCAAGTTAATTACATGCACACTATTTGGATTGAGTTTGGGGGGGGGGTTGGAAATCTAGTTTAGGACACGCACACTATTTGGATTGAGTTTGGGGGGGGGTGGAAATCTAGTTTATGACATGCACACTATTTGGATGGAGTTTAGGGGAAACAAAATACAATGCAGCTGACTAAATACATTCAAACTGAGTAGACTAGGTGGATATGTGCCCAGCATTGTATGCTGGGGAGGTTAGTGAAGGCAAATATACATGCATGACAAAAAAGAACAGGAAAAAATTCCAGCATGCGTGAGGAGAAAAAGGGGACATTCACACTATATTGCAATGATGGTAAGTAGTGTTTCAGTTAAGAAATGCATTACATTATCAAATATTAAAGAAAAGAACATGTGATGCTAATAAAAGAAAAAAATATTACCTTAATATAGTCCTTCTGCAGGACCTGGATGATGGCAGAACAGGTCTCTGGGATAATGATCCCCAGAGCCTGGGGGGAGATGCCTGTCGAGAACTTGAGGTCCTGCAGGCTTCTCTCTGTCGCCAAGTACCGCAACGTGGCAACTAGCCTCTGCTCCGGAGTGATGGCTTGCCTCATGCAGGTATCCTGCCTGCTGATATAGGGGGTCAGCAAAGCCAACAAATGGTCAAAAACGGAGTCCGTCATCTGGAGAAAGTTCCTGAAATCCTCAGGATTATTCTCACGGATCTCAAGAGCAATGGCATGTGAAATAACTGGTCACGCTGAAGCAACCAATTCTTGGTCCATGAACTCCTCCTTACCCTGTTCATGGACTGGTCTTGGCTGAAGAATGAACTACAGCACCAAGCACATACAATGCACAAGCTCGACGACGAGTACATACAGGTAACATGGCTTCAAAACGGTCGGCTGGTCAGAACGCACTTAACAGAACGCACTGAAGAATAGCAATGCCTGTGAAGAGCGACCTGAAAATCAGGAACGAGCGGACAATAAAACAAAGATTTCTCAATGCCAACTGACCAAATGCACTGAAAAGCAGATACAAACCTCACAAGCACAGACTGAACAACAGTTAAAACGAACTGAAAAATACGAGTCTCACAAGCACGAATCGTCTCTCACCAAACTTCTACTAAGACGAGATAAACACGAGATTAGCAGCAGGAGCCCAAAGGGTGTCGTACGGGCTATTGAACTTCCGTTTTATAGTCTCGTCGGACTTGGTGTACGTCACCGCATACTAGGCTGTCAAACTTTTGTGTGATCGTGTGTAGGCAAGTCCATTTGTTAGAAAGTCTGCCGCAAGTCCGCCGCAAGTCCGCCAAAAGTCCGACGAAAGTCTGTCGGACGGGCTGTCGGACTTTTGTAGACGAAAAGTCTGACCGTGTGTATGCGGCATAAGACATCAAGGATCTTTTCCTTGTCAAAAGAAGTTTATTGAGTATACAATGTTATAAAGATACATAAAGATACATAAAGTAAGTTTACAAGGATCTATAAAGTAAGCTCATTGTTTTACAGTAGGGTTTATATAGGTAAATATCATGAAATTTCAAATATTAAACATTGGGTTCACGTAAACCTAAATTAAAGATATATATAATTTCCTTAGTTACTTTTGTAGGTATTTAAATGATTTATACCTACTATACATATTGTTTACAAGTAGAGTGTATATAGGTCAAATAAATTCTGATAATGAGCTTTAATCGTAAGGTGGAGAAAAGGAAAGAGAAAGAAGAAAAAGGGTTGAAAGGTAGAGGTATGGTCCACAAGGTTGTCCCGCTCGTCAGTTTATTATTCTTTTTAGTTCTCTTTGAAGCCTTAGAATGGGTGTCTCTGTAAGTCATTTAATCTGTTACCATGGCAACAGGACAGAGTCATTGAAATTTGACAGGAACTGTTGTTTTATCCAAGGATGCCAAAGTTTTTCAAATTTTGGAATTTGATTTTGATCGATGGCTACCATCTTAGCATGGGACATTGTATTATTCATTCTGTGAATTGTTTCTGCTAGTACCAATGTAGGAGATTTCCATGCCTTGGCCACTGTTTGTTTTGCAGCCGTTATTAGTTGGATCATAAGTTTGAATTGAGAGAGTGTTAACCATTCCGGTTTTAGATTAAGTAAAGTTAAATATGGATCTGGTTGTATTATTTTTTTAAATATTTTAGATGCAATCACGAAGATTTCCTTCCAGAAGGTTTGGATTACTGGGCACGTCCACCATATGTGTAAATATGTGCCTATTTCTGGGCATCCTCGAAAACAAAGAGTTGAGGTATTAGGTGAATATTTTGCCACTCTAGCGGGCATCAAGGATCTTTTAAACCCTGATGTCTCATTAAAGAGAACCTTGCCCCAAAAAATGCATCACATATGTAACTTTTTGTCCTCTATGTAATGAAAGAAACAAATTAGTAAAAAGTTACACCCAAGCACTGAAAATCCCCTCAAATTTTTTGGAACCCCCATCCCACATGCATGAACATAAATTAGCAAATCAGGGGCTACTACACATGAAATTGTTGATTTTGCTGCCTATGTTAAATATATCCATGTGAGCCAGATCGAGATCAATAATCCTAGGCCCATTATGCATGGTTAACTCTAACTCGACATGTAGGGGCTTTTAAAGCACTGCCTATGGAAAATTTAGGGTGCTGATGTTTTTCATCGCTTGAGGAGCACATGCAATTTTAAAGCTTGGCATGTTGGGTATCGATTTATTGAGTATAACCTCATGTTTACATCATCTTTATATCTGTAGTTTACCAAAAACAGGGGTAATGTATTGCATTTGTTCAACCTAAAATTAACTTTAGTGCATTTTTTACATAAATTTTGCATTTCATAAATTATTGCGCTAATATGGTGTGACATTATGAATTGGAAATATCACTATTTTATTCTCTTGGGTCTTTGCTTACAGAAAATATATAATTTTTTGGAGATTTACATATTCTTCAGGCCAAAAAATATTTTTTTAAACACGTGTGCAAAAAAAAAAACAAGCTTAAAAACGGCTCTGGCAGTGAAAGAGTTAAAGGGTTAGTTCACTTTTCAGAAAAAAAGGAAGGCAAACTTATACCATGTACCCTCCCCAAGCCTGCAGGTCCCTACTGCACTTATCTCTGTGGGCGATAAAGGACTTTTCCTCTTATGTTCCTAGGGAGGCCTGAATGAATCAGAGCAGTTCTGATTGGTCAGCACCGGCATGTGACAGCACTGACAAATCACAACCTCTTGAATCTGTCTCAGCATTCCTAGGGAAAGAAAGAAAGAACAGTGATGTTTTCAAATTCTAGGACAACTACACCAGGCTGCATGGGCAGTGAAACTGTATGTAGGCAGGTGCCTACAAGGGGTTAACATGTTTTTTGAGCCAGCCGGGTGCCAAATGTTACAATGTTTTGATGTTTTCCTGTGTCCTCAGGCTGACCTGAGAAATAGCGGTAACCAGGCAGGAAGAGTTAACTTTTTCCCACCATTCTTAGGCAGGTTACCGCCCCCAACAGGTGAACCATTATAAAAGGGGCTGCCTCCAAGCCCCAGGGCTGAGCTCTGGGGAAATAATGCCAAAATGTAGCCTGTTACTCTGCTGGAGGGATCATCCCCTTCTGGTGGGCGATTAGAGCTTGGAGGGGGGCTCAAGCCCAGGGACCTCCTGGACATGTAGCTGCTAATCAAGGACTTGCTGCCTTTATGAATTACTGCCAATCAAGGACTCTAAGAGACTTGTTCTACCTCTTGTGGATTACTGCCTAAATAGACTCTTGGTTGATGGCCTTGCCTTTTGCATAAGGTATGCATACTATGTGAGATATTGGAAGAGCTCCGTATAGGAACTGTGCTGAAGTTGTCTTTTTAGAACTGTACTGTTGTCAGCAACTACCTCAGTAAAAGATATCATTTGTTTTCTTGCTTTGACTGGTTTGAAGTTTCTTAAAGGGAAACATGCACAATGTATCAAAAGCACATGTCTTGCAACAAAACAAAGGGGCTGAGTTAGAGGAAGATACAGAACACAGGTTAAACACACAGCGTGCTATCCAGAGAAAGCTAATGTGCTGTTGATAAGGACTACAGTGTTTGTGTCACTTGAAAGGCAGCCAATCAGCCAGAAGAGGGGTGAAATGGCAGAGGTGAGGGTCACTTGGGTAGTGGAGGAGGTTGGGTTATTGGCACCTCCACTAGAGGCCAGTTCCCCACTTTTTGGGACTGGACCCTTGGCAAAGAGTGCCTAGGGACCCAGCCTGTAGTCATGAGTGTGATGTATAAGGTATCTCAGGAGAATAAGAGCAAGTAAGGTAATTGGAAAAGGGGAGAGAGCTTTTCCTGTACCCCTTAGCAACCATGGGATTAGTCTCTGGGATAGAGGTGATGCTAATGCTGGATTGGTAGAGACTGGTACAGGCTCAGTGGTACCGGTTCCTAAACGCTGGGAAGTGGTGTCCTATAACGGAAGGAGTGTCTGAAGTCTATAAGTGTCATCAGTGTAATAGATTCAGCCACAAATTACAACTTGTTAACAGCGCAGTTGCAGCTCCCTTCTAAGTTCAGAAAATATGCCTTAATGTTGCATGTCACATGACCACAGCTCCATGACTTGGTTCTAGGCATAAGTGAGTGCAGTTCTACTTGTCCCCACTAGGGTGCCTAAGCCCTGCCTACAAATTTCACCAATGGAGGTAAGTGCAGCAGAGATGGGGGGGCAGGTGGGGAAGGTGTAGGATGTTACCGTTTTCATATTTTCATGAAAAGGTAAGCTAACCCTTTAATTGGTGCATCTTTCTTTTTTGGGCAAGGTCTACTTATTAAAAATATATCTTACTTTGTGTGTGTGAAATTATTTAATTGTTTGAAAATAGTTATGCTTTTAAAATGGCAATTGCATAGAAAACCAGTAGCATTTCTATTCAATTATATATTATTTATTGATATATAGTTTTCTAGGCATTAACTGTTCACATGTTTACAGCACAGAATGCATTAAAGCTGACAATGGTGCTAGATGCTGGAAACAAAAACCAATTATAATTCTTGGTATAATTCTCTAGGTTACTTCTGAAATCCAACAAGCTCTCATTTACTGTGATGCCAATAAAAGGTTATGACTTCTTGCTACAACAAGTAATGGCATCTGTGAAGAAATTGATGCTATTGTGTGTTTTTGTGTATTGCTGCATACAAATTGCACATGAGAAAAGTGATATATAGAGTTTCATAATACATACAGTATAGAGCAACCTAGTAAAGACTGTAAGATCAGTTGAATATGTGTGTGCCATGTATGTGTCATCATTGGTTAATGCAATTTAATGTATATTTCCATAAACTGAAATGTGGAATATTGAATGTTGGAATATTGAATGGGATAATTGAATAATGCTGTCTTTAAAAGCAAAATCAAAAATATAATTATATAAAAAATCTTTATTTAATAAAAAGAAAATATGTAGTATTTTGGACCATATAAGTTCAGGGTTTAAATTTTTTTTTTTTAATCCAAACAAGTTTTATTTAATAATAAACAGCGTGTACAAAGTCAATGTTACAAACATTCCACAGTCAAAGACTATCATGGCAAATGAACACTGGGCAAACGCCCAAAATTTGTGTCAGCTTATAACAGCAAATATTTGAGTTGCATATTAGACTATATATAATGTACAAACATGCGGTTATCAGTCAAGGCTATAATGTGAAGGTCCTTAACTTAGAAAGTAAACAACATAGCATGACAGAAATTGTAGTTTAAAGCGTATACATCTGTATAACATCATGGTGTATAGGTGAGAATAGGGAACGGGGGAGGGGATATAGAAGGTATACCGGGTTAGCAATATCTCCTACCAGGAATGGGAATATACATATTGTTGACTTTGGAGGGATCTTCTGCGATATGACAGTTTAAAGTATCAGCTCAACTCTGGCCAATGTCTTCCTCCTATTAGTATTATAGTTCCTGGGCTTAGAGTCATTTTCTGAATGAGTAGGATGGTCCAGGGAGAAGAAAAAAAAGGGGGGAGAGAGAAGAAAAGAGGGGGGCGGTTAACAAGAAATAGAATGAAAATGAGAAGCCTGTACCTAGTGTCGGGGGGGGCCCCCGGGGGAGGAAAAAAATAGTAAGGTCTCCCAGAAAATCACTCAACAGCTTATTCGTTCTTTTCTGTCTTCTTCCCTTCTCTTCACTCTGCCCTACATCTCCAATGCGACACGAGCCATGGAGGTAGAAATAAGTGTCATCAGTACCCCACAATGCAATGTCGTGGGGGTAAGAATGTGCAGTCGTATTCAAAAATAGGGATGAGCTTCATGTTCGAGTCGAACCCATGTTCGACTCGAACATCGTCTGTTCGCCCGTTCGCCGAATTGCGAACGATATGGGCCGTTCGTGCCAAATTCGTGTGGCGCGTCACGGCCCATAATTCACTGCGGCATCGCAGTGCATTACTGGCTGATGATTGGCCAAGCATGCACTATGACCCGCATGCTTGGCCAATCACAGCGACGTCTGAACAGAGAGCCGTAATTGGCCAAAGCCAAGGAGGCTTTGGCCAATTATGGCTCAGGGGATTTAGTACACGCCCCACACTATATAAGGCCGCCTGCACGGCGGCCCTGTGTAGTGTGTGTTCCGGCGTTGAAAGAGATAGACAGAGAGACAGTGTCATTTGATTTGAGTTAGATAGATTAGGCAGAACAGTCAGTCAGTTTAGCTGCACTTACAGTGTATTGTGTATATATATGCATCCCAGGTGTTGCATATATATATATACACTGTATTCAGTTTAGCTAGATCCGTTCCTGTTATCTTTCTACTGACAGGCAGGCTTGTCTTGTTACAGTATTTACAGCTACCTGAAGAAAATTGCTGGTGTTCTTTTGATCCTATTAGTACCACAGTCAGGCAGCTAGACTATTTACAGTTAGTGCAGTGCGTCCTGCTCACAGTGTTCAGCTAGATCCGTTCCTGTTATCTTCCTACTGACAGGCAGGCTTGTCTTGTTACAGTATATACAGCTACCTGAAGAAAATTACTGGTGTTCTTTTGATCCTATTAGTACCACAGTCAGGCAGCTAACCTATTTACAGTTAGTGCAGTGCGTCCTGCTCACAGTGTTCAGCTAGGTCCATTCCTGTTATCTTCTTACTGACAGGCAGGCTTGTCTTGTTACAGTATATACAGCTACCTGAAGAAAATTACTGGTGTTCTTTTGATCCTATTAGTACCACAGTCAGGCAGCTAGACTATTTACATTTAGTGCAGTGCGTCCTGCTGACAGTGTTCAGCTAAACCTACAAGTTAGTGCGGTGCGTCCTGCTCACAGTGTTCAGCTAAAGCTACACGTTAGTGGGGTGCGTTCTGCTCACAGTGTTTAGCTAAATTACAAGTTAGTGGGGTGCGTCCTGCTCACAGTGTTCAGCTAAACCTACAAGTTAGTGGGGTGCGTCCTGCTCACAGTGTTCAGCTAAACCTACAAGTTGGTGTAGTGAGACCTCTGCACAGTGTTCATCTAAAGCTACAAGTTAGTGCAGTGCATCCTGCTCACAGTGTTCAGCTAGATCCGTTCCTGTTATCTTCTTACTGACAGGCAGGCTTGTCTTGCTACAGTATATACAGCTACCTGAATAAAATTGCTGGTGTTCTTTTGATCCTATTAGTACCACAGTCAGGCAACTAGACTATTTACAGTTAGTGCTGTGCATCCTGCTCACAGTGTTCAGCTAAACCTACAAGTTGGTGTAGTGAGACCTCTGCACAGTGTTCATCTCAAGCTACAAGTTAGTGCAGTGCGTCCTGCTCACAGTGTTCAGATAAAACTACAAGTTAGTGCTGTGCATCCTGCTCACAGTGTTCAGCTAAAACTACAAGATAGTGCTGTGTGTCCTGCTCACAGTGTTCAGATAAACCTACAAGTTGGTGTAGTGAGACCTCTGCACAGTGTTCATCTAAAGCTACAAGTTAGTGCAGTGCGTCCTGCTCACAGTGTTCAGCTAAAACTACAAGTTGGTGTAGTGAGACCTCTGCACAGTGTTCATCTCAAGCTACAAGTTAGTGCAGTGCGTCCTGCTCACAGTGTTTAGCTAAAACTATAAGTTAGTGCTGTGCGTCCTGCTCACAGTGTTCAGCTAAAACTACAAGTTAGTGCTGTGCGTCCTGCTCACAGTATTCAGCTAAACCTACAAGTTGGTGTAGTGAGACCTCTGCACAGCGTTCATCTAAAGCTACAAGTTAGTGCAGTGCGTCCTGCTCACAGTGTTCAGCTAGATCCGTTCCTGTTATCTTCTTACTGACAGGCAGGCTTGTCAGCTACCTGAATAAAATTGCTGGTGTTATTTTGATCCTATTAGTACCACAGTCAGGCAGCTAGACTATTTACAGTTAGTGCAGTGCGTCCTGCTCACTGTGTTCAGCTAAACCTACAAGTTAGTGGGGTGCGTCCTGCTCACAGTGTTCAGCTAAAACTACAAGTTAGTGCTGTGCGTCCTGCTCACAGTGTTCGGCTAAAACTACAAGTTAGTGTGGTGCGTCCACCTCACAGTGTTCAGCTAAACCTACAAGTTATTTTTTTGCGAGCTCTGCACAGTGTTCACCTAAAGCTACCTATAGAAGGTTGGTGGTGTTTTCCTGATCCTATCACTACCGCAGGCAGCTAAAAAAGCTACAAGTTAGTTTTTTGCGAGCTCTGCACAGTGTTCAGCTAAAGCTACCTGTAGAAGGTTGGTGGTGTTCTCATACTACAGGCAGGCAGTTGATTTTGCTAGCTGCAGTATCAGTACATATATATATATATCCCAGCTTAGTGCAGCTACAGGCCATTAGTATGTCTGGAAGGCCAAGAAGGAGAGGCAGACAGTCACAAGCCAATAAGAGAGGGCAAGCAGGCTCTGTGTCTAGTGCTGGTCGTGGAGACGGTGCATCCTCATCAGCACGTGGCCATGGGACACGCTTGGCCTTTTTTTCGGCAGCTGGCCGTGTTGAGCCACAACATGCGGAAGACTTGGTCGAGTGGATGACCAAGCCGTCCTCATCCTCCTCATCCTCTCTCACCCATGCCCAGGGTACTTTGTCTGGCAAAGCAGAGGCCTCTTCCCTCGGCTCAATGTCATCAGTGACTCCTTCCATAGTCCCACCATGTCCTCCTGAGGAGTCCCTCGAACTGTTTGACCACAGTGTTGGGTACATGCTCCAGGAGGATGCCCAGCGTTTGGAAGGCTCTGATGATGATACTGAGCTCGATGAAGGCAGTAACATGAGCACGGACAGAGGGGGTGCCCAAGAAGGACAGCAATCTGGCAGTCATGCTCCCCCTGCTGCAGCATACTGCCAGGTTTGCTCCAGTGATGAGGAGGGAGGGGATGATGAGGTCACTGATTCAACGTGGGTGCCTGATAGGAGAGAGGAAGAGGAGGAGGAGGAGGAGGCGGCACATCACCAACGAGGCAGGATGCCCTCCAGGGGCCAGCCTAAGGGCAGCACATTGACTGCATCACACCCCAAAGCTCCACATGTACAGGGCGCTGCAGTCTCTGCGCGTTATTCAAAAAGTTCTTTGGTGTGGGCCTTTTTTGAGACGAGTGCATCAGATCGCACCACTGCTATTTGCAACATATGTCTCAAGCGTATCTCGCGTGGCCAAAACATCTCCCGCTTGGGTACCACATGCTTGACCAGGCATATGTTGACCTGCCATGCAGTTCGTTGGCAAGCGTATCTAAAAGACCCACACCAAAGAACAAAGAGGACCTCTCCTTGCTCCTCATCAGCTGAGATCTCCAACCCCACTATACCTTCAGTCCTCTCTGAGACCTGCACTGAGAGGAATGAAGGTGTAGAATTAGGTGTGTCACAGCCAAGTACTTGTGGGCAATCTGCTTTTGGTACACCGACGTCAGATTGTACCAGGCAAATTTCCCTGCCCCAGCTGCTGCACCACCAAAAGAAGTTTGCTCCCAGCCATCCACATGCACAGCAGTTGAATGATAGCTTGGCAAAATTGCTAGCACTTCAACTGCTGCCTTTTCAGTTGGTAGACTCTGCCCCCTTCCGTGAGTTTGTGGAATGTGCGGTTCCTCAGTGGCAGGTACCCAAACGCCACTTTTTCTCACGGAAGGCGATTCCGGCTCTTTACCGCCATGTGGAAGGCAATGTCCATGCCTCGCCGGACAGGGCGGTCAGCGGTAAAGTGCATATTACCGCTGACTCATGGTCCAGCAGGCATGGACAGGGACGTTACCTAAGTTTCACGGCACATTGGGTGACTCTGCTGGCAGCTGGGAAGGATGCAGGACAAGGTGCAGTAGTGTTGGAGGTTGTTCCGCCACCACGCCTCCAAAATGCTAATGATTGTGACACACCTCTCTCCTCCACCCCCTAGTCTTCTTCTTCCTCCATGGCCTCTTCCTGTGCTTTGTCCTCGGAGCCAGCGGTGCTCCGTAGCCGTTCAAGGGGCTACGCAAGTACGCAGGCCAAAAGATGCCATGCGGTGCTTGAGCTGGTGTGCTTGGGGGACAGGAGTCACACTGGGGCAGAGGTTCTGTCAGCTCTGCAGGGGCAGGTTCAGAGGTGGTTGACGCCACGCCAACTTAAGGCAGGAATGGTGGTTTGCGACAATGGCACCAACCTCCTCTCTGCCCTCCGACAGGGACAAATGACCCATGTGCCCTGTTTGGCTCATGTCCTTAACTTGGTGGTACAGCGGTTCTTGGGCAGGTACCCGGGCTTACAGGATGTCCTGAGGCAGGCCAGGAAAGTCTGTGTGCATTTCCGCCGGTCATATAATGCCAGTGCTCGGCTGACGGACCTCCAAAAGGAATTTAACCTGCCCAAGAACCTCCTAATCTGTGACATGCCCACCAGGTGGAACTCAACGTTGGCCATGCTGCAGCGGCTGCACACGCAGCAGAGGGCCATCAATGAGTACCTGTGCGACTATGGCACCAGGACAGGGTCAGGGGAGCTTGGTTTTTTTTCCCCACGCCAGTGGACCGTGATCAGGGATGCATGCACTGTCCTGTCACCATTTGAGGAGGCCACGAGGATGGTGAGCAGTGACAGTGCATGCATCAGTGACACTGTCCCCCTTGTCCACCTGTTGGAGCACACACTGCGTGGAATAATGGGCAGGGCACTTGAGGCAGAACAGAGGCAGGAAGAGGAGGACTTCCTTAGCTCTCAAGGCCCCCTTTATCCAGACAGTGTTCCTGCGTGCCCGCCGATCACACAGGAAGAGGAGGAGGAGGAGGAGGAGGAGGAGGAGGAGGAGGAGGAAGATTGTGTCAGTATGGAGGTGGAGCCTGGCACTCAGCATCAGCAGCAGTCTTTAAGGGATCAGTCCCAAGAAACACATGGACTTGTACGTGGCTGGGAGGAGGTGGCTGTGGACCATGTCGTCCTTAGTGACCCAGAGGACTCCGGACCGAATACCTCAGCAAACCTACACTGCATGACCTCCCTGATCCTGCAAAGCCTGCGTAAGGATCCTCGTATTCGTGGTATCAAGGAGAAGGACCAATACTGGCTGGCAACCCTATTTGATCCACGTTACAAGGGTAAGGTTGCAGACCTTATCTTGCCATCTCAGAGGGAGCAGAGGATGAAACATCTTCGGGAGGCCTTGCAGAAAGGTCTGTGCAATGTGTTCCCAGAGACTGGGAGGTTACAAACTCCTGTTTCTGGACAACGTGTTGCTGAGGCTTCGGGTAGTCAAAGAAGGAGCGGTGGAGAAGGTGGCCGTCTGACCGATGCGTTCAGACAATTTTTTGGTCCGCAGCCCCAAGGTATGATCGGTTCCAGCAACCATCGCCACGTCTGTTTTACATGGTGCAGGAATACCTAGGGGCAAGATCTGACTTGGACACCTTTCCCACCGAAAATCCTCTGGGTTACTGGGTCTTGAGGATGGATCACTGGCCAGAGCTTGCACAGTATGCAATTGAGCTACTGGCCTGTCCTGCATCCAGCGTTCTTTCGGAACGCACATTCAGTGCTGCTGGAGGCTTTGTAACCGATCACAGGGTGCGTCTGTCCACCGACTCAGTCGATCGACTGACCTTCATAAAAATGAATCAGTCTTGGATCACCACCAGCTACCAAGCACCTGATGCTGATGTAACCGAATAATTTTTTTTTAAATCTCAGATCCCTTCAAAGACTGCCTATACTGATGCTGAGTGACTATCCCTGAGAAATTATCCTCTTCCTCCTCAATCATCACGCTGATAGCTTGTAAGAACATTTTTGGTTCTGGGCGGCACCACCAGTGCCTAAGGCACAATTTTTCAGCCCCTGTTTAACAGGGGCGTGTAATTACAATTTTTGATGCAATACCTTGCAGCAGGGCTCGTTTCTGCGTTACAACTAGAGTATCTGTGAGGGGTTGCAGTGTTGTTGCACCAGTGCCTAAGGCACAATTTTTCAGCCCTTGTTTAACAGGGGCGTGTAATTACAATTTTTGATGCAATACTTTGCAGCAGGGCTCGTTTCTGCATTACAACTAGAGTATCTGTGAGGGGTTGCAGTGTTGTTGCACCAGCACCAGTGCCTAAGGCCCAATTTTTCAGCCCTTGTTTAACAGGGGCGTGTAATTACAATTTTTGATGCAATACTTTGCAGCAGGGCTCGTTTCTGTGTTACAACTAGAGTATCTGTTAGGGGTTGCAGTGTTGTTGCACCAGCACCAGTGCCTAAGGCCCAATTTTTCAGCCCTTGTTTAACAGGGGCGTGTAATTACAATTTTTGATGCAATATTTTGCAGCAGGGCTCTATTCAGCATTCCAACTCGAGAATCTGTGAGGGGTTGCAGTGTTGTGGCACCAGCACCTGTGCCTAAGGCCCAATTTTTCTGCCCGTTTAACAGGGGCGTGTAATTACTATTTTTGATGCAATACTTTGCAGCAGGGCTCATTTCAGCATTCCAACTCGAGAATCTGTGAGGGGTTGCAGTGTTGTGGCACCAGCACCAGTGCCTAAGGCCCAATTTTTCTGCCCCTGTTTAACAGGGGCGTGTAATTACAATTTTTGATGCAATACTTTGCAGCAGGGCTCGTTCCTGCGTTCCAACTAAAGTGTCTGTGAGGGGTTGCAGTGTTGTGGCACCAGCACCAGTGCCTAAGGCCTAATTTTTCAGCCCCTGTTCAACAGGGGCATGTAATTACAATTCTTGATATAATATTTCACAGCAGGGCCCATTTCTGCACCCACCAAGAGCTAGTGAGGACTTACAGTGTTGTGGCACCAGCACCACCACCACCAAAGGCCCAATTTATCTGCCTCTGTTCAACAGGGGCATGTAATTACAATTCTTGATCTAATATTTCACAACAACACCTAAGGCCCAAATTTCTGCTGATTATATAGGGCAGGCCCCTACTTTCAAACATCTAACTTACAAACGACTCCTACTTGCAAACGGAAGGAGACAACAGGAAGTGAGATGAAATCTACCCCTAGGAAGGGAAATTCTCTCCTTTAAGAGTTAATATGGGAAAAACATTTCTCATTTCCCCTGATGCTTTCCAATCCTTGTTCCACAAAAAAACCCAAATTTTCAAAAAACATTTGTCATTGGGACAAAAAGTGAGGTGAAATCTTCTGAACAGGAGGAAAGACAGCAAAACAAATGTCACAGGAGTGATAACCCTTCCCTATGTTTTCCAAAAAGCTTAAAAAAGATTTTTTGGCTGGAGCTAAACACGTTAAAAATGTACCCGTTCAAAATTACAAACAGATTCTACTTAACAACAAACCTACAGTCCCTGTCTTGTTTGCACCGCCTGTATACTGCTGTTCAGAGTATATAGGGCCTGGTGGCCCCACACCTTTCCTTATTTTAATTTGGGTGCAGGGTTTAAGACCCAAAGGGCCTGGTAATGGACTGGGGGGTACCTATGCCATTTGTCTCACTGATTTTCATCCATATTGCCAGGACCAGACATTATATTAAACCCGCAAGCAGTTTTAAATTAGATTTTTTCCTTTAAAAATGACATTTGGTGCAGGGACTGTTCTAAACACGGGAAACCTGCGCCACTTTACAGGCATACTATAGACACCCCCCAGGTATGATATTTAAAGGAATATTTCACTTTTTTTTTTTTTACTTTAAGCATCATTAAAATCACTGCTCCCGAAAAACGTCCGTTTTTAAAAGTTTTTTTTGCATTGATACATGTCCCCTGGGGAAGGACCCGGGTCCCCAAACCCTTTTTAGGACAATACCATGCAAATTAGCCTTTAAAATGAGCACTTTTGATTTCGAACGTTCGAGTCCCATAGACGTCAATGGGGTTCTAACGTTCGTGCAAATTTTCGGTCCGTTCGCAGGTTCTGGTGCGGCTCATCCCTATTCAAAAAGTGGTATAGTTAATGGTTTCCTTGTTCCAATGAGGTATGATTCAGGAAGTGATTATGACATCAGTATGTGCCTGCAAGTGATGGATATTGTTCATTATGCGGTGGTATGTGTCGCCTGAAAATGAAGCCAGCAGGCCCACGTTAAGGCTGCATTCACACCTGAGCTTTTTCAGCTCATAAAACGCTTAAAGCGCCCGAAAAGATGCCTGAAAAATGCCCAACAAGCAGAATCCCATTCATTTTAATAGTACCTATTGTCATCTGAGTGTTTTGTCACCTGAAGCAAAACGCCTGAAAAAAGCCCTAAGCTCAAAAAAGAACATGAGCTTCTTTGGGGCAGATTACAGGCATTTTTCTGCCTTTTACATTGGTGACTTGAACAAAATCACTGCAAAATCGTGGCAAAATTGCGGTACAATTGAGGTACAATCGTGGTAAAAGCGCAGTAAAAAACGCGCAGCTTTGAAACGCTCAGGTATGAATACAGCCTATATTTGTCTGGGGATTCCTTAGCTATGTGTATCAGTTCCCTCCATCTCTGCTATTTTGTTGATGCGTGTGAACCATTCTGTTAGAGAAGGTTTACACGACCAGTTCCAGTGCACTGGTATTCACGACTTCGCCCTTGTAAGGGAGTAAGGTGCAGTGTAGCAAGTATTGTGCTGGTGAATATTCTAGGGCAGGGGGTAGGCAACCTTTTGAGCACAGTGTGCCAAAAAATGTTTTCAAAGAAATTGAGCGTGCCGATTTTATAACAAAAAAATGGCAACTTCACACTCTCAATCAAGAAAAGGATTTTTTATAAAGTAAATGCTGTAAACTACTTGAGTAGTGAGAAATTAACATCCTGCATTCTCACGCCTTAGATCAGCCCAAATTCCTGCAACTCCACACCTCAGATCAGCCCCAATTCATGCACCTTCATACCTCAGATCACTGTCCCCCCTGCAAATCTGTTTCACTACTGTACCCCATGCTCATCTGCCCCACCACTGTACTACCCTGCACATCTGCCCCACCACTGTACTACCCTGCACATCTGCCCCACCACTGTACTACCCTGCAAATCTACCCTACACATCTGCTCCACCACTGTAACCCCCTGCTCATCTGCCCCACCACTGTACCCCCCTGTTCCTCTGGCCCACCACTGTACCCCCCTGCTCTTCTGTCCCACCACTGTAACCCCCAGCTTATCTGCCCCACCAATGTTCCCCCTTTCTCATCTGCCCCACCAATGTTCCCCCTTTCTCATCTGCCCCACCACTGTACCTCCATGCACATCTGCTCCACCACTGAACCATCTTCTCATCTGTCCTAACACTGAACTTATCTGCTCATCTGCCCCACCACTGTAACCCCCTTTCTCATCTGCCCCACAACTGTACCTACTGCACATCTGTCCCACCTCTGTTCCCCCGGCTCCTCTGCCCCACCACTGTAACTCCCTGCTCATCTGTCCCACCAATGTACCTCCTTTCTCCTCTGCCCCAACACTGAACCCCCCTGCTCATCTGTCCAGCCACTGTAACCCTCTGCTCATTTGTCCCACCACTGTAACCCCCTGCTCATCTGCCCCATCACTGTACTCCCCTGCTTTTCTGTCCCACCGCTGAACCCCCTTCTCATCCCTCCCACCACTGTACCTCCTGCACATCTGCCCCACCATTGCACCCCCTTGCTCTTCTGTCCCACCACTGTCACTCTCTGCACATCTGCTCCACCGCTATATCCCCATGCTCTTCTGTCTCCTTACTGAATTACCTTCTCATCTGTCCTAACACTGAACCCATCTGCTCATCTGCCCCACCACTGTAACCCGCTTTCTCATCTGCCCCACCAATGTACCTCCTGCACATCTGTCTCACCTCTGTAACCCCCTGCTCATCTTCCCTACCAATACATCTCCTTTCACATGTGCCCCACTGCTCTACCCCCTGTTTTTCTGCCCCACACTGAACCCCTCTTCTCATCTGGCCCATCACTGTGCCCCCCTGCTCTTCTGTCCCACTGCTGAACCCCCTTCTCATCTCTTCCTACACTGTACCTCCCTGCACATCTGCCCCACCGTTGTACCCTCCCACTCTTCTGTTGCACCTCTGAACCCCTCTTACTCCTCTGCTCCACCGCTGTATCCTCTTCTCATCTATGATATGTGTGATATGCAAAGTGGTGAGAGGAAGCAGAGATGAAACACCTGTCTACCTGTCCTGGCACACTCATCCTGCTGATCCACCTCTCGCATCCAGCCTACATGCTTGTATGTGGTGTCACATACAAGCATCTGGAATGGATGTGCAATGATGAGCTCAGGGGCATTTTCTGTTAGCAATGGGTCTGTGAGCAGGATCATAAGTTGGGCCCCCGCAGCTAAGAAAAAGTGGTTGGTGTGATTTTCATTGCGCTGAATACTGGCTGTGGCTTAAAGGGACACAGAGCGCAGGGGTTTAGTAGTAAGTGACGCAAAGGTTCAGGGGAAATTTTAAAAAAGATCCCAGAGGCTCAACACTAATTACACAAACTGTCACCTGATTGTGGTTTTCTCAATCACAGTGAAATCCCTTCTTTCTGAGATTGGTAGTGGCAACCAAGTGAGTCATCTTTCTTCATATAGGGGCAGGGGGCTAGCAGGACTGTGATTGGCTTTAGCAGTGGCCAATGACAGTCCTCCTCCTCCTGGAAACAGGGACCGCCACCCCCCCTAGCAGAACTGCACCCAATCTCTTCCCCATAACAAAAGCTGACGATCACAGCTACAGCAAAGTTAGAGAACCAAACAATGTTTCCCATCTTTTACAATGTGTTGGGGCACAGTACCTCCCCCTTAGTGCAGGTGTGGCGTGGGGAATTCTGATATTGGAATACATTAGTGTCTCACTGACACTTCCCTGAGCTGCTCTGCTGATGGGGAGGGAGCCGAGTGCTGGCAAAAGAGGCTTTGCGTGCCACTTGCGGCACCAGTGCCAGGGGTTGCCTGCCCCTGCTCTAGGGTATCCGTTGTGACCTGGAGGATGGTTGAATGCACTTCATCCCAGAAAGATTGGAGAATTGGACATTCCCACTAAATATGTAAAAGTGTGCCCACCTCCTGCTGAGACCACCAGCAGCGGTTGGAACATGAAGGATCAAACTTATGTAGCAGTACTGGAGTCCTGTACCACCTGGACAAAAGTTTGTTATTAGTTTCTTGAATGGAGACATTCACCAAACCCTTATGGGTAGTATGGAAGATACGTTCCCATCCATCCAGGGGTATAGCAGCTGGTAGATCTCCATCCCAGGTGCCGCACGCTTTCCCAGTATTCAATGGTATATGTTCTCCAAGAAGACCATAGATCATAGAGATGACATGTTGTTGAGGTGTGGCTTTTGAGCATATGCTTTTGAAAGGTGTAAGCGACCGGGACATATTTGAAGCAGTGCCTGGGGTTAGAAAGAAGTGTCGAGGTTGGATATATATCCACGGGGTTATGTGAGCGTCCAGCCATTGGGCAGCTAAGTGGTCTTTATTAAGTAGTACTCCTGCAGTAAAAAAGCAGTGTGCTCATAGCACATCGTTGGGATCTGCTTCTGCTAAAAAGTTGGGAGAAATTCCAGGCTGAAAGTCTGGATTCATCCGCAGCATCGTTAGGGCGCCTGTTGGTGATGAGATTTTGTTTTTTGCGCACACTTTGTGAAAAGAGATAATGGTCGGTTTAATAAGCAGATGGTCTTGCAAAGAGGCAGGGAGTTGACGGATTACCCGCCATGGGGTAGCTTTCAGAGGAGCATCTGAAAATGAGGCATCCAGCCTTACCCAGTCCTTCACTGTATCGTGTGCATGCCAGTCAATGATCCTGGTTAAATGGCATGCCCAATGGTATTTATCTAGGTCTGGGATGACCTATCCCACCTTTTTGTTTAAATAGGATTAATTGGGCAGAGCTAATGCACGGGCGTTTTCTACCCCACAAAAAGGTGGTGCAAATATTTTTGTAAGTGCGTAGGAATGTTGAAGGTAGTTCTATCGGCACTGCCTGAAGGACATAGAGCTGACGTGGGAGCACATTAATTTTGAGGATTGCTGCTCTCCCAAACCAGGAGAATATGGGTTTCTCCCATTATTTGAGGTCTTCTGTTATAGTCTGTAGAATGGGTAAATCGTTTCTAACATATAGTTCTGATAGACGTGTTGGCAGTTGTATACCTTAGTAAGTAATTGCCTCTGATTGCCAAGTGAAAGGGAAATTGTTCTTACATTGTTTAACTAGTGCCTCTGGCAAGGTGACATTTAGAGCGTGTGATTGGTAAAGTTGATTTTTAAGTTAGAAACAAATTGAAAGAAGCAAAAGTCTTGTATAAGGTTGGCTAGAGTATTATGTGGCTCAGAGGGAAAAAGTAGGACATCATCCGCAAAAGCTGCCAATTTGTATTGGCAGTTCGTAATCATTATACCTTTTTGCTTTCATTCTCCCGGAGGCATCTAAGTAAAGGTTCGAGTGTTAGTACGAATAGTAATAGGGATAGAGGACATAGTTGTCTTGTACCGTTGTGGATTGAGAAGGCATTTGACAGGAGGCTATTAACCCAGACTTTAGCTGAAGGCACCACGAAGAGAGCCATAATAAAATGCAACATACGAGTCTGCATGCCTAACTTCTGGAGTACCGCTGTTAAATAGCACAAGGCCAGCCTGTCGAAAGCCTTCTCCATGTCAAGGGAAAAAAAGAAGCCTTGTCTCTTTGAGGTGGTGAGCCAATGATGTATATTAATTGCTTTAATGGTGTTATCCCTTGCCTTCCTCCCTGGGATAAAACCCACCTGTTTTTTTTGCAATCAGAGTGTTGATAATTGGTGCGCGGCGATTGGCTAATATTTTGGCAAATATTTTTAGGTCTATATTGAGCAAGGAAATTGGGCAAAAGTTAGTCACTAGGTTGGGATCTTTTTCTTCTTTTGGAATCATTGGATATGTGCTTCTGAAAGATTATGCATGCTACTGCCTGGTTTTGACAGCGAATTGAATGCATGGAAAAAGGGGTGGGCAAGGGGGTCTAGGAACGTTTTATAGTAGATTGCCGTATACCGATTGGGTCCCGGGCTTTTTCCTGTCTTTAGTTGTTTAACTGCCATTTTGAATTCCTCATAGGTGAGAAGGCCATCTATTTGGCAGGCTTTCTCACAAGAGATAGGTGTGGGGCTATATTGCACAAGGAAATCTTGGATGATTTCCGAACGGGGTCTGGGATTGTTAGATGGGCGTTGGGCCGGAGGTAAGTTATAGATGTCTGAATAGTACACCTCAAATTGCTTTGCAATAACTGCAGAAGTCATAACTGGACTTATGGGGTGTGTATTTGGTGAATGGTAGATACTGCCTTTCTAGCTTGTAAGGTTCTAGCCAGGAGTTTACCACTGCTCGTAAAAAAGATTTTGGGAGAGTACAAATTTACGTTTAATTTTTCGGTTTAATACATCAGCCAACCTAACACGAGCCTGAAATAACTCTGCATACACTTGTTGGGTTAATGTGCATTTATAAGTCTCCTCGAGTTTTCTCACTGTCTGTAATAAAGAAGCTAAATAGATCTGTGCAGCCTTTTTTCGTCCAGCAGACAATGAGAGGAGAGCCCCGCATAGTACACATTTGTGTGCTTCCCATTGAGTAAGCAGAGTTACCTCAGGGGTGTCATTCTCTTTAAAAAAGTTTTTTTATAGATTCACAAATGTGGGAAGTATTCATATTGTCTGTGAGTAAAGATGAGTCGAGTCTCCAGGTAATTGTAAAAGGAAGCTGGTCAGGTAATCGGAGGGTCAATGTTATTGGATGATGATTCAAAACTACCATTGGTTCAATCATCGCCTCTAGCAGGAAAGGGAGGTCTCTTTGAGACAGGAAAAAATAATCTATGCTGGAGTAGCAGTTGTGAGGTGGGGAGAAAAATGTAAAGTCTTTTGTGGTAGGGTTTATCGTTCTCCATGTATCATGCAGCAGGAGGTCATTTAATTGTAGCTTAATTTGTTTGAGCGCTCGGAACGGTAGTGACGAGTTACCTGTTGAGGTGTCTTCAAAAGGACTGAGTGAGACGTTGAAATCTCCTCCCAAAATCAGGATGCCTGACTGGAAGGCAAATAGTGTTTGTGTGATTTCCCGGAAAAATCCAACCTGAGCTTTTTTAGGGCTATAGATATTGGCAAGAGTAATTGGTCTTCCCCATAGGGAGCCTTTAACAAACAAGTGTTGACCATCGATTAGAGAATCCGCTATTTGCAGTGGCAAACCTTTGGAGGTAAAAATGGATACTCCTTTAGTCTTAGCATGTTTGTTTGTTGTATGTAGAGTAATTAGGTAACTCAGGATGGCTAGTTTCAGGATGCAGTCCAAGCAGAAATGTGTCTCTTGTAGGGATGAGCTTCGAGTTCGAGTCGAACTCATGTTCGACTCGAACATTGGCTGTTCGCAAGTTCGCCGAACAGCGAACAATTTGGGGTGTTCGCGGCAAATTCGAATGCCGCAGAACACCCTTTAAAAGTCTATGGGAGAAATCAAAAGTGCTAATTTTAAAGGCTAATATGCAAGTTAATGTCATAAAAAGTGTTTGGGGACCCAGGTCCTGCCCCAGGGGACATGGATCAATGCAAATCAAAGTTTTAAAAACGGCCATTTTTTCAGGAGCAGTGATTTTAATAATGCTTAAAGTCAAACAATAAAAGTGTAATATCCCTTTAAATTTCGTACCTGGGGGGTGTCTATAGTATGCCTGTAAAGGGGCGCATGTTTCCTGTGTTTAGAACAGTCTGACAGCAAAATGACATTTTGAAGGAAAAAACTCATTTAAAACTACCCGCGGCTATTGCATTGCCGACAATACACATAGAAGTTCATTGATAAAAACGGCATGGGAATTCCCCAAAGGGGAACCCCGAACCAAGATTAAAAAAAAAAAAATGACGTGGGAGTCCCCCTAAATTCCATACCAGGCCCTTCAGGTCTGATATGGATATTAAGGGGAACCCCGGCCAAAATTTTTTAAAAAAAATGACAAGGGGTTCCCCCTAAATTCCATACCAGACCCTTCAGGTCTGGTATGGATTTTAAGGGGAACCCCGCGCCAAAAAAAAAAAAAAAAAACGGCGTGGGGTCGCCCCAAAAATCCATACCAGACCCTTATCCGAGCACGCAACCTGGCAGGCCGCAGGAAAAGAGGGGGGGACGAGAGTGCGGCCCCCCCCTCCTGAACCGTACCAGGCCACATGCCCTCAACATTGGGAGGGTGCTTTGGGGTAGCCCCCCAAAACACCTTGTCCCCATGTTGATGAGGACAAGGGCCTCATCCCCACAACCCTGGCCGGTGGTTGTGGGGGTCTGCGGGCGGGGGGCTTATCGGAATCTGGAAGCCCCCTTTAACAAGGGGACCCCCAGATCCAGAAGAACCAGAAGAACCAGAAGATGAAGGAAGATAGAAGAAAGAAGAAGTATTTAAATAAAGGAATTGTCAAAAACTGTCTCTTGTCATTTTTAACATTTCTGACAGTTTTTTAGTGAAATGGTAGGGGTACTTTTGTACCCCCTTACCATCTCACACAGGGGGGGGCCGGGATCTGGGGGTCCCCTTGTTAAAGGGGGCTTCCAGATTCTGATAAGCCCCCCGCCCGCAGACCCCCACAACCACCTGCCAGGGTTGTGGGGATGAGGCCCTTGTCCTCATCAACATGGGGACAAGGTGTTTTGGGGGGCTACCCCAAAGCACCCTCCCAATGTTGAGGGCATGTGGCCTGGTACGGTTCAGGAGGGGGGAGGCCGCACTCTCGTCCCCCCCTCTTTTCCTGCGGCCTGCCAGGTTGCGTGCTCGGATAAGGGTCTGGTATGGATTTTTGGGGGGACCCCACGCCGTTTTTTTTTTTTTTTTGGCGCGGGGTTCCCCTTAAAATCCATACCAGACCTGAAGGGTCTGGTATGGAATTTAGGGGGAACCCCGCGTCATTTTTTTTTTAAAATTTTGGCCGGGGTTCCCCTTAATATCCATACCAGACCTGAAGGGCCTGGTATGGAATTTAGGGGGACTCCCACGTCATTTTTTTTTTTTAATTTTGGTTCGGGGTTCCCCTTTGGGGAATTCCCATGCCGTTTTTATCAATGAACTTCTATGTGTATTGTCGGCAATGCAATAGCCGCGGGTAGTTTTAAATGAGTTTTTTCCTTCAAAATGTCATTTTGCTGTCAGACTGTTCTAAACACAGGAAACATGCGCCCCTTTACAGGCATACTATAGAAACCCCCCAGGTACGAAATTTAAAGGGATATTACACTTTTATTGTTTGACTTTAAGCATTATTAAAATCACTGCTCCTGAAAAAACGGCCGTTTTTAAAACTTTTTTTTGCATTGATCCATGTCCCCTGGGGCAGGACCTGGGTCCCCAAACACTTTTTATGACAATAACTTGCATATTAGCCTTTAAAATTAGCACTTTTGATTATTCATGTTCGTGTCCCATAGACTTTAACGGTGTTCGCGTGTTCGAACGAACTTTTTTCCTGTTCGCATGTTCTGGTGCGAACCGAACAGGGGGGTGTTCGGCTCATCCCTAGTCTCTTGTAAGAACAGTATATCAGCTCTCAGACTGCGTGCATGTGTTAGTAGCTGTGAGCATTTCTCTGGGAGATTTAGTCCTTTTGCATTTATGGAAACAAGTTTAAGTTTAGAATCAGAACTCTTTACTGTATTGGAAGACATTGTGTGAGATCAAGCTGTCAGAGCACAGGTATAGAGCAGAAATAAAGAGAGAGAGGGGGAGGGGAGGAAAGGTGAGGGGGGGGTGAGTGAGTGAGTTTTTAGAGGAAATGTGGGATCTATGTATTCCCGGCAGTAAGATAGACCAGCTATCTACTCTGGTTAAGTAAAAGTCCAGAAAGGGTCGGTGTGATTCAATAGAATCCACCTAGTGGTAGCATGGAATGGCTCTGAACTGGATATTGTGTGGGTAAGAAGAGATTAGTGGAGGGCCTCAGCACTGGTGAGGTCAAAAGCATGTAAGGAAGGAGTATAATGGAGTAAAATCTGATTATGACAGACAAGGTCCATGGGGTGTATTCAGGTTATAGCTCTCATTTTAGTTAGAGTAGCATCTGACGAAATCAATGCAAAAATGTGAGTGTGGTTGTGCTCGCTAAGAAGGGTAGAGGGAGGCGGCCCTACTCCCATGGTGCACATCCTGGGTTAAAGGCTTCAGGTCTCAGAGATACTATTATTTGTAATAGGTCAGTACCCAAAGTAATTACCCAATTCTCTAACATAGTATGGATAGTTGGAGCTAGCTTCACTACTCAAATCAGGACTCTCTACAGAAGTCCAACGTCTCACCAGGTAAGCTAAGAGATTTATGCTTCGGAATAGGGACCACATTGGAAGCCCTCTTGTGATCTTTGTCAAGGTATGATCTGTTTGGAAGACCGAAATGTCCGCTAATCCACTCTAGCTTTCCTGGTGAGGCAGGTGGCACTAAGTAAATGTGCCATGGCATAAGACTTTCAAGATAATCAGGACATGTCTTGTTGCCCATGGTCAACTTCCCCACTCCGCCAGAGCTCTCGGCAGCTATCGGGGGCGAGAGCATTGCAAGAGTGGTTAAGAGAGATGGGTCAGGGTCATGTAATTCAGTGTGAGGGAATAGTTCTGATCACACAACTAGCTGATTGAAAAAAAGGTGGAAGATACCCGCGCAAATTGATGTATTTTAAACAGAAAGTCTGTTGGAATTGCTGCCACTACCAATTACTTGGAATGTAATATGAAAGGGAAAGAAGGAGTAGATATGGCGCTGTTTTAGATCTGGTGAATTCAGATGTGTGCTGCTCCCTTAATTGGGAGGAATGTATTAAGTGGGAAAAAAATACTAAGTGGTTCCTATTTCTATATGTATTGCCTCAAAACCCATATAAAGGTTAGTGTGAAACCTGGGTTACACAACGCATACACACCCACAAGTGTGGAGAGGGGGTAGGGGGTGAGTGAAATATCTGTCTCTATAAAGGGGCGAAGTTTAGGACTGTAAAATAGTAAATATATAATGGGTGGGAGATGGGAGATGAAAAGGTAAAGATGGGAGGGGAAAAAGGTGGGCCCTTTCCTTTCCTCCTCCTCCGACCTGACAACGTACATCCTCCGATATCACTGAGAAGGTAAGTGGGAGTATTCATCAGTCGTTTGAAAATGCTGCCAGCAAGACCAAGTTTTCCGGAATTTGGAGGCCGTGTCTTTAGCTTGATGCACCAGGTCTTCCACTTCTGCAATTTTATGCGTCTGATCCAATTCGCAATGGTTGGAGGATTGGACGATTTTCATTGGACTGGAATACACATTTTCACAGTGTTTAAGAGGTGCAGGGCTAGGGAGCGATGATAATCTTTTTTGTGGATGGAGGAATGATGTAAAAGCATTTGGGCCACGGTAAAGTCTATCAGACAGGTGGTAATTTGAGTTGTGAGGCGATGGATGTCTTTCCAAAAGTTTTGGAGTAAGGGACATGGTCGGTATAAATGAAGGAGTGATCCTTCTTCATCTGAGCATCTCCAACAGTTGGGGGGTATGACGGGAGAAATTTTGTGTAATCGAAGGGGTGTCTTGTACCATCTAGAAAAGACCTCAAAGCCATTTTCCTGTGCAGAAACGTTGATTGAGCCTTTATGGATATAAGAGTATATATTTTCCCATTCCTCATCTGAGTGGTTGAGTGAGAGTTCCCTTTCCCATCTAATGCTTGCTATGTTGGATTTTGGGCTGTAGTCAGAGAACAGTATGGAATACATATCTGAGATCAAGTGCCTCTGTGGTTCCTTTCTGGTACAAAGAACTTCAAAAGGTGTGTGTTGTCTAGAATATTTGGAGCGTTTGGGGGTTATTCAGGAAGTGCCGTAATTGGACATACATCCAAAACAGGAAGGAATGTCCTAGCTTCTGTGCGGATGGTATGGGTAGGGTTAGGAAAGCTTTCCCGGAGGAGAAGTGTTCAGCTCACACATCGGTGTGAGGCCAGAATTCCGAGAGGAAGGAATCCAAAAGACCTGGTGGGAATTCCGGGTTGTTGCAGATGGGTGTTAGTGGACCCGGTGAGGAGGAAATTTTGAATTTATGGCATGTTTTCTTAAAGATTTGTAGTGTGTTGCTGAATAAAGGGTGTTGTTTGCAGTCCTGTGGAATGTACAGTGAAGTGGTCCATGGTAGTTGATGTATGGGAATAGGGGAGAACGCATTTTCGATGTTTATCCAAGCTTTAGCATGAGCGTGAATGTTACAGTCTATCATTCTTGTAAGCTGGAAGGCATGTACCACCTTTTAACTTGGGTAGAGTTAGCCTCTCGTAACTTAGTCTAGGGCGTGATTTGCCCCACATAAATTCCGTACAGGCTCTGCGGTATGCAGCATAAAAGGCCATATCCAGGGTTGAGATGGACTGTCTGAGAATTCTATGGATAATCAGATAAGTACATGGGGTCTATGGTGGCTGCAGTAAGCGTTTTTAGGTCTCTTTGCTAGATGAATAGGTAGTTAAGTCTGGAGTATTGGTTGTGTGGGGCTGAGTAAAATGTGTAGTCTTTTACATTAGGGTATAGTGTACACCAGGAGTTGTGTAGCGCGAGCTCTGGAAGTTGTGATTTAATTGCGCATAGTGCCTTGTATGACATAGTGGAAGTCCCAGACGATGTGTCTAGCAAATAGAATGGAGACCCCCTTAGATATTGATTCACAGTTAGTTGCATGTAGGGAGGTCGGGTAGTGGGCACTGGAAAGTTTTGGAATGGAATCCGCTTTAAAGTGTGTTTCCTGTAGGAAGATGATGTCTGCTTTGCTTTTGTGCATAGAGAGGAGTAGTTGGGAGTGTTTTTCTGGGATGTTGAGACCACGTGCGTTTTAGGGAGATAATTTTGATTGTGTTTTTGGCAGTTTCAGGAGACCGACATGTCATTGTAAGGGCAAGTTTAACGCCTTTGGCTATACTATGGTAGAGATACTGCTGGAGTCATTTGGGTTGGCGTCGGAGGGAAAGGACCAGAAGCTGGTAGAGAATGGGAGGGCAAGACGAGTTAGGAAAAGAAGGAGGAGGGTTATGGAAAGGGGTAGGGAAAGATATATATGTATAGGTTGTGTAGGGAAACGAGTCAGGGAAATGAGTCAGGAAGTATCTGAGAAAAGAACCGAGAGATGGGGATGTGAGAACTCGGGGGAGGGTCTGATGACTAGTGAGGACCTGCTCGCTTATCCAAATGGACACTACACCTGTTCAAAGGCGTAGCCAGAGCGGTTCAGTGGTGCGGAGTATTAGTGTAAGTGGAGAATAGCGCCGTGTAGTGCTGGATACCACTGTGTGGGAGAGGGACCAGAGTCGGTGAAGAGAAGTTCACTCAGTACATAGGGCGTGTCCCGCCGGACAGAGGAGAATGTAATTTGTGATTGAGGAGGATACGTAAAGTAGAAGATGAGGTAAGGGGAGAGCATGTCCACATGCAAGCTGAGTGGTATTCAGGGGAGGTGTAGAGATCCTGAAGGAAATGTGTGTCTAGGAATGAAACAGGTCGATCAGACGTGAGTGGTGGATTGGCCCATGCTGCTTACTGTTATTTACTTAGAACCCGTGTAGGATATGTGTGTCATCTACGCATCACAGGTCAACTAAATAACATAAAAAACATTAACTTTAGTAACATGAAAACATAATGAATGAACATCGCAAACATATCCATTACCCAATGGAGCGATCTTTTAGCGTAACTTAGCATTACTTGAGGCATATCAGTGTAACATTACGTGTAGGCGGGTTACACACTTGTTCTTGTCTATGAACGTGTATTTGTTAGGCTGGAACAGCGGGAGTGTGGTGAGGGTAAGTCCAAGGCATTCAAGGAGGAAGCAGGTGGTGTTATTAGCTGGAAAATCAGTGGGGTGTATGAGTATTAATATGAGGGGTCAATCGATGACCTAAGGAGCATGTATAGTCTCCCTGCTTATTGTAGTGATTACAATGAGTAGGTGATGTGTGACCTGTTAACCACTGCGAAGGTAAATATCAACCACTTAAGTGATGATCCAATAGGGATTTGCAGTACATAGGAGGTTTCTGTCCCCATGAAAGGTGAGGTCTGTGGTTTAACAGGCTTTATGGGGTGGGAACATTGGATTAGTTCTCCGGAAGAATAGTTGGTGTCTGTAAATGGCCAGATACCCAGAAGGGTGCCCAACAATAGTGTTGGGGGCCAATCCGTACTGGCGAATCTCTATCCACCATAATGTTCTATGCTCAATCCCTATTGGAACGTTTAGTATTAGAAGACAGTATATCTTGGTCATTTATTGGGCATGTATTAGGTAAGCAATTACCTAAGATCGGTCTGACAGACTAGGATTTCTGATAATGTTCATGTTATCTGGTGATTGACTCCCTGGTGTAGCTCTGAGGATGACCAGCAGGGGCAGCTTCCCCTAAGACTCACGTTAGGCTCATACGGATTATGGAAGGTCGGTGATATAGGAATTATATCAAGTGGTTAACAGCACAGGCAAAGAACAAGGAGTTGTGTGTTATCATAGGCAGTTAGAACAACCTTTAGGGGGCAGCTATTGAAATTTTGTCAGTGGTGGCAAATTACCTGTGCAGGGTGTCAGGACCCCGCAAGTCATCCTCTGAGCCGGGCAACCCAGGGGAGTTGGGTGATCCCAAGTCTGTCAAACAACAGAACATCAATTGCAAAAAGGAAAGAAAAGGGGGATGTGGGGAGAGGTTTGGGGGAAAATTCTTGTGCAGGGGGATCCTGTGGTGATGTCCTGGATTTTGCTGGCGATGGGATCCGGAACAGTATAGATCATGTCAAGTGGATCAGGGTAGCCCAAGTCTGTAGAGTGGGATAGTCACTTTGGCCGGGAGGGAGACAGTCTATATTGGGGAAGTGCCAGCTGCATCTAAAGTCAAGAGGTAGGCTTCCTGGGCCAGCGTGGGTTACCGGACAAATGGACGGGGAGAGGGGACCATTGCAAAGTCAGGTGATACAGACATGTTGCATGTCACCGGCTGCACGTGGGCAATGGGGCTAGGTGTACAAAGTCAGGTAGTTAAAGGTGCTGCCGGGATAATGAGTGGAACAGGTTTAGCAGAACATCGAGAGAGGAAAAGAAAAAAAAAAAAACAACAACTTAACTGAGTATGGAGGTCTCCAGTGTAGTGGCTCAGAGATCACGGCGAGCTCTTCGGTTTTGTGGTGCTTTTGTAGGGCTGGAGCCTTGATGTGGACCCAAAACGGATTGCTGAGAGCGAGTTTCGGAAGGCAAACGTTGCCTGCGGTAGCGATGCTCTTGTGTTTCCATGGGTTTGACTCTGGATGAAGTAAGCCTTGCGGTAGGAGGGAAGAATTCTGCATACCATTCAGGCACCTCTGTAAACGGGATGTCCAAAGTGTCACAAAAGTGACAAAGATCTTCTGGCACTTTGAGAACTGCATTGCGGCCTTGAGAGGAGGCTGACAGGCAGAAGGGAAATTTCCACCTGTGTGGTATTCCCTTCTTGCGGAGGACCTCTAGGAGGCGACGGAGTTCTTTCCGTCATTGAAGGGTGAAGTTGGAGAAATCCTGGAACAGGCGTACATCTGTGCCATTGTATGAGAGTGGGGTTTTGTTGCAGGCCTTTCGTAGTCTATAATGCAGCAGACTACATCTCTGGGAGGGTCAAACTCTCTGCCTCTTGGGCGAATGGAAAGATGGATGTGTTCCATACTGATCGGTGTGGTAGGGGGCCTGTCCAGTAAATTATTGAAGAGGCCCACCACCTCAGCTTGCAGCCGATCCGCGTCCACCGTTTCAGGGTTAGGTTGTGGCGTCTATCACGGGTGTCCAGATCTTCCATGTAACGGTTCAGATCACAGAGTTGAAGGGTGTGCGTATTCAGGACATGGTGTGCACGGCGGATCGCTGTGGATTGATGTGCCATCACCTTTTCCATTTCTTGGACCCTTCCTGCGATGGATTGTCAATCTGGAGGTGATTGCCGCCATTAGGGTCTCTTTGATGTCCGCCGAAATGGAGCGAAGGTCATTTATTAGCAGGAGAAGTATGTGAGATGGCTGTCCCTCCTGATGCTGGGCCTGTAGGTGGATGTGTGCCCTGAGAGGATGCCATGCTGCCCGTCTGTGTCTGGAACATTTCCGGGATGTTTTGACTCAATCTACCCATCAGATCATGGAGAGAGAGGGATCGTGAGGCGGAGGAACTTCGGGACGAAGCAGCCATGGTTTTCGGGTGTGTAGAAGGGAGAAATACCTCAGTGGAAGTCAGTTTGATTCCTCTGCTGGTAGGAGCTCACGAGCTAAGCAGCCATCTTCCTCCGAGGTCAAGCCACGCCCCCAGTTGAACTATATTTTTGCAGCTCTACTGAGGTGATCTGTGGACGATCACGATTGAAGCAATAATTAACAACAAGAATAAACAGGCTTGTGAAAAACTGCAGGTGTAACATACAAGTTATGAAGTACTAGTTGCGGTTAGGTGAAATTAAGAGGTCAGGCTGGCTTGCATACCTCTCCTCACAGGGATTGTGACATTCATTAATGTTGTCAAGAGGAAGAGGATAACCAAAGTCTGTTAAAGGCATAATAGAGTATCGATTTTTAAGCAAATGGATGCTAGAAACAAGAAGACTGTGAATGTTGAGCTTCCTCCAGGGCTAGGGGGAAAAGGATAGATATCCAAGCAGTCACTCCTAGTCAGTTGGTTATTGTCAACATCTATTCTCTTGTACACAGGTTATAGGAAGATCCCCACTAGCTTACTGTGGTGATCATTAGAATTAACATTTATGCTCCTGAACAACCATAGGTATAAGGGAGGGAGGAGATAACGTGGCATATCCTGCCTCTTGCTGCAAAAGTTCCGAGCAGGACAGTCTTGTTTGAGCAATAAGAGTTTCTTGCTTGCTATAGCATGCGGTGGGAGTAGTGGCTTGCTAATCAGCTAAGTATGCAGGCAGAGAACTGAGAGCTAAGGGTTTCAAAAAAGAAAAATAAGATAATCTAGCAATCATATCACGTCAGTGTACTGAACCTGAACTTTTAACAATAACCATCCCACTTCACACACAACAGTGTGTTTAGGCTGGGATAACAAAGATGAGCAACATTAAAGACAGAATAGGTAGATGGATTTTAGTCTCAACGGGCTCTGCACTGTGCAGGGGGTGTTGGTTGGCTTCCTCCGCGTGATGCGCGTTGATGAGCTGGGTAAGCTGGCTGCGGTGATCTTGGACATCTGGAGGTGGGACGTCTTCCCTGCATCTGTAGTTCCATGGGTTCTCCTTTGGGTAGAGGTGGTAGACGCAGGCCGCTGTACCAGTCAGGAAGTTCCACTGGGGCAGACCTAGGTCCTCATAAAATGGTTGCAGATCTTTCGGCCTTTCAAGGTGACTGTGCATCCCAGATGAGTGACTGACAGGCAAAATGGAGTTCTGGCTTGGAGGTATTCAAGTAGGGGACGTAGGTCTTTCCTGTGATGTAAAGTGATATGGGAGAGATCCTGATACAGCTTAATTTCTGCACCATGATACCGGATACGCCCCCTTTGCGAAGGATCTCTTCTTTTAGCTGGAAGTTAGCTATACAGCACACTACATCCCTGGGGGAGTCTATATCTCTGCCCCTGGGACATAGAGCCCTATGTATTCTCTATATTTTAATGGGAACATCTGGTGGTCTCTCCAAAATGTCATTAAAGATTGCCAGAACAGTCTGATTCAGTTGGCCGGGTTCAGTTGTCTCTGGGAGCCCTCATACCCAGAGATTGTGGCGTCTGCCCCTATTGTCCAGTTATTCCATGTGGCAATGAATCTTACAGAGATATAGAGCCTGTGTATCTGAGACATTCTTGACTTCCTGCAGTGCAGCATCATGGCGAGCAGACACTTCGTCCACTTCTTCCAGTCGAGCAGCCACTCCTTGGATATCTAGTCTCAGGTCGGATATAGCCGCTGACAAGGTTTATTTTATATCCATAGCCACAGCCCTTAGATCATTCAAGCTGGGTGCTCTATAAGGGATCAGGGCGGCAGTCTCTTCCTGCGATGAGAGAGAGCACCCGGGGCTTTTGCTGGCTGTGCTGTGCAGAGGCCATCGCTCCTTTCTGCTGGGTCCAGAATAGCTCCGGAATGTTACTGCTCAGCTGCGTGTTTGTGCCCCTGAGTGAACGGGAGCGTGATCCTGAGGTACTCTGGTCTGGTTTCCCGATGATTTCCAATGTGTATCTCCATCAGCAGGGTATATAGTGGACCTCAATTAGCTGGAGCAAGGAGTTTAGGCAGTCATCTCAGTCAGTGTCCAGACCACTCCCAGTATGTTTTAATATTTCTTTGTAGTCAGTTAAATTTGAAATATTTCAAATGAATATTTTCAGAATTGTTGCACTTTCGGCAGTTCTTCACCACCTCTGCTGACTCCATTTCCTATGCCATGAATAGCCTGCAATTTGCTCTAGAGATATTCACAAAACACATGTACAGATGAATGAATTAGAGGAGCTAAACATGCCATTCTTCTCCTCCTAGCAATGGCCCACAATGCTTTAAACACTGTGTTTTGATAGCAAGCTGTAGTAAATGATTGTTTGTACAGTAAATGTTTCACACAAGTAATTAAAAAGATACTTGAAATATACATTTATAAATGTATAAACAATGCAATAATTAAAACTGACAAAAAGGAATTATAGTTTTCCCATGGAATATTGTAAAATATTGAAAGCATAATTTAGTTCTGTGTAATCTATGTAAATGCCTTACAATTCAAGAAATGGCATAATTGTATTAAATATTTTTGGCATAGTATAATATAAATGCATTATTTTTACTTGCATTCCCTAAGGAAAGCCCTGCATAAAATTAAATAGTTAATTTTTCCATAATACAATATCACACATATGCTTTGCTGTCTATTCTCAGTGCTGAAAGTCTGCGCTAATGTAAGGAGATCAAATTGATTTTTTTTTTTTCATTTTTATGTCAAAGCTTTTATCTACATCTATGACTCATACAAAACCCCATCTATTGTATCTCAGTTTTAATAGAAAGGAATGTCAGTATAAAATTACCTTTGAATCAAAATCATGTGATACGCTGTATCTTATAAATCCAAATTATAACCACACCACCTTGCGTGCTGACTGAACAAAGACTAAGTATTAAACCACCACAATCCACTTAAAGAATAAATCAGCTGCACTGCTTTTATGAAACATACAGTATCTCACAAAAATGAGTACACCCCTCACATTTTTTGTAAATATTTTATTATATCTTTTCATGTGACAACACTGAAGAAATTACATTTTGCTACAATGTAAAGTAGTGAGTGTACAGCTTGTATAACAGTGTAAATTTACTGTCCCCTCAAAATACCTCAACACACAGCCATTAATGTCTAAACCACTGGCAACAAAAGTGAGTACACCCCTAAGTGAAAATGTCCAAATTGGTCCCAATTAGCCATTTTCCCTCCCCACAACAACAAAGAGTTGTTGCTCTAAATAAAGATGGCCTAGGCTAAAAGAAGATTGCCAAGACCCTGAAACTGAGCTGCAGCATGGTGGCCAAGACCATACAGTGGTTTAACATGACAGGTTCCACTCAGAACAGGCCTCGCCATGATGGACCAAAGAAATTGAGTGCACGTGCTCAGCGTCATATCCAGAGGTTGTCTTTGGGAAATAGATTAAGTCAAATCATAAGATCAGGCGCATGGCGTATATGCTGGACAATAGTTCTGGCAAAATATGCAGCTGCTGGGGTAGTTATGATAGTCTCTGATGCCTGGGCACAAGTTAGTGATGCACTGTGGGGCTGCTATCCTCAGAGTTGAGCCAGCTCTGCAAACAAATACAAAAAAGGAAGGAAGGGGGAAGTGCCACCTAAGTGCAGTATCACAGGAGGTTTATTAAAACAATGGTTAAAAACACTTACAACAAGTAAGATATAAGAAGGCTTATCATAAACTGGCTCATATGGCAGAAGGTCCTGAGTCCTTACTCCTGCATGGTCTGCCAGGTTCAGGTTCCCTGGGAAGTAGTGGAGGTGGAAGAAAGTTCCTGTGGTGTAAAGGAAGTCCACGGCAAACCAGCCTGGAACGCTCAGGCGGACGTGACATAACCAGGAGGGGACCGAGTGGCTTGAATACTGGATAGTAACAGGCTACGCGCTCTGAGCTGTCTGCTCCTTCTGAAGGCCTGGGGTGGTTTATATAGGGGGAAGCTTGCAGTAACACTTGTGGAACTAGAGGGACCAGCGGCGCCAGAAAAGAAACACAAGGCACTACAGCTAGAGCTAAGTACAAAACATGGCACAATAGTAAAAAAACTAGCAGATCAATTTGGCAATGGTAATGAACTGGTAATTTGGACAATGCAAATAAAAGAGTACATAAATGACCCAAAATGGGAAGAGTATGACCCAAATATTATCAATTGCCAAATTGATCTGCTAGTTTTATTACTATTGTGCCGTGTTTTATATTTAACTCTAGCTGTAGTACCTTTTTTTTTTTCAGGTGCCGCTGGTCCCTCTAGTTCCACAAGTGTTACTGCATGCTTCTGTCACGATCAGGCATCAGACCAGTTGCTATAGCAGTTGCAGAACTACCACCATCCAGCAGGATAGGCACACAGGCAGTCACCCTGGCAGATGATGCAGGCTCACCTGAGGTGCAGTGTCTAAGTACTAACCGATGTTCACCAGAGCTCCTGATGGTGGAGATCAATTTAGCTGCATGTTAGTACCAGGTCACGGTCCTCAGGATCACACCACCAGGAGGTGAGCAAGCTGGGGTCCAGTAGCAGATAAGCAGATAAGGATCAAACGAAAGCGTGGTCAGTAAAGAAGCCAAAATGTCGGTAACGAGAAGTTGCAAGTTGGGATCACGCAGAAGAGTAGTCGAGGTCGAGGTCAAGGGTCAATAACGAGTGGCAGCAAAATATGGACGGCAGCAGGGAAGACAAGAGCAAGGTACTGGCTGAGAAAGCACAATAACCTGACAAAGAGGAAGTGCAGAGACAAGGCTTATATAGGAAGTTCATTGGAGGAGCAAGGAGTTCAAGGTTCAACAGCAATCAAGACACAAGGCAGGGTTGTCCAATGGATCAGGCAAGATTGTCCAATAGATCAGGCAGGGCACTGTCCAGATAGCTCAGCGAGAAGAGTCAATGACAGACACAGAAGAGGTCCCAAGTTTGAGCCCAGATCCTGACAGCTTCTCCCTATATAAGCATGCAATACTACCCCAGGCCTTCAGAAGGAGCAGACAGCTCTGAGCGTGTAGCCTGTTACTTTCCTATTCCAGCCACTCGGTCCCCTCCTGGTGACGTCTTGTCCGCGTAAGTGTTCCAGGCTGGTTTGGCGTTGACTTCCGTCGCACCACAGGAACTTTCTTCCACCTCCACTGCTTCCAAGGGGAACCTGAACCTGGCGGACCATGCAGGAGTAAATACTCAGGACCTTTGGGCGTATGAGCCAGTTTACAATAAGGCTTCTTATATCTTACTTGTAAGTGTTTTTTACCATTGTTTTAATAAACCCCCTGTGATACTGCACTTAGGTGGTGCATCCCCCTTCCTTCCTTTTTTGGGAAATAGATGTATGAGTGCTGCCAGCATTGCTGCAGAGGTTGAAGGGGTGGGGTGTCAGCCTGTCAGTGCTCAGACCATACGCCACACACTACATCAAATTGGTCTGCATGGCTGTTGTCCCAGAAGGAAGCCTCTTCTAAAGATGATGCACAAGAAAGCCCACAAACAGTATGCTGAAGACAGGCAGACTAAGGGAATGGATTACTGGAACCATGTCCTGTGGTCTGATGAGACCAAGATAAACTTATTTGGTTCAGATGGTGTCAAGCGTGTATGGTGGCAACCAGGTGAGGAGTACAAAGACAAGTGTGTCTTGCCTACAGTCAAGCATTGTGGTGGGAGTGTCATGGTCTTGGGCTTCATGAGTGCTGCCGGCGCTGGGGAGCTACAGTTCATTGAGGGAACCATGAATGCCAACATGTACTGTGACATACTGAAGCAAGGCATAATCCACTCCCTTAGGAGACTGGGCCGCAGGGCAGTATTCCAACATGATAATGACCCCAAACACACCTCCAAGATGACTACTGCCTTGCTAAAGAAGCTGAGGGTAAAGGTGAAGGACTAGCCAAGCATGTCGCCAAATCTAAACCCTATTGAGCATCTGTGGGGCATCCTCAAATGGAAGGTGGAGGAGCGCAAGGTCTCTAACATCCACCAACTCCATGATGTCATCATGGAGGAGTGGAAGAGGACTTCAGTGGCAACCTGTGAAGCTCTGGTGAACTCCATGCCCAAGAGGGTTAAGGTAGTGCTGGAAAATAATAGTGGCCACACAAAATATTGACACTTTGGGACACTTAGGGGTGTACTCACTTTTGTTGCCAGCGGTTTAGACATTAATGGCTGTGTGTTGAGTTATTTTGAGGGGACAGCAAATTTACACTGTTAAACAAGCTGTACACTCACTACTTTACATTGTAGCAAAGAGTCATTTCTTCAGTGTTGTCACATGAAAATATATAATAAAATATTTATGAAGATGTGAGGGGTATACTCACTTTTGAATTTGTATTTGTTTTTAGGGTTTAGGATGTTATATGCTTTTTTTATTGTATGTAAAGGGATATTTGAGGGTATTGTGGTGGTTTCATACACTGTGGCTTAGATTAAAGTCAACACTAAACTAAACATTTCCGTTTTGGGAAGAAGCTGGAGCATAAACCATTAGTCAATTCCTTTTGCTAATCACTTGGGGACAGTGGAAGATGAATATCTTAATTTGTTTACCCAAGATCCAAATTTACACATTTGTTGCAGGTATGAAAAGGGGGTTACCATTCTCACTGGATTTTGAATTGTTTTATATAATGGAGACTACAACATATAGGCCAGAAGCACCTTAATGTTGTTAGAAAAGGCCATAATTCTGAGATGTGCTGTAACATAACAAGTAGCTATTGGTAACACGCCACAGGTATTGTTTATTATTTGTGGGACTATTTACATAGTTACATAGTTAGTCTGTTTGAAAGAATACACAAGTCCATCTAGTTCAACCAATTGGACCAAGGGAAAAAAATCCGAAAAAAAAATAAAAAATCATACAATCCTATATACACAATCCTATACCCACAGTTGATACAGAGGAAGGCAAAAAACCTCAGCAAAGAATAATCCAATTTGCTCCAGCAGTAGAAAAATTCCTTCCTGAACCCCCGAGAGGCAATCAGATATCCCCTGGATCAACTTTACCTATAAATGTTAGTATCCAGTTATATTAGTACATATAGGAAAGAATCCAGGCCTTTTTTAAAGCAATCTACTGAGCTGGCCAGAACCAGCTCTTGAGGGAGTCTTTTCCACATTTTCACATATTTTCCAAATATAGTTTTTCCATAGTACTTACTATACAAGTGTTGCAATTCTATCATTGATGAGGGACACAAAATCTGAAAGGACATGCATACCTATTCCTGTAATAACAGGACAAGGAGCTAATTTATTACTTGGTACTACTGGCAAAAAGAAGGAGAGCAGAGAACTGCAATTGCTGAAAATGGAACATCATTGCATCTCATATGTGCATCTAAAACCTGCAATTGTGACAAATAACTCTATGATTTAAGTATTTTGACATCAGTTCATCACAGCAGATAACATTAAATATCTTTAAAAATGTCCATCTGAAATCTAAAAATGTTAATAATTCACACTGAAAAGGTGGTCTATATTAGAAAACATACATTTTAAAGTCTGCGGTATCTCTTCATCAGGGCTTTAAAACACAACAGAGGGGTTACATATAAGGGGATCCAACCCTTTGTTGTGTTTGTATACCCCTAATGAAGGTGACAGGTTCTGACCCCCTGAGAAACATTGTCCCTGTTACAAAATACTTTTTAATTGGATAATGAACTCTCAGTGTGGTGCTTCTAACAGGTATTTATTGCTGTCTGTGTCCTCACTGGGGCGATTAACCCATCTTTACATGTGATGAACGTCACTGAGGATGGGAGTGGGGAAAAAAACAAAATTTAAAAGTTATCCCCAGAACAAGAGCTACGGGAAAATCTTTCTATGGGGACCACTGTTTTGGGATAACTATCTAAGAGGGAAATTCCTCTTACTTTTGAATATTTCCTCCAATGTCCTGTTTTGTCTCTGAGACAGGAGGTAAAGGGAATACACTGACAGCAAAAAGTAAACAGACAGGGTTTGTACCCCTTCCCTACTCTTTCCAATATGGACTATACATTAACTTTAATAATAGCCTATTGGACTATAGGAACTGGTGCTTCTAAACAGTTTAATTGAATACATTTTTTGACTTGGTATAAAGGGACAGATTTGGACACTATCAATGACATTAAATGAACATTTATCTTTTGACATATCCACACAGATTGTAAAAACAATGATTCTTCTTTTTTCAAAGTTGATTATGTTGCCTGCAACATGTGTCCCACACTAGTTAAAGGGGTTGTAAAGGTATGCATTTTTTCACCTTTTTTTTTTTTTTTTTAATCAAGTCATTTTTTTTATTAATTTTTCCAGTTAAACAATATTCAACATAACCAATACAAAACTACAAACATTCATATACGTATAGTCCCATAACACAATCCATATACATTGGCTTAACCTTGCTATTTTGCCCTTACATTACAATTTCCTTTCCCTTTACCCCCACCCCCCCATCCCACCCCCCTCCCCTATTACCCCGTCACCCTCCCACCACCCCAAACTATTACTTCTAGTATAATAGCCATAACTTAAGCTTGGCAAAACTTATTACCCTATTATAAACCTGTTGCGTCTACTTATCCCTTCATATTTCAGTTCCCTATTTCTTGTTTTCATACCCTTAATAAGGTTCTATATTTCATCATTACTTCCCTGACACCATGGGCCCCATATTCTTATAAACTTCTTATAACTTCCCCTCCTTGTATAAATTACCCTTTCTGTGCCAATTACTGTGTTCATTGTGTTAACCCATTCTACAGGAGAAGGGGGCACTGTTGATAACCATGCTTTCGCGATTAGTTTCCTCGCCTGATATAAACAACGCACAATTGCTATTCCTCTATGATCATCCCCAATGTTTTTACTTATTAACCCCAGCACGCAAACCTTAGCCTCGCGTTCCAGTCTTATCCCGAACCTGGCATCTATGATATATAGGATCTCAGTCCAGTACCTGACTAGCTTCGGGCATCTCCACATTATGTGAATAAGATCACCCGTCTCTAGACATCTAGGACATTTGTCATCTGGTCTTCGACCGAATCTATACAATCTCTTGGGGGTATAATAGGCTCTGTGCACAAGCAAAAGGTGCGAGGCCCACTGCGACGGAGAGAGGGATACCAGTGGACCAAGCTCCAGTATTCTCTCCCACTGATCATCACTCAACTCCCCCACATCAGTCCCCCACCTCTCCCTCGTACCCAAAAGTGGAACTAATCTAGTTGCCCTGCCCATTAGTTGGTCGTAGATCCCTGATATTAATCCCTTAAGGATGGGCGCCCTCACCACCTTACTAAGTAGCGGTATGCTACTCCATTCCAATGCCTTAGTCTTGAGTTGTTTGTCTAGTGCATGGCTGACCTGGAGATAAAAGTAAAATGTTTCTTTAGGGATTCCAAACTCCGCTCTCAGGTCCGAAAAGGACTTTAAAATATTACCATCGAATATTTGTACCAGCCTACTTATCCACAATCGATCCCAGATCTTATTTTTCTCAATAGCTTTTAATTCCTGGAGTTGCCCATTCTGCCAAATAGGTGAAAACTCCGTAACACCCCTATATCCCATTTCAATCTTCACTAACCGCCAAACTTTCGTGACCAGTTTATATGTTGGAAATGGGGCTCCTATAGATCCGGCTTCCAGCGCACCTATTAAAGATTTATGCGAACTCCCTGTTAACATAATATTTACGCTGGAATTCACCTCTCCCCTACGTTCGCACCCCCCCATATGTTGCAACTGGGCCGCCAAGAAATATCTAAATGGATGAGGCACCGCCAATCCCCCCTCCTTGTTAGGGCGCTGCAAGGTCTGGAGACTAATCCTGGCCTGACCCTTCTTCCATATCAATTCACGAAAGAGAGAGTTGATTTTTAAAAACCAGTCCCTCCCAATCCAAACCGGTGAATTGTGTAAAGTGTACATTAGTTGTGGCATCCAGATCATCTTTATCAAATTTACGCGTCCTGCCATAGACAGGGGGAGTCGACACCAAATATCTTTCTTCTTTTTAAACTTTTCTAATAGCGGAGCTAGGTTATCCTTAATATACTGGGTTGGGTTATTAGTTAATACTATACCCAAATACTTGAACTTCTCTACCACCCTAAGACGAGGAAGCCCCTGAGGGGGAGAGCCGGTAGTCGAGTCAAGCGGCAGAAGTATAGACTTCTCCCAATTGATTTTTAGCCCCGATATCCTCCCAAACCCTTCCACCAAGTGCATCGTCTTTACTAGTGATGGCCCCATGTCGCCCAGAAACAACAATACATCGTCAGCGTATAGTGCTATTCTTTCCTCAGTCCCTTTTCTTTTGTAACCCTGCAGACCTGAAGCTTTCCTTATAACCTCTGCAAAAGGCTCCATTGCCAGGGCAAATAGCAGGGGTGACAAGGGGCAGCCCTGCCTAGTTCCCCTCTCGAGAGAAATCCTTTCTGAGTATGTGTTATTTATTTTTAATCTAACGCTGGGATGCTGGTATAGGATCTTAAGCCATTTAATAAATAGAGGGCCGAACCCAAATTTCTCCATCACCCACCATAAGTATCCCCATTCCAGGGTGTCAAATGCCTTGGCGATATCCAAGGACAAGACAGCCCTGGAACCCACATTCTCTACCGGGGTCTGGAGATTCAAGTAGGTTCTTCTTATATTTTTACTAGTAGACCTATTCTGCATAAACCCAGACTGATCCGGGTGGATCAAGGAAGATATACATTTATTCAGCCTGGATGCCAAGACTTTTGCCAAAATCTTGACGTCCGTACCCAGCAATGAAATTGGTCTGAATGACGATGTATCTAATTGGTTTTTCTCCTCTTTCTGAATCAATATTATAGTAGCTTCCGACATTGACGAAGGTAAACTACCTACTGCAGCTGACCAATTCAGTGCCTTCAGAAGCTCCGGGGCCAGCACCTCCCCATAATGTTTATAAACCTCAGATGGCAGTCCATCGGGGCCTGGGGACTTTTGGTTCGGCATATCCTTTATTGCTTGTTCAAGTTCCTCCAGTATTATCGGTGCTTCCAGACTATTCATATCTGTGTCCGACAGCACCGGTAAGACGGTATTTTCCAAAAATTTCTCCATCTCTATTTGTTCCGGGCAGTGACGCGTTTTATATAGATCTCTATAAAATTCTGCAAACGTTTGGGTAATTACCTCAGGGTCTGATGAAATATTTCCTTCATTAGTTTTAATCATGGGGATTATTGAAGAGGGAGAATTAGTTTTGGCCAGTAAGGCTAGCGTCCGACCCACTCTTTCCCCCTCCTCAAAATACCTCTGCCTCTGGAAAACCTTCCTGTTTTCTGCTCTTCTAATTTCTTCCTTTTTGAATTCCTGTTGTTTCATTACCCAGAATTCACGATTTTCAATAGTTGGCTCCGCTATGTACTTTCTTTCTGATTCTTGGACCTCTTCTCTAATCAGCTCCACCCTTGCCCTTGTTTGCTTCTTTATTTTCGATATCTGCTGTATCAAAAGCCCTCTGAGGTATGCTTTCAAGGAGTCCCAGAGCACACCCCCCGAGGCAGTGCCAGTGTTGAATTAGATAAATTCTCTCAGTCTTACACCAATTTCGTCTCCATTCCCCAATAACCCCAACCATGTTGGATTTAATGCCCACATTCTCCGGCCTCCATTATCTCGTTTACGTACTGTCAGTGTCAATGGCGAGTGATCAGACACACCCCTGGGACGATATTCAATTCTACCTATTAGGGGTTGGGCTTCCTGGTTACCAATGGCCATGTCTATACGGGAGAGAGTGTGGTGGGTCCCTGAGAAGCAAGAATATTGTTGGCAGCTAGGGTTACGCGCTCTCCACATATCACACCACCCAACCTCCTCAAGGAACTGTACCAGCCTTCCCTCCAACCCTCTACCACCACCAGGCCCAGGCGGGAACCTATCTAACCTACTATCAAGCACATTATTGAAGTCTCCCACCATAATAAGCGGGACCTCTCTCTTATCCTCCAAGAACTCCAATAACAACCACAGAATCTCCATCTTAAATGGTGGAGGGATATACACATTTGCTATAACCAGTGGCCTACCCTCAATTAAACAGAACAAAAAAATAAAACAACCCAAACTATCAATACTGACATCCCTGCAGGAAAACGTCACTCCTTTCCTGATCAAAATACTCACTCCCCTTGAATAGGAGGAGTACACTGAGTGGTATTGTGTCTGTAAAATTTTTTTATTCTTAATAAATAACTTAGTCTCATTAGTCAAATGGGTTTCCTGCAGGCATATCACCTCGGCAGCACAAGATTCTAGCTCCTGGAGTACAATAGCTTTTTTCATAGGGTCACCCATCCCCCTAATATTCCAGGAAGTTAAACCAAATGCTCTATTCTGCATTCCAAATAAGCATCAATATAAACAAATACCAACTAAGGAAGTATCGGAATGAAATTAGCCTTCTATTTTTACATATCGTGGTCAGGGCCACAAGGTGACACTGTTCTAAACCCCTAGTCTTTTGTAAAAAACTAAAAAAATACAAACTCCCACCTCCAATCTGATAATACCAATTCACCACATGTGCCCTTATTCCCCTTAACCTTTTAACCTTTTGACGCATATCGTCGGTACTCCCTTTCACCCCCTTCAGTGCTAAAATTGTGAGGAGGGGGCCGCAAGAGCCCGGGGGGGAACTACCCCCACACCCCACCCCCCTCCCAATCCTATCCAGGTCAATGTTCCTAATCCTATTAGTGTTTATAAACTTCATGTGTTTACACTTCATTTCTTTCAGTTTCAAACAATTTTTTGACAGTGAAATGTGCAGTTTTGCCTTTGCCCTTGCCTAACTCGGCTTGCCCTAGGGGCCTTCCTTGTGACCTTACTAATCCCCTCACCCCCCTTCATCCCCCCCCTCCCCCCTCCCAGCCCCCACTCAACCCCCCCCCTCCCTCCCCCCCCCAACCCCAACACCCCCAGGACCAATAAGACCCCGGTCACCAATCTAAGCCTTACTCTCATTACAACTTCTTCCATCCATCCCTCTCCCTCCCAACCCTTGATGCTGCACACAAGAAGAACAAAGAGAAAAAAAAAAAAAAAAAAGGGGGAAGAAAAGCGCAAAACAATCAATTACACCTATGCAATGACATCTTTATAAGTTCTTTTTGTTCTCTTCCAACCAATCCGTAACTCCCTTGACAGAATCAAAAAAACGAATAGACCCTAGGGCCTCAATACGCAGCCGTGCTGGATATAGCAAAGCATATGGTATATTGTGGTTCCGCAGGACCCGCTTAATGTCCAAAAAACCTGCTCTTCTCTTTTGAAGGTCTGGAGAATAATCTGGATATATCGAGATTTTAACCCCATTAAAGAAAACGTCCCCTTTCTCTCTCGATTTTTGCATTAAGTTCAGCTTATCTTTATAATTAAACAACCGCAAAATCATGGGTCTCGGGCGATCTCCTCCATGTGTTGGTCTGGAAGGCACTCTATGAGCACGCTCAATAGAAAAAAACTGTGAAAAAGCCTCAGCCCCAAAAACCTCCTTAAGCCATCTTTCCATGAATTCTTCTGGGCGGGAACCCTCACTTTTCTCGGGGAGACCCATCACTCTTACATTTTGTCTTCGCGACCTGTTCTCCCATTCATCCAGTTTAAGCTTATTAATATCCAGCTGAGCTTGCATTTTAATAAATTCCTGCCGCATTGGAATTACCATGTCCTCTAGTTGGCTAACCCTTTCCTCCGCACCTTTAATTCTCTCCACTGTTTTCTGACGCTCTTGTTTAATAGTGCCGAATTCTTCGCCTAGAGCTTTTAATTCTTCCCACATCCCGCTTATCGAGCTCCTGCAAGCATTAACAGCGCATAGTACCTCTTTTAAGGTAGGTTCCTGTTCACTAACTCCGGTTGCATTAAAACTGCTATCCCCTGCTTCTCCTGTGTGTCCCCTCTCAGGGCTTTTTTTGTTTGCTATTCTTGTATTAACCGTCGGGTTATCAGGACCTTTCCCCAGGCTTTTTCTATCCCCAAGGCCCCCTACTGACATCTTCCCCGAGGGTAGATGAATACTTTTAGTAGGGGACTGCATTGAGCTATGAGCAAATTTTTCCAGCTTCGCAGCAGCTGCTGCTGCAGCCACATTTTGAGTCCCCTTTTCCTTTTCTTTAGTTGAGCGAGTAGTTTGGGTAGGCATACTTTCCTGGGGCTGCTGTTGTTGGTCCACCCCCTTCTTCTCAGGCAAAACACACTAGGAGCCTTTAGTAACTATATAGCCCTCCGGCCTGACCTGGCTATCAACCAGTATATCCTTAATTATTAAATGTCCGGTCTCCTTAATAAAAGACAAGCCCTAGGCACCCTGCTATGACAGTCACTGGCACTTAGCTTTATAAATATATAGGATTCAAGTTCTTTACCACTCTCCAGTTGGCTTAGAGGATGAATGCTTGCAGGGGGATGCAGACTACTCACAGCTGGATCTCCTGTACCCGCTGTCCACCGCTCCGGATCTCCTCACTTTTTACACTCAGCGTCTGAAGTGGTCTCTGCCGCTATCTCATGTGTCCGTCACAGATCTGGCTTCTCAGCTTACTCAAGCTCTCGCGATGTCTGCAGTGCGTCGCTAGGCAACCAGGCACAACCACAGACACGGCGGCGATATTTGTCCCGGCACTCCGATCAGTTCGGCAGTATAGCAGGGCAGATACTCCTTCCCGGTCTCCTCTCCTATTGACCCGGCCACTCAGCATGCCATCCTTCCATCAGGAACCAGAATTAGCCTTCAGCAAGTCACAGGCAGGAGCCGAGATCTTCACAGGTTATTCATACGGCTGGGTAAGCACAAACTGCAGCCCTAGTGCAGCATCAGGGTTGGAGCCAGAGAGAGCTCTCACTCACTCACCGCTCACACCTGCATCCGGTCACGCCAAATTTTTTCACCTTAATGCATTCTATGCATTAAGGTGAAAAAACTTTTGAAAATACCGCCGCCCCCAGCCCCCCCGTTTTACTTACCTGACACCTCGAAACTCGGCCGCTCGCTCCCGACCTCCATTCAGCTGATCAGCCTGGTCGCTGATTGGCTATAGTGGATGGATTGAAAGCAGCGCAGCCATTGGCTCGCGCTGCTGTCAATCACAGCCAATGACGCGGCGCGCCGGGGGCGGGGCCGAGTGATACAGCGAGCGGCTATAGCTGCCGGCTGTATCACGGGAGCGCACCCGCAATAACTAACCACCATGCGAGAGAGCTCACATTAAGGTGGTTAGTTATTGCGGGGAGGAGCTGAGACAGCCGCCGAGGGACCCCAGAAGAGCAGGTTCGAGCTGCACAGTGAAGGTAAGTATAACATGTTTGTTATTTAAAAAAAATAATAAATTTACCTTTACAACCCCTTTAAAGCAGAGTTATTCTATCATTGCTTCCACTCAAAGGCTTTCCATGGCAGAGGGACAATTTAAAGCGGAGTTCCACCCAAAAGTGGAAGCTCTGCTTATTTGCTTCCTTCCCCATTTGGCACCTTTCAGGGGAGAGGGGGGAACGGGTACCTGTTTTTGACAGGTATTCTTCCCCACTTCTGGTGCCACAGCGCCGTCCCCCAGAAGTTTGGCCCCCCTCCTCCTTCTTGCGCCGCTGGGTCAGTTAGAAACGCAGTGCGCTTCACGCATTCACAGTAGGGAACCGGCTGTGAAGCCAAAAGGTTTCACTGTCAGATTCCCTTACCATGAATGGTGACGGCAGCACCTGAGAGCCGATTCAAAAATCTGCTATGGTACCAACATCGTGGGAACCCTGGACAGGTAAGTGTCCTAATATTTAAATATTTAAAGTCAGCAGCTAAAGTATTTGTAGTTGCTGACTTTTCGTTTTTTCGTTAGGGGGGGAACTCATCTTTAAAAACAAGGTATCAAGATATAAAACCATTTGAAGTCTTCAAAATTCTAGAAATGGTTCTTCATCTGTGTATTAGCTGCATCAACAGTCAGCATGAGAAGGAAACTTTTGAGACACTTAAACATAAACTGGTACTGAAATCTACCAAAAATAATGTGCTGGTCATGGTGAATTATAAAGGCTAGGCACAGCGGTTGTTGCCCCAAGGATACAAACTATGTCTAGTGGGTGGAAAAGCTATCCAAACTGACCCGTAGAGCAGAAAGAATCACAGATGGATATGGAAAATGCCAAAAGGTGAATTACACTGAGTGTATAGCAAAGTCACCAGAAGTAACCAAAAAGGAGCATCAAACTAAAGCGGGAATATCAATGACTGCTGGCACTCAGATGTGCTAAGACACATCACTCTAGGTCAGAGCATAAAGAGAATGATATGACTTGCATGTGGGCACAAAAAGGAATCTGTCGTTTCCAATATTGGTAGCCAAAGAACAAAATAACCCAGAAAGAACCAAGAAGCACACCAGAGGAAGCCAATAACAAAAAAGAAGAGTGAGCATAGCCAGAAGGATCAGTCAGTCAAGATGAATTGATAGTAGTGTTGGGTGAACAGTTCAAGCAAAGCTAAACTTCGGCCCGAACATTGGCTGTTTGCCCATTCAACGAACACCCGAATTGGCGGGGAGTTCAACCCTTTGTTGCACACCGCACAGTGCATTCTAAGCCCTGATTGGCTGAAGCAATGAAGGTTTTGCTTAAAAGGGGCACAGAGGCATGATTGGAGAAAGTCATGATGATTTTGCCCAATCATGTCTGATTGCTCATAGACCCACCCCACACTATAAATCGTTCCTTCCCAGAGGAGCCATTTTCAGTGTGATGCTGAAGTGGAGATAGATAGAACAGGGCTCTGTTCATTGCTACTAGCGAATTAGTGTGCTATAGTGTGCTATTGTGATTCTATTGTGAGTGAAGAGTGTCAGTGTAGTGTGAATATAGTGATAGTTCAGCGTCAGTGTAGTGCGTCCATGCAGCTTTACTGTAGTGTTATGCCCCGTCAGATTTTCCGACAGAAAATGTGCGATCGGAGCGTGTTGTCGGAAATTCCGACCGTGTGTGGGCTCCATTGGACTTTTTCCATTGGATTTTCCGACACACAAAGTTTGAGAGCAGGCTATAAAATTTTCCGACAAACAAAATCCGATCGCGTCAATTCCGACCATTTGTGGACAATTACGACGTACAAAGTGCCACGCATGCTCAGAAGAAATTCTGAGACAGAACAGCTCGGTCTGGTAAAATTGGCATTCGGAATGGAGAGAGCATTTTCGTCACGCTGTAATCTTTAAAATTGTTTAATACAGCGCACTCTCTTCTTCTTTATAATGCAGGAAGAACGAAGTAGTTTTGCTGCTGATTTTCACACAGAGTTCTCACAAACTTCTTTCTTTATTATTTATCGTGATTCCCTCAATATATTATGATTTGTCATATCTGACCAAAAATCTCTATCATTTTTTTTTGTGTTTTTTTTTTTTCTTTAAGCCTGATGTGATTTTTTTTTTGGTTATTTTGGTTTGTATTTTTTTTCAAGGCTGATCTTTTTTTTTTTTTTTAAGTTATTTAACATCCAACATTTGTGTGTGTTTTGTGTGTAAAGTTATTATTATCTTGTATTATTTATTAATCTCAAGGAGTTTGCTTGGTGTTGGTGTCTCTTGTTAATTTCACATTGTAGTTTTGAAATGTACCTGCCTCCTCACAAACAAACTGTCCTTTTTGAAGGAAAACACACATAGGCGAGTCTAATTGAAACCAAAAAACCTTTATTAAGGGCTCACAACCAAACAAAGAGGGAGGCAACGCTGGAGAAACAGCAGATATTGGTGAAGCCTTGGACCCCAGGGCACACATCAATTATTTTACAGCAAAATTGGTGGCCTGAGGAGTCCATATCTAAGGGAGTGCAGTCTGGTCCAGAAGTCCCAGAGATCCTGAAAGCAGCAGATGACATCTATGTCCCCAGGCTGTGGTCATACAAGAGACTGCATCTTTTGCCAGACCAGACTGAGCCCAGGGCCATCACTCTCTGATCTTCCTTCCACGCTTCCTTCCATGCTGTGGCTGTGGTGGTGGAGTTGTGGCAGGAGGAGGAGGAGGAGGATGTTCCAACTCAATCACGTGGGTATTGGGTGTGATTTCGCCCCTCACCCCCTTAGTTAAGACTTTATAAAGAAGGTCCTCACACAGCTGGCGTTGGCCCTCCTGCATGCCCTGCAGTTTGGTAGTAGCCATGCAGGCAAAGGCCTCTTAAGGAGTGGGGGTGGCTCTGAGGGACGCAGAAGCCTCCTGAATGAGCCTGAGTGCTGAATCCTGCACGTGACTCCCCTTCCTGGGTCTTTTGGTTGGAAGGTGGAGGGGAGGGACCTGCGATTCGGTCAGGCTCCTACTGGTCCCAGGCTTCTCCTGGCTGCCACTTAGCGCCGCCTCCTCCTGGCTGCCACATTCCACAGCCTCCTCCTGGCTGCCACATTCCAGAGCCTCGTCCTGGCTGAGGTCTTCCTGTGTATGAAAAAGGGACATAGTTTTAGTTTTTACTTAATCAATCACACACAATTATCATCTCATGACTGTTGTTAATTGAATGTTAACAAATATAAATATCATTCTGAGCCCAGCATTTTTCATTCTTGTCCCAATTATTTTTGCCCACTATTGTCTATTGATATGTAGACGCCTTTATTAAATCAGCAATTAGTGATCAATAATAACATCTAGTAAACATAATTTCTTTATTGACCAGAAATCTGTAGAAGAATGCTATACCTGGCTCAAGCTGGGCTCCTCCACTTCTTCATGGCTGGAAGTTCCAGGTTGGACATCGGAAGCCTCAGCTGGGGTGGAAGGAAGAGTGGAAGGAAGAGTTGAGAGGGATTCCCTGACTTCAGTCTGGTCTGACAGAAATTGCAGTCTCTCAAAGTACCACAGCCTGGGGACATAAATGTCATCTGCTGCAGCTCCTGATCTCTGGGAATCCGTGACCTTCTTGCGCTCCCTAAGATAAGTGCTCCTCAGGCCACCAATTTTTGCTTTTAAATAAGGGATAAATAAGGGATATTGCCCGACATTGTCTGGCATATTGATAGCCCCCCTACCCGCAAAGTATTCAAGGTATCTTAGACGGAAATCACAGGCACTCAGGGGGGGCAAGCCAGGACGGCCACTATCAAGCGCCATCAGGGTTGGTTCATTTTGAATTCCAGCCTCAGGCTCAACTGAGCCAACATAGTTGGCAGAATGTTGCCGTAAAAAGTTGTGTAGAACACAGCACGCCAGGATGATATTATTCAGTTTGTACTCCGCCATGTGTATGGGTGTAAGAAATAGGCGGAACTGGCTGGCCATGATTACAAATGTGCTCTCCACCACTCTTCTGGCTCTGGCCAGCCAGTAAATAAAAACCCTCTGGTCCGGTGTGAGGGTCCTCATAGGGAATGGCTGCATAAGATGGTCCCCCAGCGCAAATGCTTCATCTGCAACGAAGATGAATGTGAGTCCTTCCACATCGTCTTCTGGAGGTGGCAAGTCCAAGCTGCCATTCTGGAGATGCCTGTAGAACTCCGTCTGGGCGATGACTCCACCATCTGACATCCGGCCATTCTTCCCCACGTCCACATACAGGAACTCGTAAGTAGCCAACAACCAGGGAATTTTTAAAGAGCAAAGTATAAGGTACACCTATCAGATCCCCCCCTCTCATGGGCCATTTCTAACATTTTAGGGGGGGCTCTTGGACAGGTAAACCTCTCCACTTCATTGAGAGATGAATGCCTAAATAATGGGTATTACTTTGGCCAGCCCCTCCTTAGTTACACTATTGGCAGCCCACTGGACAGGTAAGAAGTGTCATAATTCAAAGATATAAATACACATTGTACACATTTGAGCACATTTGGAAATTCTACTATTACCTATCAAGATAATAATAGGATACAAAAACTTTAAACAGTACCATTTGAAAGTATACAGGCAGGCCCTTGCACTACATGCTTTGGGGAATTCATCCATAAATATGACCACAAAAGAGATGGGTATAGTGTGTATGGGTTTGGCAAAGTCACCAGATGATTGAGGATAAATATAGAATTGTTATCAGCTGACTTAGCAGTTGGGGGGAGGGAGGGTTCCAAATGATTTGGGGACGCTCAAAAAAAAGCCTCTGGCACAAATCACATTTAAAAACATTTTAGGGGGTGTTTGGGGTAAAGCACTACTATGGAGCTGATAAAATACATTGTTAAGTGACTACATGAGGTGAATATAGGGCCAGGAGGCCATGTTGGGGAGGTAAGTGAAGGCAAATATGTATGAAGGACAAATAAATAATTACATAAAAATCCAGCATGCATGAGAACAAAGGGGACATTCACAGCATATTACAATCATGGTAATTAGGGAATAAGGAAAGAAATACAATATATTATCAAACATTGTATACAATAAAATGTGATGTTAAAGGATAAAAATCTTACCTTAATATACTCCTTCTGCAGGACCTGGATGATGGCAGAACAGGTCTCTGGGATAATGATCCCCAGAGCCTGGGGGAGATGCCTGTCGAGAACTTGAGGTCCTGCAGGCTTCTCCCCATCGCCAAGTACCGCTGGGTGGCGACTAGCCTCTGCTCCGGAGTGATGGCTTGCCTCATGCAGGTATCCTGCCTGCTAATATAAGGGGTCAGCAAAGCCAACAAACGGTGAAATACGGGGTCCGTCATCCTGAGAAAGTTCCTGAAATCATCAGGATTATTCTCACGGATCTCACGGAGCAAAGGCATATGACAGAACTGGTCACGCTGGAGCAACCAATTCTTGGTCCATGAACTCCTCCCCACCCTGTTCATGGACTGGACTTGTGCCAAGGTCAGGACCCCAACACAAAGCCCCCGCACAGCACGAACTCTACGAGGAGTGCGTATACGCAACCTGGCTAGAAAATGGTCGGCTGCTCAGAACAAAGTAACAGAACGCACTGAAGAACAGCAAGGCCTGTGAAGAGCGACCTGAAAAACAGTAACGAACGAACAAGAACACAATGACAAGAGTCAATGGTACTCGCTGCACGCACTGAAGAGCAGATACAAACCCACAAGCACAAACTGAACAGCAGAAAACGATCTGAAAAACACGAGTCTGAAAAAGCGCGAATCGTCTCTCACCAAACTTTTACTAACACAAGATTAGCAAAAGGAGCCCAAAGGGTGCCGCGCTTGGTTCTGAACTGGCCTTTTCTAGTCTCGTCGTACGTGGTGTACGTCACCGCGTTCTTGTCGATTGGAAATTCTGACAACTTTGTGCGACCGTGTGTACGCAAAACAAGTTTGAGCCAACATCCATCGGAAAAAATCCATGGATTTAGTTGTCGGAATGTCCGATCAATGTCCGATCGTGTGTACGGGGCATTAGTGTAGTGTGTCAGGGCAGTTGTACTGTAGTATATTTAAGTGTGTCAGTGTAGTGTGTCAGTGCAGTTTTACTGCAGTATATTGTAATGTGTCAGTCCAGTTTTACTGCAGTATATTGCAGTGCTTCAGCGCAGTCTTACTGCAGTATATTGTAGTGTGTCAAAGGAGTGTATCTGTGTAGTGCAGTGTTTTATACTGCATTACATAACATTCAGTGCTGTATACAATGCTGTATACCCCCCCTTTTTTTTGGTTGCTGCATGTTATTTTTTTGTCCCATGCCTTCCCCCCTTTTTGAAATTGTGAGCCGCAGTTTTTGTGCTTGGGGCGCTGTTGTTCCCCTTTTTAATTTTTTTATAGTGTTAACATTTCTGTCAGCGTCAGCCCTCAGGTTGATGTGCACCAAACACCACTTTCCATTTATTATGAGCAACCAATTACACATTTCCCTGTCTCTATTACATTTAGATAATAAGCCCCCCGCCATGTCTGGGAGGCCAACAAGAGGCAGAGATTCCCATGCCACTGTGAGGGGAACAGCAGCGTATGTGTCCAAAGGCAAAGGTAGACGTGGTCCGTCCTCAGGCAGGGCACCATTTTCTCTGTTTAGTAATGTTGCCCATGCTATCCAGCCACAGCATGCAGAGGAGGGGATGGACTGGCTTACTAAACCATCCTCATCATCTTCATCCTCTATCACCCAAGCAGAGATTAGTGTGCAGTCCACCACAGCTGCCAGAGCAGCTTAAATAGTCCTTCTTGTCCACAGCTACTTATGCCATAGCCCCAGCATCATGCATGGAGAAGTCAGCTGAGTTATTTGAACATAGCATCAGCCACTTGTTCCTTTATGATGCACAAACATTACTTGATTCTGATGTTGGGAATGAGGTTGAGGAGGTTGGCAGCCATGTTCCCCCAGCTTCAGCGTATTGCCAAGTTGGCTCCAGAGATGATGAGGATTGAGGGAATGATAATGATGAGGTAACTGATGCGACTTGGGTGCCGGATTGAGCACAGGAGGAAAGTGAGGGTGAGGCACAACCCCAATGAGGCAGGATATCCTCCAGAGACAGTCATCATGGAAGAGTAGAGAGCAGCCACCCTATTCCATCACATTGTGGAGCTGTTATCTCCTGACTAGGGATGAGCCAAACACCCCCCTGCTCGGTTCGCACCAGAACATGCGAACAGGCAAAAAATTTGTTCGAACATGCGAACACCGTTAAAGTCTATGGGACACGAACATGAATAATCAAAAGTGCTAATTTTAAAGGCTTATATGCAAGTTATTGTCATAAAAAGTGTTTGGGGACCTGGGTCCTGCCCCAGGAGACATGGATCAATGCAAAAAAAGTTTTAAAAACTGCAGTTTTTTCGGAAGCAGTGATTTTAATAATGCTTAAAGTGAAACAATAAAAGTGTAATATTCCTTTAAATTTTGTATCTGGGGGTCTATAGTATGCCTGTAAAGGGGCACATGTTTCCCGTGTTTAAAACAGTCTGACAGCAAAATGACATTTCAAAGGTAAAAAAGTCATTTAAAACTGCTCGCGGCTATTAATGAATTGCTGGTCCGACAATACACATAAAAGTTCATTGATAAAAACGGCATTGAAATTACCCATTCCAATGCCCGTCAAGTCCCTGTGTGTCAGAGGGGGGTGGGGTCACTGGGTGGCTCTGCCCTCCGTTATTTATGAACCGCCAGAAGACGAGAAGCGTCACACAGTGGGAGCCTCCCATCATGGTGGATGCGGAGCGGCCCGAGAAGAAGAAGGGAAGATGACGCCATGGAGGAAGATGCCGGACGAGAACACCAGAGGAAGAAGGAGATGGAGGAAGAAACCAAAGGAAGATAGAAGATAGAAGAAAGAAGACAGAAGATAGAAGAAAGAAGAAGCATTTAAATAAAGGAATTGTCAAAAACTGTCTCTTGTCATTTTTAACATTTTTTAGACTTTTTTGTGAAATGGTAGGAGTACTTTTGTACCCCCTTACCATTTCACACAGGGGAAGGGCCGGGATCTGGGGGTCCCCTTGTTAAAGGGGGCTATCAGATTCTGATAAGCCGCCCACCTGCAGAACCCCACAACCACCGGGCAAGGGTTGTGGGGATGAGGCCCTTGTCCCCATCAACATGGGGACAAGGTGCTTTGGGGGGCTACCCAAAAGCACCCTCCCAATGTTGAGGGCATGTGGCCTGGTACGGTTCAGGAAGGGGGACGCTCTCTCGTCCCCCCCTCTTTTCCTGTGGCCTGCCAGGTTGTGTGCTTGGATAAGGGTCTGGTATAGATTTTTGGGGGACCCCACGCCATTTTTTTAAAAAAATTTGGCACGGGGTCCTTGAAGGGTCTGGTATAGATTTTGAGGGGGACACCACGCCATTTTTTTTTTTACATTTTGGCCGGGGTTCCCCTTAATATCCATACCAGACCTGAAGGGCCTGGTATGGAATTTAGGGGGACCCCCACGTCATTTTTTTTAAAATTCTGGTTCGGGTTCCCCTGTGGGGAATTCTCATGCCGTTTTTATCAATTTACTTTTATATGTATTGTCGGTCTGGCAATTCATTAATAGCCCCGAGTAGTTTTAAATGACTTTTTTTCCTTTGAAATGTCATTTTGCTGTCAGACTGCTCTAAACAGGGGAAACATGCGCTCCTTTACAGGCATACTATAGACACCCCCAGGTATGAAATTTAAAGGAATATTACACTTTTATTGTTTTACTTTAAGCATTATTAAAATCACTGCTCCTGAAAAAACGGCCTTTTTATAACTTTTTTTGCATTGATCCATGTCCCCTGGGGCAGGACCCAGGTCCCCAAACACTTTTTATGACAATACCATGCATATAAGCCTTTAAAATTAATACTTTTGATTTCTCCCATAGACTTTTAAAGGGTGTTCCGCGGCTTTCAAATTTGCCGCGAACACCCCAAATTGTTCGCTGTTCGGTGAACTGGAGAACAGCTGATGTTCGAGTCGAACATGAGTTCGACTCAAACTCGAAGCTTATCCCTACTCCCAACCGACTTCCCACAGCTCAGCTGTCTGGGTCTTTCTTAGCACATGTGCAGCCGATCACACTGTTGCAATTTGCAAACTTTGCCTCAAGCAGATCAAGCATGGCAAAAAACACCAGCCATTTAGGTACCACATGCTTGGTAAGGCATTTAACCTCCCACCACTACAGATGGGCAGAACACCCCCCCCTTCCGGTTCAGTTCATCGCAAAAGTTTGGAGCCAAACAACCAACCCTATTGAAGTCTATGGGACCCAAACTGGAAAAAGTGTACATTTTAAAGGTATTTATGCAAGTTATTGGACATACAAAGGGTATGGGGGTCTGGGTATTGCCCTGGGGGACATGAATCAATGAAAACATTTTGAAAAAAAGATAATTTTTAAATGAGCAGTGATTTACTGATGCTTAAAGTGAAATAATAAATATGAAAAATTCCTTTAAAAATAGTGTCGGGGGTGGGGGTCCCCTTAGTCTGCTTGTAAAGTGCTGCATCTGTACCGTATATGGAACCTTCTGCAGCAAAAATCACATTTATAAAGCAACAAAAATGACATTTTCCCTGCAAGCTTTCTTTATTGTGTAAACAACAGTGGCCTGTATGATGAGGACACAATTTAGTGCACTTATAGCACTTTAGAAACCTTTTGGATAAATCCTGGTGTCTTTTTTGCAGACTTTGGATAGACGTAACATGTGTGGAAAAATTGGACTTTCGGTGTTGGTGCCTTTGCACCATAACCCTGTAGAGGTACTTTTGATGAAAGCAAGAATTGGCCTTGGTGTCAAAAATTGAAATTATATGCACCTGTCAAACAGGTGTTGAAAAATTGGTCCTTGGCTGTTAATTGTGCCTATGAAACCTATACCGAAAAATGTCTTCACAATAAAAACACAACCCACAAAGCTAGGCAGCCTAGACAGTCTTGTACAGATTACACATCCCCAAAACACTTAATCAGCAACATCGGCATCAGGAACTTGATAGCTGCTTCTAATCCAGGAATGATTAATTTTGATAAATGTCAGCTGGTCAGCGAAGTCTGTGGAGAGATGCGCTCTTTTATCTGTAACAGCACCTCCGGCAGCACTGAATGCACATTCGGTAAGCACGCTGGATGCAGGGCAGCCCAGCAGCTCTATTGCATACTAGGCAAGTTCTGGCCAGTGGTCTATTTTCACGACCCAGTAACCCAGTGGATCGTCAACTGGAGGGCTCACCATTTATGTTTTCGACGCCAGATAATTTCCTACCATATGATGTAGACGCTGCCGATGGGATGTGGAAGTTGACAGCCCTAAATGCAGAGGACTAAAAAATTTGAAATGCATCACTGAGGTGGCCCCCATCTCCACTGCTCCTCTCTTGGCCAACAGAAGCCTCAAAACTAGCCTTTCAATGAGACTTAACCTACCAGAGTCTGGAAAGGTGTTACATATACTCCTCTTTAAGGTGCTCTCAAGATATTTTATATTCTGCTCCCTCTGTGGGGATGGGATGAGTTCTGAAACTTTCACCTTGTATCAGTGGTCAAGGATGGTTGCCACCCAATAGTGATCCTTCGCCTTGATGCCACAAATTCTCAGCTCCTTTTGCAGGCTTTGAAGAATGAGGGAGGCCATGCACCGCAAGTTTAGGGAGGCATGAGAAGTAGAGTCCTCGGTGACACTGAGGATTACAGTATCTGGAACTACCTCCTCAAATGGTGACAGTACAGTGCATGCATCCTTTATCAGTAGCCATTAGCATGGGCAAAAAAAGCAGAGCCGCACTGAGCCTGTCTTTGTGCCATACTCACACAGATACTCATTGATGGCCCTCTGCTATATGTGCAGCCACTGTTGCATTGACAACGTTGAGTTTCACCTGGTAGGCATGTCAAAAATCAGGAGGTTTACGGGCAGGTGGAATTCCCACTAAATTTCAGCCAATCAAGCCTGAAATGGCTACAGACTCTTCTGGCCTGCTTTAGCCTGCCTACCCTGGGAACACTGCACCACCAAATTGAGGACATGTGCCAAGCATGACACATGTGTCAACTTTCCCTGTTTAAGGGTGGACAGTAGGTTAGTGCTATTATCACACACCACCATTCCTGGCTCAAGCTGGCGTGGTCGTGAACCACCTCTGGGCCTACCCCTGCAGAGCTGAAAGAATCTCTGCTTCGGTGGGGCTCCTGTCCCCTAGACAGACTACCTGAAGCACTGCATGGCATATTTTAGCCTGACTCATTGAATAGCCCCTTGAACGCTTAGGGGGTACTGGTGGTTTATAGGAAAATTCAGCAGAGGAGGGCATGGAGGAGGAGGGGATGGAGCTGACAAATCTCGCATCATCATCATCAGCTATATAGAGACGTGGTGGAAAAACAAGCTCCAGCTGAGCCCTGTCCTGCATCCTTCGAGTATCAAGCAAAGTTACCCAGTGTGCTAAGAACAAAATATACAATCCCTGACCATGCTTGTTGGACCACATGTCAGCAGTAATGTGGACCTTGCAGCTGACTGCCTTGCCCAACGATGGCACAACATTGCCTTCCACATGATGGTACAGAGTCAGAATGATTTTACAGGCAGGGAACCTGCCATTGTGATACAGCAAATTCTGCAATTCGGAAGGGGCAGAATCCACCAGTTGTAAAGCCAACAGCTTTGACAAGCTGGAATTTAGACGCTGGGCATGTGGGTGGCAGTGACTATTTTTTTTTTGCTGCAGCAGCTGGAACAGAGAAATTTGTGGTGCTGATAAATGTGCTGCAAGGACCAGTGACACCCTTCGCTTTACCATCATCCCTGCCAGTGGAGGCTGCTGAGAGGTCATGAGATATAGTGAGGTAGACCTTAAAGGTGAGGAGGAGCAGAATTGTGTCCCTTTTGTGTGGCTTTCAGGTGCTCCTGACAACGAGCTGAGTGGTGGGAGGTTAAATGCCTTGTCAAGCATGTGGTACCTAAATGGCTGGTGTTTTTGCCACGCTTGATTTCCTTGAGGCAAAGTTTGCAAATTGCAACAGTGCGATCACCTGCACATGTGCTAACAAAGGCCCAGACAGCTTGCCTGTGCATCATCAAGGAACAAGTGGCTGGCGCTGTGTTCAAATAACTCAGCTGACTCCTCCATGCATGATGCTGGGGCTATGGTAGGAGTAGCTGTGGAAAAGGAGTCAGAATAAGCTCTGGCTGCTGCGATGGACTGCGCACTAGTCTCTCCTTAGGTGATAGAGGATTAGGAGGATGAGGATGGTTTAGTAAGTCAGTCCACCACCTTCTCTGCATGCTGTGGCTGGATAGCATGGGCAACATCACAGAGGAAATGGGGCCCTGCCTGAGGACGGACCACGTCCACCTTTGCCTGTGGACACAGACGCTGCTGGGCCCCTCACAGTACCATGGGAAAGTCTGTCTCTCCTTCTCTCCTTGTTGGCCTCCCAGACATGATGAAAATGTGTACTTGGATGCACTTTAATCAATGAAAAGTGGTGTTTGGTGCACTTTAACTTAAGGATTCATTACGCAGATGCACTACACACTGACACACTACTATATACTGCAGTAAAACTTCACTGACACACTTCAATATACTGCAGTAAAATTGCAAAAATGCACTTCAATATAGTGCAGTAAAAGTGCACTAACGCACTTCAATATATTGCAGTAAAAGTGCCCTGACGCACTTTAATATACTGCAGTAAAAGTGCACTAACGCACTTTAATATACTGCAGTCAAGGTGCACTAATGCACTTTAATTTACTGCAGTAAAGTGCACTAACACACTTTAATATACTGCAGTAAAAGTGCAGTAACACACTTCAATACATTGCAGTAAAAGTGTACTAACACATTTTAATTTATTGCAGTGAAAGTGCACTAATGCACTTAAATATACTGCAGTAAATGTGCACTAATGTACCTCAATATTCTGCAGTAAAAGTGCACTAACTCAACACAATATACTGTAGTAAAAGTGCACTAACGCACTTCAATATACTGCAGTAAAAGTGCAATAATGCACTTCAATATTTTGCAGGAAAAGTGCACTAACACACTTCAAAATATTGCAGTAAAAGTGCACTAACACACTTCAATATACTGCAGTAAAAGTGCACTAATGCAACTCACTGTGGGGTTGCTTTTCAGGGGTTGGGCATGGCCCCTTAGTTCCACAGAAGGGAATTCTTAAGGCATCAGCATACCAAGACATTTTGAACAATTTCATGCTGTTTGGGGATGGCCCCTTCAACACCTCTGGGATGAATTTGAGTGGAGACCGCGAGCCAGGTCTTCTTGTCCACATCAGTGCCTGGCCTAATGCGCTTCTGGAAGAATGGTCAAACATACCCATAGACACGCTCCTAAACAGCCTTTCTAGAAGAGTTGAAGCTGTTATAGCTGCAAAGGGTGGACCAACGCAATAGTAAACCCTACGGACTAAGACTGGGATGCCATTAAAGTTCATGTTGGTGTAAAGGTAGGCATCCCAATACTTGTGGTATTATAGTGTATCTTGTGGACACCTTAAAGAGGGGTTTATGTAACACCTTTCCAGACTCTGGTAGGTTACAGTCTCATGGAAAATTAGTTTTGAGGCTGCAGTTGGTCAAAGGAGGATTGGTGGAGAAGGGGGCTACCTCAGTGATGCATTTAAAAAAAATGTAGTCCTCGGCGTCCAGAACTGTCAGCTTCCACATCCCATCAGCAGCATCTGCATCATATGGTGGAAGATTATCTAGGGGCCAAAGCAAACATGGAGAGCTTTCCAGTTGACGATCCACTGGGTTACTGAGTCATGGGAATAGACCACCGGCCAGAACTCTATCCAGTATACAATTGAGCATCATCCAGCATGCTTTCCAAATGGGCATTCTGTGCTGCCAAAAGTTTGCAACAGGCAAAAGAGAGTGCCTGTCCACAGAGTCCGTTGACTGGCTGACATTTATTAAAATGAATCATTCTGGGATTAGCAGCAGCTATCAAGTCCCTGATGCCGATGTCACAGATTAAGTGTTTTTGGGATGTAGAATCTCTGGGCTGCCTAGCATTGTGGTTGTTGATGTTATCTGGAAGAACTATTTTGGTATAGGTTTCTTGGGCACCACCAACACCCAAAGTCCAATTTTCCTGCCACTGTTTGACCGGGTAATATAATTTCAATTTTTTACAGCAAGGCGAATTCTTGCTTTCATCAACAGTGACTTTATAGGGTTATGGTTTGAAGGCACTACCAACACCCAAAGCCCAATTTTTTCCCACCTGTTACTTCTATCCAAAGTCTACGAAACAGACACCAGAATTTATCCAAAAAATCTCTAATCTTGTTCCGAGTACACTAAATTGTGGCCTCATCATACAGACTGGCTCCTTAACCCCCCTGGCGGTATTCCCGAGTCTGGCTCGGGGTGGATTTTACATACCAAAAGCGGTATCCCCGAGCCAGACTCGGGCTTGCATCGCAGGATCCAGGAAGAGATTACTTACCTTGTCCCCTGGTTCCTGCGATGTCTCCCCGCTGTGATCGGCGAGCCGCTGTGTCTCGCTCGATTCACAGTGCTGAGCTCCGTTCCCTGCGAGCGTTGCGACGCACGGGGACGGAGTTCGGCGGTAAATTCAAAAGTGAAACACATAGTATAGATACAGCATACTGTAATCTTACAGATTACAGTACTGTATCAAATAACTACACATCCCCTTTGTCCCTAGTGGTCTGCCCAGTGTCCTGCATGCAGTTTTATATATATAAAACTGTTCTTTCTGCCAGGAAACTGGAGATTGTCCATAGCAACCAAAACTGTCCCTTTACATCAAAAGTGGTTTTAGACCAGCTAGAAAAAAGCGATAATAAATTATAATCACTTGCAGAATTGAGCGATAGTGATTTGTGGGGAGATCCGTCATCAAACACTAAAAGTAATAAAAGCTAAAATTCTGCAACTGTGCAAATTTCAGTGTTTTTGATTTGATTACATTATTATATAATTTTTATTATTATTATATTATTATGTGTTTTAATTATTTATAGTTATTTATTATATTATAATTTTTTATTTCGTTTTTCAAACTTTATCATACCCGGGATGTCTACTAGACTCTTGTTTGGACAGATTTAAGTGAACTATTCCTAAGAATTACAGGCCTACAATATGAAACGCCATATTTCTGTGCAAAATAATTGTACCGCTTTCAGCACCTAAAATCTGAAATAATCATACCGCCAGGGAGGTTAAGCCATTGTTTATAAAATAAATAAAGCTTGCAGGGAAATTGTCATTTTTTGGCCTTTATAAATGTAGCAGATTCTATACACAGTACAGATGCGCCACTTTACAGGCAGACTAAGGGAACCCCCAGGCACTAATTTAAAGGAATTTAGCATTTTTATTGTTTCACTTTAAGCATCATTAAATACTGCTCATTTAAAAATGATCTTTTTTTAAAAACTTTGTCCTCTTTGTCCCCAGGACAGTACCCGGACCCCCTTACCCTTTGTTTGCCCAATAACTTGCATATAAGCCTTTAAAATGATCACTTTTGATTCTTCCAGTTCAAGTCCCATAGATTTTAATGTAGTTTGTTATTTGGCTCCAAACTTTTGCGATGTTTGAAAGTTCTGACGCAAACCGAACCGGGGGTATTCATCTCTAACTGACAGCCAAACTCTGTGCTCCAAAAAGTCAATAATTGCAAAGGCTATCAGTAGGAATGGGCTATCGCTGAACAGCGAACAATTTGGGGTGTTCGTGGCAAATCCGAAAAGCCCCAGAACACCCTTTAAAATTCTAAGGGAGAAATCTAAAGTGCTAATTGTAAAGGTTAATATGCAAGTTATTGTCATAAAAAGTGTTTTGGGACCTGGGTCCTGCCCCAGTACACATGTATCAATGCAAAAAAAGTTTTAAAAAATGGACGTTTTTTTTCAGGAGCAGTGATTTTAACCACTTTCCGACCGGGCAGGCAGAGTAACATATGGGTACGTTACTCGCCACCCGCAGCCGGGGGGCGCATCGCGCCCACCCCTGGTGCCCAAGGCGGTCGGCATTGCTTCAGGAGTGATCCGTGCTGAGGGGGAGGCCACTGATTCATGGCCACCCCCTCGCGATCGCTCCTGGCGAATGGAATGCTTCCTCTGCTTCTGTAATGTAAACAAAAGCAGAGGAAGTGATGTCATCGCTGCTCGTGAAGCCTTTTCGTTCCGGCTTCCGAGGAGAGAAGACATCAAGTAAGTTTGCACCAACACTACACAAACAGTAGAACACACAGGCACACTAATCACCCCCCAATCACCCCCGATCACCTCCCCCTGCACCCCCTGTCACAGTGACACCAATAGCAGTTTTTATTTTTTTACTGATTACTGCATTGATGTCATTTGTGACTGTTATAAGTGGTAGGACAGTGAGTGCTAGGCCCCTTTAGGTCTAGGGTATCCCCCTACCCCCCAATAAAGGTTTAACCCCTTGATCACCCCCCCAGTTAACCCTTGTCACCACTGTCACTAAGCAATCTTCTTTTTTCTGATCACCGTATTAGTGTCACAGGTGACGCTAGTTAGCCAGGTAAGTATTTAGCAACAACAATAACCCAGCGCCAGTGAATAACCACCTGGAGAGCTCAATCAGGACGTGGGGTGTGTAACATGTATTGTTACCATACCATGTCATATAACATCTTATGTGCATTTGGCATGACTGGACATCGAGGGGGGTGGGGAATAGAAGTAAAACCAGTGCAGCTGGACCAACCGTAGCTGATGGATACAGATCGAGATAAAACAACAAAAAATGTCCAGCGCTCTGGATTTCACAAAAATAAACTCTGGCAGTCCAACAATGAAAAATGGACAGTTTATTAAGTCCAATGATAATATGTAAATGATGATGCATAAATTGTAAAAACAAGTTTTAAACAGTTAGAATTGAACCCACAGTAATGCCCCGTACACACGATCGGATTTTCCGATGGAAAATGTCCGATCGGAGCGTGTTGTCGGAAATTCCGACCGTGTGTGGGCGCCATCGGACATTTTCCATCGGATTTTCCGACACACAAAGTTGGAGAGCAGGAGATAAAATTTTCCGACAACAAAATCCGATTGCGTCAATTCCGACCATATGTGGCCTGTTCCGACGCACAAAGTGCCACGCATGCTCCGAAGAAATTCCGAGACGGGACAGCTCGTTCTGGTAAACTTAGCGTTCGCAATGGATACAGCACTTTCATCACGCTGCAATGTTCAAAATGGTTTAATACAGCGCACTCTCTTCTTCTTTATAATGTGACAAGAATTAAGTAGTTTTGATGCTCATATTCACACACACTTCTCACAAACTTCTTTCATTACTATCGGGATTCCCTCAATATATTTTGATTTCTCACATCTGACAACATATTTTTGTATATATTTTTTTTTTTTTTGCCTTTAATGTAGAATCTTTTTTTGTGTTTCTCTTTTTTTTTTTTGGTGATTTTGATTTGTACTCCCGAAAATGTTTGTGTGTTTTTTGTGCCAAGTTCCCACAACACCATTGATATGTTGTTCTATTTAATCTGTAGGAGATTGTTTGGTGTTGTTGTCCCTTGTTAATTTCACATTTTATGTTAGAAATGTACCTGAATCGTCACCAACAAACTGTCCTTTTTGGATGAAAACACACACAGGAGAGTAGAACTTACCTAAAAAAATTTTATTAAGGGGTCACAACTATAAAAAAACAAAGAGGGAGGCAACGCTGGAGAAACTGCAGAAGTGGGCGAAGCCTTGGACCCCCAGGGCAGACATCAATTATTTAAAAGCAAAATTGGTGGCCTGAGGAGTCCATATCTAAGGGAGGGCAGTCTGGTCCAGAAGTCCCAGAGATCCGGAAAGCAGCAGATGACATCTGTGTCCCCAGGCTGTGGTCATACGAGAGACTGCATCTTCTGTCAGACCAGACTGAACCCAGGGTCATCACTCTCTGGTCTTCTTTCCACGCCTCCTTCCACGTGGTGGCTCTGGTGGTGGAGTTGTGGCAGCAGGAGGAGGATCGTCGATCTCAATGACATCCGTCTTGGGTGTCAGTTCCCCACTCTCCCCCTTACGTAGGACTTTATAAATCAGGTCCTCAGAGAGCTTGCGTTGGCCCTCCTGCATGCCCTGCAATTTGGTGGCAGCCATGCAGGCAAAGGCCTCTGCAGGACTGGGGAAGGCTCTGAGGGACGCAGAAGCCTCCTGGATCAGCCTGTATGCTGAATCCTGCACAGGACTGGGAGTGTTCTTCCTGGCCCTTTTGTATGGCAGGTGGAGGGGAGGAACCTGAGACTCAGTCAGGCTGCGACTTGTCCCAGGCTTCTCTTGGCTGACACTTAGCCCCGCCTCCTCCTGGCTGACACTAATCCCCGCCTCCTCCTGGCTGACACTAATCCCCGCCTCCTCCTGGCTGCCACATTCCACAGCCTCCTCCTGGCTGAGGTCTTCCTGTGTATGAAAAAGGGACATAGTTTTAGTATTTTTTCCATCAATCACACACAATTTTCACCTCCTGACTTCTGCAAATTGAATGTTAACAAATATAACAGACTATCCTTCTGAGCCCAGCAGTTTTCATTCTTGTCCCAATTTTGGGTGCCCAATACTGTCTATTGATATGTAAAACACTTTCAATTAATGATCAATAATAACATCTAGTAAACATCATTTATTTATTGCCCAGAAATCTGTCGAAGAATGCTATACCTGGCTCCAGCTGGGCTCCTCCACTTCTTCCTGGCTGGAAGGCCCAGGTTGGACATCGGAAGCCTCAGCTGGTATGGAAGGAAGCGTGGAAGGAAGAGTGGAGAGGGATTCCCTGACTTCAGTGTGGTCTGACAGAAATCGCAGTCTCTCATAGTACCACAGCCTGGGGACATAAATGTCATCTGCTGCAGCTCCGGATCTCTGGGAATCTGTGACCTTCTTGCGCTCCCTAAGATAAGTGCTCCTCAGGCCACCAATTTTAGCTTTTAAATAAGGGATGGTTGCTGTGGGGACCACCGGCTTCACCAACTCCAGCAGTTTCTCCAGCGCTGCCTGCCTCTTTTGTTTATGGTTATAGTGGGGGTGTCTCACTTGCCACAGACAGGGCAGCTCCCTGTACTTGTCAATAAACAGGGGCAGGAAATTGTGGTTGTTGAACCCATCCATTTTCTCTGCAAGACACAACACAAGACAAACCCTAATGTCAGGCCAAACTCCCCTAATCTTGTTACAATATAGGCTTCCATTTCGAAGCAGTATAGGTCCAAGTTTAGATCCTACCTTCGTTCTCACGATCGGCGTCTCCGATGCTCCTTCCTCCGCTCACAGATCGTACTTAAGACGCGCGCGTGTTACAATTTATACACACTGCGCATGCGTATAACTCCGCCTACCCCTGACGTTCTTTCTAGTCTATTCCCCGCCCCTTTTCGTTCGGCGCAGTGGGGGAAGAGCACATGGCGGATAGACAGCAGGATCGTGCTAATTGTAGCAACGAGGAGGAGGAGGAGGAGGAAAGGTCGGAGCCTGAAACGTCCCGATCCAGAAGGAGATTGAAAGACTCAAATATGTCCTTTGGGGAGATGTTGGAAATGGTGGACATCCTGAAGAAGGCCGACTATGACGGAAAGTATGGGCCTTACCCCAACCCCAATGTCCGAAAGGCCAAGATCATGGTGAAAGTGGTCAGGACTCTGCACCGGAAATTCGGGGTACGACGATCGAAAGATCAGCTCAGGAAGCGGTGGTCGGACCTGAAATTAAGAGAACATGAGCAGTACAGAAAGATCCGGAGAGTGCTGCAAAAAAGTAAGTAGTTGTGCGGTGTTCCTATTCTTTTTGTGTTTATTACGTTTGTGCTGCTCCATGTGCTTTTAGGAACTGTTGTACAGTTTAAAATGTCAACTTTCATGTTAATGGGCACATTATTCGTTCGGATCACACATTTTTATTTCGGACTATAAAATACCATTGTTTAGCCCATATGCATTTGGCCACCATTTTGACGCCCTATACTTGGCTTCAAAGAATTGGGTTGTGTAGATGGCTTTGTTACTAGAATGAAATGCAAACTAGATGTGTGTAAGGAGAGGACACTCAGCAGCTGTTTTCACATCTGGACACTGGAGCACTAGTGTGGGACACAAGAACACCATTTTTATTAGGGGGGGGCACACAGGTGCTCCAGTGTATACTATAGGGGGGGGGGGTCTCCATCTGTGAAGCTTGTACTAAACAGGTAAAGTATTGCAGCTTGACAAAGGACACTAAAAAAGCTACATCTTGGAACTCGGCTAAAATAGATAATTGTACCCCACTTCCAAGCAATGTTTCATCTTTATAGTTCTGACATTAAATATCTGTGTGCTAATTATACTATTTTTGTTTTACATAGGGGAGAAAAGACTCGGAGGACACCCCTCATCCGAGGAGACCAGAGCCCCCCCCCTGGAAGAAGGGGAAATCCCACCAACACAAGATGAGCAGGAGGATGAAGACGTGGTGGAACTAGTCACCACAACAGGTGAGTGTCTGCGACCACAGGCTCCGATAAGAGATGGATGGCGGCATTTTTTTGGAAACCTAATTTATTTTGGGTTCCTCTCTTTTTAGGTGATCGTGAGGTTGTGGATGAAGATCCTTTCACATCCGAAAGTGCCCAGATCCTGATCGGGGAGATCATGGGGTGTAATTTACAATTGGAAAACATCAAGCAAAACATCAATGATGTTATTCCAAAATATAAAAACATCATTGATGTTTTGGGGCGAGTTTAAAACCCCTCCAAATCACTTTCTTCTTTTGTCTGCTACAATGTGCGAAATGTTTTTGTGATTTTTCCCAAAGCCAAATTTGGAGGATGCACACAGTGTGTCAACATGTGCTATCTGCCATCACGGGAGATCAATGGATGCGTTTTGGGGGTGCGACCCCTTCCTCAATAATAAAGTAGCGGTAAGGAAGGGCTTTCTCCCCCAAAACACGTCCCTTGATCCCCCGTGATGGCAGGTCGCACATGTTGACATTGGGAAATTTGTGTGCATCTTCCAAATTTGGCTTTTCCAGGGGTGATTTTCCCCCATCTGAACGCAATATCAAACACAGTTCCTAAATACTGATGTCCGATATTGCCTTCAAGTTCTACCTAATGTGAACTTTGTAAGATCAAGATTTGTGTCTTTCTTGTTGGTTTTACACAGGCCTGTTTTCTATAAAATGCACATTTTGATTTTGGATAATGACACCACAAAAATTGTTATACAACAAACATGTTGGTTTGTCAGAAAAACCTTTGGTAAATGCACATGTGATTGTGCAGGTATTAAAAAGATTGTTCATCAAGAATGTGTGGATTATTGTCTCAACGCTACAACACTTTTGGGGTGATGTAATTGTTGTTTTATGAGAAAATGGGGGTAATTTCCTAAGGGCAAATCCACTTTGCACTACAAGTGCTGTTTCAGTGCAGTTGCAAGTGCACTTGTAGTGAAAAGTGTCTTTGCATTTAGTAAATAACAGCCAACAGTGCTTTGTATAAGGTTACACAGTCACGACATTTTCTGGACTCCACACATTTCTGTCAGGGTCAGCTCAAACAAACACAAGCAGTAAATGTCCACAAAGAAGAGCCTGGGGGGAGATGCCTGTCGAGAACTTGAGGTCCTGCAGGCTTCTCCCTGTGGCCAAATACCGCAGGGTAGCGACGAGCCTCTGCTCCGGAGTGATGGCTTGCCTCATGCAGGTATCCTGCATGCTGATATAGGGGGTCAGCGATGCCAACAAACGGTGAAATACGGGGTCCGTCATCCTGAGAAAGTTCCTGAAATCATCAGGATTATTCTCACGGATCTCACAGAGCAAAGGCATATGACAGAACTGGTCACGCTGAAGCAACCAATTCTTGGTCCATGAACTCCTCCCCACCCTGTTCATGGACTGGACTTGTGTCAAGGTCAGGACCCCAACACCAAGCCCCCGCACAGCACGAACTCTACGAGGAGTACGCATACGAAACATGGCTAGAAAACGGTCGGCTGCTCAGAACGAAGTAACAGAACGCACTGAAGAACAGCAAGGCCTGTGAAGAGCGACCTGAAAAACAGCAACGAGCAGGCAAGATCACACAGAAAACTCTGATACGAACTGACTGCACGCACTGAAGAGCAGATACAAACCCACAAGCACAAACTGAACGGCAGAAAACGATCTGAAAGCCACGAGTCTGAAAAAGCGCGAATCGTCTCTCACCAAACTTTTACTAACACGAGATTAGCAAAAGGAGCCCAAAGGGTGCCGCGCTTGGTTCTGAACCGGCCTTTTCTAGTCTCGTCGTACGTGGTGTACGTGACCGCGTGGTTGTCGATCGGAAATTCCGACAACTTTGTGCGACCGTGTGTAGGCAAAACAAGTTTGAGCCAACATCTGTCGGAAAAAATCCTAGGATTTTGTTGTCGGAATGTCCGAACAAAGTCCGACCGTGTGTACGGGGCATAACACAGTACTATATTGCACTAAATAAAGACATGTTAATGTGTACTTGGGATAAAAACATATATATGTAAGACAGTTGGCCCTTGAACAACAGAAAACCCACCCAGGAGATCCATCCAAGTGTATATTGCAACCAAAGTCAAATGGGAAAAAGTTAGTGGAACAGAAAAGGGGCGCCTCGCCCAAAGAATCAAGGGGACTTACAGAAACCCCACTGGCTGTGTGATCTGAAGTCGGGAAGGGCGACTCACCGGCTCCAGCGAGCAGAAGATGTAGCATGGAAGGAGCCGAAGCTCCGCCGAGAGGAGAGCAGCGCTGTGTGGTCTGAAGTCGGGAAGGACGACTCACCGGCTCCAGCGAGCAGAAGATGTGGCGTGGAGGGAGCCGAAGCTCCGTCGAGAGGAGAGCAGCCTCCCCGAGGCTCCGTGGCGGTGACTGATGACGTCAGCACAGGAGAGCCGCCAAAGTTTTTTTTTTCTGATAAGTACTTGCAACCTAGTGACCAACGTACGCTTCCCTGAAGACGTTCACAACGAAACGTATGTCGGAGCGGTACGTGGTCACGTGTGTTCCCTTCGCCATCCAACATCCGGATCCTCTGGTGGTACATCCGTACTAGGTGGAACGCACGCCGTTCACGAGGCGATGTGATGGGTTCATGACACAAATCTACCCTGATATACGAACAGCCCCAGTGCCGGGTGGGCACCTTCAAATGTAAGAGGCCATTTGGCGTTTTTTTATGGTATTTCAATTTTATATTAAATGGTTTTACGCTATGGAGACTGTGTTTGTTTCCCTATATCCTTGTCTTGAATGAGTGGGACGGGAGAGATCCATGCCTAAAGCATCATCCGGTTATTCAGCCTTCCATGTGAGCAGGCACAATCCTGCACAAGCGCTAGTGACTCTCTTTTTAAGTAAAGAGGTCATTGGTATCTGGTAAGCAGATATCTTATACTTCATGGTGTAATCTTTCTTATTTGGTGACGGAATTCTTTCTATCAATGGCAAGAACTTGGCACATATTTTTGAACATAATTTGAAGATATCACTCAGTTTAGTTTGCAATACTTCACGGGATTGGGACAATTTATCATTAATATTGTCATCACTTTATTGTTTGTTCTTTCAACCTATTCATTCACTGTGATTGTTATGTTTTTGAATTCAACACATTTGTTCGATTTTTTTTTGTACTAGTCTATTTAACAATTTTTTTAGCCTATAGCGCCCTCTATCTTTAGTACATACACTTTTTGACACAATTGCTCAAATCAGGGGAGCTGCTTGGTATAGGTATCTATTTAAGTGTACACCTTTCATGGATAGTACAATTTTTTAATTTTTGTTTACAAACTATGATGATTATATTTTATAATTTAAAAAAAAAACACTATTGACACCATTGGCGCGGAGGCTACTGTTTTTCACAATGATAATATGTAAATGATGATGCATAAATTGTAAAAACAAGTTTTAAACAGTTAGAATTGAACCCACAGTAACACAGTACTATATTGCACTAAATAAAGACATGTTAATGTGTACTTGGGATAAAAACATATATATGTAAGACAGCTGGCCCTTGAACAACAGAAAACCCACCCAGGAGATCCATCCAAGTGTATATTGCAACCAAAGTCAAATGGGAAAAAGTTAGTGGAACAGAAAAGGGGCGCCTCGCCCAAAGAATCAAGGGGACTTACAGAAACCCCACTGGCTGTGTGATCTGAAGTCGGGAAGGATGACTCACCAGCTCCAGCGAGCAGAAGATGTAGCATGGAAGGAGCCGAAGCTCCGCTGAGAGGAGAGCAGCACTGTGTGGTCTGAAGTCGGGAAGGACGACTCACCGGCTCCAGCGAGCAGAAGATGTGGCGTGGAGGGAGCCGAAGCTCCGCCGAGAGGAGAGCAGCCTCCCCGAGGCTCCGTGGCGGTGACCGATGATGTCAGCACAGGAGAGCCGCCGAAGTGTCAGCTGGTGAATGTAGGCTGCTGACTCTCCCGGCTGTGTCTCCTCAGGGATGAATTCAACCCCAATGGTAGATGGTGTCACTTGAGGGGATACAGAGATGAACCTGGGAAGTCAACCAGGAGGGGAAAAAAATAACCCTAGCAGTGCTGATAAAAATCCCATATGCCTGATCAAACTGTGACCCTTCAAAAAGAAAGTACTACAATGATGAATGGTGTCACACGGGGGTCCAGTGGAAAAAATGTCAATCAGAGGGGAATTGATGGAACTGGCAATGCTGAGGGAAAATAACGCTGTTAGCCAATGTGAAGCTCACAGAGATAGATGGATGAATGGATGGATGGATGGATGAATGAGTTGATGATCACCGTGACATGGTTCTGGATAGGACCACTGTCATAGGGTTGCCTTGATGACGCATTTCGCGCATGAGCGCTTTGTCATAGTCAAGGGAAGAGGCAACTCGCAAAGTTTAAATATACTGATGTAAATTGGAGGGAGGGAGGCTGCTGACTCTCCCGACTGTGTCTCCTCAGGGATGAATTCAACCCCAATGGTAGATGGTGTCACTTGAGGGGATCCAGAGATGAACCTGGGAAGTCAACCAGGAGGGGAAAAAAATAACCCCAGCAGTGCTGATAAAAATCCCATATGCCTGATCAAACTGTGACCCTTCAAAAAGAAAGTACTACAATGATGAATGGTGTCACACGGGGGTCCAGTGGAAAAAATGTCAATCAGAGGGGAATTGATGGAACTGGCAATGCTGAGGGAAAATAACGCTGTTAGCCAATGTGAAGCTCACAGAGATAGATGGATGAATGGATGGATGGATGAATGGGTTGATGATCACCGTGACATGGTTCTGGATAGGACCACTGTCATAGGGTTGCCTTGACGACGCATTTCACGCATGAGCGCTTTGTCATAGTCAAGGGAAGAGGCAACTCGCAAAGTTTAAATATACTGATGTAAATTGGAGGGAGGGAGCAGTGGGAGGGGGAGAAAAAAAAAACCACACACAATTAATTAACCTATTGTGGGAAGAAGGGGGAGGATAATATCTCTCGTGTTAGCTCCCTGCTGTTCAGACGACCCACAATGATATATCAAATATAATAAAATGAAACATACATTAATGGTACAGAAATTTTAGGAACAAATACTTAGAATTTCAATTAAAATTGAAATTAAAACAAGACATTTTTATTCTAAAAAAGTTTTTTCCAAAAAAATCTATTTGATCTCTTTCCAAAGGCTTTATTTTATTATTGAAAAAAGATCACCCAGCATGAGCCAAAATCTACACAAAGCTACATGTCTCCAGTTCCTCATTCAACCCCTTGGGGGCAAGCGAGTCAAACATATAAATCCAAAAAACCTTGCGCTTGCATAACAGGGAAAATCTCTCATTATTGGTTAGTGTACCCTTGGGGATAGTTTCAATCACAAAGACCTCTAACTGTCTAATGTCTTTGTTATGGAAACGTAGAAAGTGTCGAGGGACGCTGTGTTCATCACTTCCTTTAGAAATAAGTCTACGGTGGTCACCCACTCTTGCCCGTAGTGCTAGAATGGTCAGACCAACGTAGAAAAGCCCACATGGGCACCGCAATACGTAAATAATGAAGTCTGTAGAACACGTGATGAATTGCCTAATCTCGTATTTTTTGCCTGTGTTGGTTGTAATGAACTTAGTGCCATGGGCAATAAATTGGCACGTAAGACAACTCCTCTTCTTACACTGAAATATACCCTTTCTGTCATGGAAATATGATCTAATATCAAGGGGGGATTTGGATGATTTGTTTCCTATCTTACTAGGTGCCAATAAATTTTTCACGGTACGGGCTTTATGAAACGTCACTTGTGGGACCTCAGGTAATATCGGAGCTAGATGCTGGTCCAGTCGTAGAATACCAAAATGTTTTTTGACAATTCTAGATATGGACTTAAACCTGTCATTGAAAGTAGAAATAAATCTCACTGTCTGGTTGGTTTCTGATTCTTCTTTTGGGATCTTATCCATAGGGGGAGGATTCATTTGAGACAAGAAGGCATCACTGATGAGGTCACATGGGTAAGAAGGGTATATTTCAGTGTAAGAAGAGGAGTTGTCTTACGTGCCAATTTTTTGCCCATGGCACTAAGTTCATTACAACCAACACAGGCAAAAATTACGAGATTAGGCAATTCATCACGTGTTCTACAGACTTCGTTATTTACGTATTGTGGTGCCCATGTGGGCTTTTCTACGTTGGTCGGACCATTCGGGTACTACGGGCAAGAGTGGGTGACCACCGTAGACTTATTTCTAAAGGAAGTGATGAACACAGCGTCCCTCAACACTTTCTACATTTCCATAACAAAGACATTAGACAGTTAGAGGTCTTTGTGATTGAAACTATCCCCAAGGGTACACTAACCAATAATGAGAGATTTTCCCTGTTATGCAAGCGCAAGGTTTTTTGGATTTATATGTTTGACTCGCTTGCCCCCAAGGGGTTGAATGAGGAATTTCTAAAGGAAAAAAAAGTAATTTAAAAAGTGCTAGCGATAGTGCCGGCTATTAATGAATTGTCGGTCCTGACAATACACAAAAAAATCATTCAAAGTCATTAAAAAATTTTAAAAAATGCGTGGGGGTCCCCCAAAATTCCATTACCAGGCCCTTCAGGTCTGATATGGATATTAAGGGGAACTCCGCGCCAAAATTTAAAAAATGGCGTAGGGTTCCCCCAAAAAATCCATGGATTTTAAGGGGGAACTCCGCGCCAAATTTTTTTTTAAAATGGCGTGGGGTTCCCCCAAAAATCCACACCAGACCCTTAGCCAAGCACGCAACCTGGCAGGCCGCAGGAAAAGAGGGGGGACAAGAGAGCGCCCCCCCTCCTGAACCGTACCAGGCCACATGCCCTCAACATGGGGAGGATGTCCCTATGTTGATGGGGACAAGGGCCTCATCCCCACAACCCTTGCCCGGTGGTTGTGTCTGCAGGCGGGGGGCTTATTGGAAACTGGAAGCCCCCTTTAACAAAGGAGACACCCAGATCCCAGCCCTCCTTATGTGAATTGGTAAGGGGTAATGTGTACCCCTACCATTTCACAAAAAAAAAGTTTCAAAATGTTAAAAAAAACACAGGAGACGGCTTGAGACAAGTCCTTTATTAAAAATGAAAAAATAAAAAAGAGATTCCAGCGATGTAATCCAAAAAATCCATGCTCCTACTCCAGCTATGTAATCCAATTCTCAACTTTTTTTTCCTTTAGAAATAACATTTTGCTCTCGGACTGTTGTAAACACGGGAAACATGCATTACTTTACAGGCATAATATAGACACCCGCCAGGTACGAAATTTAAAGGAATATTTAACTTTTATTGTTTCACTTTAACCACTTCCCAACCGGCGCACGCCGATGTACGTCGGCAGAATGGCACAGCTGAGCAAATGGACTTACAGGTACGTCCATTTGAATTCCCCACCATGCCATTGCGCACGTGCTGGCCGGGAGCTCCGTGAGTCGGGATACCCGCGATCGCCTCACGGAGAGGACGAATGGGGAGATGCTGATGTAAACAGCATCTCCCCGTTCTGCCTAGTGATAAGTGTCACTGATCACAACTCCCTGTCATCGGGAGCAGTGATCAGCGTAGTGACACACACAGTCCATCCCCCTACAGTTAGAATCACTCCCCTAGGACATACTTAACCCCTCCCCGCCCCCTAGTGGTTAACCCCTGTGACAGACCTAGCCAGGAGAGAGACTTTTGGAGGGGACTGAATGCTAGCCTCTTGCCGATCGATCATGGGCCCTGGCATTTGGGAAAACGGTGTTCTTTGTGAGCTGTATGCCTGGGGACCCTTGAGGTGGTATTACTGTGGATTCGGGTCCTGGTCCCCCAGGACACACAGACTCTGGGGACCCTGGATTTGCCATATTGGAATAGTGACTGATTCATACCGTTGGGACTCCTACTGTTAAATGCTAATGTCATCAATTCCAGCTACCTGTCTGTTGTCTGCTAAAATGTGTATTGTAAATAAGTCTCTAGTATGGGATCTAAGAGTCATTAGATCCCCATTGTTGTTTGTGTTTAATTAACTCTGCTATTGTGATAATGTTGATTGGATTTTCTGAACTACAAGATGGCCAGTCTGGCCTAAAGATCATGTCTGAGTCATCTAGGCTGTCTAAAGGGATTAGTTAATTAGCTCATGTTAATTAGGTTAATTAGGTTACAGCTGTATTGTTAGAGTAATATGAGCAGGAGGTCTGCACCTCCTCTTTTAGTGTATAAAAGAGCCTGTATTTTGCAATAAAGAGAGATTCCTGGTTGAACTTACATACAGCCTGCCTGGTGTTTGTTCTGAGCTATCACAACTGGGTTAGAACGGCACATAGCTGTAGTTCTAATCCCGGAGCATTGGATGACCGAGCAATCAGTTGTTGCGATCTGCAGTCTGATTCTATAGCTGCAGAGGAGTGTCGGGAGAGTGGAACCGAGCAAGCAAGGGGCTCGTTACAACCCCTTCACTGCCAGTGTCATTTACACAGTAATCAGTGCATTTTTAATCGCACTGATCGCTGTATAAATGACAGTGGTTTCAAAAATGTATCAAAAATGTCCGACATGTCCACCATAACGTCGCAGTCACAATAAAAATTGCTGATCGCCACCATTACTAGTACAAATAAAATTATTAATAAAAATTCCATAAAATTATCCCCTATTTTGTAAACTCTATAACTTTTGTGCAAACCAATCAACAAATGTTTATTGCAATTTTTTTTACCAAAAATATGTAGAAGAATACGATCGGCTTAAACTGAGGAAAAAAATGTTTTTTTATATATTTTTGGGGGGTATTTATTATAGCAAAATGTAAAAAATAATGCGTTTTTTTCAAAATTGTCGCTTTTATTTTGTTTATAGTGCAAAAAATAAAAATTGCAGAGGTGATCAAATACCACCAAAAGAAAGCTCTATTTGTGGGAAAAAAGGACGTCAATTTTTTTTGAGAGCCACTTCGCACGACCGCGCAATTGTCAGTTAAAGCCACGTAGTGCCGAATCACAAAAAGTGCTCTGGTCAGGAAGGGGGTAAAATCTTCCGGAGCTGAAGCGGTTAAGCATCATTAAAATCACTACTCCCGAAAAAACGTCAGTTTTTAAAACTTTTTTTGTATTGATACATGTCCCCTGGGGCAGGACTCAGGTCCCCAAACACTTTTTATGACAATAACTTGCATATTAACCTTTAAAATTAGCACTTTTGATTTTCCATGTTCGTGTTCCATAGACTTTAACTGTGTTTGCGTGTTCAAACAAATTTTTTCCCTGTTAGCATGTTCTGGATGCGAACCGAACAGGGGGGTGTACGGACCATCCCTAGCTATCAGGATGAACGTACTACAGGTAGGTCCCTGACAATGTGTAAAAAAGATTTAAATAAGCCACAAGGAGCTAATGTATCATGGGAATAATTATAAAAACGTGTTTTTTCACTTTTAATATCTAAATTGTTAAAACAGAGACTCGGTTTTATTATCTTTGCCCATGTCTATTTTAAGAATACTTATTTATAAGGAGATACATGCTATCTGCTACTCTTTGGCTAATGCTTAAGTGGCCCACAAACTGAGGTTCATATGTATTTGTTCACTCATCCTTAATGCTAACAGTGAATTATTATCTCTTGTGTCTGCAGTTTTTCATCATCAGATATGAGTGGTATTCTGTGGTTCCAATAAATGAGGTGATATATCACAAATATTTTGGTTGATGTTTTGTATTGAATTCAGTAGGCATGTTTATTGTATGTACTGCTTTTTTAGAATACATTCATTGTGCCAAAAAGTCTCAGTTTTGTGTAGCAACAGGTATGCTTTTATCAGTTCACCATAACAAAACAATTTCTGCACATACTTTGTCACTAGGGAGATTTAATATTGATATGATTGTCAGATGTTATGTTAAGACTCTTATCTCTTTCAGTAAATCTATAAAATGTATTGACTGGAGGTTAAATATCGAAATGAAAGGTTTATGAAAAGAAGGACATAATTGACTGTAACACAAATACTAGAACATATATAATGTGAAGAAGTGGATGGGAAATAATTGTAAGGAAAAAAATTGTAAGGAAAAATGAAATTTCTTGTCCTGCAACCTCAAATTTGTTTGGATCTTTCAGTTTTTAAATATTTTGTTTATGCAACTACAGTATTTACTTTTTCATAGAACTACTGTATAAGGTTTTAAAGGGTTAGTTTACCTTTTCAGAAAAAATGAAAAGGTGAACTAAGACTGTACACGCCCCCTGCTCCACTTTGCATGTGCAGGAGGTAGTCAAGTGTCTGAAAAAGCGATGATCTTCTACTTCCTTCTAGTTGCACATCAGCCAGTTGCCTTCAACTGCTACCAATGCACCCTCTTGTTCCTCCTTCTCTTCTTCGATCAATCCTTTCATCGCCCTGCCTCCCAAACTGGCAAATTGAAAAAGATGAGTTGGCATAATTATTCGATCACATGATCATTGACTCGCTGCAGGAGGATGATAGTGGTCATGCACAAGCATCCCTCCTCTCCGATATCAGGGATGAGGAAGATAGTATCATGATGATAGAGGCAGGGAACATAAGACAGGGTTCAACACAAGACAAGGACGTTTTTGCAGCTGGAGCTTACTGCTAAGTTGTTTCCAGCCATGAGGAGAGGTTTGATGATGAGGTAGGGAGAACAGACAGAACAGCAACGAGGGAGGATTTTGTCCATGGCAGGGGCAGCTTACAAATAAACTGGATGGATCAGCCATTGTAATCCATCTGATGGCATTGTCCCACAGGTACAGGCCACCGATATCTCCATGGCCGGTCCATAGAGTTCTGCAGTGTTGGCCTTTGTTAAGGTATTTGCTGCTGACAGCATTACTTTGATCTTTAGCCACTGCCAGCATATCTGAAAAATGCTCAGTTTATTCCAGCATTTAGACATCATTGCTGAAGCCTTTCATCATTTTGGTGGTACTGCCTGGTACACTTATGATGAGAATATTCGTCAGAAATTGGCAGTCCACCCCTTTTTGCATTGGGGGTCTAAGGACGTAGGCTTATGGTAAAATCTCATGTTGCCGCAAAAGCCTTCATTCACCTCGAGGGTAATCGGCAAACTCCATTTCACTAAGGATTTTGTTTTGCCTTTAATGAAGGGCAATGCAAGTTTCTCGCTTACTGCAGGTATAGCCACGAGTGCTCATGCTGTAACGGGAACCATTCTGCCAGCAGGTGCCTTCATAGATCTGCAGCAACCTCTTTTCCATCACTTCCCAGGGATGCTAGTGGGAAAAGCCTTGATGAAAGTAGGACAGCTGGCCCCTTTTTTTACCACCCATTTCCAAATTTTAGGCTTTCTCCTTTGGGTATCGTTCCTAAGAAAGAGCGAGGCAGTTTTCGATTGATACATCATCTTTCCTATCCGACGGACTCTTCACTTAATGATGCAGTTTCTGATGTCGAAGCCCCAGTATTCTTCCTTCGATGAAGTTCTGGGCAGCATGGATGTGGTGCTTTGTTGGCTAAGGCAGACATGAAATCTGCCTTCCGTTTGCTTCCAGTTCACCCACAGAGTTTCGATTCACTAGGTTTTCATGCTTGGCTGCCTGAATGGATACCTTGGGGAGTTTTCAGGCTTTGGCTATGGAAAGTTTGGAGCCTAGGAGAATGTAGTCGAATGTCAATGAATATCAACGTTTTTGAGAAAATTTTGTGATTTTAGGGATATGGATGTTCAGGAGGGCCGTTGCGAAGACTTGGGGACCGCAAGCCCAATGACCTTGAATATTATTTGGAATATTTATTATTAATATCAGAAACTTCTTATTTTGGGACAATCCCACCATATGTGTAACATGGAACCTATCATTTGACATCCTCGGAAAAAAGAGGGACACTGAGGGATAGATATTTGAGAGTTTCAATGGAGTCATGTACCATCTGGTAAGAACTTTCAGGCTAGCTTCCATTAGGGAAGTGTTGAGGCTACCTTTATAGGGTCTTGAGAAGGCACTATGCCAAGTTTCTAGGTCCCATTGTTCCTGGAGGTCAGCTTCCCATGCTAGCATTTAGGAGGACTTCGACTGGGTTTGAGCAAGTGACAAATAAATTATTTATTTGCCTCCCCTCTGCTCCACGACCTGTCCACACCAAAGTTCGTAGGGTGTTATATGAGGGGGTTAGGTTTTGTCAACCAGATAGAGTGGAGAAAATGGGAAATTTGCCAGAACATGAAAAGTTCTGAGTCAGGAAGATCCAGTTTGCTTACACAGTAGGCAAGCGAGATGGGGCCAGTTGAAGTGAAATAGTGGCCAATCCGGTACATCCCCTTATCCAAACACCACTTGAAGGCTTCATTTCCATTCCTGGGCAAAAGTCTGGGTTGTGGAATAAGGGAGCCAGAGGAGAACTATCTGATTCCAGAGAAGGGGCCTGCTTGAGCTTATCCCACAGGGCAATAGAGTGTGAAAGGGAGGGGGATAGGATAGGAGGGCAAGTTGAAGGTGGGCTCCATAAGAGATGGTCTAGGGTATATGAGGGAACTGCCTGTCTTTCAATGTCTACCCAGTCTGGCTTGGCCAACTTGGAATATACTGTAGATAGTTGAGCTAATCTAGCCGATTGGTAATACCAGAGCAGGTTTGGGAGGCCCATACCTCCTCCAGTTCTTAATCTGAATAGCATGTGTCGAGAGAAGCGATGTCCTGCTTCCCCCCATACAAATCTAACAGTTTTGCTTTGGAATGAGCCCAAGTGGTCCTTCGTTATTAAAATTGGGAGGGAGCGGAAGAGATATAAAAGTCTTGGGAGGATAGTCATTTTAACAGAGTTAATTCTACCCAACCAGGAGAGTTCATGTTGGGCCCAAGTTTTGAGATCAGTTTCTAGCTTCCGATACATGGGGGGATAATTAACGACGTACAGGTGTTCAAACTTGGGAGTGAGGTTTATCCCTAGATACCGAATAGAGGAATCGCTCCACTCAAATTTAAAGGCTTCCTTCAGCTGCATCACTAGTGATGCCTGGAGAGAAGCATTCATTGCTTGGGATTTGGCATAATTCACCCGTAGTCCAGAGACCTTACAGAATTCCTCTAGGAGTTTACATATGACAGGGAGGGAGGTGACCCGGGAGGTGATGAAAAGGAGAAGGTCGTCTGCAAAGAGACCATATTTATGGGTATTGGGTCCACACTTGACCCCCGCGATATTTGGGTTTGTTCGGATTGCTATGGCCTATGGTCCAAGAGGGAGGTAGGTACTCGAGACGGGTCTTTCTTGTGGTTAAGCTGGAAAGAAGAGTAATTCTTCTCTAATTTTTTGATGTCTGCACGTCTCTCCCTTTTTATATGGGTGGCCATTTGAATGATTTTACCCCGGATAGTGACTTTGTGAGCATCCCATACAGTTTCTGGAGAATTGTCATTTAGGGAAAAGTATTCAGTAAGGGCCTTTTCTAACTAGATTTTCCTAATGGGGTCAGCTAGGATGGCTTCATTAAGTCTCCAGTGGAGCAAGTTTGGTTGGTGTAGTCAGTTACGTATTGTAGTGATCACCATGGAGTGGTCCGACCAGACTGTGTCTTTGATGTGTGCTTTGAGCACTGAGGGGATTAAAGTGTTGGAGACCAGCAGATGGTCAATCCTGGCATATGATTGATGTGAGTGGGAAAAGTGTGTGTAGTCATTTTGGATAGGATTCGAATCTCTCCAGATGTCAGTGAGGCCCAGCTGGAAAATTATTTTGGCAATCTTAGAGCTGCTCCTGGTTGGGTGAATGGTTTGAGCATTGGGCGGTTTAGATTTGTCTGGTTTAGATTTGTCTAGGCCTTGGTCGAAGGCCGTATTAGAGTCCCCTCCAAAGATTACAGAGCCCTCTAACTGGGGACTTAGAGTCTTAAAGAGTGAACGGAAAAATTTAGATTGGCCAGTATTAGGAGCATAGTAGGACATGAGGGAATACAGATGGCCTTCTATGTTCCCTTTGAGCAGGAGGAATCTGCCCTCGGGGTCTCTATTTTCCGATCTCAAAGAAAATCTGCAGTTCTTTGAAATGAGAATTGCTACCCCTCTGGTTTTATCTTCTGCGTTTGACAGGAAGAATAGGGGGAAATGAGCGTGGATGCAGGAAGGTTTGTACCGGATTGGGAAGAGCGTTTCTTGAAGGAAGACCACGTCCATTTTGAGTGATCTCATGTGGTCAAGGACTTTTCTGCGTTTGATAGGGTAATTTAGCCCCTGGGCATTGTGAGTGGCTGCTCTCAAAGGAGCAGCTGGTGGTGCGCTACAAGTCATGGAGCTGGGAGGGAAGGCCTATGGGTAAGGGTAAGGGGAGGCACAGCAAAACTGCCTCAGCCTCGGCGCATTAGTGTAACTACTGCGGAAGATAGCTAATTTGAGGGGTACCTTCTGGACCCGGGAATGCAATCCCAGGGGGCCCGCCCCCTCCCCCCTTGTGGGGGACAGACCCGAGCCCCTAGGGACACACCCCAGAGTGTCAGGATTGTAGCATAAATTGTACTAACGGGAAACTCAAACGTAGAAGAAACCAAATAAAAAGTTCAGGCAACAAAGTTCAAACCTGTGGGAGAAAATGTTCAAAAAGCATAAGATAGGTAAATAACAAAAAAGTATTAAGTCAGGGAACTGTGGATCAACTGCTCTGTGATCACCGGGCCCTGAAATACTGACACTGATGTCAGGGTTCAGAGCTTAAAGTATCAGGGGGGCCTAGCGTCCTTGAAGCATTTTGGTTTAGATTTGTTCCAGATGGTCGTCAGGGGGCTCGTAAGAGAGGGACGTTTGGCTGATCCTGAACCGGAGTTAGCAAACTCCATTGCTGCTTCTTGCGAGATGAGTCTCAGGTCCAGAAGGAGGCGTTCACCTTCTGGGAAGCTGTGGAAGGAGTGCGTCTTGCCCTTTAAATCAAACTTTAGAGCAAAGGGGAAGGCCAATCTGTACTTGATGTCCTTCCGGGACAGAACTGTTAGGAGGGGTTTCATGGTTCTTTTTTGGATGGTAGTAGGTGAGATGTCAGCGAAGACCTGTATGGCATGCCCCTGGCATGTCAGGGGAGACTGGATGTGACGCAGTTTCATTACTTCTTCCTTGACAGAGAAGAAATGTGATTTCCCCACTGTGTCTCTTGGGCAGTCATCTTTTCTGGGGGAGCCCAGGGCCCTGTGAGCCCAGTCTATCTGCAGTTTGTGTGGAGGAATGTTGGGAATCAGTTGTTTGATGAAGTCCTGCACGAAAGCCAGGGTGTCAGTGACTGATTCAGGGAGGCCTCTGATTCAGAAGTTTTGTCTTCTGGACCTATTTTCCAGGTCGTCAATCCTGGAGAGGGCCGTATTCAGTTGATCCTGGAGAACTCGGATATGATCTGAGTTTTGTTTAGTTTTAGAGAGTCATGTCCAGTTTCTGTTCTATCTGGATGTCACCAGTGATTTTAGCTGCCGTTTGTGCAAGGCCCCTGTCCAGCAGTTCTGATAGTTTCATGAAAAAGTCAGGAGCTGAGAAGATAGACGTATGGGGGGAGTACTGCAGAGGTCTGGGTGTCTGCTGGTGGGGTAGAGGGGGGCCCCAGGGGGGAGAGAAGGAGATCTTCCATTGTGTGTTCGATAAGGGATTCTGTGGAGGCTGGGGATGGGGTCACCAATTGGTGATTACCCACATGAGACCCCGGGGTGAAGATCAGGGTGGCTGGAGTCAGTTTGTCTGGGTCCTGAGATTTCCTCTGTGCCTGGTGTGTGTGTGGTAGGGATGAGCCGAACACCCCCCTGTTCAGTTCGCTCCAGAACATGTGAACAGTAAAAAAGTTAGTTCGAACACGCGAACACTGTTAAAGTCTATGGGACACGAACATGAATAATCAAAAGTGCTAATTTTAAAGGCTTATATGCAAGTTATTGTCATAAAAAGTGTTTGGGGACCTGGGTCCTGCCCCAGGGGACATGGATCAATGCAAAAAAAAGTTTTAAAAACGGCCGTTTTTTCAGGAGCAGTGATTTTAATAATGCCTAAAGTCAAACAATAAAAGTGTAATATCCCTTTAAATTTCGTAGCTGGGGGGTGTCTATAGTATGTCTGTAAAGGGGCGCATGTTTCCCATTTTTAGAACAGTCTGACAGCAAAATGACATTTCAAAGGAAAAAAAACTACTCGCAGCTATTGCATTGCCGGTCCAACAATACACATAAAAGTTCATTGATAAAAACGGCATGGGAATTCCCCACAGGGGAACCCCGAACCAAAATAAAAAAAAAAAAATTACGTGGGGGTCCCCCTAAATTCCATACCAGGCCCTTCAGGCCTGGTATGGATTTTAAGGGGAACCCCGCGCCAAAATAAAAAAAAAAAACGGTGTGGGGTCCCACCAGGAACCCATACCAGACCCTTATCCGAGCACGCAACCTGGCAGGCCGCAGGAAAAGAGGGGGGGAGGAGAGAGCGGCCCCCCTCCTGAACCGTACCAGGCCACATGTCCTCAACATTGGGAGGCTGCTTTGGGGTAGCCCCCCAAAACACCTTGTCCCCATGTTGATGAGGACAAGGGCCTCATCCCCACAACCCTGGCCGGTGGTTGTGGGGGTCTGCTAGCGGGGGGCTTATCGGAATCTGGAAGCCCCCTTTAACAAGGGGACCCCCAGATCCCGCCCCCCCTGTGTGAAATGGTAAGGGGGTACAAAAGTACCCCTACCATTTCACTAAAAAACTGTCAAAAATGTTAAAAATGACAAGAGACATTTTTTGACAATTCCTTTATTTAAATGCTTCTTCTTTCTTCTTTCTTCTATCTTCTACCTTCATCTTCTGGTTCTTCTGGCTCTTCTGGTTCTTCCTCTGGTGTTCTCGTCCTCGCGTCCTCATCTCCTCCGTGGCATCTTCTATCTTCTTCTCCTCGGGCCGTTCCACACCCATGGCATGGGGGGAGGCTCCCGCTCTTCTCTTCATCTTCTTCTCTTCTTCATCTTCTTCTCTTCTTCTCTTCTTCATCTTCTTCTCCGGACTGCTCCACATCCATGCTGGCATGGAGGGAGGCTCCCGCTGTGTGACGCGTCTCCTCTTCTGACAGTTCTTAAATAATGGGGGGACGGGGCCACCCGGTGACCCCGCCCCCTCTGACGCACAGTGACTTGACGGGACTTCCCTGTGGCATTCCCCGTCATGTCCCGTGCGTCAGAGGGGGGCGGGGTCACCCGGGTGCCCCCCCATTATTTAAGAACCGTCAGAAGAGGAGACGCGTCACACAGCGGGAGCCTCCCTCCATGCCAGCATGGATGCGGAGTGGCCTGGAGAAGAAGATGAAGAAGAGAAGAAGAGAAGAAGATGAAGAAGAGAAGAAGATGAAGAGAAGAGCGGGAGCCTCCCCCCATGCCATGGGTGCGGAGCGGCCCGAGGAGAAGAAGATAGAAGACACCGCGGAGGAGATGCTGGACGAGAACACCGGAGAAAGAACCAGAAGAGCCAGAAGAACCAGAAGAAGAAGAAGAAGATGAAGGAAGATAGAAGAAAGCAGAAAGAAGAAGCCTTTAAATAAAGGAATTGTCTAAAACTGTCTCTTGTCATTTTTAACATTTTTGACAGTTTTTTAGTGAAATGGTAGGGGTACTTTTGTACCCCATTACCATTTCACACAGGGGGGGCCGGGATCTGGGGGTCCCCTTGTTAAAGGGGGCTTCCAGATTCTGATAAGCCCCCCGCCCGCAGTCCCCCACAACCACCGGCCAGGGTTGTGGGGATGAGGCCTTTGTCCTCATCAACATGGAGACAAGGTGTTTTGGGGGGCTACCCCAAAGCACCCTCCCCATGTTGAGGGCATGTGGCCTGGTATGGTTCAGTGGGGGGGCGCTCTCTTGTCCCCCCCTCTTTTCCTGTGGCCTGCCAGGTTGCATGCTGGGGTAAGGGTCTGGTATGGATTTTTGGTGGGACCCCACGCCGTTTTTTTTTTAAATTTTGGCTGGGGTTCCCCTTAATAGCCATACCAGACCTGAAGGGCCTGGTATGGAATTTAGGGGGACCCCCACGTCATTTTTTTTTTTTTTTTTTGGTTCGGGGTTCCCCTGTGGGGAATTCCCATGCCGTTTTTATCAATGAACTTTTATGTATATTGTCGGACCGGCAATGCAATAGCCGTGAGTAGTTTTAAATGACTTTTTTCCTTTGAAATGTCATTTTGCTGTCAGACTGTTCTAAACACGGGAAACATGCGCCCCTTTACAGGCATACTATAGACACCCCCCAGCTATGAAATTTAAAGGGATATTACACTTTTATTGTTTGACTTTAAGCATTATTAAAATCACTGCTCCTGAAAAAACAGCCATTTTTAAAACTTTTTTTTTGCATTGATCCATGTCCCCTGGGACAGGACCCAGGTCCCCAAACACTTTTTATGACAATACAATGCATATAAGCCTTTAAAATTAGCACTTTTGATTTCTCCCATAGACTTTTAAAGGGTGTTCCGCAGCATTCGAATTTGCCGTGAACACCCCAAATTGTTCACTGTTCGGCGAACTTGCGAACAGCCGATGTTCGAGTTGAAAATGAGTTCAACTCGAACTCGAAGCTCATCCCTAGTGTGTGGCTACATGGTGCCCGCCATCTTGGATTTGGCCCGTGCTGCTGCTGTAGCGAACTGCGGCCCCAGGTCTCTCCAGGCCAAACCCGCGGACATGTGGCTGTTCATGACAAGTTCCGCTGTCGGCTGGTGTCGGTTCACTGGGTTCTGGGGTCCTGTAACCCCCGCTAGGTGCGCCGTTAAGCTCTAGGCTTAAGCAGCCACCTTGGACTCCTGCGCATGCTCCTCACTAACCCATCTTTCTTAGGGGCCACTCCTGTAACCAACCCAGGGTCACAGAATGCATAAAACCCCAGGCAGTCCTCCAGCAGGGGACAACCCTGGGTGCAGTGACAGGACACACACACCATACTCCTGATATGCCCCTAAATAGGGGACTCAATCAAAGAGCCAGGGGGAATCAGTGTTGGGTTGTTAATTCTGCTCCTGTTTTTCAGTATCCTTCTAAGCCATCTAATGTAGTTGAGCTGCTGGGAGTCGTTGTAAATGACCAATCGGGTGGGATGCCTACTACTCCTTGTGCTTCCGTCTCGGAAGGACATCCCGCAGGAATCATAAGCGCAAAGAATCTGTGACATGCGGTGAGATAAATGCCAACTGTAAAATATTGGAAAATCCACAGATCCTCAACCACACTAATTTCATGTGTGTGTTGACTGAATCTGATGGAAGATATTTCATTACAGTAAAGGTACATGAGGTCGGTGATCACCCCATTTCAGGTTTAATTGACACGGGGTACCAAGCCACCATCCTATCGCAGGAGCAATTTAATGAAGTAGTAAATAAATGCCCAACAAACCAAAACTTAGGAGCTTTGATTGCTCGCTAATTGGGGTGGGTGGAGAGCCAGAGAGCCACTGCAAGTCATTGGTACTGCCTGGCTTTGAACTTAAATTAGATAGTAAGGAAAGTAGGCACCCTATTATTATTGCATATCTCCCACACCATCATATGATAATTGGAATGAATCTCCAATTGTTGACTGTGTGAACCAAGTAATGTGGTCACAAGTCAACTCCCCGATTAAATATGAGATATGAGATATATTAAATATGACACTGCCACCTGGTGGAAGAAAGGCCTGGTTCCCTGGAAATCCATTTCCGCAATAATGAGTACCCCGATGTTACGGTTATCCAACCTGACAATCATGCCTGGGAGTAGGAGATGGGGACCATATTTTTAAAATTCCCCGTGTTAAAATAAAAGAGATCTCTCTCCAAGATACGTGCTGACCATATCCTTCCATCAGGAAAATAAAACTAGGAAAGTGGGAAATCACGCCCAGTTCCTGACAGGAGTGGAAACGATTAGCAGCAACCTATTTATCCCTATCCAAATAAATGGTCTTAATACGTCAAAATATGGCAAAATTGATTTAAGACAAGAGCATAGCTTTGTGAGCCATGGGCTTGTTAACCACCTTTCCAAAATGGACATGATCCGTTTCTCCACTCCTCAGCGACATTGGATGTCAGATGCGATTGAGTATTCTGAGGACCATAAATCAATTGCTAGATGCCTTTTAAATATCACTATAAGTCAGGGATATGCAATTAGCGGACCTCCAGCTGTTGCAAAACTACAAGTCCCATCATGCCTCTGCCTCTGGGTGTCATGCTTGTGGCTGTCAGTGTCTTACTATGCCTCATGGGGCCTGTAGTTCTGCAACAGCTGGAGGTCCCTGCTATAGGTAATAAGACAACCACCCCTGTGTTCATAGTGCTGGATAATCCCCAATCCAACATTTACCTCGGCAACAACTTACTGCATCGTTTAGCCACTCAAATTGACCTGATAAATGACTGCTTATGGAGGCGACTAAAGGGGGACCCCAAGGGATACCAGGATATGACCTCAGCCCTGAAATTCCAGCAACAGGTGCCTTATGCTGTTGAGGTCCAGGTAGCTCGAGAAATTGTCATCCCCAGGGGCATAAACAATTTCCTACTCCCTATAAACATAAAAAAGGGACAAAACTGAAGGGGTCAGATGCGTTGGTATGCCTATCCTAGAGAATACAGTAGGAGGGAATTGAATTATTCACACGCCTCTGATCAACACACATCAGTCTACAATATCCATCTACATCCACAACCTCTCAAATCAGGACCTTAACCTACCCAAGGGTACCCTTATCGGCCTTGCGGTAGAGATGGGGTATTATACATTTGGAGTCACCAACCAAGTGATTGTACTCATAAGATGAATATTTATCTAAGGAGAAATTAATTGAACAATCGTTCAATTCTTTACCCGAGGGTATGTTCATCATAGAGTCCATTTATCCCTTTGATTCTAAGGATGGTACCTGTAGAATTGAAGAGACATCTCTTGTCTTTGATCAACCAATCAAAGAACAAGAGTACCCCAAGGGACCTGACTGGGAGAGAAGTACACATCACATACCCAATGATCTGACCACCAGGCTTGAAGAGGCCTATGAGATAGGGCAACCTGAAAGCTTTCCTGAATTCAACTAGATAATTGAAGAAATGATAGCCCTAGCCGATGCATGCACCAATGATCTTGAGCAACAATTGCTCCGCGAGCTTCTCTTTGAATTCCAGGAAATCTTTGCTCAGGATTCTTACAATTGTGGGAGTACTAAACTCCACATCGCCAGAATCCAGACCGACCCTCAGGCCCCACCAGTGTTTGTAAAGCAATATAGACTTCCTCTAGCCTCCTATGAGTCTCTAGCCGAGATCATTAGGAAGTTACACAAACGGGGTATCATTAGGTCCATTCACAGATCGTACAATCACCCCATCCTGGGTATTTTGAAACCCAACAGACAGTGGCGCTTGTGCACTGACCTCCAACAACTCAACAAGCATGTCTACATGTCAGGATGGCCCGTACCCTACATAGACCAGTGCCTCGCCCAACTCCAAGGCTCCCAGGTATTCTTGGCCCTCGATTGTGCCCAGGGGTACTGGACCTTAAAAGTCAGTGAAGAAGAGCAATATAAACTAGCCTTCAGTTTTGGGAATCAACAGTACTGCTGGGTGCGTATGCCTTTCGGCTATATTAATTCTGGTCATGAATTTGCTGTCTCCATGCACAAGGCTATGCCAGATGCCTTAATACGAGGAACATTGGCATACATTGATGACATCCTCGTCAAAAGTACTGATGTGACCAAGCACCTTACAGAACTCCGACATATCCTGGGCCAGTTAAAGATGGCCAGAGTGACGTTATCCATTCAAAGAGCACAGTGGTATTGCACGCGGCTAAATTTCTTAGGCCATGAAGTTACCTCAGAAGGTTTAAATCCCCAAAAGAAAAAGGTTGAGGCAGTACTCAACTGTAAGGTCCCTACTAATCTTTAAGAATTAAGATTTTTTCTAGGAATGGTTAACTATTCGCGTAAGTTCATCGACAATTACGCTGAGATTTGCAAACAGTTGCTTCATCAGCTGAAGAAAGGCACCGAATGGTCATGGGGCAAGGAACAAGCAGACGCTGTGAAGGAAATGAAGGTATGACTCACCCAGGCCCCCTGCCTTGCATATCCAGAAGGAGGTTAACCCTTTTATCTTGAGACAGGGTACACGCAGGTGAGAATGAGTTCCGTTCTTTACCAAAAACAAGAGAATGTAAGTAAGATTATCGCCTATACCAATAAAACATTGTCCTCTGTAGAGATGAAGTTTTCTGTGAAAAAGCTTTATTGTCCACTGTCTGGGCATTACAGAATTTCTGCAGTTAAATTCAAGGTGAAATAATTATTGTTGAGACAGCACACCAGCCTTTACAGTATTTACAGAGTGAACGTATCAGGGATGGAAATGTGTCTAACAGCTGCATCACTGCTTGGACTTTGTCCTTGCAAGGGTGGTCCCTGAAAATTTGAAACAAACAGAACAAGAAAAGTCCAGTAGCCCAGGGTCTTGCTGAGCTGTATGATTGTTCTGCCCCCAATCCCTGAGTGGGGACCATGGACGCTAACTTTTTAGAAGAACAACTGTTGTCTCCCTACAAGGTTTATGATGATGAACACTGTAAATTGTTGCCGTGTGTAAATGTAGATGGTTGTGCCTATCACCATAAGGACAAAGAACAGCTCCAACTAGTGGCTGGTATCAGGATTATATGGACCCACGCTGTAGCCCCAATTTCTGTGGGATACAAGCTTGGGCCGAAGAGCAGCCAAGTTGCTGAACTTGCTGCAATCCTGAAAGCTGTTGAGATGGCCATAGATTACCACCTTAAAGAATTTGCCATCATCACCGATTCTAATTATGTCAGGAATAGTTTTGTTGAATACCTTCCCCGTAACGTAAAGTAACCATAAACCTGTCAAACACGTTAAGTTATTTCATCAAATAGACCAATTGGTAAGGGAACTCAAGATCACTCTGTATTTTAAGAAAACCAAGAGCCACTCCAAAGTCTTAGGTGAAGAAAAGGAATGGAATGATCAGGCTGATTCTATAGCCAAAGAAGGGGCCCTAACAGGTGAGTTGCTAGACATAGATCATCTCTTAGGTTCAGTACACTTAGAAGCTGTCACTAGACAACAAGCTAGGATGATTCAATTGTATTGCAATGGTGTCATGAAGCCCCCGGTGAAGATTTAATCACAGCCCAAAAAGAAAACCCAATCATTGGCTTATTTTATAACCATTTAGAACACCCGGACCAAAATCCCCTTAGTCAAGAAAATTATACTGGCAAGGAAGACATACGTATATTAATGAAATCCAAATCCCAGTTTACGCTGTATCAGGGATTGTTGATCTGCACCTCAAAAGGGGTATCCAACTATGGGTAGTCCCATTTAAATTCAGAGGTTTAATGCTACAGCATGCCCATGATGCCCCTACGTCTGGGCACCTCAGAGAAAAGACTATGAGATCTTTTGGGATTACACCTACTGGCTTCATATGCTGCGTGATGTGAAGGCGTACTGCCAAGGCTGCTTAATGTGTCCTCAATTTCAACCAGCTTCACCCACCCATAGGGCACCCCTTCAGAAAAGGGGGATCTGCATGCCTTGGTCAGGTCTGCAAATGGATTTCATTGGACCTGTCACTAAATCTTCACGAGGGAATCGATTTATGTTAACCGTGACATATTTATTTACCAAGTATGTTGAGTGTATTCCAGCACCAAATAACAGCTCTGACACATGTGCCGCTCTAATCATATATTTTCACGCTTCGGCCTTCCCCAGAGAGTAGAGTCTGATAGGGGTTCACATTTCACTAGTGAAGTAATGACTAAACTGGAAAATATTGGGCGAAAAAATAAATTTCACATCGCCTATCGGCCCGCCTCTAGTGGTGGAGTAAAATGGTACAAACCGACAATTGGAAACATACTCAAGACATTTGTCAAGGAAACAGGCAAGGACTGGGATGTAAAGCTTCTCTTAGTCCTGATGGCTTTAAGGGCAACCCCGAATATGGTCACGAAAATGTCACCTTTTAAACTCATGACCGGAAGGCGGATGGTCCTGCCCCAACACCTCTTGTACAGCACCACTGACCATAATTTGGTCAATGTCACCACAACTCACCAATACATAGAGGATTTATGGAAACACTTACAAAATGCGTTCTCCTTCACCCAGCAAAATATTGAAAGAGCCGCAAATAGCACATAAGACATAAGTGCGCAAGACATACTATGATCTTAAGACCACCAAGAAGGAGTATGAAATTGGGGACAAGGTATATCTCTACAATTTCGCGAGGAACCAGGTAAAGGAATGGAAATTCCTGCCATCCTGGAGAGGTTAATTTAACATTGTTGACAGGATCTCCCCCGTCGCATATAAACTGCATATCCCATGGAATGGTGAAATCAGTGAGAGATGGGTGCACATCAATCAATTACGAGCTTGCCATCTCAAGTCCCAATTACAGTTGTTGGAGGACTAACCCACCTACCCCTCCTTGGTGATTGAAAGATCATGATTGGCAACCTCTAAATTAAAGATAAATTAAAAATATTACATCACCAGCATATATATTTTCCATACATATGTGATACTCAAACTGTCCATTTCCTTGCAGTATACATAAGCGCAATGATGTCCCTACCGCCATCCAAACTAGTGATTGGAGGTGATAGTGACCGGGTAATCGAAGGAAGGTCCATTGATAACCCAGTGTTCTGAACCAGAAACCCGACCACCAACAATCACACCATAAAGGACAACCATATGCCCCAAAGAAGGGACCTGACCCTGAGACCGACCCGGGAATCCACCGTATGGAAAGTACTAGGTATTCTGCTATGGATGTCCTCATCGTTCAACCAGGACCTTCCTCTGGGATACTAGTCCAGGAAGCACCCGGATTCATCTTGATGGACAAAAGTATTACAAGAAATTCACAGACAAATACTGAGGGTCCTAAGACTCAACAGCGGAAGTTGCCAGTAACCATAATCTTCACTAACCTGCCTACAAATTGATTCCCCTGTACAATACCAACATACAAGTAAATCAAAAAGGGAGATTTGTCGTGGCGTGGATACATAAAAAAATTCACAATTCATGAAACACTCAATCAAGGAGTCGTCATATCAGAGGAGCGTTTCCCCCCCACCAGAGGAAAGGTTGATTGGATTATCCTCTCCAGTGGATGGTGAAGATCAATATGCAAGTCCTTATGTTGAAATAAAATAACCTGAACAATGATGCCACTTTACATGAAACCAACTGACAATGCAATGGCCTAGTGTTTTCAGATCAGGATATCAAGACCTTTGTCCAAAGAAGGCCCAGGGTAAATAGCCCCATTGTTTCAAAGGTTAAAACCGTCTTTTCAGATTTAATGATCTGCCATATACCATTTGGTGCAATACAGCCTTTAGTGCTACATCCCCTGGTGCACTATGTCAATAATGTGTTATACTCCCTGTGGTATGAAGACCATAACTTGTCCTACTCAAATAAAAATAAAAAGTGTCACCCCCTCTGCCCAAAATTGCAGGGTATATAAAGTAAGTGCTAAACTGCAAACAAATAAGGCTGGCCACCGTGTTATAGCCTCTGGTATAAAACCAACTATCTGTGCAGTAAACTAAAATGATAAAGAATAGAAACTCTCCATTCTCTATGTGATAAAATTGACCCTCTGTATCAAGACCAAAAGCAAAAAACATACATGAAATGAAAAAAATTATATATATAAAACCACCAAGCAGTGGCAGCCATGATTGGCCAAAGGCAGGGTGCCTTTGGCCAATCATGGCTCAGGGGCTAAGTCCACGCCCCACACTATATAAGACTGCCTACACGGCGGCTGTATGTAGTGTGTTGGAGTGGACATAGCATAGGCAGGTTAGTTAGTGGATAGCGTGTGTAGTCAATGTAGTATATACAGAGTGCAGGCAGTGTAGAATATATACTACAGTGCAGTCAGTGTAGAATATATATTACAGTGCAGTCAGTGTAGTATATATTACAGTGCAGTCAGTGTAGAATATATATCACAGTGCAGTCAGTGTAGTATATATATTACAGTGCAGTCAGTGTGAATACATATTACAGTGCAGTCAGTGTAGTATATATATTACAGTGCAGGCAGTGTAAAATACATAATACAGTGCAGTCAGTGTAGTGTATATAACGCTGTGCATAGTATATAATACAGTACAGTGCAAAGTGTATATACCACAGTGCAGTGCAAAGTATATCGTGCAGTGCATAGTATATACTATAATACAGTGCAGAGTATATAGTGCAGTGCATAGTATATACTACAGTGCAGTGCAGAGTGTATATACTACAGTGCAGTGCAGAGTATATAGTGAAGTGCATAGTATATACTACAGTGCAGTGCAGAGTATATAGTGCAGTGCATTGTATATACTACAGTGCACAGAATATAGTTCAGTGCAAAGTATATACTACAGTGCAGTGCAGCGTATATATTACAGTGCAGTGCACAGTATATAGTGCAGTGCACAGTATATAATACAGTGTACTGTGGTGTGAATAACACAGTATAGTGCAGTGTATATAATACAGTGCAGTATAGTGTAAATACCACAGCGTTGTGCTGTTACTGAAGTGTCGGTGTGTTACCACTGATCCCATTTATTTTTCATTAATCTTTTTTTGTTGTTGTTGCAGCATCAGGTCCTGTTGCAGCATTATTAGTACTCCCCCTTCTGTGTCGCAGGTGTTATTCCTTCTGCGTCAGCACAGCAGGGGTATACCTTTGATTTATTTGTTTCCGTGGCGCAGCAGCACTAAGAATATGTAAGGCATAATTGCAGTCCCCCCTTCTGCGTCACAGGTGTTTCTCTTTCTGCATCAGCAGTGGTTCCCTTTTTCTTTTTTTTGACCTTTCTTATTTTTTTTTTACGTTTATTTTATTTTAGTTTTTTTTTGCAGCAGCAGCGAAAACAAATTCTCCACAGTTGCTGCCTCGTTATTTTCTAAAAAAATATATATATAATAAAACAGTTTATAGTGCACCAAGCACAAAAGTATTGCACCCAAGCACCATATTCCCTTCCCACACTCTGTAATAAAGAGTTATAAAAATCCCCCCCAAAAAATAAAAAACTATAATAAAACGGTTTATATTGCACCAAGCAAAAAAATAAAAGAAAAAAAACAAAAATCCCCATCATGTCCATAAGGCCAACAAGTAGAGGGAGACACTCACAGGCCACTAAAAGAGGGCAAGCAGCCTCTGTGTCTACAGTGAAAAGTGGTGGTCGCGGACATGGTGCATTCTCTGCATGCGGGGGAAACTTGTTCTTTTTTTCCGCTGCTGGCTGTGTTATTGAGCCACAACATGCAGAGAGTTGGTGGAGTGGATAACTAAGCCATCTTCATCCACCTCATCCTCTGTCAGCCAGGCTCATACTAGTTTGCCTATTCCACCAGCTCCTTGTCCACAGCTACTCCTTCCGTAGATTCGATCACAGTGTTGGTTACATGCTGCTGGAGGATACGCAGCAATTTGAATGTCCAATGTTGGTTCCCAGGTTGAGGAAGGGAGTAACGTGAGCTTAGAGAGAGGGGGTGCCACAGAAGGACAAGAAACTAGCAGTCATGTTCCCCCAGCTGCAGCATACTGCCAAGCTTGCTCCAGTGATAAGGAGGGAGGGGTTGATGAGGTCACTGACTGTACTTGGGTGCCTGAGAGAACAGAGGAGGAAAGTCAGGAGGAGGCACAAATCCAAGGAGGAAGGATGTCTTCCAGGGGCCACCCTATTGCATCACACCACAGAGCTCTACAGGTGCGGGGCTCTGCTGACTCCCTCCTGACCTCCAAAAGTTAATTAGTGTGGGCTTTTTTCAACACATGTGCAGTAGATCACAGTGTTGCTGTTTGCAATCTCTGTCTGAAGCGGATCAAGCGTGGCCAGAACACTAGCCGCTTGGACACCACATGATTGACATATGACGACCTGCCATGCAGTCCATTGGCAACAGTACCTGAAAGATCCCCATCATAAAAAAATGCAGACTTCTCCTTGCTCCTCATCTGGGATCTCTACCCTTACTATACCTCAAGGCTTCTCAAAAACCTGCACTGAGAGGAATGATGGTATAGCAATGGGTGCCACAAGTACTTGCAGCCAATCTGCTAGAAGTATACCACCTGTTGATTTCAGCAGGCAAATTTTGCTACCCCAGTTGCTGATCCGTAAAAAAAAAAAAAATACTGGCCCAGCCATCCACATGCTCAGTGTCTAAATGCTAGCTTGGCCAAATTGCTAGCACTACAACTGCTGCCTTTTTATCTGGTAGACTCTGCCCCCTTTCGTGAATTTGTGGAATATGCTTTGCCAGGTTCCAAAAAAAAAAAAATTTCACATAAGGCCATTCCAGCTCTGTTCCGTCATGTGGAAGGCAATGTTTTGGCCTCTTTGGACAGGGCGGTCAGCAGCAAGGTTCACATTACTGCTGACTCATAGTCCAGCAGGCATGGTCAGGGATGCTACATTTCCTTCACGGCACACTAGGTAACCCTGCTGGCAGCTGGGAAGGATGCAGGACAGGGTTCAGTGCTGGAGCTTGTACCGCCACCACGCCTCCAAAAAGCTGGTGGTGATTCTACCACATCTATCTGCTCCACCCCCTCCTCTTCTTCTTCCAGTGCCAGTGCCAGTGCTCGGCTGGCTGAAATTCAACAGGAATTAAACCTGTCCACCAACCGCCTCATTTGTGACATGCCCACCAGGTGGAACTCAACATTGACAATGCGGCTGCACACACAGCTGAGGGCCATCAGTGAGTAGCTGCAGTGAGTATCTGTGTGAGTATGGAACACGGACAGGCTCAGGGGAGCTTGGCTTCTTTTCGCCATGCCAGTGGCTACTGATTAAGGATGCATGCACTGTCCTGTCACCTTTTTTTTTCAAAGATTTTATTGATTTTTTCATAATAACAAAGGCATGAATACCAGTGTTACAAAGTTACATACAATAGGAATCAAAATCTTACAACAAAGCAGAAATATTAATGACAAGTACATTGCAAGTATTCATTTTCATAACTTTTGTATTTATAATGCTCTAAAAATAAACATTTGCGAGCCAATGGACAACTGTAGTTGTATAGGGGGAAGGCTATTAACTGGCAAAAACCCATTATCTCTAAAGCCTCTATGAAGCCAGGGACATCATGTATTCTTATGAACCAATGGGGCAGTACATGTCATATAGAGACAAACCTTCACTGGCTACCCCAATGCCCGCACACCTCTATAGGGAACTATCTGTGTACGGGCGGGGGCCAAAGAGATGTATAAAGTATTTAGCTTACATGCGGTTCATTTGTGGTCATATAATGGCCCCTACATAAGGGATTACTTCCTCAGTCTGGGTAGTTACCAATATAATTTTGGCAGGTCGCGATGGTGTGATACACCTTGCAGAATGGGTGGCAAGGTCTTCGGACCTGGTGTCTCAATATGGTGTATCTAGGTAGTTAAAGGTGTTGGGTAGGGTGAGCTAGAATGGGGGTAATGGGGTGGGGGACGACGGACTGTCTGTGCGGTACAGTCGGCTGCTAACTATCCTTCCGTTTGTGAGAGTTCAAGTGTTAATTAGGGGGGGTTGCCAGCGCTCATGGAATGTCTATAATGCGTCCAACAGGCCCACGTGGTTTGAAATTTAGTGGGGTTATCTTTGGCTTGGTGGATAAGTTTTTCCATCTCAGCTATTTTGTTTACGCGGTTAATCCATTCGGCAACCGTTGGTGTGTTAATGGTTCTCCAATGAACAGGTATACATTGGGTGGCAGCATTGATCAGGTGTAGTGTGAGAGATTTTTTATAAGATGATAGTGGTAGGCATGTGTGGTGAAGTAAGTATTGTGCTGGGGTGAAGTCTGGGGTGTAGGTTGTGATTTTAATGATCATTTCATGGATTTCCTTCCAGAAAGGTTGTATTAGCGGGCACTCCCACCAAATGTGGAGTAAGGAGCCGTGGACGATGTTGCATCTCCAGCAGAGCGAGGGGATGCTCGGAAAGTATTTGTGTATCTTATCAGGTGTTCTATACCATCTGGAATAGAGTTTATACCTGTTTTCTTGTGCAGACATGTTGATGGACCCTTTGTGTGTGTATTCAAAAATGCGTTCTCATTCTTCTTTGGATATGGCTGTGGCTAGTTCAGTCTCCCACTGTCGGTTTATCTTGGAGTTTGGGTTGTTGTCAGTAAAAAGTAATGAGTATATTTCTGAGATTAGGTGTCTCTGGGGTTCCGAGCTGTTGCATATATGTTCGAAGGGGGTGAGGTCCCTACACCATTGGGCGAGTGGTTGTGTGTTTTGAAGAAAGTGTCTGATCTGGAGATATTTAAAAAAGGGTAATTTAAGCTCCGGGAGAGCTGCGGGGATTGCCGAGTAAGACAGGAGCGCCCCATTTTGAAAGAACTGTTGGGCTCTAATCAGTGTTGTACAGGGGGGTCCCTTGGGCTATGTGCAAGAAGACCAAACTGGTACTCAGGGTTTTGGGTCAGCGGTGTCATGGGCCCTGGAGAAGGAATCATATTGAGAGTTATGCATGCCGATCTAAAGTTAAGCAAAGTGGGGCCTATTAGCGGGTGGGTGGAATATTCTTTTGGTATCGACTTCTGGGTAAACCAAGAAAGGTGGGCGACCGGTATCTGAGCAAAGGCATTTTCGATTTGTATCCAGTCTTTGGTGTGTGAGTGTACATGCCAGTCAACAATTCTCCTGAGCTGGCTCGCCCAGTAGTATTTGTGAATATCTGGGAGGCCTATCCCACCTTTCCGTTTAGAGAGTGTAATTCTATTTCAGCTTAGTCTAGGGTGGTTGAGGACCATATGTGGGTTCTGCACATTCTCCTGTATGATGTGAAGAAAAAAGGGGGTGTTTGATGGGGATGGCTTGTATAAGGTAGAGTAATCTGGGGAGGACATTCATCTTCAAGATGGCAGCTCTGCCAAACCACGAGAAGAGGCCTTTGTGCCAGTTTTGCAGGTCTCCCTGGATTTTCTGCAGGGTTGGCAAGAAGTTTATGGTATATAGTTCGGCCAGTTTGGTAGGGAGTTTAGTGCTCAGGTATGTTAGTGCGTGCAGTTCCCAGCTAAAGGGGAAGTTGTGTTGGCATTGGGATAGTAAGGTATTCGGGAGTGTGATATTGAGGGCTTTTGATTTGTCGAAGTTGATCTGTAGGTTGGAGAGATGTTTAAATAGGGCAAAGTCTTTAAGGAGGTTTGGAATAGTAGTAATGGGGCCTGAGAGGAATAGTAGGATATCGTCCACGTATGCAGCGAGTTTGTATTGTTTGTGTTTAATATGAATCCCTTTTATATCAGGGTTCTCCCGTATTCTGCGAAGGAGGGGTTCCATGGTTAATACAAAGATAAGTGGAGAGAGTGGGCAACCCTGGCGTGTACCATTGGCTATGGAGAAGGCATCTGACAGTCAGCCATTGACTCTGATTCTGGCAGTAGGGGACGAGTATAGGGCAAGTATCATTTGGAGCAAGCGTGTGGGAAGACCCAGAGTTTTTAGTGTCGCTGACATGTAGTCCCAGGCCACCCTGTCGAACGCCTTCTCCGCATTCAAGGATAAAAAGAATCCCTGGGAGGAAGTTGTCGTTAGCCAATGGTGCATGTTTATGGCTTTTATGGTGTTATCCCTGGCTTCCCTACCAGAGATAAAACAGACTTGATCAACAGAGACCAATCTGGGAAGGAAGGGAAGTAACCGGTTCGTCAGTATTTTGGCATACAGTTTTACGTCTACGTTGAGTAGGGATATAGGACAATAATTAGACACTAATGTGGTGTCTTTGCCTGGCTTAGGGATCAGTGTGATGTGGGCCTCTAGAATGTCTTTATTGGTGAGGGGGGAGGAGGCTAGGTTATTGAATGCTGTGAAAAAGTTGGGGATAAGAATGTCAGAGAAAGATTTGTAATAGTTGACTATCAATCCGTCAGGGCCTGGGCTTTTTCCTGTCTTTAGTTGTTTTAGTGCAATCAGGGTTTCTTCAGTCGAAAATTGGAAGGTCTAGGTCTAACACCTCTTCCTCTGTAAGAGGAGGGGGGTATAGCTAGATAGGAAGTCATTTATAGTCTTGTTCCGATCAAATAAAGGGTCGGTAGATTTTGATGTAGGTAGGTTGTACAGTTTCGAGAAGTAGGGGACAAATTGGTCTGTTATGGCTTCTGGAGTGACTAGGGCTTCGCCCGATGGGGTCCTAATGGTGTGGATGGTGTGTGCCGCTTTTTTAATTTGTAGGGCTTTAGCCAATAATTTGCCCGCTTTATTGCCAAATTCATAAAATAGTTTATGACTAAGTGTATATTTGCGTTTCAGTGTTTTTTGTAATTCTTCCAACAGCTCTTCCCTTTTTTTTTTTTCTAATCACAATGGTGACCTTTAATATAAAACATTTGATATGATAATTATTATAGCCATATCCCATCTGAAATACAATACTGCTTGTTTAGGGGATTCTAGTATATGATTGTGTATTGCTTGCCGATATTAGCTGTCTTATTTCATCCATTGTAAATGCTATGTCGGGTTCTATTCTACTGTGAATCCAGCTCATAAATCCAGCCACAAGCTACAGAACTGTGCCAATCCAACCAAAGACTAAACCAAATTCGATGCGCACAAAATAGGAGAATACTGGTAAGGATGACTGTTGCAGGGATCATTCCACACACTGCTGAAAAGCCTGTCAAGAGTGTTGCTCTCGCTATCAAGTATTTCAGATACTTCACACCTTTCACCAGTGCCAGGATGCCTCCAATATTGGTAGAACCCCTGAACAAAAGGGCAATCACAAGAAGGATCTTGGAATATACAATGGTACTGTCAAAAGATGACATTGTCTGTAGCTTACAATGGAGAATACATGTGCCCTGCTACATGTGGCTTGTTAACTGCCCTCTTCCCTTGCTTTCAAAAGATCAGCATAGCATTTGGTGGCTAGTGAAAGTTTGTGTTTGTGTTCTAGGGAACGTATCCGCATGGACAGTTCCTTGATGCGGGCTTTCCTTAGTTCGTTTCTTCTAGCAGCTATGGATATAAGTTCGCCTCTGATTACGCATTTATGTGCAGCCCAGATGACAGTGGGTGATGTGTCCTCTGAAATGTTTTCCACAAAGTATTGGGAAAGATGTTTAGAGATGTTGTGTGTGTTTTCCAGGTCCATCAGAAGGGAGTCATCCAGACGCCAGATGGTCGATGACTTTGACACTGGACGGGAGTGTCAAAGTCATAGTTATTGGATGGTGGTCTGACAACAGCATTGGTTCGATTGACACCCCAGTAAGGAAGGTTAAGTCATTTTGGGAGAGGAAGAAGTGGTCTAGTCTGGAATATTTGTTGTGTGGTGGGGAGAATAAAGTGAAGCCTTTTACATTCAGGTGTAGCGTGCGCCAAGTATCGTGAAGGGTTAAGTTGCTGAGTTGGGTTTTTATCGCGCAAAGGACTCTGTAAGTCATATACGAGGTCCCATTAGAGGTATCTTGGGAGGGTGTCAGGGGAACATTAAAATCTCCTCCCACAATAAGAGTACCCGACTGGAAAGCTGTGAGTTGTTGTAAAGTCTTACTGAAGAAAGGCACTTGTTGAGAGTTGGGGGCACAAAGGTTCGCAATGGTGATCGGTCTATTTTAAAATGTTAATTTGAGAAAGAGAAATCTACCTTGACTATCACTTTGTTCGTCAGTTATCTGGATAGGGCAATTTTTTGAGATTAGGATAGATACCCCTTTAGATTTAGCAATATCGTTGGCAGCGTGGTATACCGTTAGAAAGTTATGGTTGTGGAGCTTATGTATATTGTCGGATCTGAAGTCCTGTATCAGGGCGATGTGTGCTTTGGTCTTCTGGATTGTATAAAGTAGTTGCGATCTTTTCTCAGGTGTATTGAGCCATCGGATATTTAGTGAGTATAGTTTAAGTTTCAAGGGAGAGGGAGCAGATTTTGGGCTTGTTAAGGAAGGGTCAGTGTTGTCCACCATAGTGGGGGGGTGGGGATAGTGGGGTAAGTGTATCAGAGAGATACGTGTAGCCTAATGGAGTACAAAGACAGTCCGTTAATTACTGCCTTTAGGGGGAGATCACTGAGGGGAGATGGACTCTTCTAACCTCCTCAAATTGGGGGTCAGATCGGGGAAGTACAGAGCGCAAGTGGTGCGTGCACGCCTGTCGGAATGCCCGCACCGCGGTATTCTGCTGTTTGGGGGTTGATCCAGACCACACTACAAAGAGTGTTCAGTGACGGTAAGATGGACCGTCGCCACAGGGAGTTCAGTTGAGTAAGGAGGAGGTATCACTCACTATAGTTTGATGTGATAGGGAGTGCTTATTGTGTTACTGTGTAGATGGAAGGGGGAGGTATGTCGAATGCATACTATTTCCAGGTAGGGTATCAGCTCAGTAATATTGACAGTTTGTCAATTCTGTGGTATTGTAATAGTGTACATTCCTGCGATGAGGTCCCCACTGGATTTGCAATGGGGAGTCCATGTCAGGGGTTAAGAGACATAACAGAGGTTGAAAACTCATTATCTATGGTGAAGATATGAATCTTTGACTACATTTACACTGTACATGTTATTATAACTCGCATGGAACTAGTGAAATGATGATCTGTTATAAAATTAACCATAAGTATTACACCTTAGTTAAGTATGTCTGATACCTACTAGAAAAGTCCTTTTATCAGATGAGTAGAGTTCAGTGACTTGCTTGTAGAACTCAGCAGCCCATTTAATCTGTGCTTAGCAGCATCTGGAGGGAGACGTGTATACAGAGTCATGTGGTCACATAACAATTTTCGGGGTGGCATTCATCACTGGTCTATGAGAAGCAGGGGGGCATCAGTGTCCGGTTGAGAGTGCAGGATGACAGCGCCGCTAAGATGATGGTCACTTATCTGTGTAGGAAGTAGCGTCTGGGGGGAGTCCTTGTGGATCAGAAATACAGTGCCATCATTGAATTAATGTGGTCAATTCCAGGAGTATTTTGGAGTTGTAGGGACAGAGATCCAGCATGATTGAGTGTCATATAGCTCTCAGTTGTGGTTGGTGTGCGACTTTCAAAGTGTCCTGTCATTCGTTGCCGGATTCAGAGCAGGAAGTGAGCTATGGTGTGTTCTTCTTGAATCGGGCACTGCTTGGATGCTGCAGTGTGTTATGGGAGTTTTAGTATTGACCTGTATGTACAGGTTCTGAGAGCTCCAGGCATTAGGCAGTTTCTCACTAGGTGTAGTGAACTGTACTTTGAACAAAATGACACTGGCAGCGTGTACTGGCACCATTTAATTTGCTGTGAAAAAACTATGATAGGAAAAGACATAGATCAAAGAACCGTCACAAGACTGAAAAACTGTCAAACTATGTAGGGTATAAACCAGAGGATAAGAAAGAACTTGGCAAAGTCATATTTTAGGTAACTGTAGCAGACTATGACTGTGTGTGGAGAGGTATCCGACTGGGGATTAAGGATCCCTTCAGGCTCTCCTGGAGCTGGGTGGAGTGGTGGGACTCAGGTCTCTTTGCAGGTAACGTGACTCTGTGTGATGCCTGGATCCTGAGGGGGACCGTCTCCTATGGTACCTGGTGTCTTGAGCTTCCATCGGTTCCTCTTGTTGTTTCTCCATCCTGCTAACGGTGTGACAGAAGTTAGCATACCAGTTATAGACTTCTACTGTACAAGCTGGATGCCTAAGGTGTCGCAGAAGAGAGGGAGATCTTCTGGCACTTTGAGGAGCGCTGTGCGACCTTGTATGTTGGCAGATAGACAGAAATGAAACTTCCATTTGTAGTGTATTCCTTTACTTTGCAGGATGTCCAGCAGGGGCTTCAGATCTCTGCAATGCTGCAGAGTGATGCCTGAGAGATGCTAGTATATCTGGATGTTTGTTGATTCGTATGTGAGGTGGGGTCTGCTTCTCGCCTGACGTAGAATTTCCTCTTTAAGCTTGTAATCTATCAAGCAACAGACTATATCTCTGGCGGGGTCTGTGTCTCTGCCCCTAGGTCTCAAGGCTCGGTGGATTCGCTCCATGTCTATGGCAGATTGAGGTGGTCTGTGCAACAAATCATTAAAAAGTTTAGTGACTGCCGTGGGAATCTGATCTCCTTCAATGGATTCTGGCATACCTCTGATCCGCAGGTTATGTCATCTTCCTCTATTGTCTAGGTCCTCCATATGGCGCTGTATATCCCTTAGCTGGGCGGAGAGGGTCCCTGTGAGTTACTGTGGTGGGAAGGCATCATATTATCTCTGTGGGCTTGGAACATCTCCGGTATATTCTGGCTGAGGTTTCCATTCTGCACGTGGGGAGAGCGGGATCGGGATGCCGACGCTTGTCTGGAAGCGGTTCCCATGTCGCATGTGAGGTTCAGGGTGAGAATACCTCCGTTAGCTGGGAGAATGTCCTGTGGCGACAGGAGCTCTGGAATCAAGCGTCCATCTTCGAGCAGAGTCAAGCCACACCCCGTCCTGTCACCATTTGAGGAGGCCACAAGGATGGTGAGCAGCACAATGCATGCATCAGTGACCGTGTCCCTCTAGTCTTCCTGCTGGAGCACATGGCATCATGGACAGGGCACTTTTAAAGAGTGATTCACTGTGGAGGATTAACCTTCAGGTGACGGCAGTGTTTTTTCACTGCACACTCACCTGGGAAGAGTGAGCCATTGCAGAGGAGCACTCTTCAGGTGACAGGCAGCGCCCCCCACCCCTATATTCATATAATTTTTTTAAAAAAAGGATTTTGAAAGCACAGTTTATCCAACCACTTTAGGAGATTTCAGAACAGAGACCCCTCAAAATTAACCTTTTGTGGTATAGACAGAGCAGAAAGACACTGGAGAGGCACCAATATGAAAAAAGCCATTTACAGTCAATGGCACCTGCAGGGTTGAACATAGATTTAGATATTAATTGTTTTATTACTGATTATTAGTTATATGACTTTTATACATACATTTTATATATGAATTTTTATACACATGTATGTTTTTCTAATATTTGATCATTTTGATGTGCATTATATAAGCAAATTTAATAACAAAATATACCAATTATAATTTATGTATACAGTTAAATCTTAATTTTTTTTATAAACTGCAGCATATGTATGTATTGTTTGAAATGTATTGCAGTGTACTTATATGCTGTGGTCTCTAATTTTGTGGACTGCAGCACATGGGTATATTATTCAAACCTCTAAACAAACTTCCCAATAAGTGGCACCCATATAACAAGCATCTACATTATAATTCATGTGTCACCAGGAATCTGATCTAACACGCGGGAGTGCCAAGATGGCAACCGTGATGTAGAGTAGATCATATAAGGAGTACCAATGTGGCGCCAATACAGTTTCCTATTTATACAGGAAGCAGGAGGGGTCTATGCGAGTGCCAATATGGTGGCCACTATACTTCCTGTGTGCGCAAGTAGGTGATCACAGGGAGTATAAGCATGGTGGTTGATGTGGCTTCCTGTGTATAAAAGAGGCCAACATATGAGAGGACTAAGATGGAGACCACAACACTTCCTGAGATAACAGGAAATGGAATTCTAAACATTGTAGGCTGCAAGAGTAGTAAGAGGGTTGGGTGTAGTGGGTGGGACTTAGCAAATAAAATACAGCCAGTCACGGGCCCCCCTCACTTCTGAAGACGCCCAGTCGGAGGGGCGAAACACGTCAAGCAGGGACAATACACACAAGGTTCAGTGATGGCTGGCAGCACACCAAGGCGGCGATTTTTGTCTGTATTCTTTTGATGTAAGTTCATTTCTTTGTGATTTTAACAAATACATTTTAGCAATATTACACGTGCATCTCTCTCTTCTTTGGCACATGCATTGTCCATATTACTGCAATGGAGATCTATTAATGGAATAATAAACAGGAGACATCTTGGCTTATTGTGGAATCTTTTATAACCAATGGTGTAAGGAGACATCTTGATCACTGTTGGATAAAGATCTTGCGTGTTTATAACTTATCGCTGGTGAGTGGGGACCCAGGAGGCTAGCACAGAGTGGCACTCGAACTCTCACAAACAAGAGTCTACACGTGTATTTTGTATTGAAAGGACCTAAAACAGTTTTGCACTTTATTGCATATTTTGCACTTTATGTATTTAATCGCACTATATTTTATGGCTTATTGATTATTAGGAATATTTATTTGGAGCAGCGATGAGTTTCTGACAATGTCATCCTTAGTGACACAGAGGACTTATTATCTCATGCCTCTTCAAACTTATGCTGCATAGGCTTCCTGATTCTGCAAAGCCTGCGAAAGGACCTGAGGATTCGTGGTATCAAGGAGAGGGATCATTACTGGCTGTCAACCCTTCTTGATCCACGTTACAAGGGTAAAGTTGCAGAGCTCATCCTGCCTTCACAGAGGGAGCAGAGGATGAAACATCTTCAGAACGTCTTGAAGAAAAATTTGTGTAACTCCTTTCCAGACCCTGGGAGGTTACTATTTTCTGGACAATGTGTTTCTGACGCTTCGTTCGGTCAGAGGAAGAGCGGTGGAGAAGGTGGCCAGCTGACCGATGCCTTTAAACAATTCTTTAGTCCTCAGCACCCAGGGCTGTTAGGTTTAAGCAACCATCAGCAGCGTCTGCATTATATGGTGCAGGAATATCTAGGGGCAAGAGCAGACTTGGAGAACATCCACTGGGTTACTGGGTCTTGAGGATGGACCACTGACCAGAACTTGCTCAATATGCAATCATGCTACTGGCCTTTTGTATCCTGCGTGCTTTCTGAATGGAAATTCAGTGCTGCTGGAGGGTTTGTGATAGATCAAAGAGTGCACCTGTCCACAGACTCCGTTCATAGGCTGACATTTATCAAAATAAATCAGTTCTGGATCAGCAGCTATCAAGCCCCTGATGCTGATGTAACTGATTGAATTTGCTAGGATCTGGGATCTGGGATCCCTTGAAGACTTCCTATGCTGCCTATCCTATTCTTGAATCTTGATTATGCTAGCTTCCAACAATATTTTTGGTTTAGGGCACCACCAACACCTAAGGCCCGATTTTTCTGCATCTGTTTGACAAGTGCAGGTAATTTAATTTTTTTTCTATTTTTTAACTCTTGTTGAGCGAAGGAATGGGCCTTGTTCCTGCGCCCAACAAGAGTAACTATGAGGGGTTACAGTGTTTAGCCACCACCAACACCCAAGGCCCAATTTTTCTGCTCCTGTTTGACAGGGGCATGTAATTAACATTTTTTTTTTACACATTTTTAAGCAGCAGGGCCTGTTCCTGTGCCCAACAAGAGTACCTGTGAGGGGTTACAGTGTTCAGGCTCTAGGAACACCCAAGGCCCAGTTTTTCTGCACCTGTTTGACAGGGGCATGTAAGTTAAAAAAAAATCTAATTTTTAACAGAAGGGCCCATTCCTGAGCCCAACAAGAGTAACTGTTAGGGGTTACAGTGTTCAGACACCACTTGGGATGGGCAAACGGTTTGGGCCAAGCATAAGTTTGGTCTGAACATCGCCCATTCAAGTACTCACCTAACACCCACATTTTCTGGGCACTTAGTGGGATGTTCGCCCTCAAAACGCACAGTCAATAGGTTGTTAAGGCTTCCCGCTGAGAGCTAAATTTAAAAAAAAATATTGCACAAAAAAGAATGTAAAACAAATTGGGGAAAAAATAGCGTGTGGGGACCCTTTGGGTCTGGTATGGATTTTAACCCCTTCCCTACTGGCGCATTGTAAAATAACGCCAGCAGGAACACTCCCTCACTCCTGCAGCCCATCAGAGTACTCGAGTTCCTATCTGCAGCCCATTCCTCATAGATTATACATTGGGGTGTTTTCTTTCCAAAATGGGGTAATTTGGTGCGTAATTTCACTGTCTTTGTGCTCCATGACCTTCAAAAGGGTAATAGGTTGGAATGAAATTAGATGTGTAATTTATGCTCCTAAAACGTCTGATGGTGCTCCCTACATGTTGGGTATCTCAATGTGGCCAGGCTGTGAAAAATTCTCACACATGTGGTATCACCATAGGTGATATGAGTCAGGATGAGTATCAGAATGTATTTTGGGGCGTAATTGGAAGTATGCATATGCTGAGTGTGAGAAATAACTTGTTATTATACAATTTTGTGTAAAAAAGAAAAATGTCTTCATTTTCCCAATAATTGTGGGAAAAATGTACTACTTCAAAAAAAAAACTCACTATACCTATTACTAAATACCTTGGACTGTCTACTTTCCAAAAAGGGGTCATTTGGGGGGTATTTGTACTGTCCTGGGGTTTCAGGGCCTCAAGAAATGTGATAGGCCATCAGTATATCAGGTATGATCACATTTTGTATGATTTGCACCATAGCTTGTAGACTAAATTTCACACAAACTAAATAATATTCATTAATTTGGGTTATTTTTACCAAAGATATGTAGCAGTATAATTTTTGGCCCAAATTTATAAACAAAAATTACTTATTTTCAAAATTTTATAATAGATAATAAAAAAGTGGGTTTTTTTTCAAAATTTCCGCTCTTTTTTTACTTATATTGCAAAAAAGAAGAAACCCAGTGGTGATTAAATACCACCAAAAGAAAACTATATTTGTGTGAAAAAAAATATTAAAATTTTGTTTGGGTATAGTGTTGCATTACTGATTAATTGTCATTCAAAGTGAGAGCACTGAAAGATGAAAATTGGTCTGGGCAGGAAGGGGATGAAAGTGCCCTGTATTGAAGTGGTTAAGGGGAACCCTATGACAGAATTAAGAAAAAAAATGACTAGAGGTCCCCCCCAAAATCCATACCAGGCCCTTTGGGTCTGGTGTGGATTTTTAGGGGAACTCCACGCCAAAATAAAAAAAACAGCGTGGGGTGCCCCCAAAATCCATACCAGGCCCTTTGGGTCTGGCATAGATTTTAGGGCAACTCCCCGCCATTTTTTTTTTAAATAGTGTGGGGTCCCCCAAAATCCATACCAGATACTTATCCGAGCATGCACCCTCTTGAACCATACCAGGCCGCTTGCCCTCAACATGGGGAGGGTGCCATGTTGATGGGGACCAGTCCCTCTTTCCAACATCCCTGGCCAGTGTTTGTCGGGGTCTGCTCACGGGGGCCCACCAGATCCCAGGCCCCCCGATGTGAATGGGTATCGGGTACATTGTACTCCTACCCATTCACCAAAAAAAATTCCTTTATTAAAAAAGAAAAAAGTGTGTCCATCCATCTTTAATCACGCCGTCCGACGGACCCGAAAAGTACAAAAAATTAAAAAAGCTCCGCCTCCATGGGAGGCCTCCCGGCGACTGCTGTCTCATGGCTTTGAAAGCTGTTATATAGGCAAGGGCGGGGCCACCCGGTGATGTAACCGAGTGACCCCGCCCCTTCTGATGTCATGTGAGGGATATCACAGGAATTGTCAAAAACTGTCTGTTGTGATTTTTACTTTTTGACACTTTTTTTGGCGAATGGATAGGGGTACAATGTACCCGATACCCATTCACATGGGTGGGCTTGGATCTGGGGGCCCCCCTGTTAAAGAGGGCTTCCAGATTCTGATAAGCCCCCCGCCCGCAGACCCCAACAGCCAATGGCCAGGGTTGTTGGGAAGAGGCACTTGTCCCCATCAACATGGGGACAAGGTGTTTTCCTGGCCTGCCAGGCTGCTTGCTCAGATAATGGTCTGGTATGGATTTTGGGGGGACCCAACGCCAATTTTTTTACATTTTGGCATGGAGCTCCCCTTAAAATCCATGCTAGACCCAAAGGGCCTGGTTTAGATTTTGGGAAGGACCCCCATGCTGTTTTTTTCCTAATTCTGTCATGGGGTTTCCCCTAACCACTTCAATACACTGTATTATATAATGTACACTGACTGCACTGTATTATTTACTGTACACTGCCTGCATTTATATACTGTACATCGACTGCACTGTATTATATACCGTACACTGACTGCAATGTATTATATACTGTACACTGACTGAACTGTATATATATATATATATATATATATATATATATATATATTAATTACATTGCCTGCACTGTATATATATATTTTACACTGACTGTACTGTATATATATATATATATATATATATATATATATATATATTTATATATATATATAGACAGTGACAGCAGTCGGCATGAGGCCTCCCATCAAGGCGGAGCTTCTTGGTTTTTCATTTTTTGGGTTTTTTTTTTTTTGGATCGGGCGGCGTGATTGACGGTGGATGTACATCAGGGGACACTTTTTTTTCCTTTTTAATAAAGGATTTGTGGTTATTACTTTTTTGACACATTTTTGGTGAATGGGTAGGGGTACGATGTACCTGATACCCATTCACATAGGGGGGCAGTATCTGGACATCCCCTTGTTAAATGGGGGTTCCAGATTCCGATAAGCTCCCCGCCAACAGACCGGACAACCACCCAGCAGGGTTGTCAGGAAGAGGCCCTTATCCCCATCAACATGGGGACAAGGTGCTTTGGGGTGCCCCCCAAAGCACACTCTCCATGTTGAGGGCATGTGGCCTAGTATGGTTCAGGAGGGGGGTGCTCGCTTGTCCCCCCCTATCCTGAGCTGCCAGGCTGCTTGCAAACCAGATAAGGGCCGTGATGTTGCTAACTATTGTCCAATATTGTTTATAAATAATGACTTAAAATTACTATCGAAAATCTACACTAACTGGTTCAATACATTTCTGGCCCAATAAAGTCACTCAGATCAGGTGGGATTCATTCCTGGACAACACTCCACAGGCCAGATCCAACGGGCTATAGCTCTCATCTCTTTGTTATGTTTGTTACCCTGATGTCACCACACAATTGGAATCTGCTATGAGAGCCATTATTGGCCAAAGGCATGGCTCAGCAAGCTAAGTCCATGCCCCACACTATATAAGGCTGCTTACATGGCGCCCGTATGTATTGTCATAACCTGGAGATTGAGAGAACTTGAGCTATATCAATGTAGAATATATATATACAGTGTAATTATTTATATATATATATATATATATATATATATATATATATACACACACAGTGCATTCAGTGTAGACTATATATACACTGCAGGCAGTGCAGTACCAGGCAGCTTGCCCTCAACATGGGGAGGGTGCTTTAGGGTGCCCCCCCAGAATCCACACCAGACCAATATCTGAGCAAGCAGCCTGGCAGGCCAGGAAAGGGGGGGTGAGCGAGCACCCTCCCCTCCTGAACCAAACCAGGCCACTTGCCCTCAACATGGGGAGGGTGCTTTGGGGTGTCCCCCAAAGCAACTTGTTCCCATGTTAATGGGTATTGGGTACATACCAAAAAAGTTATAAGAAGTAAAACCACAACAGACAGCTTTTGACAATTCCTTTAAAAAAAAAAAGCTGTTATATAGGCAAGGGCAGGGTCACTCAGTGACGTAACTGAGTGACCCCCCCCCTTCATGTGATATCAGACGGGGTGAGGTCATCCGGTTACATCAGCGGGTGTCCCTGTTCTTGCCTATATAAGAGTTATCAAAGGGAAAAAAACAGCAGTTAGTGGGAGCCCTCCCATTGAGGCGGAGTTTCTTCGTTTTTTTCTTCTATTTATCGGGTCTGTCGGGCGGTGTGATTGATGATGGATGTACATCACAGGACACTTTTTTCTTTTTTTTTAAATAAAGGAATTGTCAAAAACTGTCAATTGTGGTTTTTATTTTTTTACACTTTTTTTGGTGAATGGGTAGGGGTACAAAAAAAAAAACGCCCCCCTAAACCTGTTCCTATTATATGAATTTTAACATTTCTTTTGAGAACCGAAACTCATCCCATTTTTGCTATATTTCTTGCAGTTTGTTTATTATATACCCTTCTTCTCTTATGTTTTTCCATATACTGAATTTCGTTCATTTCACATATCCATTCTGCAATTGTAGGTCCTTCTTCTCCTTTCCATTTTCATGCTATTAGTGTTCTAGCCGCAGATGTCATGTAGTGCAGGATATCTTTTCTAATTTTCTTTGTTGGGTCCCGTGTCAGAGAAAATATAGAGATTTTTACACTTGGCTACACTACTTTTCCTGACACTTTCTGATAGATCTCAAAAATTTTATTCCAAAATTCCCTCACCCTCTGACAGCCAAACCAACTGTGATCCATTGTCCCTCTCTCCCTCTTACATCTCCAACAGGTCTCAGCATTACTCTTGTTCATTTTATTCAGTGCTACTGGGCACCTACGTATATCATCTCATTGCGATCTTATAATTTCTCTCCTGATATTTGTTTGCTATTGTTGTTTTATGTATTATTTCAAAAATGTTTCCCCATTCTTCCTCCGCTGTTATGTCTCCCATTTCTTTTTCCCATTTTTTCATTCCTGTTAGTCCTCTAAAGGGGCCGGGAGGGAGTAGTAGAAGATATATCATTGATAGTTTCCTATTTGGGTCCTTCTCCTCTACTAATATTTTTTCAAATTTAGTTAATGGTCTATTTATCTTCAATATTTTTTCTTCTATAAATGACTTTAACTGCTGGTATTTTAGCCATTTGTTTTTATATTCGAATCCTATATCCTGCAATTTTGGCATTTTCCCGTCCTCTAATATCTGTACCATTCTTATATTCTCATTCCAATACCATTTAAGGTATTTTGTAACCTCCAGAGCTGGCGGGAATTTGGGGTTGAGGAACAAAGGTGTCATGGGTCCAATTATTGTAGAAAGATTCTCCCCTTTTATTAAAGTATCCCAGATTTTTAGTGTAGCATTAACAAAAATTGTTAGTTCTTTTTTTTTGGTCTTAGATGGGGGTTTATCCATGGGACAAACGTCAATTGTGGACCTATTATCTCTTCTTCTAGTTTAACCCATTGTTTGGCTTCTTTATTATGATACCAATCAATAATACTAGTCAGTGATGCTGCCTGTAGATATTTTACAAAGTCTAGTAATGCCAATCCTCCATTTTTTTTTCTAATTAGTATTTCTCTCTTAATACGGGGAGTTTTATGAACCCATATAAAGCTCGCTACAGCTTTTTTTTAAGTCCAACAATAGCTTTTTAGGAGGAGCAAGGGGGATTGTTTGAAGAACATATAATAATTTTGGAAGTATGTCCATTTTAACTATATTAATTCTTGCCGTCCAAGAATGTGCTATTTTATCATATTTTTGTAATAACTTAATTAACTTATAAGTTATCGCTTCATAATTCAACTCCTGTAATAAATCAAAATCTTTCGGGATCATTATTCCTAAATACTTAATTGCTTCATATTTCCATTTAAATTGAAAATCTTTCTGCAAGAGTGAGTATGTTTGTTCTGTTAACGATATGTTCAATATCTCAGATTTATCGTAGTTAACTTTAAAGTTACTTATTTCCCCAAATCTCTTAAATTCTTTTATTAAATTTGGTATTGTTATGATAGGATTAGTTACATATATTAGCAAGTCGTCTGCATATGCAGCAGTCTTGTATTCCTTATCTCTCACTTTTATACCTTTAATATCGTTATTTTCTCTTATAGCCGTGATTAGATGTTCCATTAATATTATGTATAGCAATGGGGAAAGAGGGCATCCTTGTCGAGTTCCATTTGATATTTCTATGTATTCTGATAGTATTCCATTTGTTCTCACTTTGGCTCTTGAGTTGGAGTACAATGCGACAATTCTTCTAAACATCTTTGGGCCCATCCCTAGTTGTATTAATGCTTCCTTTAAGAACTGCCATCCCACCCTATCAAATGCTTTTTCTGCATCCACAGTCAGAAGGCATGTCTGGATGGCGGTTCTCTGAGCATATTCTAACAGTGTACATGTTTTTATGATATTATCTTTAGTTTCTCTTCCCTTCATAAATCCCGTCTGATCTAACGTAATATAGTTAGGTAAAATGGGTGTTAATCTATTCGATATCATTTTTGAGTATAATCTTATATCTATATTGGTCAGGGATATTGGTTGATAATTTTTACATAGTGTGTGATCTTTCTCTGGCTTTGGGTTTAATATAATATGGACTTCTGTACTTTGTGGTGTAAAAATTTGTGTGTTGGATATAGAGTTATAAGTTTTCTTAAGAATAGGAATAATTAGGTCCTGGAATTTTCTATAAAATCTGGCAGTATACCCATGAGGTCCGGGACTTTTTCCAGGGACCAGTCTGGCAATGGCTTGTTGGATCTCTTCTGTAGGGATTTCTCTCTCAAGATCCTCTATTATTTCTTTAGAGAACCTAGGCAATGCTGTCTCTTCCATATACTTATTAATCTTCTCCCAATCCTCATCTTTTTCCTTATTCTCTTGATGTGATCTAATATTATATAATTTAGAATAATATGTATGGAACGTTTTGGATATCTCCATTGGGTCATAAGTCAATTCCCAATTTGTTTTTAAAATCTTTACTATATAGGTCAGGGATTGTTGGTCCTTTTATGTTTTCGCCAATAATTTGCCTGTTTTATTACCATATTGATACCATTGTGTTCTATTTCTGTCTCTTAACCAGAAGGATTCCTCGTCAAGCATGGTTTGTAGTTCCATTTGTTTATTTTTTAAGTTTATTTTATCTATTGAGTTAAAACTCTGCTTATGTTCCCTTTCTAATTTATCAATTTCTAACATCAGCTGGGATTTTTTTTGTTCTTTTTTTTTTTTTTTTTTTTAGTCTTGAACCGTGCTTGATGAACACACCCCTCAGGACATACTTTAGTGTTTCCCACTGCATGGGAATTGATGCTTCATCTTTTTCATGGACTATTAAAAACTCTTTTATTGTTTTTTTCTATATCCTCTTCACATTCTTTATCCTTGATTAGGTTATCGTTCAATCTCCAAGTCCCCTTTGATCTTTCATGTTCTGTTATCCTAAGTTCCAAATATATCGGGGCACGGTCTGACCATAAAAAGCCACCTATATCAGTTGAGGGGGTCATCATCATTCCAAGGTGGTTAATAAAAAAATAATCTATTCTATGATATGAGTCATGTATGTTTGAGTAATATGAATAATTCTTTACTTTTTGATGCTGGGCCCTCCAAATATCCACTAGTAGATATTTTCCCAATAAATCCTTAAATTCTTTTAAGTGGCAATTTTTTCTATAGGTATGGGTATTAGTTGTATCTATGCCAGTGTCCATTACGAAACTGAAATCGCCCCCCAGGATAATTATGCCTTCCGCCTTCTCCATAGCACTTGACAGGGCCCTTACCCCATTCTTAATTTGATCTTGGTTTGGTAGATACAAATTTACTATTGTGAATATTTTACCGTATATCATCACTTTTACCATCAAATATCTACCATCCTTTCCTTTATCAACTTGCATTAATTGGTGGGGAATGTCCCTGTGAAGCGCTATAGATACACCTCTTGATTTGGAGTATGAGAATGTGTCATGAAACCAAGTAACATAACCTCTATTTTCGGAATGTGATCTGAACGAAAAATGCGTTTCTTGAGACAGAATAATATCTATTTTTTGTTTATTAAATGAGTTTAGTAACACACACAAATGCCCAATTAATTCACTCACTTCACCTTTCAACCTATTTCTATTTGACTTCTATTAAGTCTTTCTTACAAATGTAAGTTCCCTAATGAGGGGGGAACCGGACCTGCTGTTTCCAATCAACCGCCCGGCCGGTTGCCACATGCCGCTCTTTCTTTTCATTATAATTTACCTAACCTTATTATGTTACCTAACATGTTACACCTATGCCCATTTCCACCCGTTAAAATTTCCCATCCCATAGACCCTTTTCTCTTGTTATACTCACGAAGGCTGTAAAGACATATAATAACTACACCTACGGAGAAGAAGGAGAGAAGAAGAGAAAACAAAAAAAAAAAAAAATTAACAAACCCCACTCTACCCAACAATGTGTTATATCTTAGACTGACCATATTGTAACCACAGTGCTTATACATGTTACTTAATAATCTCTGTGATCCTTCAAAACATTTGGATATTAAAAATAACAGTTGAAGTTAATAACAAAAAAAAAAAAAAAAAAAAAAGGGAACCCCTGATTTTCCCTTTTCAATGTAATGTGCCTCAATCTGACCATTTAATATACATAGTGTTGTGCATATTGCTCCTATATTTTAGTAATCACAGTGAACTTTCAAAACATACAAATATTACAAATTTAATTTGTGATTATTAACCCCTTTATCCACCCTCCCCCTATCCTCACGGAAAAAAAAAAACCCTTCCACCTAACAATGTGTCGGGTCTTGGTCTGGCCCTTTTATAACCATGGTGTTCTTATAATTTAATAATCACAGTGAACTTTCAAAACATACAAATATTACAAATTTAATTTATGATTAATAACCCATTTATCCTCCCACCCCCCTACCCTCACCCAAAAAATAGGAAAAAAAAAATACTCCTTCCACCAAAAAACAATGTGTCGTGTCTTAGTCTAGCCCTTTTTTAACCATATTATTTATACCTATTATACCTATCTATTATTATTCACTGTGAACCTTCAAAGCATACAAATATTATATATTACAATTCCACTTGATAAACCATTTATCCTATCTCCACCCTGTCCCCAAGAAAAAAAAAAAGAAATAAAAAAAACAAAAACAAATCCCCTTTATCTAATATGACATTATACCACCATATCATCACATTCCCTTTTTCCTCTCTTCTTCCTCACTCCCTCCCTACTCCCCCCCCCCCCACACCCTCCAGCCCTTCCCTCCCCCTACTTCTTCCAGGGCCTATTCGTAGCCTCTTTTTCTATTTTTAAAAGAATTTGTGTATGTATGGGGCCAATTCCGGTAATTTTACTTCCGGGATTTGAAGAGTTTTCAAAAACTCCGGTAAGTCCTCCAAGTCCCTAAATATCACTGTAAGTCCTTCATGTTGAACTAGTAGATGGAATGGGTATTTCCATCTATATTGAACATTTTTC